>NC_141135.1:62374995-63077495 GCF_053477565.2 Lygodium microphyllum
ATAATCTTCAAGAGAATGTTGGTATAGTTATGAGAGCTTTACAATATGGAATGGATAGTTTTACAAGGCATTGAATAGAGAGAATGTGAAAAGGTATATACGCTCCTTACAATATGTTCCATCCTCTAAAATGAGGCGAAGCTTGTTTTGAAGACTGTAAATAAATAAAGTTTGCATTCTCTCTTAAGGTACAACCCTTGTCATAAGATTTATTTTTCATTGATTCTCATTGTAGGGGGTCCAAAATTCACACAATGTGAGGGGGCCCTTGTAAAAATTAGGAGGGGCCCCCCTCATGTTGTGTGGGCCTTGTGGGGTAACTTGCACAATGTTGGGGTGGTGGGGGGTGCAATGGGGGCAAGGGGGCTTTAGATTTCAAAGGGCACCCCCTTGTGTTGTAGGTGTCCCTGCCCTTTTGCATATTGTGGGTTGCTCTCCCCCCATGTGCACATCCTCGATAAAAACTCTACACAATGTGTGGAAAAGGGGGAGAAAGGGTTTGAGATTTTGCACCCCCCCTTCGCATTGTGTGGGTCATCTCTCCTAGCATTGTGCTAGTCCTAGAGGGTTGACCACATAGCATGGAGGTGGGTACCTTGAGATTTTGGATCCCCTACATTATGAAACTCCCCTCACCCTTAGGGGGATGCACACAATGTGATGATGGGACCTCAAGATTTTGGACCCCCTCCCTTGTGCAGGTCCACCCTTGAGTCCAATGCCAATTGGGGTTTTTTATAAAATTATGTATTTGCAAATGGATACTATCAAGATGTAGCATGCAAAGAAGGATCAAGTGCATGAAAGGAGTAAAGGAACTCCTAAGCTTATCCACAAGATCTTGTGAGGAGTGAAGGCGCTCCTAATTCTTATCGAGAAGAGCCTAGGAAAAGTGAAGGCACCCTTAGCAACATACTTTTAGATTTTCTTTCTCGAGTGGAATGCAAGCATCTGATATCATAGGTTTCCCAAGTGTTTTCCATCACTATCACAATGGAGGAATGAATCATGGCCTCATGAGTCTACCTCAAGGAGCAAGAGGCCACTTTTGTGGAGTGAACATCTACTAGAGAGGTTCATATTGAAGGCCTTCAATAAGTCATATGAACAATATCTTTCCCAAAAATCCCCTATGAAAAAAACTCAATAAGGTAGTATTGAGGGTTCCTAAGGGCATGAAGAAGGTAGATTTATGGTGCCATGCACACAATCAAAAGTGTCATGTCATGGAGTACTTTCATCAGTTTGTTTGTTTTCTGCATGTGTTGCTAGAAGATGAAGGGAAAGATCCTATTCAAGACCCATAATATACACAAAAACTTGTTGAAGTAGAGATTGATTATTAACAACAAAAAAGTAAGAAAAAAGATAAAGGCCTACAAATTTTGAAGGAAACTGTCATTGTTGTAATACTTAGTGCCGTTGAGAGTTGGACTCCCTCCCATGCAAATTGTACTTAGTAGCTTAGCATTCTATGTCCAGTTTTTTCTTTCATCAAAACTAAAGTTTATTTTCTTGCAAAAAAATCCATGACTAGTTAAAAAGGACCACAAAAGGGGTGGGATGCCCAAGGGGGGATGGAAAAACCCTAACCCTAATTTTCTTGTACTTATAGGATGGGAAAGAATATAATAGACTATTCATGTGTGTACAAATTCTGAGTTCTTTCTTTCTTGCTTTTTAGTTGTGAGAGCGTGAGAGAGTCAAAGGGAGAGTATGTGAGTGATGATGACCATGCAAATGAAGCCTTCTTCTTCTTTCTCTTGAGCACTCTTTCATGCCTATGCTCATGCTTCATCCTTGCATGCAAAGGTCATAAAGGGTTGAGAATGAAAGGAGCGCACTTGTGGGTCATGGAGCTTTGCAAGGGCATCCTTCATGCTTGAAAGGAGGCCATGAAAGCTCACTACAAGAAAATCTTGGATACAAGTAGACACACATGGCCACATGGACCTCATATACCCTCTCATTTAGACACAAACACACATTCACCACAAGCAAAAGAGAACCTCCATGGTATCATAGTTTTTATCATGCATTGTATGATTGGCTAATCAAATGTATGAAAAATGCATGAAAATAAGAGAATGAAATCTTCCTTTATACTTGAAATTATTTTTAAAAGAGATCTCTGAAATTTTGATTTTATAGCTAAAAGCAACATTTTGGCAAGCTAAGTTAGTTGTAATGTCTTCGTTTGACAAAGCTTCATCCCTACTCTTTTGCTTTATCTTGACATAACTATAATTCATAGAATAACATTCTCGGAGTAATGAAATTCTATCTTATTGATCTCGTTAGCTTAATTACTTAGATTAGTCGTGTATTCCATAAGTGGAAAATTCTAAAGTCATGTTAATTTGATCAATGTAACATAAGCATGCACAAATGTGTAGTCATAGTATGAAAACATTATAGGGCAATCCCTCTTGTTTGTAAAATTTTCTATATGGTGCAAGAAAATTGAAAAAGTATGTATAGAAATGGATACCCTAGGAAAATAAGACCACCATGTGAGGGAAAAAACATCTAAATTCAAATCTAGAGATGGAGGTGGTCTTTCAAGCCTACAAAATCCATAGTTCTTTAATAGTTCATCACCGAGTACATAATGATCTAATAGCATTTACAAGAATATATCTTGGAACATATTTACTCATATATCATGGTTCATGGCCATTTTTTCATTCCACAAATGTACAATTGGTTCTTGCACTCCTTCCTTAACTAGTATTAATTAGACATGCTACATTTCTTTGTGTATATGGCATGCCATCTATATAAAGTCTATGGTCCTCTACATGAGTAATGCCTCTATCTGAAAGAGAGGCTACATTGTGACACAAATCATAAGTAGCTCTTTGTGGGATGGAGTGCATCAACTGATGCTAGGGACCCCACCATCGATATATGGGTCCACAGAAGCTTATAAGGGTTACCTCTAAATATGGTGGAACATGGAGATCCCCAACAATGAACAAGCCACGTCCTCTATTTGGGATTCTAGAAAAGAAGTTATCATGTATCAAGCTCCCCAAAGGCTGAAAACCTCTCCATCTCTAGGAAGTGATCATCCTTCCCATCCTATGTAGTGTTTGCAATTATATATTCTTATACTAAAGATCACAAAAAATTGGCAATACATAATTGCCACTTGCATGGAAAAAGCTTTGGTCACTAAAAGAAGAAAAGCTAATAATATTGGTACACAAAAGGATTCATAACAAAGGCTACATCTACAATGATGGAGATTTGAGAGGGAGAGAGAGAGAGTGGGCATGCATCATGAGTTGGGGAAAGAGAGAGAGGAGAATGAAAGATAGATAGATAGAGAGAGAGAGAGAACATGAAGAAGAGTAGAACTAGACAGAGAGGGAGAGAATATGGGGTAGATCTGCCACTACCTCAAGCCTTTATAGCCTTGGGTATTGCATGTGTGGTTGGTACATGCATAGTCATATCTCTACATGCCATTAATCCTCACATGTGTGGATGCACATTGTGTTGATGTGGCACTGAGTGACATCATTATATGTAATCTCTTTATGTAGCTCAATTTTGAAATTAAAATTTTCATTTCACACATTTCATTCATATTAGAGCTCCATAGCCTTCCGATCGCATATATTCTTGGTTCTCTTAAATGATGAGTCTCTCCCATCTTTGAAGTTTGCACAATTCTATAGTTCCCATATGAGCTCAATGAGCATCCCTCTCCTTGTATTGCATTAGTCTAGGCCCTACTACACAATGCAAGGTGTCCCTTTCAACATTTTGGACATCCCCCCTCTCATGTTGTTCAGATCCAAGCCCACCCCTTAGGACCCACAAATGTAGAGGAGGGGCTTTCCACAATCTCTATCCCCCCATGTTTGGCAAATCCTAGGAGGGAGGAGGTTTTCTAGAATCTCGAGTCCTCCCCCTCATATTGTGCGGATTTGTGCCAGAGGATACTTGCACAATGCAGAGGGGGTTCCAAAAATCTCAATGGACCCCCTTCCATTGTTTGGGTCCCCATCAAGGGAGAGGGGGATACCCGCACAATGTGGGTGGAGTCAAAAATCTTAATGACCCCCCCTTCCCATATTAGTACTATTAGAGTCTCCATATAGGAGAGGTACTTACACAATGTATGTGTGTGTGGGGGGGAGGGGTTTCATAAAACTTGATGACCTCCCATCATGTAATTTGGGTCCTCCATAGGGGAGAGGGTATCTACACAATACAAGCGGAGGCCTCAAGATTTTGGACCCCTCTTCCCTTGCATTGCGTGGGTACTATCCCCCTCTCCCAATAGCCCATTTGTAACGTGCCCACCTGAGCTTTCCTTGGCAGTTCATTCTTAGTAGCCCATCAAGAGATATCCTAGGAGGCACCATTCGAGATTAAAATATAGTATCTGGGGATCCATGGTGGGTTCTTGGTTGATGGTATTCATAGCTTCGTTTGTAACCCTAGTACTCATCATTTTGTTTGTAGTGATTGTGTCTGCAGCATTATTGGTAGCTTATCCTGCCTCCGTGACCTTCGTAACTTTATTCTTTGGGGCCATGGTCTTTAATCGCAAGATTGAAAAGGGAATTTTTAGTGAAGGAGATTGGGGGTAATTAGATTGACGAAATTTTGATTGATGGGGGAAGGCGATCACTAAGAATTTATAAAAATCGAGAAAAGTCTTGATTCCATAGAGAAGTAGGATAGAAGGGATGGAGAATTTGATTCCAAGGGTTCATGGAATATCCTTCTTGTCTTCATGACGAGGGTTTTCATCCTCGCGCTTATCTTGCCCCACTTCCTCTCGCTCTATACTCTTGAGAAGGGTCTCTCCTCTCTTGCCCGGACTGCTCTCAACGGCTCCCCATGCCTCGTATTTATAGCTAAATTGAAGAAGAAGAGCTCTTTATGGAGGGTATCTTAGCAAATTAGCAATCTAGAAGCTTTCAAGATGCAATCTGATCCTGGCGATTTGATATTTGAGGCCCAAAGAGGCTACCAGAGATGCCATGGTTGATTCCCCTAGCTCTAAGATGATCTTGCTTCAATCCAAGCCTCTCGTTGAACTAAGAAGTGGGGGAGATTGCTGGAGTTAACTACTGAATTACTGATGGTGAATTTAGGCTTTTTGATCCAGAATTAGGAATGCCAAAATTAGGGGGATTCATGGCACCATTTTTTTTCAATAAAAAAGGGGGGTGCGACGGCCTGTTTGCGACGTCTTCTTCTCCTTCTTCTTTATTTTCAAGATTTTTAATATTTAAAGCTTAAAGCTTTGTGATTTATTTTACTTGCCAAGTTTTAAAATGTGACTGGTCAAATTTGACTTATGGCTCACAACTCTCGTTCATGCGGTAACTTCCGTGATCGATGGCTATAGTCCTTGTCAATTCGGGTTACGATCCTTGGGTCATTTTTCTTGATTTAAAGTTCTTAAAGTTCATTTTGCGAGAAGTCAGGAAGATTGAAAAATAAGGTCGGGATGTTCGAATATCACACCATTCCCCCCTCCCCACACGGGAGCTACATAAAATTAGGAGCCCCCCATCTTGCATTTGTGGATTTGGCCTCTTTTATCCAATCTTTCAAAATTTCACCTCTTCTACCATTTGTAGTTCAAATTGTGTCCTTGTATTCTTTCATAGAGGTAGCTAGGACAAAACAAACTACAAGACTAGTGTTGTTGCAAGATCCTCACATTGCATGGTAGGAATCAGCCTCTAGGTAGAGCATGTGGCAAGGATCCAATTCCAGAAAGAACATGCCTGTATTTCAAGCTAGAGCTGAATAGAAGTGATACTAGTAGCACAACTCTATCCTAAAGGAGCTAAAGATGATTATGGATATCCATGAGGCTGCTATCCCCAACCTCCCATTCACTAGGGTCATGAAAGACATGCAAAAGGAGCAATCTAAGATTCCACTAGCATTCCTCATTGTCTACATGAAGTTGTAGAAGACTTTATGGTTAAATTCTTCAAGGATGTATACATGTTCGTAGCTCATTTGCACAAGTTAATTCAAGGAACTTCACATCCCTTAGGCTTCTTGGATTTAGACATGGCAAATTGCTAAGCCTAGTGGCATTACGGATAGAAAAATGAAGGAAATTTGGAGTATCTCCTCGAAAAGAGTAGCAAGGTGAAGGTTGTTGATGTCACAAAAGGACCCTCACATTCCCACAAAAAAAGGTTAAATGCTTAAAGGATAACCCAAGAAGAAAGTGATATGCGTGAGAGAGAGGACAAGGAGATTAATGAAAGGTATGTTAGCATGCACGAGGACATCTGTGAGGCCTTAGAGATGCTTGGCCCATGTTTTGATATTTTCCTACTTCTAAGAAGGCTGCACTAGTAGCAGAAGCTAAGTGAGTGGAACTTAAGTGAGGATATTCTAGTCCTTGTTGTAGACCTTCACAAGGAGGTCAATGATCATGTGATGAATGCCTGGCACTTGAGGGAGAAGGATATTCTAGTCCTTGCAGACCTTTCACAAGGAGGTCAATGATCGTGTGATGAATGCCTTTGCAAAATTTGTGTGATTTTCTTATAAGTATATGGCTTGAAACTTATTGTTTATTTGCTTTTGCAGCTTAATTCTTGTGAACTGTCCTTTTGATCAACAAGATAAGGTTTTCATCATAGACTTTGTCATATTGGCAATGTTGATCCAAGAGAGAACATCCCTTGTGATGCTCCTGGTACATAGATTGTAATTTGGATCTCATACAATATCTTATGATGGCATACCATGAAATACAGGAAACCCTTTGGTATGTTTTTTCTAAGATACATTCAAATCTATTTTTTGGCAATTTTTTTATCCTTCTTGACTTTTAGATCTCACTAGAGCCTATCAAAGGGAGAGAAAGAGGAAGAGGCACTAACATTCTTTTCCTTATTGCCAAAATAGATCAATTGAAAAGCTTATCGAAGGCTTTGAGGCTATTATTCAAGACCAAAAATGTTGGAGAATACAGGAATAATCAATTGTAGACCAAAGTTGTGTGATAGCCACAATTGCAAGAGGGTTTGCTACAATGCTGAACTGCTCCTAAAGCATCTAGGTAGTGGGCTCCAGACAAGGGCTATAGATAAGCAATACAAGTTTAGTTTTTCTTAAATTAACCTAGTATAATATTAATGAATTTATACTTAGTATCATTTATATGATTTTATATAGGGTGATTATTTAACAAATTACACAAATGACAACATTCTTTTATTTAGAGTTCAGATGGTTGAAAATCTAATAACTTGTGCAATGCATCAAAACCTTTTAATACCACCTCTCTATATGCCTCCACCACCATGCTCAACAGCCAAAAATGTCAAAAGGCTAGAACCCCATCTAAATGATATAAACTTAGATAATGTGAAGTTGACAAACATAGTATAGGAAATCATTGATTTCTTGAAGACTTTAGATATAAAAAGAGAATGCAAAGATTGTAAATATGTCAATTGTGTATAAAACAAATCTTTGTTATCAGATTGCAATCATTGACAATGCAATTTGAAATATTTTTATATCACTATTTGTCCTTTTTACAAGTATTTGTCAGAGAGAGAACTAGGGAGAGAATAAGAGGAGAGAGAAAGACTGCAGAGGAGAGAGAAAGACTGCAGGAAGAGAGAGAAATAGAGTGACGAGGAGAGAGAAAGACTAGAATTGGAGAGAGAAAGACAGAAAAGATGAAGAAGCCATGGAAGCTTGGAGCAAGAAGGGAGAGAAAGTTTGTAATTGTATTGATATGTCAAAAGATGTGAAAAATTACAACTTCTCTCCTTATATACCGGTGTCAATGTGACATGGCATATTATTAGTGTTCTAAGTATTCCCAGCTTCTTACAATCCATCCCTTCCCAAAAGTTTTTGTCCCCAAAAACAAAACTAGAAAGAGCTAAAGAAAAGATGGATAGAACAGAGTACTACTCTGTTTTACAGCTTTACAAATAGGGAATGAGTGAAGAATTTATCATTACAAGGGCTGAATTTGAAGTACGAAAAGTGGACCCTACTATATACATGGTTTGAAGAACTTTAGAAGCCATTGGAGCCATAAAATCTTTAACAAATAGTTCCAGAAGAAAGTAGACTACTTGCTGAAATAACAGTCCCTGCTGGACCAAATCAGCCATAACTTTTGATAGAAGTGTCCAAATGAAGTGTACCACATATCAAAACGAAGCTCTTGAAGAGTACTTTAAGCTCATGTAGATAGATCAATTCTAAAAATGAAGTACGACAAAAATTGTTCTAAAACAGCGTGCTGTCCTGAACCAGTCTGCACCAATACTAGCTCCACAAGCAGTAGACTTCAGCCACCAATGTATCCTTCAAGTATGGATACTCATCCAATATTGAATCAGGTCTCCAAGAAGCCTCTTCAGAGGGTAAACCTCTCCATTTAATCAAATATTCCACAATAGAACGTGATCGAAGCTTCTTTTCACGCTGACCTATAACAGCCTCTGGGATGTACTGAACGATACCATCTTCATCAATAGGTGGCAGCTCATCAACTAAATCCACTGGATCACCATAATAGGGCTTGAGCTGACTAACATGGAAGACGTTATGAATTTTTGTAGAAGAGGGAAGCTCTAGTCTGTATGCCAAATCTCCAATCCGCTTAAGGATCCTGTAAGGGCCATAGAATCTGTGGGCAAGCTTATTACTGGATCCATCTTTCAATGTAGAATACTTGGATTTGGGCACCTTCAACAAAACCAGCTCACCTTCCTGGAACTCTAAAGGCCTCCTCTTCTCATCAGCATACATCTTCATCTGATCTTGAGCCTTCCTTAGATTCACCTTGCATTGCTGAAGAAGGGTCTGCATTCTATCCAACTCTTCCTTCCCATGAGGGTTGATCTTTTCATTAAAAATGACTGTGGGTAGGGGCACCTTGTAACCATACAAAGCCTCAAAGGGTGAAACTCCTATACTCGCATGAGTGGAATTATTATAGGCAAACTCAGCCAGGTGTAACCAAGAATCCCATGAGGTTTGGACATCATAGCAAAAATGGCGAAGATAAGTCTCCAACCATTTATTAACTCTCTCTGTCTGTCCATCAGTTTGGGGATGATAAGCCGTAGATGGAGCCAACTTGGTACCCATAGATGTAAATACCGCTTGCCAAAAGTTACTCATAAACTTTGAGTCCCTATCATGGACAATCACCTGCGGTAATCCATGCAATCTGAAAATATGCTCCATAAACTGGTTGGCCACCTGAGAAGCAGTAAACTGAATTTTCGTTGGGATAAAATGAGCTGCTTTGGTGAGTCTGTCAACCACCACATAAATACTATTCCACCCCTTCTTGGTAGTAGGTAAGCCAGTGATAAAGTCCATAGTAATATGAGTCCATTTACCCGTAGGAATAGGCAATGGCTGCAATAAACCTCCTGGCTTATGGGTGCTATCCTTATTTTGCTGACAAGGCATACACTTCATAACGAAGTCCTTGACATCTTTCCACAGTCCTTTCCAATAAAAGCTCTTGCTGATCCTGTCATAAGTCTTGAAAACTCCCAAGTGTCCAGCTAAAGGCGAAGAATGCATCTCCTCCATAATTTTTCGCTTGAAGGAAGAAGTAGAGGGAATAACAATCTTGCCCTTCCACCAAATAAGACCATTTTTAAGCTGGTAGTGCGAGTTTTCTTCCATGAGACCTTGCTGTAATTTCTGAAAGATTTGGCTGAATTCCTCATCTAAGAGATATGCCTCTTGTAGCTCTTCAATCCAATCACTATGTAATTCCGTCATGGCTGATACTTTGCAGGCCCACATACGAGAGAGAGAATCAGCCACTATGTTATCTTTGCCCCTTGTATGAGTGATGTCAAAGTCATAATTTTGTAATGTTGCTACCCATCGTCGTTGCTTTGGAGTAAGATTTGACTGAGTAAGGAAATACTTGAGTACGCGATGATCACTATGCACTCTGAATCGGCTGCCATATAAGTAATGGTGCCATTTCTTGATTGCATGCAGAATAGCCAACATTTCCTGATCATAAACATTCATGGCCATCTCCTTATCAGTAAGCTTACGGCTTTCAAATGCAATTACTCCATGCTCCTGAAGCAAAACAGCCCCAATGCCACGGCCACTAGCATCACATTGTATAGTAAACTCTTTAGAGAAATCCGGGCATACAAGAATAGGAGCGGAGGTAATTAATTCCTTTAACTGGTTGAAACTGCTATCTGCAAGAGAATCCCAAAAGAAAGCTTCTTTCTTCAACCTGTCAGTTAAAGGGGCTACAATTGCCGCATAATGCTTTATAAATTTGCGATAGAATGAAGATAGACCAAGAAATCCTCTAAGAGAGGTAGTAGTAGTAGGCGTTGGCCAATCTTTTATGCATTGCACCTTCTTGGGATTAGCCTGTATTCCTTTTTCACTGACTATATGTCCCAAGTATTCCACTTCAGTCTGCATGAAAGAACACTTCTTCTCCTTAGCAAAAAGCCTATGATGTCTCAACACATCAAAAACCTTCCTCATATGCGACAAATGATCCTGAAAAGTCTTGCTGTAGATCAAAATGTCGTCGAAGAATACCAAGACAAACTGAAAGAGGAAAGGTTGTAGAATCTTATTCATCAGGCTTTGAAAGGTAGCTGGAGCGTTTGTAAGGCCGAATGGCATCACCAAGAAATGGTAAAGCCCACGATCAGTCCTAAAAGCAGTCTTGACCTCATCACCCTCTCTCATGCGAATCTGATGATACCCTGATCTCAAATCAATCTTCGTGAAGAATCGAGCCCCCTTAAGCTCATCAAGCAAATCATCTATCCTGGGTATAGGATACCTGTTCTTCACTGTTATCTTGTTAAGATCCCTGTAGTCAATGCACATTCTGAAAGATCCATCTTTCTTTTTGACTAACAGGACTGGGGATGCATACGGTGAAGAACTTGGTTCAATGAATCCCATTTCAAGAAGCTCTTTGATTTGCTTGGCTACTTCCTCTCGTTCACATTTTGATAGTCTGTAAGGTGGCTTATTGATCGTCTTTGAGTTGGGTTCCAAATCAATGGGGTGATCCACCGCTCTCTTAGGAGGCAATGAAGTAGGTACTTCAAATAAATCTCTATACTCCTCAAGAAGAGCTGTCAAGGCTAGATGGTTTGTTGAATTATTGGGCTGATCATGTGTTTCTTTGTTCAAATGCAATACAAATATCTGTGAGCGCTTCTTGTACTCTTTCTTGAGTTGTTGAATGGTGATAAGCTGAAAATCAGATTTACTAGGGATCCCCTGTAAACGGATGAGCTGTCCATTGGAGAAAAACTCCATATATAACTGTGAGAAATCCATAGTAATCCTGCCTAAGGTCATCAACCAGTCACAACCAAGTACAATATCTATGGGCCCCATTTCCAAAGTGATCAGGTTTACTTTGACTTCAAAATTTTCAGCCATCTGCAAAGAAACCTGTGGACAAATCTGTGTGCTGATTTCCTCTTCACCATTAGCCACTTGTACTCTAATGGGCTGCTGTAAGTCGGTGGGAACACAATTCAACTTGTACAAAATGGATTTATTGACAAAACTGTGGGTACTGCCACTATCTATCAGGATGAACACTGGCTTTCCACATATGCTTCCCTTCATACGAAGTGTATTAGGGTTCTTAGATCCCGTCCAAGCATCCATAGAGATAGAACAATTAGTGGCAGCAGGCGACTCATTACAAAATCCACCAGGATCAAATGGAATATCACCACCTGGATCAAAAGGAAAAGAGTCAGATGGATCATAGAAGTACTCCTGTCCACCATCATCCTCGAAATCTTCATTTTCAGCATTGATTAGGACTGCATTCACTTCATCTATGTCATTTTCAAGGTCCTCAAGAACTAGCATACTCTGAATTTTTGGCTTGGCATTTTTGTATACACACTTTGAAGCATGGTCAGGAGTATACTTTTCTCCACACTTGAAACATAAGCCTTTGTCCTTTCTTTCCTTATAAAGATCCATGGGAATATTTCTGGAATTTGTATTGGCTGAAGTAGACTTAGGCTTATTGTCACCTTGCTTAAATTCAACTTTTGGACTGTTTACCGTCCTGAAATTGCCTTGAAGCCTAGAAGCATTAAATGGGGGATAAGTTGGTATCCGTAAGCTCCCATTAGGCATATGGTTGCTGTCATAATTGTTACCAACTTGCCCTTGCTTTAAAACAGTCCTTGGCTGTCCATAACTTGGCTGAAATGAAGACTCTTTCCTATACTTCCTTCCAAAGCGCTCTGCAAGCTCAATAGCTTTGAAAAGTGAAGTAGGATTTTGCGCCATAACATCAGCTGACAAGGATGGTTCTAAACCATACATGAACTTGTGTAACTTGGCCTCATCACTGATGTTTTCCACATACATGGTCAAGTTGAGGAATTGGTTTGTATAATCTCTTACACTTAGGCTCCTTTGTTCCAAGTTATACCATCTTCGTTCTAACTTCTCTTTTTCAAGAGGTGAAACAAAGACTTCAGCCATAAGTGCCTTGAAAGCTTCCCAATTCTCAATAAGTACATTCTCTTTCTTGATATACCTCCACCAAGTGTGAGCAAATCCTTCTAAGTGCAAGGAGGCAAAGTGTATCTTCATAACATCAGTTTTAGGAAATATATCAAAATAAGACTCCATCTTAGAGGTCCATTCCTCTAATTCTGATGGTGAAGATGACTGGCCATTGAATTTGGATAAAACAATTTTGTCCTTGAATTCTCTATCATGGAAGGGTTGCTGTCCCAAAACTGGCTGATCAGAATTTCCAAGTACAGAACCCCCAAAATGAGATTGAAATCTTCCAACAGGTGGCTGAGAATTACCCTGTAATCTTCCTGTTGGTAAAGCACCCCTAGAATGCTGTGTATGCAGTCCAAAAGCTTGAGTATTGGCACCGTTCAAACTGCCCAAATAGTCATCATGCCTTTGTGAAGCTTCTCCCACTTCATATTGACTATTGGGTATGCCTCTTCTTCCTATGATTCCATCTCCATGACCATTTTGGTTGGATGGCTGAAGTGGAACTGAAGGATCAGTATTTGAACAGGCCTTTTCATTAGCTTCTTTTGATGCCACTTGTAATTGTAAAAGTTTAGAGATTTGTGCCATGAGTAGTTCATTGGACATTACCAATCTATCAATGGAAGCCTTAGTCTGATCAGTAGATTGAACCATCTGATCCATTCTTGATAGCATGGCCTCATGTCGCTCTCTATGCCTTAGTTCATGGGCACACAAAGTATCATTGAGCATGCTAATTTCTCCTTGTTGAGGCTCTTCAGGGTTCTCTTGAAATGTGCTTTCCATCATAGAATCCCTGATTTGCTGTGCATAGTCCTCCTAGACCTTATTTTTGCCTTTATGCCCTGCCATACTAGTGCAGTCCTGCAGTACCCCCTGTCAGTAAAACGGCTATAACTTTGGCTAGAAAACTCCGATTGCAAAACTTTTTTGTGCGAATCGAAGCTTACAATGCCCTCTTCGAGATGAGCTATAGCACGCTATAACAGGTTTAGGACAGAAAATTCTGTAACTGACTTTCAGAGTCTGAACTGTCCAGTCCTGCACCCTGTTTAGACCTGTAAGTGCCCTGTTTTGACCCTGTAATGCAAGAAAGTAACCTCCAAAGGCTACCAAACCCTGCAAAGGGGTATATAGGACCTGTGGGTACCCTGTAGTACCTGCACCTGTACTTCAGTATCAAAGGGTGTACCTGTATCCACCTGTAAATACCCTGTGGGTAACCTGAAAATGCCCTGTTTTACCCTGTTTTACTCCAATAGGTACTTGAGTCGTTGGAAAGTCCTCAATCTTCAATTCTCCACTCGCTGTACCTGTGTGAGGGATAAAACGGCAGGACGGGCTCCCTACACGGGCTCCGAATCACCGGGAGGTGGGCAAAGTTCCCCCCGGGTCGGTTGGTTGCACCCCTTCGGGATCTTCGATAGTGAGGGAGGGTCACCTCTCTTTTGTCCCACTATCTCCCCCGGCATCCACCTTTTTCCTCGGTGGGAATATCAACATGGCAGAGGCTAGTGTACTAAGCAATCAGCATGATATGCATTTGGAAAATATTCATTCAGCCTTTCATGAGATGCAATTGATTGAGATAAAAGAACTTGAGATGGGAGAAGGGTTTTACCTATGCAATTCAGTGACTCACTGATTGCTAGTACTTACCCTTTACAATTTTTCAATTTAGGTAAAAGAGAATCAACCAATCAATTGGATTAGAGTAAGCAAAGGAATCAATCAATGTATTCAGTCCATAGGATTCCAATGTTATGCTAAAATCTCAGATTAAGGCCCTTCATTCACTGATTGAAACTAATATGCATTAGACAAGCATTGCATTCATGAATAGATGAATTCAAGCAAAGGTTGGCTGAGAATTTGATGAAAATGTTCAATTCTTTAATCTCTCAGTCAAATGGCTTAAGCTCAGCAATTGGATTAATGAGAGAGATTAAAAATTGAAGAGAAATACCTTGACATGGCTGAAAATAACTTGCCAAATGCTTGATAGGGCTCCCGGTTGTCCAATGTTAGCAAAATAATCCAAGAAGCTTGCTTATCTGATGGTAGAGACCAATCTTGAGGCTTCAAATGCTTGAAATTGAAGCATTAAACCCGTTTCCCCCAAATTTTTGCTCCATTGAAGCTCTTGATCTTCAATCTTAAGCCATCCCGTGCTTAATCCTTGCAATTTGTTGAAGAATCCTTGCTGAAATGATTCCACGGGCCAAAAGGATGAAGAATCTTCAAGAAATTGTCAAGAAATAGAAGCTTGGGCTGAAGCTTTCATGGCTGCCCATGGACTGTTCATGTAAAGTTCAAGAGATGCTGAAGAATCATGAATGGAGCTGAATCCTTTCCCTTTTACTGATGATTAAACTTGCCAAGGGATCAGGAAGAGTGCCAAGGCTGAGGGAGAGCAAGGTTGGAGCAGGGCAGGGCTGGAAACAGCCCGAAAATTGCGCCGCAATTTTCGGGGCTGTTTCTGGCCTGTATGCTGCTCAATCTTGAGCAACCTTATGCTCAATCTGAAGCTCTTGAAGTCAGGGATCTATTCCAGGTAGATTTTGGTCAAGAAGATCTGAGGTGAGAGAGATATGAGTAGATCTTGGGGCTGAACCTCCATGGAACCTGCAGGAATTTCCAGGAAAGGGGAAAGAGAAACCCCTCTTTTCAAAGTAACCACAGTTTGTTCTCAAACTAAGCCCGGTTAACCATTCTTTACCCTAGTTACCTCCATTTTTGCATAAAATTTGATGACGTCCAGCCATTTAAGCCTTTACCCGCCATATCTGACCTTGGATATCTCCAGATGTAGTCATTGCTAACTGTAGTTGTCCTGCAGCACTCCACTAGTCACTGTCTTGTACCATTTTTATCTGAAATTGGTTTTGAAATAGGAAAATAGAAGTGAAAATAGAAGAAAATAATGGATCAAAGACTGAAGCTCTGATACCACTTGTCAGAGAGAGAACTAGGGAGAGAATAAGAGGAGAGAGAAAGACTGCAGAGGAGAGAGAAAGACTGCAGGAAGAGAGAGAAATAGAGTGACGAGGAGAGAGAAAGACTAGAATTGGAGAGAGAAAGACAGAAAAGATGAAGAAGCCATGGAAGCTTGGAGCAAGAAGGGAGAGAAAGTTTGTAATTGTATTGATATGTCAAAAGATGTGAAAAATTACAACTTCTCTCCTTATATACCGGTGTCAATGTGACATGGCATATTATTAGTGTTCTAAGTATTCCCAGCTTCTTACAGTATTGCATCTGTATCTTTATCAAACAGGTTGTGGCAATAGGAAAACTTTGTTTCATGAGAATGTTCCTATATAAAGGTTTTCTCTCTGTTCTTTGGGACACCTGCACATAAGGTTCACTATGATTAACATACTTAACAAATTAAAAAACATTTATATTAAACAATGTAACATAGTTTTGGATTACATATTCGATTTACCTTGTAACTATTACACTTGAATGAGTAAGTAGTAGGCATACTTAGGTCCTCTTTTGCCAAGTCCATTCACACTTGAAGTTTTCCCTTACATTGAGCATTATTAAGAGATCATCCTGTAATGATAACTTTAACGTAATCATAAGACTATTAATGTCATATACAAGTCTTGATCAATTGCTACAATCTTTCCATTCACATAATGCCATCTCATATACAATATAAAGTTGGAATCAAATATTATGGTGTAATCATATATTCATAGACAATGTATTTCCATTTCACTTTAGATGTAACCCCATAAACTTCTTTTATATCCCAACTTTCACCTAGGAAGTCCATGTATTTCTTTGATTTGTATATGGTCATTGATGATTTTTTTGAACTTCCCCATTAGAAAACAAGTCCATAAAAACATGTAACAGCATGAAGATTGTGATATTCACTTGTCAACTCACTACATTAGGTAGCAAATATTTTTGAATATCTACATAAATCTTTGACTAAAAGGTTTACAAGTTTTTGGTTTTGAAATTAGCCGCTTTGCACTATCTAGAGCTAGGAGTGGAAGAGGCTTGAGAGATCCATATCTTATCATGCTTGATGGTACATTGTAAAAATTTTCCATAAAAGAAAACCTTGTCCTTAGCCAATGACCTATTTGAGGTTTCTTTGTATAGCTACTTGCCAAACAGCCATGAAATGCATCAAATATTCAAACTGTGTTTTTGATATGTTGCTAATCTTTGAAGTTTGATGGATATATATGGAAACATAGACAAACTTTAGCAAATTGTTGAAACATAAAACCAAGTTCAAAGGCTATTAAAATATTTTAAACTTATAGTTTGATCTATAGTGTGGCATGTCAATGGGCGAGTTCTATAAATGTAATTTTAAGTGCATATATGCAGGTTGTATAAGCACCTCCTTGGTTTTTTTTTCTTGATCCTTTGATCTTGAAATCCTTAAATCGCCCATATAAGTGTTAATGAATTTATTTCCATGTCTTCTTCTCTCCTTTTTTTGCAACATAAACCACGAACCAATAGAGATATCTATAGGATTTCTCTTATTATTGCTAAGATAAAGATTATTGTATAGTGTAATTGCTCTAATTAGAAGAAGAAGGGTGCGACCACATGAATCTTCCATTTAAATAGAAGATGACACAAAAGAAGGTATTGAGTGAAAATATAGAATAGCAAATCCTCTTCAAAAATGAAGGACATGCACTTTGTAGAATTGTTTTAGATTCTTGGGAAAAAGAGAGGGATACTACACCAAGGGATTTGAGAAAACAATCAAGAGATTGCAAGTTTATGCGGGGTTGATAAGAAGTGTCTCTGGCTAGTATCTTTAACTATACCAATACCTCTTGTCTTTTGTGCATCCATGAATTTGTGCTTCAAAAATACCTAAAAATAATTCATTTAAAAATATTTGAATATGAGATAAAAGACTTCAAAATGGGAAATTTCCATTTTTATTATAAAGGTAGCTCTCTCTATATTAGTTTTAACAAGCATGCTATCTAAAAAATAAAAGGTCTAAACTTGAGTCAAAATCTCCCCTAATGCATAGTTTAGCAAAGAGATGGAGAGACCAAGACCCTAAATCAAATAATTATATCATAATCTCTCTCTATGATTATTTTTCACATTCATTTAATTTATATAGATTTTTCAATGATTACATGCAAACGTGTATTGTGAAATATATAGGACACCTTTGCTCAAAGATAGTACGTGATATCCATAAAAATGGGCTATCAAAGCCTAATATAGCTTGATTAGGGATAATGGAATAAGATAAATAATAAAATAAAGAAAAATTTTGACAAATGAAGGTGATGGAAGGAGATGATACGTGCATAAACTAGCTCATCATCTCACCTTGGGAGTGGTGGTTGGATCTTCTTTGAGACAAACTTTGTAAATATTACTCTCCAAATTCTTTTTGTTCTAATTTTGGATTTCAATCCAACATATAAAGGGTATCGTAATGAAATATACAATAAAAATACAAGAAATAATATTTGAAAATGCTAGGTTCCACCATTAGAGTGCATAGCGGTAAAATATTTGGTATTAGTTTGTTGGCATATGTGCCCGAAAGAGCCTTAGAATAATGATTGGAATAACCCTTGATATATAGTGATATATATATCGAATGGCCATTTTGATGTGTAAAAAAATAGTACAGACACATGTATTGACGAACATTTTGATGTGTGTAGAAAGTAGTTTTGATGCACGTATTGATAGATGTTGAGAAAAAAAAAAGGTTGAATAGAATAATGTTGTTTATATTTTCTATAGGATACCAAAGCCTAGTTAGCATGGTTAGGGATAGTGAAAGAAGATAAAGAAGAAAAGCAAAAAAAAAATCGGATAAATGGAGGCAATACAAGGAGATGATATGTGTGCAAAAACTAACTCATTAGGTCCACATCTTGGGAGTGGTGGTTGAGTCTTCTTTGAGACAAACTTTGTAATTATTATTCTCAGATTTTCTTTATTCTATGTTTGGATTTCACTCCAACATATAAAGGGTATGGTAATGAAATCTACAATAAAATACATGAAAGAATATTTTAAAATTCTAGGTCCCACCAGTAGAGTGCACATTAGTAAAATCTTTTGTATTAGTTTGTCGACATATGGGCTTGAAAGAGCCTTACATATATATGTTGGAATAATCCTTGGCATATAGGGATGATGAGTATACCAAATGGCAAGTTTGATGTGGAAAAAGAAGTATAGGCTCACATATGGACATACATTTTGACATGTGTAGAAAGTAGTTTTGATATATATATCGACAGATGTAGACAATAAATTTTTAAAAAGTAGGATAGAATAATGTTGTTCATATTTGCTATCTTGTTACACATGTGTTGATGTTTAACTTTATATAAAATTCCATTGAAGTATATAAAAAAAATACTTATCATAAGTAATTTAAACTAAGTACTTAAACTTTGTATTAAAAAATGAACATAATATTGGAGCATTGAATAAAAGTATATAGTAACAACAAATCAGAGATCTCATCTTCTCACAATTGCTCCTTCAAGTAATTCTATAATAAGAAAGAGACATAGATTTAGGTGAGGCATAGATTTAGGATGTCTAAATCAAATGTAAAATGAATATACATGTATAGAAGGTTATAATAGCCGATCACGTGTCCTTCCCACTAATATAGTCTCCACATGAGTAGATGTAACTCGTGTTGCCTTAAATACTCTCTAGCTTGGTCACTAGATGAAAATATATACAAACTTGAAAAGACCACATATATAATAAATAATTCTGATCAATTTCGAACCAAAAAAATAAGAATTCAACAAACTAGATAATAATATATTCACAAATTTGGTCTCAACGGTGGCCCAACCACCACTCCCAAGATGTAATATCATGCTAGATATAACTCATGCACATGTGGCCTCCTTTTGTTGCTTCCACTTGTTTGAATTTTCTCTTATTCCTTCTTTATCTTCCTCCACTACTCCCAATCAAGCTAGCTAAGATATCCTAGATCACTGTTAAAGGCATTATGTACCTTTGAATGAAGATGGGAGAGGTGTTTCATAGTATATGTTTATATGTAATCCTCAAAAACTCTAACAATAGCATATGGAAACTTCTCATGAAGAGTTTGTATGACATATGTTTTTTTTCTTATGGTATTGGTCTCTCCATTTGTCTACTATGATATGCTTGTAAAAGGACACAATAAGCTTATGAATGGAGAGTCCGTATGACATATGTCTTTTTCTTATGGTCTTGGTCTCTCCATTTGTCTACTATGATGTGCTTGTAAAAGGATACAATAAGCTTATGCATCTTAGCGATTATTCTCTTCCCTTCCTTGTTCTTGACTAAATGACCTATATAGTTATTGATCATGCACAATAAGTCAGAAGGAGTTACTAGTATCCTGAGCCTTCATGTTGTAGAAGCTTCAAATCAAGAGGGGAAATCATTAGGCGCTCAACTCTCTAGGGTGCTATATGTACCTCTTGGCTAATAAGCCATGGTATTGATAGAATAAGGGGGATTATTGTATGTAAACCTTTTATATCTTGCATATTCAAGTCCTGTTTAAAAATGCCCTTTTCCCTAGATAAAACACACCCGTTTTCTATTTAATCAATGAATAACCCCTTTATATAGTACCATTTTGTATGTAAAAGGCATGTCAAAAGTGATAAGTAAAAAATTTATTTCCTTGAATCCATGTGATACACTTACATATATATGGGTAACCCCCCAAATTGATGCATGGAAGAGTGAGGGTGTAGTGAGAGGGAAGGAGTAATAGGTCAGTACATGGTAGTAAAAGCCAAACCTTGGAGACTATTGTGGAGAATCAAAACTCACAAAGCTACACTTGTGTGGGTTTGGTGTCAACTCCTTAATGCATGATTGGATGAATATGGGCAAGCAGTCATCCTAGAAGGAGACTTTGATGGTCCAATGAATGAAGAGATCAAACAAGATATAGTTGGTTGTCCTCATTGTGATGCTAGGGGGAGAGCTCTACTAAGTTGAGTGCCACAATTGCAATGATGGGATAGTGTCTTTGCCTCTACTATAAGGGTTGCAACCACATAGTTGTAAGAACTTGAGGAACAATGACCACGAGCACATGGCTTTGTTTGGTATTTATGTGTTGAGAGATCTAACTCTCTATGTAATGTCGATCATGATAAGGCTAGCTACACAATATCAAGTACATGGTTTGATGTACATGCCCTTCATGAAGCTATGTATCTCCTCATCTATAAGTATAGCCAATAGTTAGTCGACATTTGTAAGTGTAGTTTGCCAATGGCTCATAGTGGAAAGTATAGTTGCAACTTATAAAAATATAAAAAATGTAGTATATTTAGTAAACTTTCTCTCTATGTCTCTATTTCCCTCCCCCCTCTCTCTCTCCCCTCTCCTCTCTCTCTCTCTCTCTCTCTCTCTCTCTCTCTCTCTCTCTCTCTCTCTCTCTCTCTCTCTCTCTCTCTCTCTCTCTCTCTCTCTCTCTCTCTCTCTCTC
The DNA here is from genome assembly GCF_053477565.2 of Lygodium microphyllum. Lineage (NCBI taxonomy): Eukaryota > Viridiplantae > Streptophyta > Polypodiopsida > Schizaeales > Lygodiaceae > Lygodium > Lygodium microphyllum. Next base: position 62,396,041 of record NC_141135.1, read on the forward strand.
TCTCTCTCTCTCTCTCTCTCTCTCTCTCTCTCTCTCTCTCTCTCTCTCTCTCCCTATGCTCATCTCGATCGACTTGTATCAGAGTCCAATTCTATGAAGTCATCTAATTGTCCAATCTAGGATAGCTCTTCACTTTGTCTCATTCCTCCTTAAACATTCCTCATCTCGAACAATTCACCATACCAATGGAAGATTCTCATGCAAGAGAAAAAATCAAGATGACATACACATGCACCAAGAGAAGATTCTCTTGGAAGAGAAGAAGACATGTGATATCAAATATCAACCCTACCTCAAAATCCTAAACCCATAAGCTCAAGGAGTTTACTTAAGTAAACCTTAGTACCAAGTCTTTACTGAAGTACTTTTCTTCTCAAGGGACCCTATCTAAAAATCCTCACATAAGACATAGACCCTATTTCAAAATCCTCAAGCATGAGCTCGACAAGCTCACTTGAGAAGAAAACCATTGTACCAAGTCCTTTTTAAAGAACTTGTCTTCTTGAAGGGGTGCAAATCAAATAAGTCCATAAGAATAGACTTGGCACTACAATCCACTTATTAAGCAAGTGTAATATTGAGCTTGGCTCAAGTATATTGAGATAGGGCTAATGCACTTGGTATCTCATCTTCTTTGAAAAGAGAATCTTCTCTATATGTGAATCTTCTTGGGTTTTCTTCTCTTGATATACACAAATCTCCACTTGTCATGGCATATTCCCTTTGAATGCATCTCATCACAAGCTGTAGCTTGTCACCTTTCTCGAAACTCTCTGTTTTGACTCTCTTCTTAAAATTTTATAACTAATTTTTATTGGGTTATTCTTATGTATTAAAATACTTCAATGATTCTTCTATGCTTCTCTGCATCCTACCAAAAAATATTGATCCTTTCTTGATCAAGATTTGGCATGCATTGATGTGATTTCTACTTATAGCTTGTAATTTTTAATGAATTTAGGATTAGGAGATGTCTATGTATTGGTAACTTTTGGTCCTTCTTAGCATAGAAATCATAGTAGATATGGTTTAGCTATCATTCATGAGGTCAAATTCTTGACATGGCTTTTGTTTTTGTTAATAGATGGTAGCCTTTCTTCATTTGCTATAGCTCTCCCTTGGCATCCTTTTCAAGTCATTGAAGATGATACCAGGAAGAAATCATCACCTCACAACCATTTTAGTCAATATCTATTGTTAGAATAATTTTCTTAAAGTCTCCTTAAGTTTAATCAAGTCCTATTTGTGGCATCTTATTTACATTTCAAAATTTTAGATTTAAATTCAAAGCTCAATCATTCTTAAACTATAGCAATGTTTAGCAAGTCATAGGATGGAACTTTGGGATCCGGTCATTTTGCTGTCGCCCAGCCATTCCAAGTATTCGTTGACCTTCTCTGAGTTGTGCTTGTTTGATCTAGAAAGTTGGAGCTTGTACCAGGACCCCCACGTGTAGCATTCATCATTTGCACCCTCGCGATTGCGCCGCGGCAAATGCAATTGGACCAGGCTGTAGGTGTCCGAGTCCCAGAATCGAACACTCGGACTGTTCGACTCTCGGAGTCGGACCGTTTGCCAGTCGGACCACTCCACCAATTAGATTGTCTGACTCGGACGCACCCCCTTAGAGTCGGACCACCTTGTTCGATTGGACTAGCTACACAATCTGACCATCCGACTCTGCCAGTCAGACCCTACCACATGGCAATAGGACACCCATTTTGAGACTCGGACCACCCTGTCCGATCCAATAGTTCGACTCTATCAATCGGACCATGGACCACCCAGTTCGGATGGTTTGACTCCCAGAATCGGACCACTAGGGTAGAACATTTTAATTGGTAAGTGAGTCACCTCCTCAAGCCAAGGCCACTCCAAACACATCCCCAACTATCCTTGAGTACCTGACCCGGCTCTCAGAAGCCAAAAATTAGAGAAGCCACACTTGGGCAGCCTAGAGTCAATCTCTAGTAGCAGGCCATAGAACAGACGAGACTTAGAGCTGAAACTGACCCTCAGGCCTTGATGGAGTGTAGAGTGTGCAGCATAGACCCTAGACAATACAAGGCGACAGCCAAGAAATGCGCTTAGAGCCATATTAGGCTACAAACAAAAGGCAGAAAGGCAAAAATTGCATTGTTCATTTTGCATTCACACCCCACACCGATTTCATCATTTAAAGTGCACTAAAAGGGAGAAAACCTGATTTGGCACTATGCACTGGAAAGCACTAAGCACAAATGTGAATAAAACTGACAGCTGCTTTCAATAACAAGGAACTCACATAGAATTATAATAATTCAAAGAAGGCACTAGTAGGAGCAGACCCTGAGACATAGCTGGGTGCCACAGAGCCCTGTTAATAGGACCCTGGACCCCCGCAAAGCGGGGTTTCTCTGCACCTCCCCAAGTAGGTTGGAGAGAAAACGGGTGTCGTGACAGGTCCTCCAAATTAGACCCTAGTGTAGTAATGGCTCTACACAAGCATGGATTCTCACTTGCAACCAAAAGCCCATCGCCGAAAAAGACAAATGGAGAACCTAGAACCTCAATGGGCCAATCTAGCCAACAAGGGCAAAAAGGCCACACTGCAAAAACACGTATGTATTGCGTCCAGACTACATCTAGTCAAAGCAAAATTGAACAACATCAAGCTACAATTGCGAGGATGACTAAACATGACAGTCTTAATGATAGATGCACCTTGAACGACACTACACATACGACCCAAGAAATCAGTGGAGAATCCACATCTGGTCGTGTAATTGGGGACTCAAGGGCATGTATCAGAAGACTTGAATTTACAAGCCAAGACCTGGAAGACAAAGACATAGTGTCGCCTGCTTATCTTAGGGTCAAACTCACAGCAAAAAGGGAGCACTGTGTCGACGCTCTCATCGATGAAGGAGCTGATTTTAATATCTTGACCTATGAAGCATCGACCCTACTAGGCCAACCGGAGCTCACACCAACTAATATAACTCTTAATCCTTATGGGGGACACCCACAAGCACTTATAGGGAAGTGCAACATCCTTGTAACCATTGAAACTAAAAGCTTTCCTATCCTATTCCATGTCTCTCTAAATAGTGCTAATTGTGGAAAGGAGACCCTCCTAGGATGACCCTTCAAAAGGGTGATGAAGTGTGAGGCCGATTGTGTAGCACAAAGGATACACTTGATGCTACCGGGTGTGAGGATAATTGCAACCTTTAGCAAGGGTAATCTCATTAAACCTCGAGGGAAAGAGAAGGAATGTTTTGACATACTAGGAAAGCCTAGTAACAAGAGTAAGGACTTGTTGAAAGAATTGATACAAGCACATGTTGAACAGAGAGAACCAGTGAGCAAGGCCACACTTGAAACAAGAAGGCCAAGAGACAATGCCAAGGACATGCTTTGGACTTACAAATATCGTAGAAGACCACAAAAGAAGCCCAGGCCTTACAGACGAAGGCATCGATGGAGAGCTAGCACAATGCTGCGATGGATATCCAAAGCATTGCTATGTGCTCAAGGGTATTACGCAGGTAACCGATGGATTTGGGTACCAAGGCTCCCGACTAAATCAACTTTGTCAGTTGAAGGCAAAAGCAAGGAAGCGTAGGAGGAAATCTAAATGAAAAACCAAGTTTCGAATCAAAAACATTGGAGTGACCAAGCCCCTCATGATCGAAATCAAGAAACCAAATGGGACTATTTGAAGGGTAGATCCTCAGCCTAGCATGCTAGACAAGCAGATATTAGATGTAATCGTTGAGGGTACGCAAAAGCCACTAGTGCCTAAGGAGCCTTCGATTTCCCAAGTGGATAACAAGCATCATAGGCACAACATTGCTCATGGCAAGGCTAAAAGCTTAACAATGCAAATGGTAGAATCATCTAACAGCCTTGAGCAAATCGCCCAGCCAGTGTCAAATCCACTTAGGAGTCCCAAGTCTCCTACACCCTCTTTCCCTAGATGGACACAAGAAACACAATAGTAGTCATCAAGTGCAACCACTCAATCCCAATCTCTATCTTCATCCAAACTTCTAGATATCCAAGAGGTGGGACATGACATCACCCGTAGCTCTCGGCCCAAGGATATGACTGTGAAATCTAATGAGACTAGATCAACTAAGGCTCGATCTGCACAAGTGAATGCTAAAAGGCAACAAAAGACACAACCACTTCCAATCTACCTGAGGATCTGACATTGCAATCTACTAACAATAGCTAGTCCATTGAACTAGCCATTACTACTTCCACCCAAGAATCACAGCACCACAGCCTTTGGCTGTGACGACACCTCTGGTAGAAGGCATCCTTGGCCATTCACCTGTGAAAGAGGTGTCGCAACCAACATCTTTGACACCCTTGGCACTGCCAAGGCACTTGAAGCCTAGGCTAGAGGATAAATATCTCGAAGAGGTGGCCAAGGAGAGGGTGCATCTAACCAATCAACCTAGCAAGGCTATTCAGTAGGCCGCAGCCATGCCCCATAAGGACACACTGGAGAAAGAGAACATTGAGGCCCAACCAAACACATCAACAATTGACCTTGTTTAGGGTCCTGAGTCCTTAAAGGATGCATCACAATTGCCCAAGAAAAAGAGGAGAAAACAACGACAGTTGCTAGTGGTTGTAGACACCAAGAAGATTGAGACCAAGAGCACTGATGAGCTGAGGAATAAAGCGTCGAGTCCATCTACCAATGAGCCCATTGCCATCTCTCCTAACAGCGGTAAAACCTTAGACACATCTGTGTGCTCTGAAAAATAAAAGCAACCATTACCATCAATGGTTGCTTACAACACTCAATCCACCGACAACAGAACTTGCATTGACCAATCAAGAGTGGATACAACACTGTCACAATAGGGTGACAAATCTATACCAGTTGCATATAAGGAGAACCATGACACAATAACAACAAAGCCTCAAGAGAAACATGGAAACCCCGAGGACATAAGCAATCCTAAAGTTTACCAATCTTGCTCATCTAGGCATGAGCCCCTAGCTATACTAAAGCTTAGGGAAACTCCTAGAGCCTTGCATGAGATAGCAACTGAGCAAGCCCTCATTGAATGTGGAAGTGTCACAGAATGCTTAAATGAGTTGGATGCTACGCTCAAAGTGTTCGCATGTGTCTACGTCCTAGTAGACATGGGCGCATTCCCTAGGGAGCAGCTTGAAGAATACTTGCCATTTCCCCTATCCTGGGAAGAGCAAGAACATCTGGACGAGCACTATGGTAGGCTCCTGCATGAACGCATGCGACTCATTTCTAATGAGGAAGCTGACAAACTGCGCTTAACTGTGATATTCAATGATGTGCTATGCCAACCAAATTTCTTAGAAATAGAGCAACTAAAGTGACAATTAGAGGGTCAAAGTCAATTTGAAAAGCATTGGTTTGAAAACCACGTTACAATGGTCGAACTGGGAGCCCAGATTATGAAAGCCTTAGAGGTGAGATTGGCCAAATGGTGGTCTCAAAGAGATCCAACCTATGTGGCATCGACTTCCTTTTGAGTGCTGAATGACTGCCATTCGGGGAATGGACTTAGCGGAAACTAGCCAAGAAAACTCTCTAATTGATAAGGTTCTCACTGAGGAGGAGCTACATGTTGCGAGTAGGCTCGGACAAGGTACCATGCTACTTGATGTTGCAAAGTATCTATTGTTATTGAGTAAGCTGCCACGAGTACTGGATGCGTGCCACACTCCAGTACAATCTTGAGTTCTACAATTGGTTTTTATCCTCACGAAGTGACATGGATTCGTAAATATGTACATAAATGAACAATGAGTTTTGTGACCCTGTATAGATAATATCAACACAAACAAGCAATGATAGTCAAGAGTAGGGAGAAGAGTTGGGTTTGACAGGCTGAGCTCCTCAGGTCCTCCTCTCACCACACCACACGCCTAGAAGTCGTATGACCAGTCCCGCCTCGAGGTGGAGGGCATACAACCCTCATTATCGCCACAGGAAGCCCTGACCAACATCTCTGACTACGTGGACGGGGCTCCGTCTCCTTCTATACACCTTTTCCCTTTTCGGTCTATCCTTCCAAGGATGAGCCCTGGTCCACTCCATCACAACCAATCCACACAACTTAGCATAAGCCAAGATCTGTTAATGGCTGGAATACGCTCCCCAGTCAAAGCAGGACAAATATCATCATGGGGCCGTCCCTCTACAACAAACGATGCATGCCTCACCTCACCCCTCCTCCTCATAAGCGCTTGATAATCCACTGTTTAATCCCTTTCATGCAAATAATTCTATCCTACCTCAAAGCCTAACCTTGGTTCACATTTTGCAAATTTTCCCACAGTAGCCGTCATGGAGCACACAATGCAGCTGGCTTACAAGGAAGCTCTCCGCCGAATGCTACGTGCCTACTCTAAAGAGGTATGCACCAAAAAGAGGCCCCAAGAGACACTGCCCAAGATGCAAGCCGAAAAATCCCCAAGCTAAGAGGACAAAGGATCAAGGAAGCACCCGGGGTGTAGTAACACTGACCGTGCAGGCCCCCACCAGATGCTCGGGCACCAGGTGCTCGAAAGAGGAGAAGCCAGTTAGAAACAAGTGGGAATTTGATGGATTGTTCAAAATCATTCTTGAAACAGATGCGGAGAGGGACTACACCATTCCGGTCACGGCCAACATCTTCCCTGTCTAGCCTGATGGGAGCCCCTCACCGACATAGCCCTAGTCGCCCGACCACCCGAACTCACCCTACCTCATACAAATAGAATAGCCCCCATGTTGTATAAGCCGCTTAACAAAGGCCATCTTGCCATAAATTTTTGTCCTTAAGTGGTTAAAGGGGCAGGCTCCCTAACTATACAAATACATGCTGCGTCTTTAACAAGCGCCGATGATATGCATCGCAGTCAGCACCATAGGATTGTGATAAAGTAATATCTTTTTGTGTTGCATCTGTCCATTATAATCGATACATGTGACTTGCATATACTCTGATGAAGTATCAAGTGGATGCAGGATGACACAGGTCTTTGTACAAAAGTGTTCAATGCCCAAGTCATCACAAGACCACCAACCTCACAAAGAGCCATGCACCACCAAAGGTGAAAATCACCCTGGCCGATCGCCCACATTGCATGGCCCAAAGCATAATCAATGGCCAGTCTCTCCTTCTGGGTCAAACTCTACACCTGGCACTCACAGTAGCTGTTATCTCAATTGTACCAACATCGCATGTTTCAAAGAGGTTTTGCAAAATCTCCAATGTCTCTCTCCATCTCAACAACTGTTCCTCTAGCAACAAGGCTAGGACACAATCATTGTTGTAATATCCAGTTTCGTAGCCTTTGAATCTTGATATTTCCCAATCCAATTGAAAGGTTGATAGTCTCAAAGTATTGCAATGGTTGTGCTCATGTTATTCTTCCAAAAAAAAAACCCACTATTACAACACAACACCTAGGGGTCCTCAAATTGGGTACGCCCAGTGACCTTGGTCGGCTGGCTTTGTGGTCCCTAGTCCCCTAGCCCTCTACACACCCCCCACAATTGTTTAGGGCACATCAAGGGCAGGACATACCTAGGAAGCTTGTCTTGCCTATGGCTAGACATGTCACCTTGACCCATTTGCACGATTTCTTTTTGCACTCTGCCTTAATACCATTGCAATCGATCGTGGTATGCAAACCACGAACAACCATGGAAAGTACACCGTACTCGTCAAGCAATACAAGTAGCTACCCGCTACCAAAAGTAAGGCGTCGCTAAGCTCAACCATGCTACAAGGAACCTCACGGAACCTTTGCTTCCTCCACATATTGCTACGAGGTATCAGACCCACGGTCTCCTAAAACTATGTAATATCTAAGTATGCATGTGCACCCACATAATATCTACACCACCACAATATATATACAGTTTGGGTCCTCAAGTGCAGGACAATACTTGCAGCTTGCTGAGAGTTCAACCTATCTCCCAAACTAATCAACACTACGTCTTGTGCACAATAAGAAGACTAGTACTAACCCCAGGGAGAGACCACATATAAAGCTTTTCAATTGCAGGTATTGTAGACTCCGACGGAAGTCCCATCAGCTCTTCATCAGTACTCCACACTAAATTCATATCCTTCATCATCTTGCAAGCCCACCAATGAATCGTCGCCTGCACCAGCATTCCTCAAACATCAACACCCGTACCAACCCATGAATGCAACTCCCAACAAAGACCGATCCTATCCCCAGCCTCAACACCCCTATCACCAACCAAGCAAGCCAACAAAGTTCCACCAACCACCTTCATCCGCACCACCACTACAACTTCTCCAACGGCCACCATAGTAGTCCCTTCCACCCACATCTTCAATGCATGCCAAGCCTGCTACCTACGACGGTGAGTGCCATGGGACCGGCACTCGTCTAGGAGGGGGGTAATGTTAACCCTCAAACAAGAAGGTGGAAAAACCGGAAAATCTAAAGCAAAAGACAAGGCTAAGGAAAAAGTGAAACAGAAGACAAAGGCACACCAAGAAGAATCTGGAAACACAAGAAGTGTAGAAAAGTCCTAAATCAAGGAAAAAGGCACACGAGAAAAAGTGCAAGGCGCACCATGATTTATTTTAAGAGTGTTGGGCTCTCACCCATGCAATTTGTAAAGGTGGTCGGGCGGTAGGAAGGAAGCTAGGAAGATAGAAGAACAATGGGACAAAGGGCCTAGGCAACGACTGACCATGTAAAAAATGGAATAAGGGGATGATCGCCCAAAAGGGATTTAGGGTTTTGTATATAAAGTTGAAAAGTGAATGAGAAGCTCATTCTTGTGTGTGGCAAAAAGCTTCTCCTTCTTCTCTTCTTCTTGCCTTCTTGCTTGTGCTTGAGAGAGGGAGTGAGTGAGTGTGAGGGAGTGAGTATGTGAGAGTGAGGGATCGAGGAGAAGAAGCTCCCCATATCCTCTCTTTATCTTCTTCTCTTCTCTACTCTTCTCTTATCTTGTGAAGCTATGGAGGATGGAGCTTGTTGGAGAGGGATTGAGGTTGCTTGAGCTTGCCTTAAGGATCATGGAGCTACCGGCATGCATGGGAGAGGAGGGTACTCGATCGGGCATCAAGGTAAGCTCACTACACCCCATAGGTAGGGAGGGCACGTCGGCTATGTGAGAGGTAGGCATGGCCGCTCGGCTTGAAACGCTTGACTAATAAGCAGTCTGTAGGTCTCGGGGTTGAGCTTGAAGCTCCTTCCAAGAAGTCTGTTGAGTGTTTAAATGACTTGTTTTTTTGGCTGATTTTTATTGTTGATTGATTGGTTTAGAAGTGGTTTGAGAGTGTTTTGGATGATATTGATTGTGTTTTGGAAGTTCATGATGTTTATTAGTGGTTCTGTGATGTTCTGATAGGTTCTGTATACCTTCTGTTTTGTTCTGTTTTGGTCTATTTTGTTCTGATTGTCTTCTGTAAGGAGGGATGGAGTATTGATTGATGAAGATTGAGATATTGAGAAAGCTTATTGAATGGTTTGTGAAAGTTTGGAATGGTTTGAGAATGAGTTATGTGGTTTTGATAACCTTCTGTAACCTTCTGTAGGTTTTCTGTAGAGCCTCTGTTTCTGTTCTGTTCTGTTCTGTACTGTAGCTGTTTTGGTACTGTTCTGTGGCTGTTCTATATGCTTCTGTATGTGTTCTGGTGGATGAGAGTGTAGCTTGGGAAAGTTTTCTAGCCTTGGAAAGAGGTGAATACAAGTGCAAAAGAGCTGAAAGAAGTGAAAGAAGTAGCTGCTGAAGACTCAAGTGAAGACTATAGTGAAGTGACAGTAGTGAGATATGAAAGGACACTGTAGTGGCTTTGGTGACTCTTCATATCAGACATACCTCTTGGGAGGGGTATCCACGACCTAAGAAGGATTATTGAGGGTTATTTTGAGAGATTTTAGTGAGGGTATGATGTATGATTGATAGAGAGAGAGAGAGAGAGTCAGAGATAGCCAATTCTACTCAAACAGAGTGATTGTATATGAGAGATTGAGAGAGAAAACTATGAAGATATTGAAGATGAATACTATGTGATATACTTCCATTCAAAGATGGTGTATTCCTTTGCTTTCTTTGTTCTATTGATGGATTTTGTGAAGATGTTGAAGAATATGGTTGATTCTATCAAATCCGTGGGAGATCTACATGATGCTGTATGAAGATATGTTGTGTTTGGTGTTCTTTTCTTCATTGTGATCATATGAAACATGATAAACAAGCTTGTTGATATTACAAGATAGATTTTCTTGCAAGAGAATTCCCTTTTCCTTGGTGTTCCTCTCGGGGCTCCATGTTTTTGGTGTGCAGCCGGGGAACCTTGCCATCAACAAGCACCAGAAGAGGCTGAAAATGAAGGAAATGGCATTGCCAAGAAGAGAAGAATCCAATGGATGTTTGTAAAGTTCCTTCTTCCACTGAAGAGTTGGAATTTCTCATAATCAAAGCCACTTTCCACAAGAAGTTCATCCCACAATGGTGGAAACACATCACCATCATGATGCATGCTCTATGTGGTGGACAGTTTCCTCTTCCTGTTGAAGCAGCAGAAACTTGCATCTTGGTGGCAAACTGTTTGGGAATAAACTGAAGAGGAGAAACAGAGAGAATGACCATACATGGAAGATTTGGCATTCATTGAGAAGTTTCCAGACACCATCAAGTGGGAGATTGTGAAGAAGCTTCAGGAGTCTTGGTCTGTAGAGGTTCATAAAGACAAGAAGGAAAAGAGTTGGAATTTGTTCGTGGATGCTCAACAACAAGATACATGGGATGCTTGGTGCACTGATAACCTTCTATTTGTTCAATTAGCAACCCACTGGAAGTTGGTAGACAGAGTGTTTTTCACAACATACACTGTTGAAACCATCAGAAGCTGGGATTACTATGATGATGGCACTACCACAATGCTCAGACGTATGCATTTTGACACCTTCAGAACCGAATACCTTCCTCTGTGCAGTGGAATGAAAGCAGAATTCAGGGACGTTGAAAAGAAAGAAGTAGAAGAAATGTTGGCAAGAGAGTCCTCCAGAGACTGAAGCCTTTTGTTAACCCTCTGTGGAGCACTAACAACATAGTGGAGCCAACCCCCTGATGAATGACACAATAAAGAGGCAAGTGTTAGAATGAGTCCAGAGGTACGTGAGAAGAGAGAAATAAAAAATCAAGGCTGAGAACGAGCTTGCAGCAGAAGCCGCCTTTGACGCCCTTGCGAAACTCTTTACAGAAGTCCCAATGGCACATCAAGCCCTTCCTCCTGCTACTGCTGGAGGTCCACTTCCAAGCCAGATCCGTCCTGGAAATATTGATGACAGGCCAGCGAATGTAGTCCCATTGCCAGTTTTTAAGGGAGAGTACAATGAAGACCCCGATATTCATATAGCAGAGTTTATGGTAGCGTGTGTGGCTAACAATGCCAGAACCCCTGAGCATTGGTTGGCAGTATTCCCCGCCACTTTCAAGGGCGCGGCGTTCCAGTGGTATGAGAGACAAGCAGCATGAACTTTTGGCACATGGGACGACCTGAAGTTGGCCTTCCTCACTAAATTCAGGTGTGAAGGTTTTGAAGAGCGGATGAGAGAGGAATTTATGAACCTAAGTCAGTCCTCTGGAGAAAGAGTAGAAGCTTATGTCTCACGAATGGAATCCATCCTGAAAAGATGGACTAACCATAATCTAGATGATGGCATTCAGAAGGGAGTGTTTCTCAGAGGATTACAACCAGAAGTCCGTAAGTTTGTGGAACTGCAAAGACCAGCCACCCTGCAAGCTGCAACAGAAGGTGCAAGAATGTACGATGAAGTGGAAGCTAGATTAGCGATGAATACAGGAAGAGGAGTCCTACCTCCTCTGATGCCAGGAATGATGTATCCACCAAATGTAGTTCCAGGGACTGTTCCCTATCCCTACCATGCCCCCGGTATCACAGTACAGTGTACCAAATCCACAGTGGCCACCATCCATGCCTCAAATGGTGGTTCAACCACAACAACAATGGTCCTAACCAATTTCCTCCATGCCAAATCAGCAGCAATAGTGGAATCCTACCAACTGGAGCCAACAGCCAACAATTCAAACAGGAGCCCTGAATCAGAACCAGAACAGAGACCCCTCTGTACCAGCCCAACCCGTTTATGTAGTGATTACAGAGACTCCTCAAAACCCTCTTGCCAGTACGTCCCGAGGAGAAAGCTTGAAGGATTACTTATCCAACTTAGTTGCAAACATCAAAAAGGAGTTGATGGATGTGATTATAGAGCAGCTACAGACGCTGAAAGTGAATACCGCTAGCATATCCAATGTTGCAGGAGCAGGAAGAGATGTGATGCGGTCAAATACTTGGTGTGGTAAGTGTCATCAAGCAGGACATTTAGCCACTGAATGTACACGAAAACCGACCATTCCTAGAGCCTTCTGTTCCTACTGTTTGCGGAAGAACCATACAGAGGACATTTGCTCTCTAAAGGAGATGCATGATAGGAGAAGGAAGGAAGAAGACGTAAGATTCAACTTGTTGGAATCCAAAATGACAACACAGGATATTGGACCTAAGCCTAGAGAGTTTGGTCCTAATTTCGGACCCAGAAGATTTCCCTCTCAAAGTTATAGAGGAAGACAGTTTGGCGGTGGTCAGAGATCAGAAGTGGAGTGTTACGGATGCGGAGAAAAGGGACACATCTCACCAAATTGTCCAAATCCTAGAAGGTCAGTGGATTACAAGCCCTTATGCAGTCGATGCAAAGGAGAAGGCCACACTGCAAAAGACTGTCCAAGCCCAACCCCAGTGAAAAACAGTGCTACTGATAGTCCGGCCAAGGCTCAAGAGCCTACCTCCAATTTAGTTGAATTGGAAGTTGCTGCCATCACGCGTGCAAAGCAGAAGGAACCACCTATCTAGAAAGAAAATAACCCTCTAGCCAGAACAGTGAAGTTCAACCTTCCACCAGAAGAACAGAACAGAACAGAGCCTGACAGTGCCGCACAGAGCCCTACAGTGCCACAGAGAGTTACAGAGACAGTTACAGAGACAGGACCAGAGGTCCAGGAGACAGAAGAGGAGGAAATGCCACAAATGAAAGAAGAAGTTCCTGTAATTCCTTTGTTGGAAGAAAGAGGGAAAATGAAAATGGGTGTTGCCCCATTCCCTAATCGTTTAGAGAAGCCAGTGGATCCTATTAAGGAATATGATCTAGTCAGAGATCTAGATACCTTTTAACCAAATCTCACATTCCGACAATTATTGATGTTGTCTCCCAGTTGTCGGAAAAGATTCAAAAGTATACTGACAAAAAGATGTGGTTTAAGGATTGCTTCCTCAACAGCAACAAAGTCCAATAAGGCTCGAGAGCCTGTAAAAGAAGTGGATGTGGCTAACGCTTTCCTAGATCCGGGTACTCTAGAGACTGGCGTGTGGATAGAAGGCTGCTTTATTGCAAATGCACTGATTGATGGTGGTTCATCAGTGAACATTATGACGGATGTGACAATGAAGGATCTAGGCCTACAAGGTGTGCAACCCACCCAATGGCTCATCAGACTAGCGGATCAGAGTAGAATCAAGCCTTTGGGCATTCTCCCATATGTGAAGACAACAGTGGCTGGAAAAGAATATTGGCTAACCTATCTGGTGGTGAGGCCAAATTCTTATGGTACATCCTATCCTCTGTTACTAGGCAGACCATGGCTTTTTGAAGCCAGAGCAAGGACGGATTAGTTCAAAGGAACCTTGACCTTGGGTAGAGGACCCAACAAAGTGGTGCTGAAACTGTATGGTTCTCAAAAAGGACATGGATCCACCTCCTTGGAATTATCTTCTGATTCCCCTAATGAGGCTACGGATGGAACATCAGCAGACGAAGATGCTGTCAAACAGATCCTTCCCAAGAAAACAGTGGCACGTTCCTTAACAATGGATACTGTAAGCCAACTTCCAAAAGATGCAAAGCCATTATCAATGGGTGAATACTTCCTGCCTGAACCAGGAATGACTTCTGATAGTGAGATAGAAGCATGGATGTACTGCTCTCCCTGTTACATGGCCATAGTAGAAGCAGAGACAAAGGTAGAGAATCTGTTCTTCTATTACAGAGCTTCTACAGAGACAAAAGCAGAGACAGAAGCAAAAGCAGAGACAGAAGCAAAGACAGAGACAGAAGAGGATGGATATGATATGGACGAAGAAGGTTATGAAAGTGAGCTAGAAGAATCTATCCCACCTGCAGAGGATATATTTGGAGAAGAAGTTTCAGAAGTATTCGAAGCAGGCGAGCTCATGCTATGGGACAGAATGGCGATGGTACCATTTGGTCTGGTAAATGGATCTTCTTATATGCAAAATTCTTATAAGACGTGGGTGAAGAAGAACAAGCCGTCTTTCAGCAGTGGCTCATGCCGTCCTCACTCATCTCTGCCAAGAAAAGATGATGATGATGCACCATGCCAACGAGCACTAGTCCCACAAACCCAACACGCATCAGAGGGTCCCTGTTATGTGATGTTCTTGGATGTGTCATCATCAGAAGAGGAGTCTTCAAGCCAAGAGGTAATTAATTTTGAAACCAAACCCGAAACAGCTCTAATCCCATTTCAACATCTTAAGGAGCAACCTAAGTCTCCACCAAAAGAAGAAGTTGGTTCTAGTGGGAGATCAGAAGAGGACACTACTTCCTTGAAGGAGTCGGATCTGTATCCAGAAGCAGTCCGTGGGACCTTCATCCGTGAAGTAGAAGGTGAAAGGCAGTTAACCTTTGTGGATGCAGATGGCACTGAACGCCACTTGAAGGTGGGTAGCAGCCTCCCAGAAGAGGAGTTGTCAACCTTGTACAACTTGTTGAAAGAGAATTTGGACGTGTTTGCATGGTCTTACAAAGACCTAAAGGGGATTGATCCCACAATATGTCAACATCATATTGACTTGGAGCCTGATGCCAAGCCAGTACGGCAACGATAGAGGCGAATGAACCCGAATTATTCCACATTGGTGAAAGCGGAGCTGCTGAAGCTTCTGGAAGCCGAGTTCATCTATCCAGTGGCAAATAGTGAATGGGTTTCACCCATCGTGGTTGTACCCAAGAAAAATGGCAAATTGTGAATATGTGTGGATTTTCGAAAGCTTAATTCCAAGACAAAGAAGGATCACTTTTCTATCCCTTTCACAGACCAATTGTTGGACACAGTGGCAGGACATGAGCTTTATTCCCTTCTGGATGGATTCAGCGGATACAACCAAGTCCAAATCGCAGAAGAAGACCAGTCCAAATCAACCTTCACCATAGAATGGGGGACCTACGCTTACCGAGTGATGCCATTTGGGCTCTGCAATGCCCTACTACTTTCCAGCGAGTCATGATGGCCGCATTCCAAAATCATCTGCACGACTCTATTGAAGTATATTTGGATGACTTCTGTGTCTATAGTTTGATCCGTGAACACTGGGAACACCTGGAACAATGCTTTGACCGATGTCGGGAGTATGGGATTTCCCTCAACCCTGACAAATGCATCTTTGGGGTCTCTTTTGGAGTTCTGTTGGGCCACATTGTCTCTGCACAAGGGATATCAACAGACCTTGCAAAGACCGAAAAGATTGCAGCTCTGACAGCACCCACTAACCTCAAACAGTTGAGGGGATTCCTAGGCCATGTGGGTTACTATAGAAGGTTTATAGCCCATTTTGCAACAAAGGCAACCTCCTTGCACAAGCTTCTGAGGAAAGATGCAGAGTTTACTTGGACGGAAGAATGTGACAAAGCCTTCCATACTCTGAAGCAGTGTCTGATTGAGGCACCCATTCTGCAACCTCCTGATTAGACGAAGGAGTTCCATGTACATACTGATGCATCTATTGAAGGCTTAGGCGCAGTCCTATGCCAGAAGGGCTCCTCAAAGCTGGATCAACCAATCTATTACGCAAGCCGAAAAGTCACTGATAGAGAACGGAACTATACAGTGACAGAGCTGGAGTGCTTGGCAATGGTGTTTGCCCTAGAGAAGTTTCGCCACTACCTCATGTCCACCCACTTTAAGTTTTATGTGGATCATGAGGCCCTGTCCTTCCTGATGAACAAAGCGGATGTGAAAGGACGAATGATGAGATGGCTCCTTCGATTTCAGGAGTTCGACTTTGAGGTGATTACTAAGCCTGGTCGTTCCCATGTTTTGGCCGATCATCTGTCGCGTATCCCACAAACTGCAGATGAGGAGCAGGATGATCCAGACCTCCCTGATGCTTCCCTATTCTTGGTAGAAACTGTCACTCCCTGGTATGCAGACATTGCCAATCTGTTGGCAACCCAACAGTATCCTCTTGGTATTTCTAGTCGGGAAAGGAAGAAGCTTATGCTAGAATTAGCCCCATATACCCTACTAGGTGGCGCACTGTACAAGAAAGGCAAAGATGAAGTGCTCCGAAGATGTGTTGCAGAAAATGAGATTGGGATTGTTTTGAAGGCTTGCCATGACGAGCCATGTGGAGGCCACTTTGCAGGAGAAGCTACAGCCAGGAAGGCTCTGCTAGCAGGATATTGGTGGCCTACCATTCACAAGGATGCCTATGATTACTGTAAAAAATGTGATGCTTGTCAGAGAATGGGGAAACCCACAAAGACAAGTGCCATGCCACTGCAGCCTATTCTTCTCTTAAAGCCGTTTGAGAAGTGGGGCATCAACTTCGTAGGTCTAATCGATCCTCCTACCAGAAGGAAACAGAACCGATACATCCTCGTATGTACGGATTATGTCACAAAGTGGTGTGAAGCTAAAGCCCTAAAGTGGGACGATGGTAACAGCGTGGCCCTGTTCATGTATGAGAATATCATCACTCGTTTTGGTAGTCCCTTAGAGCTGGTAAGTGACAGAGGCACTCATTTCCTTAACAAAGTCATGGAAGAGTTGACAGAGTTATATAAGATCCGCAAGTCCACTCCTTATTACCCCAGAGCCAACGGCCAAGTCGAAGTCACCAATCGCATCCTCTGCTCGATTCTGACAAGAATGATTGCCGCACATCGTCGTGATTGGGATGATCGACTTACCGAGGCCCTTTGGGCTTATAGAACCTCCCATAAAGCAACAACATGACAGACACCTTTCCAGCTCTGGTGTATGGTACAGAAGCTATTTTCCCTGTTGAACTGGAATTACCTTCTTTGAGAGTGGCTATCAAAGAGCGTTTGGGGGACGTTGATTCACTGCAACGCCGTCTCTTGCACCTGGAATTTTTGGACGAAATTCGTAGAATGGCTCTCCAATGCATGGAAGCCACACAAGCTCGACGTAAGGCTTACCATGATAGCTTCATCAAGCACAAGGAGTTCAAAGAAGGTGATTTGGTCCTAGCCTATGATTCACGATTTGGTAAGTTTCCTGGCAAGCTCCAACAACGGTGGATGGGCCCCTATAAGGTACTTGTAGTCAACCCTAATGGCTCTGTCCAAGTGCAGACCGTTGATGCCTCTGATGATCCCTTTCTGATCAATGGATATCGCCTGAAGAAGTACTTCCCTCCTTGGGGATCCTAACAATCATGGTCACTTGATCCTTTCCCTCGTTGGCACAGCACTGTACTTCTTATGATGCTACTTTTGATAGCCGTTCTTCAGCCACTCCTGATGAGGTAGACGCAACCCTCTGTCCCCTCAACCCTACCTTCCAGCCTTGATCTCTTATCCTCTATTTTCCACCAGCGATAGTGGCGAGGTTGGTTCTGACAAATGGGCTTTCTACCATTCCCTTGCTCAATTCGAAGAGAAAAAAAAAAGAAAAAAAAAGAAAGAAAGAAAGAAAAAGAAAAAAAAAAGAAAACATATCGGTCATGGGAGAAAAGGACTTAGGTTCCTGTCATGCCGACCTATTCTTCGAGAAAAGGTGGAAACATCCTCGGAAATAGGGAAAAACAAGAAAAAAAAAGGGAAAACAAGAAAAAAAAAGAGAAAAACAAAACTCTTATGAGAGAAAAGGAAGAAATTCCCTGTCATAGCAGGCCTCGTTCCAAGAAAAGGTGGTAAACACCCTTGGGCGAGAAGCTGGTTGTGGACAAGGTGGCAACACCCAGCAGTCCAGAAAGTGGATTCATTAATTGATATCCCCAGGATCCAATTTCGAAGCTACCTCCCTTGGTACACTGTGTCCTGGGTCTTTCTGTAGAGTGTCTACCTGTCCTCTAGCATACGACATGTTCATGTCCAATACAACATTCGATTTGAGGGCTACCTCCCTGGGTATGCCTCTTCAACAACTGACGACGCGATCTTCATCGACAAATAATTGAGTGACATGAGCTTTCATCCTAATCGGATGGGGAAGTGAGTATGGTTGCCCTCTATAACTATCAATAACGAGTGAGACAAAGGGTGGACCGAGAGACCAGTCTTTTCCCTTCAAATCAAATGAGAGGTGAGAAGTGTGAATGAAGTGTTGCACGCACGGGATGGGCCTCTCAATGCACAAAGTACAATTTGTTCTGTGCACTGCACTATAAGGCTCCCTGGCCTTCCTTCTTGCACCGTATGCCGGCATAGGGCGGGATGCACAGTTGCACCATCAAATGCGCACAAGGCATACAATCTTTGCACAAGTGACCATGAGGATTACATCAATGGGTTTCCGGAAAAGGTTGCCCTTCTATATTTATCAACAGAGAGTGAGATAGAGGGTGGGATGAGTGTGACTGGAGTTTCTTCAATCAATTACCGAGAGGTGAGATTGAGGGACGTTACGACACTTGGAGTCAGGTATGTTCCCGTTTCCTTATGCACCCATGAGATGGGTCTCTATTGTCATCACAGGACAAGTCACCCTGTTCTGTACATTGCACTATAAGGCTCCCTTTCCTTCCTCCTTGCACTTATGCCAAACGGGTTGGACGCACTAATGCACCATCACCTGTGCACACTGGCATACTTCCTTTGCCCCATTTCCCTGTCGATTTCTCAATCGGGTATGAGATATGGGTTTCAATCCTTATTCCTTGAGTGATATTAGTCATGGGGCGAGTGACTGTTCTTTCATTCCATTTGAGTGACTGTGAGTTGAGTGCAACATTCCTCATCATCGACAACGAATTTCCTGCGATTCCTTCCATCAGCTACCTCCCTGGGTGCTGCCACATGGTCCCTGCCATGACGGATGTGTGCGAGAAGATGCCTTGGTACCTCCAGAAGCCGACAATAACACTGGACGTGCCATTGACACTCAACCTTACTTCTTGACGAAATGGGCCAAGTTTTTCTAACCCTCCCACTTTGGTTTCTTCGTGATGGTCATGTTTTAAGTGTGGGGACGTTAGTGGCTGGTCTGGGCGTGGTCCTAGGTCCCTGTTGCTCGGTTAACCCTATCCGTTAAGGTCTTAAGTGTGGGGACGCGTCCCTGCGTGTCTACATTGTATATCCTCTGCATATGCCTCACCCTACTCATGCATGTATGCCATGACTTGCTATTACCCTCATGGGGTCCCTTCCCACCCACCCGTTCATTTTTCACCCACCCTTGGGGCTGTTCCCTTGCCGTTTTCCTTCATTCCCTGCTTTTGAGGTCCTGCCATGTGAATGCACCCTACATTTACCGAAGTCCAAATTCAACCTTATAGCCCTATTCCTCCCTCTGAACTGACCATTTTTCCTTTTTAGCTACCCCTGTTTTGGTGCACGGTTTTCGCGTTATTAATTTTTGAAGTATTTTACGTAAATTAGCCAGTTTTCCATGTGAACGCGCTTTTCTTGCTTTAGAACCATGATCTGACTTCATCGCCCTGACAATCACTTTTCCCCTGACATTTTCCCTTTTTACTCCGAGTCATTCCGATACACGGTTTGTCCATTATTAATTTTCTGGTTTTTTACGACTTTTTCATGCGTCTTTTTGACATTTTTCCATGTGAACCTGCCCTATTTGCATTGGAATTCCAATTTGATGTGCCAGACATGTCTTCTGTGTCTTCCCCTACCTTTTTCCTTTTTCCTCCACCCTTTTTTGACTTTCAAATTTTTACTTATTAATTTTTAAATGAGTTTTCGGGCGTATTTTTGGTGTTTTTCGCATGTGAACCCCTCCTAATTCCACCAGAACTGCGGTTTAACATGACAACCCTGTGTCACCCCTTCCTGTGGACATTTTTCCTTCTTACTGCATGTCATTCCGGCGAACGGTTTGTCCAATATTAATTTCCGATCCCATTTTCGGGTTTGTTTTTTGGATTTTTTCCATGTGAACGCATCTTATCTCAGTCGAAACTATGTTTTGATGTGATAGGATTGTCGGGCCCGTCTTTTTGCACAGTTTTTCTTTTTTCTGCACCTCATTCCGATGCACGGATCTTCCGATATTAATTTTTACTTGCGTTTTTTGGTTCCTTTTTTGTGTTTTTTGCACATGACCGCCCTTTACCCCACCGTAACTTCCGTTGCATATTTTCCTTGTTTTTCCCATGTCGTCCTACCCCCTTTTTGTTTTTACGCTATTTCGTTTTGACGCTTGGATTGGGCGATATTAATTTTTCTTTATTTTTATGAGTTTTTACGCCCTCCGTCCCGCGCGTGAACGTGCCCTTTTTCAATTTTCCGCGTCTTAACACGCCCCGGTCGCGTCCGCGTGGCCTGTATCACCCTCTCAGTGCTTTTCCGATCCCGTCACGGCAAATTTTTTTACCCTGCCCCGCGCACGCGGGACGGGGGGTACGCCTCTCTTGCTTGGGCACCCCGCCCATTTTCCCCCTTTGGGCCCCTGCCCATCTTCCTCCCCTACCCCCCTTCCCACCCCTTGGGCACCCCGCCCATGGACCCCACCCATCCCCCCAACGGACACCCACAACCACCCTCCCCCTCTTTCTCTCTCTCTCTCTCTCTCTCTTCTTCTTCCTCTTCCCTCTTTCTCTCTCTCCGACCCTCCCCTACCATCTCCCCCACCTTCTGCTCCTCTT
The DNA here is from genome assembly GCF_053477565.2 of Lygodium microphyllum. Classification (NCBI taxonomy): domain Eukaryota; kingdom Viridiplantae; phylum Streptophyta; class Polypodiopsida; order Schizaeales; family Lygodiaceae; genus Lygodium; species Lygodium microphyllum. The sequence goes on from NC_141135.1 coordinate 62,416,956, forward strand.
GCCCCTGCCTTCCCCTCCCTCTCTTCTTCCTCCCTCCACCCTTCCTCCCTCTTCTTCCTCTTCTCCCTCCTCCTCCTCCTCCTCTTCTCCTCCCTCCCTCCTCTCCTGACGCTTCTCAGGACAGCGCCCCAGCCCTTGGTTGATGACGCCCTCCTGCCGCCCCTGTTGCCCACCTGGCGCCCCTCATGGCCCCGCTCGAATGTCCACCGTCGTCGCCAGGCCGTCGCCCCTCGCCGTCGCCCCTCGCCATCGCCCGTCGTCAAGAGACCGCCCCTTGCCGTCGCCCGTCGCCCGTCAGGAGGCCGCCCCTCGCCGCCGCAGCATGCTGCCAACTCCGCCAGCCTTCGCCTCGCTGCCACAGCGTGCCCCGACTCCGCCGAAGCCGCCGCCGCCTTTTCCTCCTCCTCCGCCTCTTCCCCCTCCTTCTCCTCCCTAACTGCAATTAGAGGTTAGTTTAACTAACCTTACCTTAGTTTAACTAACCTAACCTAACCCCCACCCCACTAACCCTAGTTAGGTTCGTCCTAATTAACCCTAGTTAGGTTAGTCATAATTAACCCTAGTTAGGTTAGTCCTAATTAACCCTAGTTAGGTTAGTCCTACTTAACTCTAGTTAGGTCCCTAACCCCAACCCTAACCCTATCCCTATTGAGGTTAACTCACCCCCTTTAGGTTAGTCTCCACTGACTTAGTCCCCCTAACTGACTTATCTGACTTCCCATCGACTACCCTAGTTTCTTTTGACTAACCTGACTTGACTTAGTCACACTTACATGACTTACACAGACTAACAAGACTTAGCTGACTAAATTTGACCTTACTTACCAGACTAAGCTGATTTCTTGATTTAACTGATTTACTTAATTTATAAATTAATTTCCACCTCATCAAAATTCAAAAAAATTTCTAAAAATTTTCTTCACTTTTTGCCAATTTTTGGAAATTTGTTAGCTGGAAATTTCCAACCCCACAATTTCTGACAATTAAATATTTCCCAATTTATCCCCCAAGTTACCAACAAATGTAGAAAATTCATTTCAAAATAGTAAAAAATTCTAAAAAATTCCCCTCACCCCCCTTGACCATTTTTCATTTATATTTCACTTTAACATATTTTCATACATGGCACCCCTATTACAAAAAAAATAAAAATAAAAAATAAAAAATAACAAACCAACAAATCACAATTAACCATACAAATCCCCATCTTATTTTCATACTCTCAATTGTGGATATTTCCTCCATGGCTGTTCATGTGCTCTATATCTTGATTTAATTATTCTTATTATTCTTATTAAAAAACCCACAACAAACAAAAAAAAAACAAAAGAAAACAAACACCAAACCAAACACAAACCGTACATAATAGCCAATTCAAATTCAACTTCCATTAAAAAAAAAAACAAAAACAAACAAACAAACCAAATAAACGAAACCACCCTATAACCCCACTCCCATCCACAATCACACCTTAAAAATTCATTTCCAATCAACACATCCGCTAAGGTGTTGTCTTTGTTGTTTCGTTAGTGGTCTTTGTTATTCCTTTACTGGATTCACTTCTTTTGGGAGACTCTTCCGTGCGCATTTCTGCATTACATACATACCCCTTCCAGGTATTTATTTTATGTGCTTTATTTATTTTCATTTCCCCCTTAATCACAAATTAATTGTTAAAATGAACTATTTATTCACTCACAGTTTCCACGCGCATTTGCGCTATACACACATACTTTTTAATTAAAATAAACCCGCAGTTCACTTAGCACGCGCTACGTGCGCTACAGAGGCACTTTAAATTTTTAATTAAAATAAACCATCCGTCACAAGAGCACGTGCTGGCAAAAAAATGCTCCACATCACCTTAATTTGTACTCAATGAACTTGCATTTAGAGACCCAGTCTGGGTATCGAAGTCCGAGATTCGACTTAAAGCACCGTTTTTACCTAATAATTGGTAATTAAATTTCTAATAAGGAACCGTCGTTTTCTTGCTAAGGTTTATCACCTAATAAAAATTTACCCATTTCTTGATAATTTATTAAAATAAACCCTTCATTAAATTAATTTCCCCCTCACTGCAGTTAATTCTCCTTTTTAATGAACTGTTTCGTGGGATGGGTATGCGCAGTCGTTAGAGTTATTTCCACGGTCCCTTATTGGTTTATCAACGATGTAGTCTTGATATGTGTCGGATGTGGTATTGTTTTGGTTTACTATCTTTGATACGGTTATGGGTACGGTATGCAGTTTTTTTCTTTTATTGCATGATACGGGGTTTTGGGTATTTGTCTGATGCGTAGTATGAAGCTTTCGGTCGCATTTGTCTCAAGGTCATGTCGAATTTTTTCTAGGTTGTGGATTGCTTGGGGTTAGTTGGTCGAGTCCCATTTTATTGTTTTGGTTGTTCTCTTATCCTTGGATTTTTTGTCTGTTGCTTTGCAGGCACTCTCCTTGATTGTCTGTGTTTGTGGTGTGTGTGTAACCATCTGAATGGCGCCTTCTCATGCTCCTCCCCCTATCTAGTACGTCCCATTAGTTAGTAGGGATTACTCTTCCCTACTTACTTTTGAGCCTCTCACGAAGGCGGGACTCGTTGCTTTTGTGGCTACTTCTTTTCCATTGCTTCCCGAGGATCCGTCGTTATGTGATGAGTTTCTGGCCTCCTACAGCAAGAAAGGCCTAGTCCAGGGAATTTCTAAGACTTTGACACCTCGAGGCTTAGGGAAGGCTCTGTCTCTTCCCTCCAAAGGTGAACCTTTTGTTACCACTTGTGAGCTTTTCTCTAATGAAGAGATTTTGAAGCTGTTGCAAAAGCAGACAAGGGAAATGCTGGATGTTAAGAAGGTGATTAACTCTTCAGGAGTTTCCTTTTCTATGATCACTGATCCCGTATAGAAGATGATCTGTCAGTTTCTCCAGGACAGGTTTATGCCTGCCAAAACGCCATCCCAGTATTTGTCCAAAGAGCTTTTTACAGCTTCCAGGATGGTGTTGAAAGGAGTTGCTATTGATTGGAGCACTTACCTCCTCACTAAAATGGATCAACATTTCGTCAAAGTCACCAGGGGTAATGTTACCAATGTCACATATGGATCATATTTGTCTGCCTTCTTAACCTATTCAGGTTTACAGAAGACTGTGCCTCCACCTCCTCCATCAGATCCAGTACCTCCTCCTCCACCTTCGGATGAGTCCGAACCCATTGATATAGAGGATGATGATTCTCCGCCTCCCCTGGTCATCCAATTGAAGAGGGTAGCGGATAAAGCTCCTTCCGTACTTCCTTCAGTGTCCATCCCTGCTACCTCTAGCAGTGATCTCCCTGGGTATCTCACTTGTAATAACCTGTTCAGAGCAGATCGAGAAGGATCCTTGGACATATCAGTTCCCTCCCTGCACAGTCTCGTCTCAGGAGATGCCATTCCTTTCCTCTATAAAGATATTCAGAGTTCCATTGAGTTGTCAGTGACAGCCTGTGTTCAACAGCTGTACGCGTCTTTTTATGAAGAACTCATGCAGTCTAAGGACCAGTTGCATAAGGCAACATCTGAGTTAGCTTCTACTAAGGATACCCTAGCAGATTTGTTTAAGCAAATGGAACAGCAAACCCAACTGGTTGCCACCCAAAGAGATGAGATCTCTTCTTTGAAGATCCAGTTACTAGAGGCTCAATCCCAGGTTACTCGCCTTTCAGAGGAGCAGGTGAGGATGTCCAGAGAAGCATAGGAGTTCCACAATGGCCATTCTATGCTATTGGGTACGTGTGTAGACTCAAGGGTTTCATATTCTTGACCCCCCTTGGGTAGTATGTCCTTGGAGTCATAGCAAAATACAAGGTTCTTTGCAAAGCTGCTTGGTTGTATGTCCCCTTAAAGAGCAATCTACCAATTTTAAGGTGGTAATACTTTAAGAACCCATGAAACTCCAATATTTTGCTATTCACAATAATCCGAAGGGTATAATTTTCTAAATACAAGACAGTTAGTTACATAGATATCATAAAATTGCTCATTCTCAATGTGTTGTAAAGACTTACTATTTACAATGTTTCATTGAATGGTTATAGTGGGTGTAATATATATTTGTTTTTGCATAAATACATGTTGTACCAATGCCTTTGTTACAAGGTAAGAGTCACCCTTCCTTTGTCTAAGAGCTACAATTTTACCCTTCAAGTGTTTTGATATATTTGCAATTGTAGATGCTTTCACCTTGAAAGCTCCCTTCATACTTAGACGTGTGTGTACCCAAGATGATCAATTATATATATCCGTGATCCAATTCCATTCTTTATCTTTCATGTTGCATACTTCTATTGAGAGAATGCTTGTTCTTCCATCAAGCATTATAACTTAGGCAATATATGTAAAGAAGTATGTGTTAAACCCTACATAGTAAGCATCTTAGGTCCAACCAATAATCACCAAAATGCCGTATAAAACAACACAACATTAAGAGATGTTTACACTTTTGTAAATAGACATAAACATTGATATTGAAATGCATATAGGTATGTACATCAACACAAAGTACACACTCAATTTCTAGGCATCACTTTAATCATACCATTTATATGAAATAGAATGAAAAGAGTAGGATAAGAATACTCAGAGAATTTGGCAAAAAGATATCACATTATAATGAATAGAAGATTGATATGACTCAATAAATTACATAAAAGTGTAAGTATTAAAGAGTAGTCGATACAAGGATGGCAGCCACATGGCATGCAAATTAAGGCACATTGGATTAACACTTGAGATATTTTACAACTGGGCACATTGTGCATCATATGGTTTGATATCATAGAAAAGTTTCATAGATTTTGCCCAATGGTCATGGAGATGCAAATGGAGACATAGAACCAAAAAATCAGAGGATTTTTTAACCTCAACTTCCAACATATCCATATCATCTAGCACAAAGGAATCACTCACCATGGTAAAATAGTTGATCGAGAGTTTTGTGCTTCACCTAAATCTGGCATAATACCTATATGTCACAAAAATATATCACTTTAATAACAACCAAAATAACCAATTATTCATGAGTTCTTGCAATATAAAATAGAGAATTTACCTCTAAGGTAGAATATTTGCACTGCTCTATTGATTGTAGTAATAACAATAGATTTGAAACTTATGATCATCAAAACTATTGAAATCATAGACATGAGAAACTATGATTAAATGGTTCACTTGATTATTCTCTTTTAATAGAAATTATCTAGATAATTGCATGAATAAAAGTGACAAAAAATTGAAATTTTTTACTTATAAGCTGATTTGCTAAAGATAAGATTGAATCGTTATTTACTGATTAAAACCTAGAGCTATAGAATCTTTGATCTACCTTGTGTTAAGTGATGCAACAATGATCGATCTAAAAGTTAGAACTAGTAAAAACCCTACTGTAAAGATAGTAGAAGAGGAAAAATATAGAGAGGAAGAAAGAGAGTGTGTATGAGTTAGTGGGAGAGAGAAAACAATGAGCATATATCCAATTTTGTCCAAATTGATAAGATATATTGAAAAAATAGTAGAAAATAGGAAAACACCTAGAGGGAAAGAGAGAGAGAAAAACAGATAAGCACTTATGCAAACTCACCCAAAATTGTCTCTATAATAAAATAACAATAAGGGTTAGAACCAACATTATGATATATTGAAAAGATATTAGCAGAGAGAGAGAGAGAGAGAGAGAGAGAGAGAGAGAGAGAGAGAGAGAGAGAGAGAGAGAGAGAGAGAGAGAGAGAGAGAGAGAGAAGGAGAGAGAGAGATCATCACCTTCACCTCTTGCTCCAAATGAACTCTACAAAAAAATAACAAAAATTAGAACCAATATCAAGGTCTATTGAAAACACAATAGAAAAGAGAAACAACACACACACACACACACACACACACACACACACACACACACACGAGCACATGTGCCTCCTACCCAAACCCTACTAAAAAAATAATAAATAAGAGAAAACACAAAGAGAGATGAGTACCTCTATTTTCCCCAAATTTTGGAGCTGTGAGGAGAAGAAAGTGAAGAGGTAAGTCTCACTCAAAATCCTAATTACTATCACAAGAGAGTTCCCATGGAGACAAAAGTTCACTAGAATGGAGAAGAGAGAGAAAGTAATTTGTTGCTAAACTTTTGGAACAACCTAATTTTGTGAGAGAGAAAAAAGGAAAAATTAAAAATTTACCAAAAAAGTGGAGAAAAATATGAGGTGAGAGAAACTCAAATTTTGTGTACTATTCATTCTCCCTATTCTAAATCCCCCACATACCCTTTTTGAAATTAAAAACCCAAGATTTGGAGAGAAAAGATTCACCCTCTGTTGTGAATGTCAACTTGTGGCCTTTCTATTGGACAATGTGTACATGCTTTCTATTTCTTCCCCATCAAAAAACTCGTCATTGGTCGTTGCTCCTTTCAACTCACTATTCCTTTCAATCAAGGACCAATTATATAGCATGTTCAATTCATAAACATGTTCACTTCCATCATCTAGCTTTCAACAATTCTTTGAGTGGTTTTATGTTTGCATAATTGTCATCTTGCAACTGTTCTCTCATAATTCAAAACCTTTAATAGTTTCAACAGCTTATTAGTGGGCACATGGTAGGGCATGCTAAGAGTTGGTTCAATGCTTTCTATCATCATGCAAATTTGAATTATTGGCAGGGGTTGTCCTAGGGTTTTCATTATTTTCTCTTGTTTTCCTACATTATTGGCCACCTTATCTACTCATTTATAGTCATCCTCATCATTTAAGAGGGTAAATTTATCATAGAAAAAGGATATGCATCCAATCTTGCTCATCGTCAACGAGTAATGAATTTAGTGAGTGGGCCATAATGAGGCACAATTTTTATGTTGCCTTTCAACAAGGCTAAGATGGCCTCCACGTTGAGAGGTGAGGTCTTCTAGGTGTTCATCTCAATTCTCAAATCTTTTGAGCGATTTCCAAAGAACATCATGCAATTGTCCCAATCCTCAATTGCATGAGCATTTCGCATCCAAGGTCACCCTAATAGGATAATGTAGTCCACTCCCTTCATCACAATGAAGTTTATAGAGAATTGGACTCTTGTGACCTTAATTGGCCAATCTTTTAACACTCCAAATGGCCTTACCTTTGTTCCATGGGCCAGTGTGACATTAAAATGTGCTAACTCTACAGGTGGATTGAAGGATGCTAACCCTTACCCCTATATCCACAATCCCTTTTTTTGTCATGTCACCCAATGTAACAACAGGGAGTATGGCATGCATCTTCATCCCCTCCCAAAATGTATTAACTTGCAAAGTTCCCACGCCATTATTTAGAGAAAGGATGGGGATGTGTGTGTTTATGTGAGGGCCTTGTATGACCTCTATTTACAGTTGTGTTGATCCTTCTATCCACTTTCTTATATCCTTCTAGAGAGTAGGGTTTTGCTTTAGCAATTGTCATAGTGCTAGAGTCATTGGAGTTGAGGTTATGGTGGTTAACATGCTTGCACTTGACCCTTCCTACTCATTCCATTGTACATTCTACTCTCAGAGTAGTGTAGCTTTGTTTCTGAGATGGCGTAAGTGGTGTTTCACGGTCACTTGGACTTCCAATTTCAAGAGAAATATGCAAGCTTACACTTGAGAGATCCTGCAACTAGTTTCCTATGATCAATTCAACATCTTGAAGTGTGCTTATAGCTTCTTTGCCCAAATTTTGACCTTATCTATAAGCTCAAGCTTGCTAGTTTTGGATTAGGATGCTCACCCACTTTGGTGCTTTCCTTCTCATTCATTCTTGGGGTAGATGTTTTAGCGTCTATATCAAGTGCATGCCTACCTTGTATCAACTTTGCGGCAGTATTACAGCTTCCCTTATCATTCATTCTTGGGGAAAAATGTTTTAGCCTCTACCTCAAGTGCATGTTTTAGCCTTATCTATAAGCTCCAGCTTGCTAGTTTTGGATTAGGATGCTCACCCACTTTGGTGCTTCCCTTCTCATTCATTCTTGGGACAAATGTTTTAGCCTCTACATCAAGTGCCCACCTTGTGTCAACTTTGTGGCACTATTAGTTTTGAGTGTGAATTTTTCTTCAACTCTTTTTTTGTTATTTTTCTTGTTTTTCTTGCCATATGATGATGCGTCTTGATTGATAGGCCCTGGCATAAAATGCTAGCTTGCTTTGCTTGCTCTCTGGTCATCATATTAAGTTAATATGTATGGCCTCATCATTAGGTGCCTTAACACTAAAAATTCCTAGAGGTACAGATGGCACAATTGCTAAACTAGTAGAAGGCTTGGACCTTAGGCAATCGGTGTATAGGTGCATAACACCACACTCTAAGAGATGAGAGAGGCTCTTGAGATTGGTTGGTTTCCACACCGCAACCTCATTTTCCCAAGGCCATGACAAGAATTGGCCTAAAGTTCATCCTCGGGGAGGTAAGCCATCATAAATATATGTATGTATCACGTGGGTTCAACATAAGGGATTTTTAAAATACTATTTTTACACATTTTTTATATACAAAAGGACCCTATAAAGGGGTTACTTATAGATTGAATAGAAAAGGGTTATATTTTATTAAGGAAAAAATCACAGATAAGGATATTTATAAATAGGCCTTCAATGCATGTGATATAGAGGGTATACATATAATGAATACCCGGGAGTCCATCAAGACTAGATATCCCTCTTCATCATATGTAACATAAAGATTCATGTATGATTCCTCTTTGATTAGTTTCTTCACGAAGTGTATTGGTGTGTCACTTGGTGGGTGCATAACTATGGGTCCAGGTGATCTTGGGATTCACGTCGAGATGTCAAGTCCTAGGGGATATGGGTCATTGGTCGTTAGGTGTAGGAGTGCAAGCGGCACCCCTCTTCCATAGTCAAACTACATATTCAACAAGTAATATGTGGTGGATAAGGTTGAGGATATGAAAACCTTCCAAATAGGCAACAATGCATGGCCTCATGGCCCATTCTTCCACAAGTTGTGCAGGTGCATGGTCGAGGACCGCCGTACACTTTGAAGGAAGATGATATCACCACAATGGATGCATTGGATATATGGTCTCACAGGTCATTGCAAGGCATCATAAATTCTTACCATATCTAATTTGAGTCCTGCAAATTTATTCGAGATATCTATATTCTTTCCTCCTTTGCCTTAGATGTCTATGAGAGGTTGCGCACTATGGACTATGAATCTCTCATTTATAGATTGTAAGGTTGAAAATAGGTTGCATACCTATCCACATCAATTGCCTCTTGAAAGACCCTAGCCAACATGCCTCTTTGCAAACTTGAGTTGTTTGCTAGTGCCTTGTAGAGTTCTTCATCCTTTATTCCATTAATAATTAATATAATGGAGACTGCCTTCTGAGTGGTTTGTTCCAATCTCATAATTAATTTTAGAGACTCCACACATGAGTGATGTAGCCATGGACTTCATCTTTGTCTTTTTGACTGACATTCATTGTGGGAGCTACTCGCTTGACCCATGGACTACTTATTGCTTTAAGTGTTTCAAGCGAAGTGCAATGGCTACCTCTCACATAGCCTTACGCGCTCTCACACCTACGAGTGTAGTGAGCTTACCTCCATGCTCGATCAAGTTGCCTCCTCCCTCAAGCACTCTAATAGCTCCATGATCCAAGGTGCAAGCTTGAGCAAGCTCGATCCTCAAGCTCCTAGCTTGATGCTCCATTGCTGCATGCGAGACAAGAGAAGAGAAGAGAAGAAGAAGAAGAAGAGAGGAGAAGATGGAGAGCTTCTCCACCATGGTCCCTCAACTTCACTCCTTCACACTCCCTCTCTCAACCAAGCACAAGCTCAAACAAGTAAGAAGAAGAATAGAAGAGGAGAGCTAGTTTTGGCCACACACAAGAATGAGCTTCTTCATTCACTTTTTTCCTTTTAGACAAAACCCTAACCCTAATCCCCTTTTGGTACCCCTCTCTTTTTTACATGCACATCAATTTTAGCCTAGGTCCTCTTTTCCTATTCCCTTCCTATTTGCATTGTGCCTTCACCCATGCCCGCCTCCATTTACAAATTGCACAAGAGGGAGCTTGGCGCTCTTTTACAAAGATTTAGCGTGTGCTTTTATGTTTAAAATATGCATTTTCTCTTTTGCGCTTGCCTTGAACTTTTAAGGTTGTCATTGTGCTCTTTGCCTTTTTCCCTCTTATTTCTTCAATCGGGGGTTGACTTTTTCAGCTTTGCCCTGCATCTTCTTAATTTGCTTGCTTTGCACTAGGGGTTAACATTACCCCCCTCTCCTAGCCGAGTGCGAGTCCCATGGCACTTGCTACACTTGTTGATGAGGGCTCGGGTGGTTGAAGGTTTGTCATATGGGTTGATGATGGGGATTAATGGAGATTGGATGGGGAGAAGCAGCATCAAAATTAGATGAGAGATTGTGGAGGCTGATAATAGATTTGATTGGGTAGTGGGGGCTTCCGATTTCAATGGGGTTGTTCTTCATTGTTAAGTGTACTTGAAAAAGAAAAAGGAAGTGCACTACCTAGGGGTGTGTCTACCTCACTGTGCAGTGCATGGTGTTCGTGCCAATGAAACTGAGTTGGGTTGTGAACCTTAGGGAAGGCTGTGGTATTGTCCCACACTTGAAGACCCTATTTGTATATAGGGGAGGTATTACGGGTGTGACTTAGGGAGACAATTCTAGCACAAACTCCCTACATGTGTCTTGCTCTTGATGTGCCCTAAGCATGAAGTGGGGGGACAAGAAGGGCTAGGGGGTTAGGCACAGAGCCGATTGACCAAGGCCACCGGATGCATCTAGCTTGAGAACCCCTAGATGCAATGTTTGTGGGACTCTAATATACATGGAAAAGCTTGTTGTTCCTTTATTTTTGCTTTGTGTGGATTTTTTCTTTGTTTTCTCTTATTTTTTCTTGGAGATACATTAGGAGGGAGCTCCGTAGATATCATCTTGATGCTCTTCAGTAGTTACATTTCAAGGAGGCCTAAGAGATTTGCTAAGGAAAGATCTACTCTGCAAGTAGCCTTTTATGTTAACGCATAAATTTAGGGGTTTTATTGATAGAAAGGGGTGGCTACACCTTGTGAAGCATCTATCATTCATATCTTCCAAGATAGCCATGCAAAAAGAAGGCAAGAGCGTAGCCCTCATCATTAGACGGACCATTGCGTAGCTATCAATACTACCTGCATTTAGTTCAAAAAGAGTGGTGGGAGTTGATCCTCTTCCGCTGTGGGATTTTTCTTAAGCAAAATCCTAAGAAATATAAGATAATTACATGTGGTAATAAAGGCGGGGTCAAGGTAGGATGAGAACTGGTCGAGAAAGTGTGTGATGGATGGGTGAATGTCTCGCTTGTTGAAGGTTAGGCACTCCTCTAGGCTTTCTGCATTCACATTGTAGATCCTTGGAAAGTTGTACCTATCATGCATTTTCAGGTTGTAGTCTACTCCTATTCTCCATGGATATGGCATGTAGGCAGGGTCATTGCACTCATCTGGTATGATGCCACAAAAGGCCATCCTCGCATCAAGGTTGGTGTCCCAAACACGTCACCATCATTGTAATTTGGCTTCATATCCACTAACAGTCTTCGAAATCTAAACCTTGTTTTGCCAATAATCTGTAGGCCCTCCTTGCCACCTTGTGGGGCATCTTCTTCTCTTCTCTGTCCATGTGTTTCCTAGTCATTGCACAAGTCTAATTACTTGCTCCACCACCCTTAGAGATAGAACTCTGTCTAAAGAACGAGGATAGTGGAAGAACTTGAAGGGTTAGCATTGATTTTCTCATTGCTCCCAAAGAGGCAGTTCGTGGGTCCAATTTACAGGGTGGTATTACTCTCTTTGTGGGACTTGAACCTTAGGAACTTTCTGCGGTCTTGCTTGGAGTCTCCTTCTTTGTGCTAGCTCTACCTACTGTCTTTGTCTACACTTTCTTTCCACAACCCTTTCAAGGGCAGCTTCCTCACCCTCATCTTACATGTGTGCTTGCACCTATTGTGATGGGCTTGGCACTTTTGGTTGTTCTTCTTTGTCTTGGCCTTGTTCTAAATTTGGCCCTTATTCTCTTGGTGGTTTCATTGGAGCTACATTAGGTGGTTGAGCTAGTTGTTCTCGCTCTCTAAACCCTAACTCCTTCAGCTCCTTTGTCGAGAGCCTTTAGCCTGCCTTAGATATTAGTGCTCTCTTTCAATATTATTTCATGAAGGCCATATCTTAGGACTCGTCTTTAAGTTCTAGATTCCTCCACAGCCCTTCCCTAGTATCTTCACCTTCGGCTTGAGTCACATGCAAGACTGTGTTCAAAAACGCATGCTATTGGCCATAAGACCTACCTCTCTACTATTTCTGCCCTTGCTTTTGCCATGATTGTCCTACTTTCTGCTGAGGTAAGGTGGTCGGCTAACTCTTCCAGGGTTCCTCCCTTCCCATGCCTCTACCTTCTCCTCCATCTTGCCTTAACTCAGTTGCAGCTCTTGTGATAGTGTTGTCACCACTTCTTCTTGTTCTTTCTATATTGACAACATTTTTTCCTTGTCTTATTTATGGTGATTCAAATCTTCTTGTAGTCTTTCCTGCTCTTGGAGAGTCTCGAGGAGTCAGTTCTCTACCTCTAGTATCTTTTTAGCTGACTCCTTGTCCTTCTTGGCCTTAAGCTTTTACAGCTCCTTTAGTAGTTGTTCTTTTTGTCTCCTCTCCTTCTAGAATTCTGCATGCGCTTGTGTTTTTACCCTCTTCAGCTCCTCTCCTAGGTTCTTTAATTGTTTGAATTGCTCCTCCATATCCTTTTGCCCTTGTATGAGGCTTGAGAAGTTCATTTCTAGCCCCATTTCTCCCTCTATCTTTTCCACTTATAGCCCTTTTGCACTTGCTCCTTCCTTCTCTACCTCCATTTTCTTTCTTGCTTCTAATTCCTCCTTTAGGTCATTCACCTGTCTCTAATAGATGGTTATCCGATTTGTCTTCTCTAGTTGGTAGGCAGTTAACGTGTCATTTTTCTTCCCCAATTCTGCCATGGAAACCTTCCTATCTTCCTTCATCTTTTCAAGTTGGCATCGATGCTCTTGCATCTATTCATCATAGTTAGTCGCTATGGCCAATGGCACAGATGTCATGGATGCTTCGACCTTGGACTTATTTGGATCCTTTCTAGATTGTGCATCCACAGTAGAAAGTCTCTTTGTCCCTTTCATTGGAGCTCTTTCATTGAGTGTTAGTCCAAGGTGCTCCATTGTGTTGACTAGGTATTGCACCCAAGCCACCACGTTTCTTTGGTCCACTATGGCATCCATGGTTTCTTGGGTGGTAGTAGTGGTGGCAAACATGACAAGTGGGGGAAGTTCCAATGGGGCCTTTCCTTTGCTTTCCACCATGGGTCCTATGGCCGCTTCTACTATTGTTGCGGAGCTATTCCCGAGCGCATCATCTAGGCTCCTTCTAGCTAGCTCTTCTGCATGGGAGGGTTGTTCGACTGATAGCCTGATGGTGAGGGTCATTTGCTCATCCTCTTCTCTCCTTAGCCTTTCCTCCTCCTCTTATCACTTCTTCCTTTGTTCTTCCTCCATCCTTCAGGATTCTTCTTTTGCCTTCTGCAAGCATTCCTCCTCTTCTTCCTGCTTCCTCTTCTTGCTTGGTATTTTTAGTAAGATTTTCTTCTGCTCCCCCTAGTTTGATGGGACCGAACCCTCCTGATGCATTGCTCACTCACAATCCTTTCACTGGACTTCTCCTATTGCTGTTGAGCTCGTGGTTGAAATCCCTTCTTTCTTGTGGCTCACTTCTTCTTCTCTTTCTAGTCTCTCCCACTAATTCTTGGATGATGGCGGTCATCATTCCCCCAAACTTATCAGGGATGATTTTGATACATGCATTTTTCGGTTTGATTCCATTGTGGTGGTGGCTAGTGACTCCCCTCCTATAGGTCTCTAGTGCAATGATAATGCCTTGGTTGATGATTCAATCGTCTTGAGAACATAGGCATTTGGGTTTACTTCATCTAAGGCCCCTGCTGCAATACTTTCAAGCATTGGCATTGGAATCCGAGCCATGAGGGTATTATATCGACGATTGGAAAATAGGGCATGCACCATCTTGGCATGTAGCTAGATGGTAGGTTCAAGGATATTTGCTAGATTGATCCCATCATTGGTGTGAACCCTTGTCTTGAGCATCTTCAACATGCTATAAATGTCCCTTTTTGGCCTGTTCCCCTATTGGCCAACCCTAAGGCCTTCTCCACTATCTCTAGACTAAGATAACTTCTATTCTTTTAGGGAAGCCTTCCTTCCTAATAGTTACTATGCCAACTATTCTTTCTTGTGTCAAAGGTTCTCGGGAGTAACTTCGTGCATCTGTCGTGGTCGATCTTCTGGCCCACCTTCTCTATGTATCTCCCTGCAGAGATTGCACTGGTCGACTATTTGTCTCATTGCTTCTTCATTATTTATTAGTTCTTCCAAATTGTTGACGATGCAGTACTTTAGCTAGTTGCAAACTTGTGTTTCAGTGGTGGCCAGTCAATACCTATTGTGCTCTTCCTCTGAGAGCAAAAGTTGGCATGCCATCTCAAGTTCCTGTTATGGCACAACACCTTAGAATTAGCTCCTTTGAGAGTACTTTTTGCAAAAAAGGCAAAAGTTTAAGATCGAACATTGTGGAATGGTGCCACGTTTCAATAAGGAATGAGAACTTTTTACACTTCAAGCAATCTGCACATTCCAAGCATGAATTCCATAAAAAATTTTCTTGAATTACAAGTTTCCTTTATTCATCCTTTTTTGCTTTTGAAATTCGGTTTGAAGTTTTGAAGTTCAATTCATGTTTTCTTTTCCACTTTACCCCCTCCCCCCCAAGAATGATGAAAATCCTTCCTAGGATTGGAGAGTGAAGGGTTAAAGGCATTTAAGTACATGCTCTTTTGTTTACTTTATCATGAGCCAATTGTAAAAATTTGGGTTATACTCCAAGTGGGTGTGATGGTCCATGTCATGGGTTCTAATGCCTATGTGTGTAATGTAGGTCAGGACATCAGTGAGGAAGTCACCGGAGTTCATTTTGCTAGCAATATGCAATTCTTCCTCGATTAGGATTTGATCGAAATAGGGGTGGGCCATGACATATTCCTCTAAAGATCATTTGCATGTGATGGCCAAGACTTTGAATGAGATAGGAGCCACATAGGTAGGGTCGCACTCATCAGCAATTTTGATTGCGAGTCTTTGCTCGGTGTTGGCCATGATTTGGCATCCCTCTTGTTCCCATTGGAGACGTAGACCATACCATTTTTTGCAAAAGGAAGAGTCAAAGTCAGCTAGCTTTATCGGCTCTTCCCGGCTTATTGCAGAGACTTTGCTCCTACAATAGGATGTGATCAGCCATTGTGTGCAAGCTTGCTCTTTAGATATCTTGTCGTCAATCAATTTCTTGGCTACCTCAGAAATCTTGATGAACACAAACTCATAGTCCTCCCTCCTAAGTGCATGGCAAGGGGCGCACTTCCATTATTAATGTCTCATCAAGGAGGCCTAAGTCTAGCCATTCATAGTTCCTAGCTAGTGTGATGAACGTGGCATCCAAGCATGTGATACAGGTGACTATGTCGTCCCCCATATTCGTAGCTAAGTCAGCAGCTAACGTAAGGATAGATCTATGCTCATGGGAGGATCGTTTGAAGCCTGCGAGAGGTTGGGGTTTGGTTGAGCTGGACAGCTCAACTATGGAGCAATTGGAACATAGGAAGTGCTAAGTTGAGATGTCCTAGGACTGTTGGTTGGTTGCAGCTTTGATCGATAGACTCATTGAGGTTCTATGGATTTGGTGCTTTTTGAGTCAATGGATTTCTCATTCTTAGTTGGCTCGCTACTTTGTGGAGATAGGTTGGAAGGCCTGGATTGAGGAGTACGTGTGGCGCTCCTAGTCTTGGGTAACCAAATCTAGTAGTTGCCTTTGCAGTAGCCTTGACTGTGCAATAGGTCTTCGCGGCTTGACTGTTCATTTACTTCAGTAGTAGCACTAGCTTTGCCTGTCCTAGGCCTGGGACATGGTGTTCTGCAGCCACAGGTTCATGAGGATTGACCTCTAGGCGGTTGTGGTGGTTGTCGTTTGGGCACCCATTTGAGATATTTCTCAGTGGTCTTGGATGTGTCTCCTTTGGATTGCGGGCGGTTTGTCTTGGCATGGTGGAACAAGTTACGACCCCCTCCTTGGACCTTGTACTTGTTTCCTCTATCAGCGGCACTTCAGGCTACAATAGAGCCACGTTATCCTTGCTAAAAGTCATCACTATGCTGACGTTTCCAATGGCAAGGTGAATGTACTGCAAGTCCTAGTTGATATTGCAATGTGCTTGTTTCTTGAATGTGCATTCTAATAGTGATTCCTTACCAACGGCCTTAGTGTTAGGCATCACATAGAAGATCATAGGTAGGCTTTTAGTCTCAATAGAGACCGCTATTTTGCACTTTCCCAATAATGGGTAGGACTATCCCCCAAATGGGTTGAGTTTAGCGTTGGTAGGCTACATGTGGGACTGCCCAATGAGGGTCCAATGATTGTACGTAAGGATATTACAATCAACTCCCTCATCAATGAGTGCATCAAATATTTGTGTCTTCCGAGGTGCGGTCACTAATACGTGTAGGTAGGTAGGTAGGTGCCACTACTTCCTCACCCTCTTTCCCAATCACAGTGATGGTGGCTACTATGATATTTACAGGGGGTTCTAGCATTGGATGCTCATGCAGTGGATGCATTGGGGGGTAGTACTTCTTGAGGCAACTGCCATTGAATAAGCCTACACCCTCTCCTTCTAGGGTCTCAAGCTTTACAGTGGTAGTTCGACTAATGTTGCTGACTATGAAAGGCCCCAATCCTCTGAACTTCATCTTCTGCCTATGGCCCTTTATACAGAGTACAATAACACTAGCTCACCTTGCCCAAAGTCACATTGTTTAACATGTTTTTCAAACCACCTCTTGTATCTTTCCTTTTCACAGATTAGTGCATGAGTAGCCATGAGTTAAGTCTTAGAAAGGTGTTCTAGCTCTACCAAGTGTTCCGTCCATGCCTCCTTGCCATCTCATCTATCTTGCACTGCCACTCTCAAGCCTAGAACAAAGAATTCCACTGTGAACTTCTTTACTGCGAACACCATGGCTAATCCTTCTCTCTCCATCATGGAGTAGTTCATTTCTATCTCTCTGAGCTATCTACTAGCAAAACTCACTGGATAGTCTAGGTTATATTCACCAAGTTGACACAGCAGTGCTCCCATGACAAATCTTGATGTATCAATGTATTCATGAAACATGATGGACCAATCTGGGGCTCTTAAGATAGGAGTTGAAGTTAGAGCCTCTTTAAGCCTTTCATAGGCATGTTGACATTATTGGATCCACTCAAATGCTATCAGTAGGCTTGTACAAAGGTCTAACAATCAAGGCATAGTTTGGTACAAAGAATCACTTTGGTCCCATAGGTAAGCTTGAATGGTATTTGCCCAATAGCCATCTTGTAAGCTGTCCTGTAGGCCCATAGCACTACCATGAGTTTATTGTCCTAGTCTCAGTGCATGAGACAAAGACTTCCTTAGTCAAGACATTCACTAGGATCTTGTTCGTGGATTCCACCTGGCCGTTAGCTTGAGGGTAGTATGGTGATGATTTCCTATGGATGATCAAGGATATGGATAGCAAATGGGAAATTACTTCATTAATGAAGTGCATGCCTTGATCACTAACTAGTTTGATTGGATAGTTGAATCGCAAGGTCACCTACTCCAAAAGGAACTGAGCCATGGTCCTATCATCATTCTTCCTAGTGGGCTGAGCTTCGGCCCATTTCATGAGATAATCTATCTTTACAATCATGTACTTGGCCTATGAGTACTGTGATGCGGGACTGATTAGCCCAATAAAGTTGATCTCCCAATTTTCAAAGGGTTTTCATGCTATTACCAAGGTCAACTCCATCTTGTCCTTATGGATGGGTACTTTGGTTCTTTCACATTCGTCACAATGCTTCACAAACTTAGTAGCATCGTGGAATAGGGTGGGCCACCATAGCTGAGATTGCAGCACCTTATGTGCTATAGTGTCTCTACTGAAGTTTCTTCTAGCAATTTCACCATGTGTTTTAGCAACAAGCACCTTATGCATTTTGTGCTCACACACACATCTTCATAGTAACCCGTCTTGTCCTAGTCTACAGAGTTAGCCACAAGTAATTAATTGATAGGGCTGAATCTTAAGGATAAGGCGCTTTAGCCTAGCCTTCTCTATAGGTCTCTCAGGCAATCCGTGTTCTAGGACTTGGACTATGTCATCTGACCAATACACCATTAGATCGACCCTGAAAAGGTCTCTCTCATCAAACATGCTAAACATGTGCATATCACCGAGCAAGTCGTCTACAATACCCTGTCCAATGGCTTCTCCTATGGGTATGAGGGACGACATATGGTCTGTTATGTGATGTTACTTACCCTTACATACAACCACAGAGATTTCAAATTCTAGAAGTAGAAGCAACCACCTAGCTATGCATCCTGTAGCGCAAGGTTTGTTCACTAGGTAAAGCAAGGCTTGGTGGTCAACAAAGAAGACAAAGGGTGTAGCAAAAAGATAATTAAAAAACTTCTTCACAGTGAATACCATGGCTAGGCCTTCCCTCTCCATGGTGAAGTAATTCATCCCCATATCTGTGAGTTGTCTGCTCTATCAAAGGTCACGAGATGATCGAGATTATATTCACCAGGTTGGCACAAAACAGCTCCAAGGCGAACTTTGAGGCATCAATGTGCACATGGAAAGTTATGTTCCAATTAGGGGCTCGTAGAATTGGTGCGATCGTGAGAGCATTTTTTAGTTCCTCGTAGGTGCATTGGAATTTCCCGGTCCCTTGAATACGATCAGCAATTTATAAAGGGACCTAGCAATCAATACATAGTTCAAAATGAAACGCCAATAGTACCCTATGTGTCCCAAGAAGCACTGAACTCCCTTATAGTTTGTGGGTGGTGGTAAATCGACAATGACTATGATTTTGGAGAAGTCAGTGGCAATGCCATTCTTAGACACCACGTGCCCTAGGATGCATCCATGCTTCATCCAAAATTGGCACTTCAAGGGGTTCAAGAAGGAGAGGCTATACAACCTACACTACTCAAGCACTGCACAAAGTTTATCTAGGTGTTCCCTCTAGCTGAAGTGAATGCATAGATCATCCACAAACACCTCTAGTTCTCATCTAAGCATGTCTTTGAAGATGGTATACATGAGGCACTGGAAGGTAGTTGGGGCATTCTTCAATCTAAATGGCATGACTATATAGGCAAACATGCCCCATTCCATTGCAAACACCATCTTATACCTATCGTCGAGGTGTGCCTACTCTTGGTTATAACCTAAGAATTTGTCCAAGAAATTGTAGGCCTCTTTTTTTGCTACCCTTTTGAGCATGTGATCCATGTAGGTAGTGGATAGTTATCTCTCTTTGTTACAGCATTAACTTTCTTATAGTTTACGCATACTCAAATCTTTATGTTCTTCTTTAGGACAACCACTATATGCAATATCCAGTCCATGTGCTCGATGATGTAGATGAATCCAGCCTTCAACAACTTATCTATCTCTTCCTTGAGGGTATGTGCATGAGTATGGCCGTTGTTTGACAGGTGTTACATCAGGAGTCATTGCGATGTCATGGGTTACGACCCTCAGGTTGATTCCTTTGATTTCATCTAAGGACCAAGCAAATACATCTATGAACTCTCGTAGGAGAGCAATGAGATCAGCCTCCTCTCACACCTAGTTAGGTCGTCATAGCTATGAACACAGGTTGAAGCTTTTCCCCTTCCCTTGCCAAGTTGGCTTCCTTGACTGTAGCAAACCCTTTAATAGGTTCATTTGCTTGTCCTTGCCTCTTATCTCCTAACAAGATCACTACCCTATCACCCTTTTTTAGCTTTGTGAACCGCTTAAGTAGTTCCTAGGGCTTCCATTGTTCTTTGGCTTCCAATCCCCTTGGCTACTTTCTCTTGTCCTCCTTCAACCACCCATGCCTCCTTAGGTGGAAAAGGAGTTCCTCTTTAGTGTGTTTGTTCTTAGGTGGTCGGCCATTTTTGGGTCACTCTCAGAGATCACTTCCGACTTGGAGTCAAACTCACAACCTTCGCTAGAAGGAGTTTCCCCTGGTGATTACAACTACGAGGCCAATTTTGTTCTAGAAGTGGTGCGGCACTTGGTTGAACTAATCCAACTTGCTCATAGTCTATCACCCTTAGGTGGTCCAACCAAGTACGGTGGTCTCATTTTGTTCTAAGGAATCCTCTTTCGATCCTAAAAACATTGGCTTTCTATGGCTTGGAGTCTACTCGTATTTGCTAATCACATGGCCATCCATGCCATACTCTATTGTGTTAGCTTCTTCCTCACTTTCCTTATTTTTAGAGTAGCAGTCTTCATACTCGTCGTTCGAATTGTTATCTTCTAACTGCTTATCTTCTCCTAGGTTTCTATTCTCAACCCTCTTCTCATCTGTGAGGATTAGTGTTGAATTGTACATCAGGTTTAGGTTATGCACTTGGGACCACTACCACTTTGGCTCGTCCATGAGATCCTTGAGGGGTTTGAGATTGGCGGTTGGGTTACCTACTAGCCCTAAAGTCAAGTATTCAAAGGTCCCTTAGAGTTGGAGTTGGAGTTTGCTAGATAGAATGTGAAAAGGAATATGTGTTGGTTGTCTGTTAGAGCTCCTGATTATCATGCAGAGTGGTACTGATGGTGGAACTCTACTCTTTGGCAGCAAGGCAAGTGAGATGACGTGACTTTTTGGGATTCACTAGCTACCGTGCCAACCTATTTTTAATCCTCCTCCTCATCTGAGAATGGCAAATGGATGGTGGCTAGCACATGCATTCAATCCCACTCGTCCCCTCACCGGGCCAAGGGATATACTTTGTTAGTGGCCCATAGGATTTGCTGCTTATGAGTCTCCTTTCAACATAGCAGAGATGGCATCTAGGTCGACCGGAGTAGTCTTCCAAGTATCGATCTCCACTCTTATAGCCTCTAATCTATTGCTTAAGAATATGAGACCATTGCCCCAATCTTCTATCACTGGTGTATTTCGCATCTAAGGTCGGCCTAACAGGACATCGTAGTAGCAAACTGGACTCCCGCAATCTTCAGAGGCTAGTCTTTTAGCATTCCAAATGGTCTAACTTTCATTCCATTATCCAACGTGACATTAAAACTTGTGGCCTCCACAGATGGATTACCCCAAGTCTATAGGATTGCATGGCTCAGTACAGTGACTTCTACTCATGTATCTACAATTTTCTTTCTTGTGGCATCTCCTAATGTGTTGATAGGTAAGATTGTGTGTATCTCTATGCCTTCCAAAAAGCATTCATGTGCAAAGACTTAGGCACTGAGGTCAAGGTTAAGCTTGTTATTTGTGTTACTATGTCATGGTCAGGCAAGTCAGTTGCTCCAAGCTCATCATGCCGTTTTACCCACTATTTCAACCCTTGCCATAGCATTGGGTTCTACCTAGGCAGTTCTCCCAAAGGTGGAGTCACATGGGCTAATATCAATGCTGTGAGCAAGTTACCAATTTCCATAGGCTCTACACTCTTTTACCAATGATCTTGGGCATTCTACCCACTTGTGGCATCTAGGATCTATCTATGCAGTCTTACTTGGGGTGCAAATGTGTCTCTTAATCTCAACTAAGTAAGCAAGACTGGTGTGCTCATGCTAGAGAGCTCATCAATCTCGTCTTCCATGATTGGTTCCGCATATTTTAGGTATTCTTGGGCTTCTCTCACCCACTCATTGACCTTATCATCCACTTCTAATTGGTCTCTTAGATCGAGATATTCTCCAATCTTGGCACTTCCCTTTTCTATTGTCTTAGGACCAAATGTCTTTGCTTCTGCGTTCGTGACTTGCTTCCCCTTTGGTAACATGGTGGCACCATCTATCTTAAGTGTAATCTTTATCTTAGCCCTCTTTTTCCTTCTTCTGCAACTTCTCTTCCCTATTGAGGCTACATCAAGGTTGCTAGGTTGTGGTAATGAAATATCAACCTGCCAGGTCATGACATTCAGTGTAATTTGTGTGGCTTCGCCATCAAGTGTTTCAACCCCAAACAATCCCAATGGTATAGATGGCATGATAGCCGAACTAGTGGAAGGTTTCCACATAGGGCACTCAACGTACAAGTGTGTGATCCCACATCTCAGGTCGGCCTTGTTTCGATTGGCTTGCTCCCTTTTGGGGCCTTGTGGATGAGATGTGTCCTAACCACAAGTCCAGTATGCGATGGGTTCCTGGTTCTATCCTCCTAGACCTCTACCTCTTCCCCTACCCAACACCATCACTAGCATCGGTCTAAAATCCATCAAGATGGGATTACCCTCTTCATCATACAAGACGTAAGGGTTTACATATGTTTCATCCTCATTTGGCTCCTCTATGTAATGTATTGGAGCATCACTCGATGGATGGGTCACGATGGGTCACGATGGTCTAGGTATCCCTGTGGGATTGATGTCCATCCTAAGAATAGTTGGCTTTGAATCATTGGGTGCTGCAAGAGCTAGTGGAGCTCCCCTTTTGTAAGATGGTAGTCTATTTCCTAGGTAGTAAGACTAATTGTACGGCTGTGGGTATGGCAACCGCCTCGGTAATTGGCAATGCATTGCATCATGGCCAAACCTACCGCAATTGACACAGGGTCTGTATCTAGGATCCATGCACTCAACCGAAAGGTGGTTTTCTCCACAAAGCACGCATTGCACGTGAGGTTGAGGTAAATTATGCTGCATCCCCATTGAGTTTCTCAAGGAGGTCCTATGGCTATGGCCGTCCTATTCGAGTCCGAGTGATCGTCTAATTTTTAGGCCTTTCAAGTCTGAGCTAGTCTGAGTTGTCCAATCAAATGATCCATTTTCATTTGATTTTGAAAATCGGAGTGCTTCGAGGCGTCTAAATGCAATGGCGAAAGTCCCAAAATGACAAAAATCTCATTGAATCTCACACGCACCTAGATCAATCTTGTGACTATGATCTTGGAAGCAATTAACCACCAACACAAAGGCACAGTTATTGTTTTGGACCCTGCTCCTCCATAATTTCCTCAGACTTTACCTGCGGGGCTCGAAGGAGTGGTAATGAAGATTGCCAAGCATGAACTCTCTCTCTCTCTCTATCAAGCTCTCTCCCTCAACTCAAAAATGAAAAGTGAGCTCTCTTTTCTCTCTTGGATTCTTAAACACTTTCTCTCTTGCCATGTTACTTCCCCCTTCTCTCTCTTTGATATCCTAATGCCTTGAGGCTCTATTTTCCGTGTTTTTTTCCCAATTTTGGGCCTACTATTACATCAAACGCCCTAATGTGTATTTCTATGCATTTCTTGAATTTTCCTTACCTAAATCCATTCAAATCACAAGCAACCACTTACACTAATTCAACCTACTTACCTAAATCCAAAAAACCAAAAAAACTTACTTATAAAGGAGATTGAATACCTCTTCAACTCCCTCACTTCCTACCTATCTCAAACACTACTTCTCGATTCGGAGTGCACAAGCACTTAAAGCTTGAATCTGTTGGTCTCAACAGCAATGGAACCAAAATGTGGGAGCTACTCACTCAACCGCCAAGTCCCATGGACTGCTTGTTATTTCAAGCGTTTTAAGCCAAGTGCAATGGCTATCTCTCACATAGCCATATGCGCTCTCACATCTACGAGTGTAGTGAGCTTACCTCCATGCTCAATCGAGTTGCCTCCTCCCTCAAGAACTATGATAGCTCTCCATGATGCAGGGTGCAAGCTCAAGCAAGCTCAATTCTCAAGCTCCAAGCTCCATGCTCCATTGCCGCACGTGAGACAAGAGAAGAGAAGAGAAGAAGAAGAATAATAATAATAATAATAATAAGAATAAGAAGAGAGGAGAAGATGGAGTGCTTCTCCACCACGGTCCCTCACCCTTACTCCCTCACTCCCCCACACTCCCTCTCTCAAGCACACAAGCTCAAACAAGCAAGAAGAAGAAGAAGAAGTGAAGAGGAGAGCTAGTCTTGGCCACACACAAGAATGAGCTTCTTCATTTATTTTTTGCCTTTTATACAGAACCCTAACCCTAATCCCCTTTGGGCACCCATCCCTTTTTTACATGCCCAGCCATTTTAGCCTAGGTCCTCTTTTCCTATTCCCTTCCTATTTGCATTGTGTCTTTACCTATGATCAACTACATTTATAAATTGTACATGAGGGAGCTCGGCGCTCTTTTATAAATATTTAGTGTGCACTTTTATATTTAAAATGTTTATTTCCTCTTTTGCACTTGCCCTAAACTTTTAAGGTTGTCCTTGTGCTTTTGACCTTTTTTCCTCCTATTTCTTCAACTGAGGGCTGCCTTTTTCCGCTTTGCCCTACATCTTCTTAATTTGATTGCTTTGCAGTAGGGGTTAACATTCATCAACTTAACAATTAGATTATTCACATATCTTGCTTCAAAGAATCTCTAAATGAAGAGGTCCTTTAGGATATCAAAATCATTGTATTTAGTGTCATCTCGAGACTGGTGAATCAGATACATCCTTTTTCTCCTAGACACAACCCAAAGGCTTATACATGTTGGGTGCCTCCTGGAGGTTGTTGGCCTCTCAAACTTACTCAGCTTATTCCATGAAATTGGATGGGTCATCTTCTACCTTGTATTTCTCAAAAAAAATTGTGACTATTGAGATTTTAGTTTGGCTTCTAATATTGGGTGCAATTCCTAATCTGGCTAGGATGGAGGTAGCTAGGGCATTGCTACTCTGCTCATGGATTGAATTGTCCAACAATCACTTTGTTTAGGAGTTTGGATAGAGTGAGGTCTGCTTCGAGTGCTCATTCTATGTCAGCATTAACCCTAGTCATGTGCCCCCTATGAATGTCAAGATGCATTACATTTGGTTAAGTTCGGCCCCTTTCCTTTGTCTATTAACTCATTACACTTGCATGAATCCTACCATCTGACCTACTACAACAAGTGCTTTCCTAGCCTTCTTTCCTCTTCTATAGCAATGATGATTTTATATGTTAGTCTACCCATATACACTACGTGTGTCTTTTGCTCATATTGTGAAAAGAGCTATTAGATTTTGACCGAAAACTCTCAATAGTCGATTTCTAGGTCCCTAGTGTTTGACCTTGATACTAACATGGTCACTGTTTGTTCTTGTGCAACTAAGGTTTTGATGATGCTAATGAGGTTCGGTAGAGCAACGAATTCTCTTGTAAGAGATATCTTATCTAAGCACTTGTCCCACTAGGGTTCACTTGACTTATGTACTTCACAAGTCTTTATTGTTGCATTTTTCCCCTTTTCTTAGTATTGTTGTTGTTCAACTTCCCATGGTTTTTGAGTTCCATTTTCTTGTTTGGTTTCTAGTGATTGGTTGATTCTACCCCCCACCCTTTTTGAATGACATGGCACATATGTCCACTTCTTTCAATAGACAATCCCTTCTTTTCCAAACATATTTAGTAATAAATGATGCACAAACAGGATTTCAATCCTTTCCATCCAATGTGAACAGACGTAAAATGACACTTTTTTACTAATTCCGTACAAATAACATGTAATATTAAAGTTTTGGCAAAAGCATTAAGGCTCAAAAACATATAATGCAACACTTTATAAACTTCCAATCCATTCTCTTGTTTGACAACTTGACCCTTCTTTGATCAGGCTATTAGTTACATGTGTCTATAAGGAGCTTGATGATTGCATGTTTCTAAGGAAGCCTAGTACAACATGCAACACTTAATGAGTGTATGGGTGATCACATTGAATAATACCTTCACACAATGGTGCTTATGTGTTATCTTGGACTTTGGTTGACTCAATTAGCTATACTAGGTGGTCCATGGTAGGGTAAGTGTTACATCCCCCCACAACTCTGGAGTGTCTCTA
This sequence comes from Lygodium microphyllum, assembly GCF_053477565.2. NCBI lineage: Eukaryota > Viridiplantae > Streptophyta > Polypodiopsida > Schizaeales > Lygodiaceae > Lygodium > Lygodium microphyllum. The sequence continues at coordinate 62,442,943 of NC_141135.1, forward strand.
GGACATAAGCTCTAAGAATTCCAAGAATTCCAAGAATTCCTAGAGCATGTAGTGTTTATGCATGTGGCTCCTCACAGCATTGCCCATAGGGTGCTAGATACTCTCCTTTACTAGTATCTCTAGTTAATATAGGCATGCACAACTCTCCCACAATGCTAGTTTTGATTTCACAACCTACTTTAGGATGTTTAATCATGCTTTTCCACTTTCCTAATAAGATTCAAGTGCACAAGCTATGTAGTTTTAGATGCTCACTATTGTGTTGGGGTAAGTACTTTTTTCTTTCTTTGCAAGCCCTTGTCAACTTATTCGACACTTACCCATATGTTTCTCATTGTCACATCCTCAATAGCCTTCCATCAAGATTGGGACATTGGCCCAATTTCAAAGTGTACTTCCCTCACCCATCCATCACTTAGTGTGGGCATTATTACCACTTCACTCTTGTGTCAAGATCGATTCCTCCTAGCAAGCTATAATTGCCACATGTTTGTGATAACCATCCAATGGCGGTAGGCCCTTTCTTGCTATTAGCACTTAGGAACATTGTGGATGAACTAGCCGAGATCGAGGATTTTTGTTCTAGCCTTGCTTGCACTATGGTCCCAAGTCACAACCGTGGCCAATGTGTGTTTTCCTATCAAAGATGGTTGAAGCTAAGGGTGCAGAGTATTTGAAAGAGCTCTTGCTTTTCACAACTCTATGCCTTGACCCTTAAGAGTACTCATTGCACTATTTAGTTTCTTTCAAGCCTCCCTATAATGCAACTGAACTCTATATTACTAGGTGTCTGAGTGCAGCATCCCTTGCCTCAATCCTCCACTTACCTAGTGTGCCATGGGTTGGTGGAACAACAAGGTACCCCTAATATTGTGGTGATCCTATGCAATATGGATTGCCCCACAACAAGGTGAGATGTAATAACTCTTGTGGTTAGTGAGTGAGTTGATACATGCTTGTTGGTTGCAACTCATGAAGAGTGATGCATGCCCATGGACAGGGCTATAGAGAGTGTGTTCATGCTACTCCCATCAATTTCAAGTATGACATGTATGGGCACTTAACACTTGATTGTAGCCTAGTTTTGCATGAGATGAGAGGATGATTGTTAGCTCATTCTGCCCTAGGTGTGATGATAGTCTATGCATGTAGCTTTGCCAGTGTGAGGAGTGCCAATACTTGGATTGACAAAACCACTAAACTGGCCCTTGAAGGATTACAAGTGCACCCTATGAAAAGTGATGGCCAAAGTTGCTTGCAACTTGTCAAATGGCCAAGGCAACTACTCAACAATGCCTGAAGGCATCCATGACCTAATAAGTCTTGTGAGTTTGAATGTGCCTATCTTGGTTTTTGAGGTGCTTATATTTTCAAGCTTTGCAAAGTTGTCCTCCTGATTGGAACGTGTCGATAAGCCACCTAAGGCATTACTCTTCATTCTCTCAAGTCAAGTAGCAATGCCTCATGCAAGCCACCCTGCAAGTTGTAGTCAATGAGGTGAGTGCAACTCACCTAAGAACTTAAGCTAACAATTTAAAACCAATGGGATCTCAACTTACAACACTTGGGTCATAAGCTTTGTTGATGATGGAATTGTTGGCTTAGTGGTTGGTTTTGTCACTCCTTGAGAACCATGTTCATTGCATTGGCTTAGGTGGCCCTCTCATATCCAACTAGTCGACTAGCATTGTGCTAGTCTAATTGCTTTTAGTCCACTTGGCCTTCTTTGAGCCCACAAGCGAACAAGTCGGCCTTTGTGATCTAACTCCATGCAAGCTAGTATTTCATGATGGCCTAAATGGCCTATGGAAAAAGGAATTGAGTAGGTCTTATGTGGCCTAGTGATTGGCTAAATTGGCCAATAGTGGCCCAAGATGAAGAGTAGTTGGTTATACAAAATAGTCAAAAATTAATCCAACAATTCATTTCAATTGAATTTCTTAGAGGACTTTGTTAGGCATATCATCTAGGTACAACTTAAATGGCCTCTCACACAAGCTCAATCAACAAATCGGGAAAATTTTAAAGCCCACCGACCATTCCAACACATGATTGCCTTGGGGGAAATACCACACTAGCAGTTTTCACATTTAAAAGGGGCCCATAGGGCATAGGATTTGTCTAGCTGAATTATTTCACCTACATATAATGTTCACTTTCCTTCTCTTTTTCTTTTTTTTAAAAGGAAGTCACCATGATGATGTTCGACCTCCCTTATGGCTGGTTGGTCAAGGGCTTATGGGTTGCATGATGGCCTATAGGCCTTCTCTCTCTCTCTTTTACACACACACACACACACACACACACACATACAATCTCTAAGTTTGATTAGGAAGCCTTTGAGTCCCGCCCTTCTCAAAATTTGTCATAGGCAATAGGCATATTGTTTAAATTTTTTTTAAGAGAATACTTTTTTTCTTTCGGATGGCCCTATTAAGTCTTATTAACCTTGATTATTTCAAGGATAGGTTTATGATTATCTGAGTATAGCCCTCGATTTTCCCATTTGACCATCAATGTCCCATTGATCTTAGGAGCCTTACTAGTCATAGTCATTGGCCTAACCAAAAAGAACTAGGCCTAATGTTGAATCAACATAGGTTGATTAATTGGAATTAGCTAAGAAGCCTTGTTAGGCCTTTGATTGTTTGATGGCCAATTGCTTAGTTATGATCCTTTTTTTTTCTTTTTTCAATTTAGGAATTTGGTCAATTAGGCCAACAACAAGCCCTCGGCCCCAAATTGCCTAATCACAAGGCAATTGGTTGAATGTTGAGTCAAAGAAAAAGTACAATAAAAGCAGGTTTTTGCCTTAGTAGGCCGATGTGTTAGTGTGTGAATTTGTGCTAGTACATGCCTTGTTGCTCATGTGATTGTGAGGCGTGTTTTATGCATAGGGATAGAAGCTTCCAAAGAATCTTATCTAAAAGCTTTTAAAAGGCATCTTTATGTAACGCACATGAAGGAAAAAGAATGAAAGCTAGTGGAGTCTTCTAGGGATGCCTAGAAGGCCAACAGTATTCATCTAGAGTAGCAAGCTATGATAAAGAAGGGGAGCCATTGCTATTACGGGGGGGGCTCAAATCTGTCTATCTAAAGGAGGCCACTAGAGGAGGTCGGGCAGTGGAGGATCAAAGGAGGGTCACTACAGCTATCTTGGGATGGTGGGAAATAAGGTCAAGAAGGTGGTGAAGATGGTGGAGCCTTCAAGAGCACCTGGAGTTGTGGCAATGGTCATCATGGGGGTGTTGTATTGAAGCCGGGGAACCATGGCTGAGGGGAGGATCTCAGGAGCTTACAGGATGGCTCCATTGGGGGTGGGGGGGTGGGGGTTGGGGCTGCTTCTTGGAGTGGATCTTGATTAACAAAGGTCTTGGCGCAGTTGGATTACAATATTGCTAGAAATGGTGGTTCGTTTTTACAAGAAACTGTTGTGATTTGGAGGCTCAGCCTATTGAAAAAGTAACATGGAGCCGCTCATTCTAGAAGTGTGTGAAACAAATCATTCTAATCAAGAAATGGACTCAAGACATTTGTTAATGTAGTGGTGTTTCATACTATTATCACATCTCTCCTTCTTGATTATCCTTCTTTAATCGACTATATGCAAGGATGAATAGATAAATTGTTCCAATCAAGTGTTGTGAAAAATCATGCTCAAGTCACAAAGACCAAGCATGCCTGATTCAATTTTTTGTGTGCTAATCTAGTCTACTTGCAAAGATGTAAGTTTTTATAGCAAGGGATGGTGCCATCAAGGAGGTACAAATGTGAGGTGCCTACTTGAGACATCCTTAGTGGCACAATTGAATGGTCCATTGAGATAATTTTATCGACAACGCCACTCAGTACTCTTTCAAGAATAACATGAGGTTTGCTACCTAGACTCTCTCGAGCCCACTATACAACAAAAGGTCTTGGCCATTCCCACAAGAATCAACCTGAATTTTGGTTTCTAAGTAAATTAAGGTCTTCTATTTGAGACAACTAGTGTCAGACTTCGAGTAGCTTCTTGTGTTAGATTGCTTGAACCAAAGCTAACTCGTATTGCACTTGGTTTAATGAGTAAGAAAATAGGGGGAGTATAAGTACATTGACCCTTTTTCATGTAAGCCAAAGTCCCACTTTGTTCCCCTAAAATGATAGACTCAAGATTCTAATTGATTCTATGGGTCATTATTTCCTATATTCTAACACATTGATTTTGTAAAGAAGTTCTCAACTTTTTGAGACCACCCTATCTTATGGCGGATTCATTAAGAATTGCACCCTCCTGCTTTCCTTGGTTGGGTAGTTTTAGTTGTCTACTTACCTAACACATTTAAGTTGTACACATAAAATCAATTTCCTTAATTTATCCTTTTAGTCACAATGTTCATTCATGTAACTTAAAGCACAACACATAAACAATGAAAACAACCCTTTTGAAAAAAATAGCTTCTTTATTTAATAAAATTTCTTATGCAAGTGTTCACCTTCTGCGCATACGGAAGAACTTTATGAAGGTCTTTATTTTTCCAAGATCTCCACCCCTAACTAGTACCAGGGCCTTACGATGTCCATCCTAAATCACTTAGGGATTTCAACGATCCTTAAGAGTCTAAGAGTTTATTGGCCAGAGTCCCCCTTGGCACCCTCAACTCCTACCGAAGGATCCCCATATGGAGTGACCTCTCGCCATCGAGGTTGGTCTGAAACTCTCCGAGGTGCCAACTAATCCCCCTTGGAAAAGGGACTTGCAACTAGCCTTGGGGGAGGTCTAGTGCCCTTTCCTTTTTATCCCGTTGTAGACTTAGTATACTAGAATTTTTAATTCAATTCAATTGACTTCCTAAGTGAATCAAGTTAAACTTGTATGCACCATTACAAGCACAAGAAATTCTTCTTGAAGCAACATTCCTACACAAATAGAGAGGAAATTCGAGCAAGATCTTAGCTGAGAGGCAATTCTTTCCAACTCGGCCCTCTTCTAACATCTTGGATTCCTCCTAGTTTCCCTTCAGATTTGTCTTTTCTAAATTCCCTTTTTGAGATCTAAATTGTGATTAGCCTTCCTTCACTAGGTCTTTCCTTGGTTATTGTTAGTCGTTGTTCACATTTTTAACTCGTAAGCCTTGTTAAAGGTTAGTCGCTTAACCTCATTGCAAGTCTTGATTAATTTGATTTTTTTCTCATTTGTGAGAACTAACCTGATTTTGGAATCATGTTTTTCCTTAATCCGTGTGAGTCAAAAAGGCAAGTATTTTTCGTAGGAATTTTTTAAAGGCTTTTATTCTTTTCAAGGAGACTTTTATCATCCTTTCTGGTTATCTCCCGACCTAGGACTCATATTTCACTTTGTCATATTGGCAATTGAATTGATTTCAATATCCTAGGCTTAAAAATAATTACGTATTCAATTTAATAATTTCTAATGAGCTATGTACACCATAATTTTCACTTAATTAACAACAGAAAAAAAATCATTTTAAAAACTCCTAATCAATTAATTTTTAATCACTTACTTTAATTATTCTAATCACTTTAAATGAATTATAAATATAAAAAACCATTTTTATATTTATATGATTTATCGATATTAAAAATTTTATTCTCAGTATTTACATAATTTATAAATACAGTAGTCGAACTATAGTATACTTTGCGCTGGCTCTAAGGGTGGGTTGATGATCATGAGAGAGGTCAATGATAACTTTTGAGAGGGTGGCAACGCTTGATATGATAGTTTGTCAACCAGTTGATTGATTTTTCTTTCTTTTTCTTTTTCACTAAGATTAAAATTCATTATTTATGTGCCTCTTTCACATGCAATCAGTGGGGCATCATATACTCTCCCCCTTAGAGAAATCAAGATGTCCTCATCTCAAGGGAACTTAAGTTTTATGGATTTCTAGCAGAAGTTGTGTTGTAAAATTGGTGGGTTAGGAACTATTAAAGCTTCCACTATGTTATTCTGGCTACACATATAATTAGAAGTTTGTAAAATTGGTGGATTAGGAACTATTCCACTATGTCATTCTGACTACACATATCATTGGAAGTTTTAACGATTATAAAGACAAGGAGGAATAGCCATTATAAAGCACTTCTTATTGCAAGTCTAGGTTTTATTACATATTATGAAACCCTTTCTAAGATTTTTTTGGGCCCTAGTTCCTTATTACAAAAGAAACTAGGGATGTTTTTTACATAGGGTATCCTCGTCCATCCATGTGGCATCCTCTTTAGGATAGCCTTTCTATTGTATGGATGAGATATTTCCTCATCATCCTACTTATAACAATGCATTCCCTTACATCCATTATTCTATCAAGTTGAAGCTCAAGGATTCCTTAGCTTGGCATTACAATTTTTTGATCATCAAGAACATGATCAAGATTGGGTACATAATTCTTTAGAAGGATAATGTGAAATACATTGTGAATTTTTAGATATTCAAGAAGTTGTAGCTTATAAGCATTGAGTCCCAGACACTTGATAATCTTGTAAAACTACTAGCACCAAGTACATCATTTACAAAAATTTGAGGCTCGTTTATTATTCATGACTTTCAATAGGGCCAACCAAATTCTTTTATTACATCAAATAGATAATTGGAATCAAGCTAGTGAGATTTTTGGGTTACAATAGTTCTAATTGTGAAATTCATATACATCAATAGTTTTGTAGGTAGGAGCCGCATCAAATATATTTAGGATGTCATATTTTTGGAAAAGATTTGAGAAATCATCTTTAGACTAATTTTGGCAACAGGCACCTCCTAAAATGGCAATGTGCTCGACTGGGAGAATATAGAGCACTTGATCATAAAGATGGTAGTTATGGTGAATCCATTCTCTACCTATGTTGAGGATGGAATCTAGGCTTCCTTATTTTAAAAGAGATTTTCACTAACAATTAGAGGGTGAATTATTATTTTTCAAATTGAATGTTTCCTTAAATAATGTTACAAACAAATCTTCCTATATATTAATTCCATTTCGCTTTGATACTACGTGTGAGACACTCACTGGAGACATCCTTAGCGGTACGATTTAGTGGTCCATCAAGATAATTTTCTAGGTAGCACCACTTGATATTCTTTCGAATAACCCGTGGTTTGCTACCTAGACTCTCTCAAGCACACTATGCAATGGAAGGTCTTGGCCATTCCCCCCAAGAATCAACCTGAATTTTGGTTTCTAAGTAAACTAGAATCTCTTATTTGGATTTATCTTCAAGCAACTACTTGTGCTAGATTGCTCGAACTAAATCTGACTTGTACCACACTTGATTCAAGGAGAGTGAGAAATGAGGGGGACCATGAGTACATCGACCCCCCACGAGTACGTCGACCCCTCTACCTGTAAGGTAAAGTCTCACTCTATTCCCCTAAAATGATACAGAGCAAAGTTCTAATTGATTCTAGGGTCAATATTCCCTATATTCTAATGCATCAAATTTATAAAGAGACTCTCACTTTATCAAGACCATCACCCTACCTTAAGGCTAATTCATTAGAAATCACACCCTTCCATTTCCCTTGCTTGGGTAGTTTTAGTTGCCTACTTACCTAACATGTTTAAAGTGTACACATAAAATCAACTTTCTTAATTAATTCTTTTAGTCACAATGTTCATTCATGTAACTTAAATGATAGCACACAAATAATAAAAATAATCCTTTTGAAAAAATAGCTTTTTAATTTAATAGAAATTCTTATACAAGTGTTTCGCCTTCTGCCCATATGAAAGAATGGCATAAAGATCTTTATTTCTCCAAGATTTCTATCCCTAACTAGTACATGGCCTTAGAAAGTCCAATCTGAATCGCGCAGGGGTTGGACGATTCTTAGGACAAAGCCCCCCTAGCACCCTCAACTCCTCTTGCCTAAGGATTCCCTTACAGAGCGACCTCTTGCCATCGGGGTCAGTTTGAGGTGCCAACTAATCCCCCTTGGAACAAGGACTCCAACTAGCCTTGGGGGAGGTCTAATGCCCTTTCCTTTTTATCCTATTGTAAACTTAGTATATTAGGATTTTTTCTTGAATTCAATCAACTTCCTAAAAGTACGCAAATTTAAACTTGTATTTACTCTAACAAGCACAATCAATTCTTCCTCAAGCAATATTCCTACACAAATAGAGAGGCAATTTGAGCAAGATCTTAACTTAGAGGCAATTCTTTCCAACTCAGCTCTCTTCTAACTTCTTGGATTTCTCCTAGTTTCCCTTCAAATTTATCTTTTATAAGTCTCCTTTGAGATCTAAATTCCAATTAGCCTTTCTTCATTGGGTCTCTTCTTTGTTATCATTAGTCATTGTTCATAATTTTTACTCATAACCCTTCTTAAAGATTGGTTGTTTGACCTCATTGCGAGTCATGATTAATTAATTTTTTTCTAATTTATGGAAACTAATGAGATCTTGGAATTGTGATTTTTTCTTAGAAACTACGTGAGTTAACAAGGCCAATATTTTTATAGTAAATTTTTAAATACTTTTATTCTTTTCAAGGAGAATTGTATAATCCTTTCTTATTATCTTGTAAACTAGGACTCATATTTCACTTTGTCATGTTTGCAAGGTAAATTAATTCAAATATTCTAGGTTAAAAAATAGTTACATATTTGATTTAATAATTTCTAATGAGCTATGTATACCATAATTTCAACTTAAGTTATAATAATGGAGTTTCTTTCAAGAAAAAGTATCCGTGAAATCAACAAATTTTTAATCACCTACTTTAATTATCATAATTCACTTTAAATGAATTATAGATACTATGAAAAAAAAATTAATGTTTATATGATTTATAAGTACTAAAAAATTTATTCTCAATACTTACATGATTTTTGAATGCAAAAAGAAATATCTTTGATGCAATTTTTATCTTTTTCTATATTTATATAATTTGTAATTACATAATTTATAAATGCTAAAAGAGATATTTTTAATGTAATTTTTCACATTTTTTACATTTATATAATTTTTAAATGCTAAACAAAATATTCTTAATTCAATTTTCACTTCCCCTAAGTGTTAAAGAAATACTTGTGATGCATATAGAGTTGTAGAGAATTTATTCAATGATTTTTTATGCTATGTATTTTATCTTACCTTTCAAAAATATAATTTAATAATATTTACTTGTTCAAAGATTTATTTTCTACTTAATTCTTGTTAAGCTATAATTTCTTTATTGAAAAAAATATTTTACTTAGGTTCCTACCCATGTATAAGTAATGGATCATTAATCTACAAAAGAACTTAGTCTTGTGTTGCATGTGATGGCAGGTTGACCACGTTCGCGACCATATTCGTAGCTTCAAAGCCATCGCAAGTAGGGATTCCATGTATGCTATCTTCGTGCCGGTCTTGATTACAAACTCTAAACGGTTTGGCAAGCTTCTTGCAAGACAGAGATTTCGTAGGGAGAAGGACTTGTTCCACGGGTATGAGCAACACGAAAGGTTGACAAGTCTTTGCAATCTGAAGTAGTGCTCTCCTTTGCTTCCAAGTAATATATGATACTTTAGCAACTTTTTAAAAAAATCAGAAGATGCCTTGAAGAAGTACAAAAAGTATTTTTTATAATGAAGTCAAAAAAATCAATGGAGTATAGAATGTACCTGAACAACTCAGTCACACTCGCATCACTCCACCCGTACTTTGAATGCATACTTAGGAGCGCAAGTAGCGTCTTCAGGTGAGATACTCAGCACCCATCATATAATAGTATGGATGCTTCCTCTCTCAATGGATCAGATGACTTGGTATCCATGGGCATCAATGCATCACTCATTGCCTCCCTCTCAGGCTCCAAGAATGGAGGAAGGTCCGAAAGGTTGATTGTCTCCTCTAGTATCGAGGGTGTAGGAACTAAGTCGTGCCTTCCAATTGGTGTATTGGCTCAAGCACTCCATCCATCGCACGCCCATGAACTGTTCTAACTGGCTGCAGTAGGTGCATTCCTTAGGATGAGACGTCACCTCCCTATATAAATTTTATGTGTACATCTGATGTTTTTGTATCTGATATTCAATTACTTTGCGAATGTAAGACATGATTGATACACACTTTTCTTACCGTTCGCTCAAAGTCTGAGATCGCCTGATCAATGATCTCCAATTGAAACTCGTCAAAGCATCGTATATGTTCTATATACAAGCAACACTTTTGTCTGATTGCCAACTTACATTGAGAACAAGGACACTGGACATGCTCATTAAGATGTCTCATGATCTTAGACATTACGACTATCATCGTTCTCCATTTGGTCTACATTACAACAAGCAACAAGTTTTTGTTTCCCTCATTTATGATCTTCCTTCATTTTAATCTCTACTCTTCTTTCTTTCCCTTTCCCTTTATTTGTTTACCTCCCTCCATCTCTCTTTATCCATTCCTTTTCTCTCTATGTCTCTCTATCTTTATCTATGCCCCTTTTTATTTCTCTCCCCATCCCTCTTTCTCTCTCTCTTTTCCTTTTTTTTATTTGCCTCCCTTCCTCCTTATTTATTTCTCTTCCCACCTTTCAAATTCTCTCTCTCTCTCTTTCTCTTTTTTTATTTGCCTCCCTTCATCCTTCTTTGTTTCTCTCTCTCTCTCAATGTTTCTTTTTCTCCCCCATCTTCCCTCCCCAATCTTACTCCTTCTTTCTTTTCATTTCCCTCCCTTCTTTTCTCTATGTCTTTCTCTCTTTTCCTCTCTACTCACACTTGATGCATCTCATTACAATCGAAATCAAAGATAGAAAATAAAAAGCTCATAAAACATTACATTGAAAGACCCTCTCTCCCCACCCCTCTTCGTGTCTCTCTTCCCCATCATTTTGTTCTCTCTAATTCTCTCATTATTTTCATTTTTCTCTCCTCTCTCGCTCTCTATCTGTTATTTTCTCTCTCTCTCTTTTTCTCCCTCTTTTTGTCCCTTTTTGTCCCCTTCTCTTTCTAGCTCTCCATTTTTTTTCACTCTCCTTCCTCTCTTTACCTCACCCTTTTATCCACCACTCCCTTCACTCTCCATTTCTTTTTCTCTCTTCCCTCCCTTTCTTTTTCTCTTTCTCTTTCTTTGTTGCATCTCTCTTTGTTTCTCCTCCCGCTCTCATTGTTTCTCTCACTCATTCTCCTCTCTCCCTCCCTTTATCTCTCTCTTTCTTTGTTATCTTTCCTCTTTTTTCTCTCTCTTGTTCTCTCTTCCTTTTCCTTCCTTATTTTCCCTCTCTCCTTTCCTCTCTTTCTCTCTCAATACATCTCATTACAAAGAAAAACATACAAAAGAAAAGAAGAAAACACAAGAACAAAGCGAGAAGATGCAATGTACCTACCACAAAGGCCTGAAGATGGATTCTTCGTCTCCTCTTCATGGCGTCCCTTCTTTCTCCCTCATGCACTTCTCCCTCTTCTTCGCGTATGGCGGTAGAGGCAGTGAGAAGCTCTCATTCTCTCTTTTTCCCTCTTCCTCTCTCTCTCCCTCTCAAGGCCATGATCTCTCTCACTCTCTCTTTCGCTCTCTCTTGAAAATGTTTACGGCAAATGCCTCTCTCGGGTTTTCGACCTTTTTTTTTCTCAAAACAGCATCACTAACAACATCGCAACTCTAATAGCAATGCCGCTATTTTCTGTCGCAAACGACCATCGCTGTTTACCCATTCCCTTGTAGTGTCTATGGTTCAAAATTGAACATATAAAGATTATACTTTGAACTCCACGTTGAACTCCAAGTGTGGTGGATTATGATATTATGGCTACGAGATTAGGTGGGGCAAATAAGATGCACATCTTAATGTACTTTCTTTCACTAGAGCCTTGGAAGCAGTACTATAGTACTTGTTAAGTTGCTTCCATAGAAATTGTGAATGTTTGTGATAATGATGGATCTTGTTAGTACCACACTCTAAAGAGAAAGGAGATGCTTTCACTAAAGCCTTGGAAGCAATACTATAGTACTCGTTAAGTTGCTTCCATAGAAATTGTGAATGTTTGTGATAATGATGGATCTTGTTAGTACCACACTCTAAAGAGAAAGGAGATGCTTGCTAGAGTTTGAGTTCCAGTTTGAAACCTTCGCTTATTGTAATTGAGGACTTTTTGTTTCAGGAAAAAGAGGAGAGTAGAGTATGCTAGAGTGTTACGACTGAGCTCATAGGGGAATAGAGGCATAGCATAGTTTCTTATTGTGATCCTTTAAGATGAACATTGTTCCCTTGATCCTTCGGATTTTGTTGATGGCCTTGTCAATAAAAGGCCAAGTCATACAAAACCTAGCATTAGGTTACTAAACCATACAAACACTCCTTAGCTTCTCAACTGTGTATGCTTATGTATGGTTTTTCCTAGTAGCCAAGTGCATATCATTGCCTTAGGCCTTTGTTGGCCATTGAGCAACCTATCAACCATTTTGAGTGCATGGCCTATTTTTGTTTTACTTTTAAGGTCCCTTTAGCCTTAAAAGGCTTTTTGCCTCATGACCACTACTAAGGCCCATAAAACCTCTTAATCGATTCAACCAAATCCCACACAAAAGGTTCTAATGTATTGGCCTTTGAATCAATAGACTATATCAATACTCCAAGGCTTATCATAAGCCTTTGAAACCATGCCAAGTCTTACAGATTTGTCTATAGAATAGCTTGGGACCTATTTGTCCATAGGTAAACAAGTTTGCTAGGCTATAATTGAATTTTGAAAGTCTTAAAGACCTTATAAAAGCATGTTAGACAAGGTCATACCTTGTGCATAGGAACAAACAAATGTAATCCTCAAAAATTCCATGGGAGTCATATATAGAAGCTTGCTTATCCAAGATGAAGATAGAATAGAATTAATCAGCCTTCTTCCTTTGCTATGCTCCTTCTTCACTACAAGATTCCAACTATGATCTCCCTTCTCTTGTCTTGCTATATTTCTATAGCTCTCCCCTCTCCCAACCTTTTCCAAGAAGCAAAACACAAAAGGTCCAAACACACAATGCAAAAAGCACGAGCTAGATCCAATAAAAAAGCAAAAAAAAAAGAGCCTTGTTTTTGGGCCACTCACAAATTCCTTCATGCCGCGTGCTTTGCCCTTCTATCAAATGCCAAAGTTGAGAAATTTACATTTCTTCAAGATTTTCTAAGGTCTAGTTCTATCCTTCTACACTTCTTACGAAAAATCTATCACATAACCACACATCAATTTGCCCATCCGCATGGCATTTTGGAGTACGAGCTCCTATTTTGGTGTACAGTATAGAGAGTATGTACCTCGTTGCTCGATTCGCTGTGTCCCGACAACATCAAAACCAAAATTTTGTCACTCTCATAAGCATTGTTGGCTTGTGAACCACTTATTGTTTCAAGTGTCTTGAGCAATGTGGTTATGGCTTTCTCTCACCTAGCCATTGCAACTCTCCAAATGAGTGTAGTGAACTCATCGATTTACCTTCTCATTGTAGTCTATATTTTAAAGGTTGGTCAATGGCTTCACAATCCTTGCAATGCAATACAAGGGACCTCTACCTCCTTTGCATCAATCACCACACAAGCTTTGTAAGAAAGAAGTAGAGGAGGAGGAGGAGTAGCAACAACAACAGTAGCAGCAAGAGCTTCTCCAACCATCCCCTCACTCTACCTCACTCTCTCTCCCTCCCTCTCTCTCTATCTTTGCCTCTCTCACATAAGCAATAAGCAAGAAGAGGTCTCACAAGATTGCACACCACAAGAATGAGTTTATCCATTCACTTTCTAGTTTTAATACATGGTCTCAAATTTTGGGCACCTACCTTTTGCATTTGTCTAGACTATGCACTACAAGGGACCTCTACCTCCTTTGCATCAATCACCACACAAGCTTTGTAAGAAAGAAGTAGAGGAGGAGGAGGAGTAGCAACAACAACAGTAGCAGCAAGAGCTTCTGCAACCATCCCCTCACTCTACCTCACACTCTCTCTCCCTCCCTCTCTCTCTATCTTTGCCTCTCTCACATAAGCAATAAGCAAGAAGAGGTCTCACAAGATTGCACACCACAAGAATGAGTTTATCCATTCACTTTCTAGTTTTAATACATTGTCTCAAATTTTGGGCACCTACCTTTTGCATTTGTCTAGACTAGCCTTCTCTTGCTAACTAGTATGTACTATTTATATTTTTTTACACATTTATTAACTAGTTTAGCAAAGAGTAATTTATACATTTTGCACGGGAGCGAGCTACTCTTGTACAAATATAATTCCAAGTAATTTTCTAATTTGAAAAACTACAAGCCATTTTTTAGTTTCTCTTTTTCCCACGTTCATTGCACCTCTTGTAAATTTTTACCTTTTTTTTCTTTTGCATTCTCCTACACATTCCTTGGCTGCATCTTTATAGATGGGATTAAAAGCACATAACATTTGGGAAGTCCAAATGCATCAATGATATATCTGGGAGCATATACATCCAATATGTATTCAATACGCAAGTGAAGAACTACTAAAGCAAATTATGAATAATATTCAAATACATCCAACTGAGCTCAAATCCAAGCTTGAAAAGTCACCAATTATATATCTAGGCATAAATATCAATATTGAGCATCAATATAAGCATGTGGAAGACGCATGTAGCTATGTAATACCTAAAACTATGTAACCTATAGGCTTACTATCCAAATGATAACGGTTTTATTCTATTTAAAATGGAGAACTAAAAATTACACAAAATCAATTTTGTGAGTACTTTGATTTGTAATTTGCATTGCGATCTTTATTTCTAACTATAGAATACCTCAATCCAATATTATATGCAAAAGTTATGGCCAAAATATGTAAGTGCTATCAAGCTGCCATAATTGTCACCACATACTGTTATCTTCACGTCTTTTATCACACTAACATAGTTAACATAAACATTATTTGCCATTTTTGCTTTAAAAGGAGAGGGTCCACTTACCTCTAGACCCAAATGATACATAGCTTATCACTCATTGCACACATTTGTGCACCCCTATCAACATATACATTGGATATGCTTTGTTCTTTGATATAAACCTCTACTATTGGTAGCACATCCTCAATGCCTTGGGCTTTAATTAAGCCACCTTCTTCACATTGCTCTTCTTTTACTCACCGTATGGGCCCATTGCAAATCTTTTCCCATAATTCCCATGCGAACCACTCATCAGAGACAACATTATATAACACCTACTTAGAGAGTGATAATATAATAGTAGACTTATATAACTCATCTAATTCAGCCCTATCCTCTCCATTAATAAGTTCGAGCTTGATATCCTTATGTTTCAAAGGCCTAACTTACATTTTCTACACTAAAACTTACCAGATTTGGACCTTCTAGTAGCTATAGTTAGTGTCATCTAACTTGTCAATACTAAATATAGCACTATCCCTCGAGCCACCACCCATAATGAAAGCAAACAAGTACACAAACTGTCAAAGCAAGTTGTTGTAATTCCTACAAAAATCCCTAAAACCATTGTTTGATCGAGCTAAAAAACAAAAAGTACTGATCAAGTAATGAACTCAATGCAAAGAATTGTCAAATGAAGGTGATTGCTTGCATAAACAATGCAATAAATTGCAATTACATGTTAAAGATGAGGTACACCACTAAGAAATCAATGCGAAATAAAAGCAATCATTGATATAAGACAAACTATAACAATATATCTATCTATTATATATTATTTTAGCTATGGGCTTGGGAGATCTGAAACCTCCACAAGCCTCCCAAGCCCATAGCTTTGGGCTGAACCTATCAATTCAAATTTGAATCAAAGTAGCAAAGGCTATAACAAACGCACCTCTCTCTCTCTCTCTCTCTCTCTCTCTCTCTCGTTGTGTGAAGGTTTCTAATATTAAAGAACAACCAAATCTCTCTCTCCACCAGTAGACTCGTCAAAGGAAAGGCAAACACTCATCATTCTCTCTCTCTTCTGGCACAAGGCAAAACCCACATTCTACTCGTAACAGTAATCTCATCAACAGGTAGCATCCCTCTCTCGAGTCCCGCCCCTTCTTCAGCTCCTGTTGTAGCTGCCGCAAGAGCTTCCAGGGAGTTGAATTGGCTTTTCGTGTGTTTGCTACGAGGGCTTGCTGCTTGCCTCCGTCACAGCTGCTGCAGCAAGCGGGGAAGTCGCAGACAAGGAGAGAGCATCCATAGTATCTCTGTCCAAGGCACAGAGGCTTGCCAGCTTTGAAACGCATGGGGACCGGTACCCATCGGTGCTAGCGGCCGTCAAGTCCTATGGCGCGGCAGGCACCGCCTGATATACATGTGCGTGACAACGTGTTCCACAGCTTCGCGATGCGGCTAACAGCGGCAGAGGTGGAGGCATGTAGGCGGTGGACGATATGCTGGGGGTGATGGCGGACGTCGAAGTTCCTTGGACTGCGGACAGGTGCGGGGCTGTGGCTAGACTCCGACTTCGGCGGATGAAGTCATAATTGGGGTGATAGACTCGGAGGTGTGGCCGGGGCTTTCATGCTCTCACTCTCTTCCGCTCTGGCGCGGAGCCATGCTTCTCTAGCTCTAATCCACGTGCCTACGGGTGAGAAGAACAGCCTGCCAATGGGCAAGAAAAGGCCAGCGGGGTAGGACAAAGCATAGGAAGCCACCTGGTAGCAGTTGTATCGGCAACATGCGAGAGAGAGAGAGAGAGAGAGAGAGAGAGGCTCTGTACTGCAATACCCTCCTCTCCTTGCACGCTACATGCCACGGGTAGGTGATTCATCAAGGGCGGACCTACAAAGAGACGATAGGACGCCAGCAGAGGATGCGCGCGCATGGTCCACTGGGAGTATGCACACAATAGGCGAAGGGAGTAGTGTCTCTTAGTGGGGGGACATGTGGAGTCATCACATCGAGGTGTGCACTCTCTCTCTCAGAGCCAAAAGGTATGGTGGCATAAGCTAGGCACGATATCGAGCGTGGTGGCAACGATAGAGAGCCAGAGGCGAGACAAGGCTAGCGACGGAGTAGGCAGGCATCAAGGACACACAGACGTGGCGTGTGAGTGGGGAGAGAGAGAGAGAGAGAGAGAGACTTAGCACATGAGGAGGCTGTTCGGCACTAGTGGCAAAAGTAAGAAAGAGAAGCGGCCAATGAAGGGTATCTATCGAACGGGACGTGTAAATAGGATTCGACTGTTGCAAGAAAGCACCTTTATTCAACATGTCAACATCTGATTGGCTGCGGCACCGCCGAATGGTAGGATTGCTACATGATTTTGGCAGCAATCGTATGAGTTTCACGGCAGTCCTTGCCATGTCATTAGACACCCCTGCTCACATATCGCAACGGCTATCGCTGAGGCTCATGTGCTGAGGCAAGAGAATATAAATGGTGAGAAAAAGAGCATGGAGATAGATAAGAAAGAGAAGGAAAGATGTGTGTGCGCGTGTGTGTGAATGAAAGGAGAGAAAAAGAAATTGTAGAGAGAGAGAGAGACTGCGTGTGTGTAGAAAAAGAAAGTGTAGAGAGAGAGAGACGAGACTGCGTGTCTATAGAAAAAGAAAGTGTAGAGAGAGAGTGTGTGCGTGTGTGTATGAATAGAAGGAAAGAAAAAGACTGTAGAGAGAGAATAAAAGGAGAGGAAAAGAAGGCAAAGAGAGATAAGAAAGATAAGAGAGTGTGTGTGTGAATAATAGAGAAAATGAGTGTGTGTGTGTGAATAAAGATAAGAAAGATAAGAGAGAGAGAGAGAGAGAGAGAGAATGCATGGTAAATCCTTTGCACGGTAGCTTCTCCTCTTAAATCCCCAAACCGCACCCATTACCTTTTAGAAACCTTGACCTCCCTCCCTTTCAAAGAGGGAGAGAGAGAATGCCCCTAACAAACCTTGAACCCAAATCCCTAGACACTACTAATTAACTTCTAGAAACCTTGAACACCATCCCCTCATGTTTGAATGGCCCCCTCTTGGTGCTCCCCCTTCAGCCTAAATGTCGCTTCTCACTTTGAATGGCATGAGATTGTAAAGGGGGTTTGGGGGGGGGGTCTTGGTGCTCCCCCTTCAGCCTAAATGTCGCTTCTCACTTTGAATGGCATGAGATTGTAAAGGGGGTTTTGGGGGGGGGGGGGGGGGGGGGAGAGGAGGGGGAGAGCTTACCCTCAATACTCCTAGCACCATATCCCCTCATATGCATCCATCATAAAGAGCCTAATCCCCTACCTTTTTCCCAAAAACCATAGGGATTCACACCACAATTGTGCCCACCCTAAACTCTAACCCCTTATCTCCTAAAACCATCCTTGCAAAAAACCATGGACCTAAATCTCACTTGAATCCCTTGAAAACCCTGACTCATTAATCCAAAAATTCAATAGAGAGAGAATGTGTGTTTGTGTGTGAGTGAAGAGAGACATCGAGGCCCTACCCAAAGGCAACTTATAGATTTCTTCATGAGGAAGACCCAAGAGGTTTTAACATAGTCACAACCTCAGTTTTCTACACATACACAAGAAATATTGATTGATTGAGCCATCAAGCTTGCCCGATCCAAACGTCCTAGAGTTCAAAAAGGGGAGAGAGTGTGTGTATGTGGAGAGAGAGAGAGAGAGAAGTTTGAGAGTTCAGAGAGAGTGAGCGAGTGAAAAAATTTTGAAATTTAGAGAGTGAAAAAGGAGAGAGAGTGTGTGTGGGGAATGTGAAGAAGAGAAGGAGGAGGACTCACAATGTAGCTTTGTGTGATAGCGCGAAGTTGTCGTGGAATGGCCTAGCATTCCATGCATTCGAAGTGCATAAGGAACGCTAGTAATATTTTATGCATATTAGGAAGATTGTTCATGTTGTTCTTTTAAAGAACTAACTCATCAAGAAAATTTAGAAGTTTGCCATTTTGGAGACAAAACATTGAGAAGTTGGCAACTTTACATGAATACCTTACAAGAAATATATAAATACAAGTTTGCTAGAAAAAAACAAGTACTTGAATAGTTCTAGATTTTGAACATTATTCAAAAAGAGCATTTTGTTGAAGAAACATATTCATAATCAAATGTAAGGTATTAATTGTTATTATTAAAGTATTAGTATACTTTGTGATGATTTTGCATCACTATCCATCAAAGGTTTAGGGTGCTTACAATGTACATTCAAATCAATAAATGTGCTAAAAATGACCACATAGTTTGCATGACAATCTTCTATCATGTGTACTACATAAACCATGTAGTTAGCTTTATGTTCGTGCCTATCCTTAAAGATCATTTGCATTTTGAGCTGACATTAAAGATTGGCATTTGACAATTTGGCAAAAAGTTTGATATATCATGTATTAAGTCATGAAATTAATAACTACAATTACATAGATAAGTTATCAATTTGAGAGGTTGATAATAAAAATTGTTGGGATTGGCAAACTCTTAAAAGGAAGATAACAAAATGCAATAACATTAAGAACTATAAAGACTCTAAAAGAAATATAATAAATGCAATAAAGTCAAGAACTATAAAGATTAGTATGATTATCTTACTATTATATTATTTTAGCTATAGGTTCGGAAAGCCCCGAATGTCCAGAGGGCTTCTCGAACCTACCCCTTTTCCAAACCTCCCTTTTTCAATGGAAATCCCCTCCCCTCCTTTCTTTCTCAGTGCAATATCTCATTTTCTCTTCCCCTTCCCTTTTTTCTTTAAAGTAAAACCCCTTCCCCTCTCTCTCACTTATAATCTCTCTCTTTCTTTTCCCCATCCCCTTTTAAATTAAATTCTTCCCCCCTCCCCCCTCTCTCTCTCATGTGTAGGGCCTAGGTTTTTTATCTCTCTCTCTCTCTCTCTCTCTCTCTCTCCTTTAATTAAATCAAACTTCTTTTTAAATCAAAAGTTTTTTTCTCTCTCTCTCCCTCACATTTAAATTTAAATTTTTAATTACGTATTTTAAAATATTTTTTAATTTAAAATTTTACAAACATAGTTTTTCACACACTTTGAGAAGGAGATAGAATGAGAGAGAGAGAGAGAGAGAAGAAGAAGAAGAAGAAGGATAAAAAGAAGAAGATGGAGAGAGAAGGGGGAGAAAGAGGAAAGAGAATAGTCTTTTTTTAATCAAACATTTTTCTTCTCCCCCTCTCCCCTCTCTCTCATGTGTAGGGCCTAGGTTTTCTATGTGTGTGTGTGTGTGTGTGTGTGTGTGTGTTAGATTAAACTTTTTAATGTAAACGTTTTGTTTAATTAAAATAAGGAGAGAGAGAGAGAGAGAGAGAGAGCAAAAAAAAAAAGAGGAGAGGGAGAGGAGGAACAAAGAGAAAGAGAATTATAGAGAGAGGAAATATAAAATTTAAGAGAGAGAATTATAAAGAAAGGAAAGAGAAAATTTAAAAGAAAGAGAAAAGAAAAAAAAGAGAAATTTTCTTTTTAATTAAAATAAGTATATATATATATATATATATATATACAAAGAGCAAAAAAGAAAGAAGAGGAGAGGGAGGGAGAGAGAGGGGAAACAGAGAGAAAGAGAATTATAGAGAGAGGAAATATAAAATTTAAGAGAGAGAGAGAGAGAAAAAAAAGGAAAAGAGAAGAGAGAGGGGGGACAAAGATAGAGAGAAGAAAATGAGAGAGAGAAATAAGAAGAAGAAGAGAGAGAATTTGAACACAGAGAGAATTATAGAGAGAGGAAAGATAAAATTTAAAACAAAGAGAAAAGAAAAAAAATTAAAGAGAGAAGATAAAAAAGGAAAAAAGAGGAGAGAGAAGGAAAGGAGAGGAGAGAGAAAGAGAACAATAATAATAATAATAATAAAGAGGAAAAGAGAAAGAGAGATGGGGAAAAAGAGAAAATAGAAAATTCTTTTTAAAATTTAAATCTTTTTTGAGAGAAAGATGAGAAATGGATTGTTGAGCGAAGTTGCAGTGCGATAGCATAGCAACTTCACTTGCGCGCGAAGCGCGTGTGGAACCCTAGTCATGTCATTATGGATCAAGGGAAATGGCAAGCTATTGAATCTACAAATGGTTCATAAAAGACGTTGAAAAGTTTGCCTTTCTTTGATCTCATTTTGCAAGAACTCTATAAGCTTTAATACAAGATTGTGTGCACTTTCATCCTCAAATATGTCAATTTTATTTTGCTTTCACCTTTGTTTTTCATAGGTAACTACACTCTAGGGTAAAAGGCCCAATAGATGCCATCCTCAAATACGTCAATTTTATTTTGCTTTCACCTTTGTTTTTCATAGGTAACTACACTCTAGGGTAAAAGGCCCAATAGATGCCATCTTATGGCCTCCCATTATATATTTTTTTGTGAAAGTGAGCTACATGAAGTTTTTAAATAGTCCAACTATATACATGATATGGAACTCAAATAATTTATTTTGGGGGATTTTAATATTTTTATGAAGTAGACGTAGTTATAAATGAAGTGTTCACAATAGAATGACAACGAGGGCCAATAGAGCGGCACTCGACCATGCATTATTTTAAGGTTTTACAAGATCCAAAATATAAAGAAGTGTACATGACTCGATTATGTTGCTCACATTAAGTTTATATGCAATGAATAAGAATGTAGTGTCATGCTTTCAATGGCTTAAAAAGATGCATGCTTTGTGCAAAACTATAACTAAATTGAGATGGGGTGTGTTTTGCTTTCGAGGGTGTTGCCTTATTGACCCCTTTTACCCTAGGTGATTCACAGTTCTTGTAAAAGTAGCTACACATTAGGGTGCTCAAAAGGCATTTGGACAATATGGATAAGGTGTTTTTCACAAGGAATAGCAACACCATTCCACAATAATTCTAGAAGGTGACTTTTACAAGGCAAAGAAACAACATCTTATGATATATCTAGAAGGTAACATGAAGTATTGGGATTGATGTTTCTTAGAATAGAAGCTAGAGAACATAAAAGTACCATATGAAATGATGGAGTGTTTGTACAAGTATTACCTTTTCATAGAAGAGCATAGGTTGTAACTTGTGGAACAACATCTTTGAAGTAATGACAACAAAGGACTCGTATCCACCATGTGAGTAATATCTCCCATATAAAAGTGTACCAAATTCATAACCTTTATATTACAACACATGCGTGTGGGTGCGTATACAAAAGTACATTATATAACTTCTTAAAGAGAAGTTTGGATTTACAAGAGCAAGTGATATAGAGCATGAATTTTAAATATCATGTTGAGCATCTCACCTATTTAACTAGCCAACAATAATAATTGCTCATTACCAAACCATTAAAGGATGGCTTTCAATATATTAAAGAGAAAGTGATTAATACGGTAGATTTGAGAGTATTGGTTAGAAACCCAACTTAATTTACCATAGCAAAAGAGCATCCCAAAGGATAAGACACCACAACGCCTCTCGGTTGTTGATTTTTAATAGAGACCTCCGGCAGCTCACACAAACTCCCAATCAACTAGGCTACTACTTGTTGGCAATATATTTATTTATTTGTGAAACACTAGATATAAAACAATAGAGTCGAAGGTTGGGCTATTTTATTTTAACTAGATTTAAATACGTTGGTTTCATGGTCATGGGATGCTTGAACATTCATGTTTGATGTAAAGTTTGGTGAGTATGGAAACATAGAAAGTAATACTTTAGAATTCTTATTTTTTAAAATACAAACACTTATTATGGATATTTCCATAGAAAAAGGTATTCACATATCCCATAAGGGATGTTCAAATTTGTCTTTTCAAGGTTCACATGATATTTGTGACTAGTTTTAACATGCAGTAATGTTAGGGTCATGTAGTGACCAAAAGTGTCAATAGTTCCAGGCAGAGGCTGTAAAAGTAAAAGGACATGGAACAGGATCTACAAAAGACATGTTTCTAAAAGGCAAACCAACAAACTTTTGAATTAGGTGTTCACTTTATTTTCAAGCAAGTAATGGAACTTACCTATCCATTGTAAGAGAGATGTGACTTAGAATCTAGTCTAGTTGGAGAAGCCATTTAACATACCAACAACCTTTGCTTGTTGACATAACCAAATCCTATATCATGTTATATAGTTTGATCCAAAATTGGGAGTGGATTGAACCTAAAGAAAGCACCAACAAGTAGTTGTATTGAACATGACTAGAAATTGATAATGAAAAATTAAGACATGGAAATTAGCTCTTAAAAAAGGGAGCATTTACTTATGATAATGGACAATTCAATTAATGTGTATGAATTGATAGTTATTTGGTTTATGATGTTTGCTTATCATATGCTAGATGTGTGAGAAAATACATAGAGATAAGACTTCTAAGATCATGTTAACAGTAGGTGAATTTTCCAAAGAGTTTTACAACAATTGCTATTCATTTTGCATGTGGACTCTCCATGAAAAGTAGACTTCCATGAACATTTAGATGTTCTTACATGAACAAGTGCAAGTGCTTTTTATGTATAATAGAAGCTACATCACCTGATTAAGATCTTTAGATACAACTAGTTTCCATTTATTTAATTTTGGGATCCATATACTTGGTTTTAAGGACCCATGATTATTTGACTAAATGAAGATAATAAAGTGCACCTGTATTCATCTAAGATGACTTTATTTCTATAATTTGAGACTTGGGGACATAACTTGCATAATGTGACAGATTCCATTTCCATGTGTGGCACACTACGATGGTCAATGTTGTGTACATCTATATCAAATAGATAAGATTTACCTGAATTGATTGCATTAGTTTCTTCAAATTAACCAATTACTTTGTTTGAGCATGTTGTATCATTATTAATATTTGTAAACATTCAAGTGCCTTAAAGTTTGGTATTGATTGAGTTGTAAAATCAAGAAGAAACCACCTCGATAGTCACATATATTTTTGAGCCATGGATCCACTTCTTTGCATAGAGAATTCAAGGGAACAAGAAAAGAACATGTATAGTTGTTTGTAAGTTCTACAAGTCAAAATAATATTATTCTCAATGGTGAGGGATTTTGGATGTTACATAGGAGTTATATTCAATTTTCCTTAGAAGTTCAATTCCTCAACTTCAAAGGATACTCTCAACAATTTATACAAGTGAGGATAAAAGTAGTGGTCATGAGCTAGCATTTTGGCATGTCTAAAAGGTGGAACAATTGCATTCCATATAAAGAACCCTTTAAACACTACATTTGGGACTATCCTAGAATCCCTAGGAGCTCGAGGAAATTCCAAATATTGATCTATGATGACACTCATTGTGAGATAATACCAACAATGTGGGCCTCTAAATAGAGATAGACTTGCTTGTGGATGTGAAGATATTTAGGGGAGCATAGGTTATCACATTTCAACTGAGTAGTTGAAGGACATCCCCATTCCTAAATCTTCTAATAAAGGGTGGATTGTAAGACATTGCCAAAATTGGAGATTGTTGTGATAGCTTCATTACTCAATACAATAAGATGCCAAAAGTTTATAGATTTCTACTTCAAATACCCTCATCCACAAATGGGTGATGATCATTCACACTATCATAGGTAGTTGGGAGAGATTGCAAGGTGATTTAGGTCGCATCGAATAGAAAATGTGACTTAAAGATACACCATATGGTTTGGTATTATAGACTTAAAATTGATTTGTCTATTAGCCATGTACTCGATGCCTTCCTTGAGCAAATAGTTAGGGAGTTGTTGCCCTTTATGATAGATTAATCATGTCCTTGGATTTCGAATTGTACCTATTTACTGGGGTGATGACACACACACACACACACACACACACACACACACACACACACACACACACACACACACACACACACACACACACACACACACACACACACACACACACACACACACACACACACACACACACACACACACACACACACACACACACACACACACACACACACACACACACACACACACACACACACACACACACACACACACACACACACACACACACACACACACACACACACACACACACACACACACACACACACACACACACACACACACACACACACACACACACACACACACACACACACACACACACACACACACACACACACACACAC
Source organism: Lygodium microphyllum (assembly GCF_053477565.2). Lineage (NCBI taxonomy): Eukaryota > Viridiplantae > Streptophyta > Polypodiopsida > Schizaeales > Lygodiaceae > Lygodium > Lygodium microphyllum. The sequence continues at coordinate 62,467,888 of NC_141135.1, forward strand.
ACACACACACACACACACACACACACACACACACACACACACACACACACACACACACACACACACAGATGGTGGGAAAAAAAAAGACATGGGAGAATCCTAACATCCCAAAATCTAGTATGTGGGGGGAGGAATAAGTACAAATTAGTGAGATTGTTCATCATTCATAGGCATGTTAGAAAATCATCTTGCAAATAACACATTTTTGTTGCAAAACTTGCATAATGGAGCAAGGTGCCATAATGATACCCCTATTGAAAGCATCTTTTTCCATTTCTTAGACAAGAGACCTCCTTTTAGATAATCGACTTCCTTTTTTGGTAGGAGAATATAACATCATGTAAAAAGGCAAGTGTTAGTAATATAGTTTTACAAGTGGGGCAAATGCTTTTACATTTTGAAAGCCCCTAAATTTAGTGGTTCTTAACCTCTCAATACACATCACATGAGCTAATAAAAAATGCTTTAAACAATCTTCTTTAGCACATGGATGTTGTAGTATCGGGAGGATATGCAAAGGTATTGGCAATAAGAAGTTGGGTTTTTGGCCTATTGCACCATTGCCCCTCTTGTAGTATAGAAACTCTTGAACATTAAGGCATCATGCTAAGCAAAATCTTCTATGTGCTAATTTTTTTGTTTCACCTTGGTTTTTTTTTTCCCTTGTTCTTAGTATTGAAATCAAGATGGTTGAAGCTATTGATCAAGTTTAACAAAGTGTCATAAGAGTTGTGTTGTAACTAGGGGAGTAGGGATAGTGGAGACAAACGAGCCCCACTCCCACCTACTCTTGCCAAAACCCTAAACACCCCTACTACCACAAGAGAAAAATGCAGATTTAGGAAGAGTCTGGTTGCACTTATAACTAATAACATTTTGGCACTGCCGAATGATGAATCAAATGAAGCTAGAACAAAAGATTTTGACGATTAGTGTTTATTACTACCTATTAGCATTGAATAAGCGAGCTCTTTGCACATTAGGTTGATCAGAAGGAAGCCCGAATTGTGTTATGCCTATTGACGCTAGTCCAACCCAACTCTAAGGCTTGGATTTTGAAATATTGCAAATAATGTTTTAATGCTTAAAAGTTTCTCTAGAGTTAGTAATTACTTTTGAAGAACAATTATCTTACCTAAAGGTGGTGAACTCTAGAGCCGCTTGGAACAATAAGAGTCGAATCTATGGCCTCATTATTCAACATGTTCACTATATTGTGTAGATTGTTGCTTACTAGAAGTTGCAACAATTTATTAACTTACATCAAGAGCCAAGGTGAAGAAAGAATGTGTGATAGGATGGGCCCTCTTACCTTAGTAATACTTTCTTGGTATGGATATCCCTTATGTTTGTTAGCATTGCTAGTTAGGCCATATACTTTTATAATGGTATGCTAGCACAATGAATTGTCATTAAAAAGTTAGTCCTAGTTTTATTGAGTTAGAGTTGATTTAGTTAAGCCTAAGAGCACTTTTTTGCTTAAATTTTTCCCTATCATTTTAATTCAAAATCAATAAAAGCTCCCAAAATTGTAAAAACAAAATCTTTGATAAGATCACTTGTTGTTGGAATCAAAAGTGTTCAAGGTGGGCAAAAGACTTTGCCTTAGTCCTTTAGTTGACACATGTCGACCAAAGAAGTAGCTCGATGGCTTCCATATCTTTGATAATGACTTCTTAGTCCTAACAAGCTAGGGTATGAGGTTCTTAGAATAAATTTCACCATTAGATGCATATTGTCTAGTCATTATATGAAGCATGAACTATAATTACCTTCCATTTCCTAAACCAATTGAGGAAATTATGTATGTATATCAAGTGTCACAATTCAAATAAAAATCACAACTAGTGGATTTATTTGTGGTGTTCTATCTATTTTTGCAAATGTATGCAATGTAATGGGATTGTGGCTACAATTTCAATTGATAGCATGCCTATGATTAGAAAAATGACACTTTGCTTCAACAACTGAATGTTTTGGTACTTAATCTTAACACAAAGAGTGTTAGGAGCTCTTCTAGGAAACACGTGTGCTAGTACTATAGCAAACCCTTTTCTTTTTTTAAATAATGCAGTAGATTTGTATTTTAAATTAATGAAAAAGATTACAACATCATTGTGGATGTAGCATGGCCAAGGCAAAGCTAATAGTTTCTTCAAAAAAAGTTGGTAAATCCAATAATGAGTCTTTAAGTGGGCCAACATGGCTACAAGGTCATATTTAAGAGTGATGGTGAATTGAGAGCTACTGAGGGTTGGAGATGTTTTGAAAACTACATTGTTCCTCTTGGTCCATATATAGCTTAAGAGAGATTGCATTGATCAAGTTGATCAGTTTCTAACTAGCAGTGTCAAGGGTCCCCTTATCTCCAAAGAAAACCACAATGAATCTAGAGGAGGACTTTAGGTTGGCTCCATCTAGCCATTTCTTGAGTGTCCTCCAAAGAGGGGAGATGTGCATGCAATCCCAAAATAAGTGCTTGTTTGTTTATTCGTGTCTACCATATAAAGGGGACATATGAGAGATGGGCATCAGATGCCAAACATGCCCGCAAAGGAAGCTTCTTGCTTATGAGTCTACATCGAAAGAAGTTGAGTCTAAAGGATGGGATAGCTTTCTAGACCTATTTGAGTCTTCTTTTCTATGTCGTTGACCTAGCTCTTAGGCATTCCTTTTTCCATTTTTGAGTGAGGCTCATTTGAGATTGCAGGGTTGGAACTCCAACGAAAGAAGTTGAGTTTGAAGAATGGGTTAGCTTTCCAATTCTATTTGAGTCTTCTTTTCCATGTTGTTGGCCTAGCTCTTGGGCATTCCTTTTTCCATTTCTAAGTGAGGCTCATTGAGATTGTAGTGTTGGGACACTTGAAGTCTTTCACACTAGAGCAATTTGGAAGAAGTTCACATGTAGGGCTTTTGAGAGTGCTTATAAGTGGGAGAGGCTTTCCCACTATTGAAGTTGGCCAATCATCATGTGTTACTTGGATCACTTCACTTAGATACTACACAACCTGTCCGTCCAAATGGACCCTAGTTTGCAGTAATTCAGGGGGTAGCCAATCATGCATGGCCGGATCCCAAAGATCATCCCAAACTCTTACTCTTGCAAGATATAAAACTCTAGCAAGTGTAGGATTTTGGTGGATTGTTGCCATTTGGGGGGGGGGGGGGTCGTATGCATGTGGGCAAAGCCAAACATTGTGATCAAGGGATGAATCACCTACCTTGTTGTTGGGTGATGACCGGCTAGTCTCCATAAAGGTTGTTTGCCATACCTTGGCGAGGCCTTGAGCAACTTTTAATTGTGGAATCCTCATGTGAAGTAAGGGCTAGTCTCCACAAGGGTTGTTTGCCATAGCTTGGCGAAGCCTTGAGAAACTTCTAATTGTGGAATCCTCATGTGAAGTAAGGGGCATCCAATCACATCCTTCCACTCAAGTTCAGGCCATGTGTATTCGTAGATGGGCGAGGCCTACAACCAATATTTTTGTAAGAGTCTAAGGGTGTACTTGTGGCATTTTCTTGATAAGATTGAAGGCCAGCCTCTTGGCTTTGTCTTCTAAGGCCTCAAGGCCAACTCCTCCTTTATCCTTACGTGAGGTGAGGAGGTGCAAGCTAACCTAAGGTAGCTTCCTACTATCCTTGCTATGCCATAAGAACTATTTGAAGAGTATTTCCAATTGCATCTAGGCGTGCTTGGAGAACAGAAAATGTGATGCAACACGTAGACAATAGAGGACATCAATATGCTTTTAACTACAATGATTCTTCCTACCAAAGATATGGGTGCTAAGTACCACTCATTGACTTCGGCAGCAAACTTTTGTGAAAACTGTATGAACTACTTCCTAAGGGAAATCCCCACTCCTATAGGTGCATTGAGATATTTGATGATCTTCCTAGGCCTAATGACTCTAAACCCATACTATGCCACCCACTACTTGGGCTCTCCCCAAGATAGGAAGAGGAGCTCTATCTTCATTGCATTGATCCATAGCAAACTCGCTATAGGTCCTCATGAGTGGATCAATAGACTCCTTTTCTACTACAACCATTGTCCCATTGTCATCAAGGAAAAATTGTGCCACCACGGAATCACTGTTGAGAAGGGGGATGCCTTTGATAGTGCCAACCTAGATTTGTGTGTCAATTCTATGGAGCAATGAGTCAATGACTAGAGCAAAGAGTAGGGGGGCAATCGAGCATCCTTGTCAAATGGGCATCTTCAAGAGGAAGGGTTTTGAAACTAGGCCATTGATACCAACTGCAATGGAGGCATTCTTGCAGAGGGCCATGATCATGCTGATGAACACCATACTAAATTTGGATGCCCCGAGTATATCTAGGATGAAGGACTAGCTGACTTAATCGTACACTTTCTCCATATCCATGTTGACAAGGACGAAATTAGCCTATAATGACAGTGCATGGTCAATAGAAAATATTAGATTCAATACAACCATAGACAAAGCCATCTTGCATGGGGTGGATAATTCTAGCTAGCAAATGATTAATCCTAGCAATTAGTGCCTTCACAAAATTTTTATAGGTGCAATTGAGCATTATTAGTGGATGCCAATTAGTGACTTTGGTATGGATAGGGGACTTTGGGATGAGTTTAATCAAACCTTGATTGAATTCATCTAGCATGGCCCCTAAATGCTTGAAGCGGTTCACTAGATCGACTAGGCTACTAGCACATGACTCCACAACTTCTAGTAGAACTCCACTGGAATCCCATCCAGCCCTAGAGACTTGCTGGTCTTTATTTGAAAGACCACATCCTTGATTTACTTAGGAGAGAAAGGCTTGTTGAGCATAAGGGCTTCATGATTCAAAATAGTCACTATATAGCCATCAATAAAGTCCTCCATGCTTCTGTTATAGTGTTGTAAGTCCAGGGGTTCAGTACCCACACTTTGAGGCAAGATGCTTCAAAGGTTGAAGCGATGTCATGTCTATCCTATAGTATTTCACTTGTAGGTGATTTGATTGCCACAATGGTCTCGCTTTTGTGTTTGACTTTGAGGGCATTGAAGAAAAACTACGATGGTCCCTTGCCTATGAGCTCCCATTTGCCTTTGAGCTACACTCTAGCCACTTGAATCCTCTCTTCCTCCTAGACCTTTATGAAGTTCTTCATACTATCTAGCAAACACTACATTTGGTCATCATCGGGGCAATTAGAGAGGACTTGAATCCTCACCTCCTCCTAGACCTTTATGAAGTTTGTCGTACTATCTAGCAAACACTACATTCAGTCATCATCGGGGCAATTAAAGAGGACTTAAAGCAAACAATCCCTTGGATAAGAGATAGAGGCATATTCCTGCCGCCTTTCTTGGGTCTTCCTCCTACCAACAATCTTGGCAAATTCGTTGATGGTGTGCAAGAATTTCTTCCATCAAAAGTTTGGATGGAGATCTGGGTTAGAGCTTCGCTCCCAAAGCCTACATGCTTCCCTTAAGAATCTATGGTCCTTAAGGAATGAAGCGATCATTCTGAAGGGCGGGGGGCCATCTTAACGGCTCCCTACTAGGACAATTTTCAGTGTTGCCAAAATAGGAATGTGGTGAGATGCACAGACTTGGTGTAAATCTTTGAGGTTGGGTCGGATCCGCTAGCATTTGTCCAACCTATTAGCTCTCCATGCGGGGTTGATAATGGCACTTGGGCCATGTAAAGAGTTTGACAAGTCGTTTTGGATCAAGAATGGCAATATCTCTCTACTCTGCTTGCTGAACTAGCTTGTTCTAGGCCTACCTCTCCCCCCCGTGGGAGTGATCATTAGGCAAATAAGTCATATTCCAATCCCCAATAAGCAATGCAACCCTTTGCCCAATCTGCACTCTCAACTCATCACATTAACTTTTCCTTATCACTGATACATTTGAGGTGTACATTGAGCACATTGCTAGCTCCTCCTTTCCCACCTAAATCACCGTTGCAACATAGTGCCATCCCCTACTCTCCAATTGAAAACATGCTCAAGATATTTGTGAATATGCGGGAGAGTTCCACCCCTCCCTCTGTTGGGCGCATCATGTAGGTAGGTGTAGCTTTGAATGGCTAATTTGTTGCGTGCATTGCTATTGAGCTTGACTTTTTGCAGGGTGATCACATGAGGTTTGTGCTTATTGATCAAGCCAAAGCATATTTACTTCCTTAGGTCTGAGCCCATTCCCTTGACATTTCAAGACAATACTTTTATCGTGGTAGAGAGCTTAGGCTTTTCACATCAATTCCAATGGCTCATCTAGGAGTTAATGGCCATCAATCGGGGCATACTAATTTTTGTTGCCTAGAGGATTCCTTGCCAATTGCTTGAGTTGCGGATTTGCCTTGGTACCAGCTCGTTTTTGCACCTCAGGGGGATGGTTTTCTTTGTTCGTTGCCTTAAGACCAACTCCTTTATCTTTATGCAGGGGCATCCTATTGTTGACCTCCTTTGTGGGGTTAGCCTTGGGGGCAGGGGCCACCGCATGTCCACCTTCTTCCCTTTGTTAGCCTTGGTCGCATTGAGAAGGTTGGTAGAGGATTGGCCTTGGGATTGATCCCTCTCAGCATGAGAGCAAATTTGAGAACCCTTTTCTTACCTGATATAAAGACTTTCCATCGTTGTATATAATTGACCCCAAATTCCACATCAAAGAACTCTTTCTCCAAAGCTAAAAGCAATTCTAGTCAATTCTAGTTTCTATAGTTTGAAGGCAAACCTCACATTATATGCATGTGGCAAGTCCTCAGAAGGTGGTAAAAGAAAAGTGAGCGTTTTTACCAGCAAGACTACGTGGGTGTTTGTGCCAACAATTGTGCGTTTTTGTTGTTTACACAAACATCCTGCAGGCTGCCCTCCTTTTCTCTTCGAAGTCCTGCCTACGCCTACTGACAAGGCAGATCATTATCAATCGGACACAAAATCTAAAGGTGAAGCAAGGCCTTTCTTGCTTTCTTTCTCAAATCCTTCTGTCTGCTGCATCTCAGGCTCTGTCTCTCTCGAAAGTGTTATTTCTATTTTGAACTCTCCCCCTCCCCTCCCCTCCTCCCCCTCTCCCCCCCCTCTTTCTCTCTCTCACAGAGGAGTCGATTTGACTCATTCTACCTATTTAGATTAGCTGGATCCTTGGCTTCACAAATCCTTTCTCTGCAAGGATCAAGCTCTGCTAATAATTCTGTTAATGATTAACACCGCTTATTCATTGTGCAAAAGTTCTCTCTCTCTCTCTCTCTCTCTCTCTCAATCTCCCATAGCCTGACATATCTCTGTATCTTCCGAAACCCACATTCCCTTCTCCCTCTTGTCGCAAATTAAGAGGCCGCCCCTCTGCGCCGTGCCCCGCACACGCATCTTCCACCACCTCAAAAACACACCCGCTCCCCTGCCCTGCCCCCCCCCTGGCACCGCTCGCCTCCGCCGCACCCACATTGCCCCTGCTCCCTCTGCGCACAATCCGAGCTTTCCCTCTTCTCCGTGCCCTCCCATTTGCACGACCCATCAGCTCGCCTTTGCCCCTCCTTCCCATCATATGGGTCGCGCTTCCCTGCTCCTCTCTCTCATAGCCGCCTGCTCTCTCATCTTCGCGAGCTACAACACATTCTCCATGCTCTCGGCTCGCCAGCGCTCTAGCGATGCCGACGAAGACGAGAGCGCCTTTGGCCGCTTCTTTGATCCTCTCATTCAATTGCCTCAACAGGTCACTAAGAAGAAGAACCACAGCAGCAGCAGTAGACGCTTCCATGTCGCCCTCACTGCAAACGACGCCCCTTACAATCGCTGGCAATGCCGGATCATGTATTACTGGTACAAGCAGTTCAAAGACAGGCCTGGCTCGGAGATGGGCGGATTCACAAGGGTTTTGCATTCCGGAAAAGCAGACAATCTCATGGAAGAAATCCCCACAGTAGTAGTAGAGCCTCTTCCCGAAGGAATGGACCATGTAATAAGACGCAACCCCAAACATTTCAAGAATTTATTCTTGCTGTGAATCCATTCACTTGATGCCTTCTGTATGTTTTCATGTCTCAATCGTTTCACCTTTCTTATGCTTTCTTTCAAACATTTGTCTTGCCTCGAATTCATGTATGCATATATGACTCCACGAGATCTCTATCACGGTCGTCCCCCTCCACAGACGTTAATTGATGTCTGCATTCAGGATTGGTCTCTAAGTCACCGTGCTTGCAAGTTGTCTGTCTCTTAAGCCACCAGTGACGGCTTGATCTATCTTTTGTCAAGTCTGGGTTGCATCTTGTAAGCTCCTTAGAAGCTAAGAATTTTGAACTTCTATTTATGAGTAGTCTTTGACTACAACTGTGTTGGAATCAGCAGGGCTATGTTGTTCTCAATCGCCCATGGGCATTCGTCCAATGGTTACAAAACGCCACCATCGAAGAGGAGTACGTGGATCTTTGTACTTGTCTCTGTCTGTTTTTTTTTCCCAGAGCACGTAGCTGTAGCTGTTTGTTTATTTTTGGACCAAACAGTCTGCCAATCGGCACAGATGGCTGTTATGGTATATGGGTTTATTCCTAGATGTACAGCTTTTGCTTTGCAGTTTGATCAACATCATTACCTCTTGACTCGTTGCAGCTACATCATGATGGCTGAACCTGATCACATTTTTGCAAAACCGCTACCTAACCTAGCCACAGATGATCTTCCCGCAGCCTTCCCTTTTTTTTACATAAAGCCAGTGGAACATGAAAAGGTTGTGCGGAAGTTCTATCCAGAGCACATGGGTCCTGTCTCAGCTATTGATCCTATTGGCAACTCCCCGGTCATCATCAAGAAGGCAATTTCTACACCATATGCTTTGGCAGTACCAAACCTTTCCTTTAAATGTCAAGGCTCATGAACCATGTTGTTTGTATGACCTTCAGTCCCAGCTTGAAAAGATAGCACCCACTTGGATGAACATTTCATTACAAATGAAGAACGATGAGGAGGCAGACAAAGCATTTGGATGGGTCTTGGAAATGTGAGTTTCACTTTTGCCACCAGATCATAATTTGAGAGTCAAAGTAGCACCACTTTTGTCATGACTTGACAACCTCTGTGTACAATTCAGGTACGCATATGCTATTGCCTCAGCTTTGAATGGGGTGCAGCATGTTCTTAGAAAAGATTTTATGATTCAGGTATAGTCTATGCTTATGTTGTATGATTTGCCATGTTATATGATTTGAATCAGAAGGGGGCTTGCGATTATCACAATGCTTGGTTTGATTGTGTGTCTTATAATTTGCTCAAGTTGGAGTTTAGAAGGGGTGTGAGAGATGCTTCAGTTATATGTTGTAAAACTTTAATAAAATATCTTCATGTAGGTTTCTGCATAATTTCTACTATTTAGGCAGCAAGATTTATGAGTGAATCTAACCTAACTGTACAAGGTTTACAAGAGGAAAGGAGATATGTCTATGAACGATGGACTATGTTGGCAAGTGTAGTTGTTTGCCATTCAAAGGGTTTCAGTGGATATGTATGCCCTATGTTTGGTAGATTTGGTTGGACTAGCCATTCTTGCTCTTAGTTATTTTGGTCCCCTACTTTTGTCGTTTGTTAGTTATGTGACACTGCACTCTAGGATTATGGGTTGAATGCCAATAGTTTCCAAATGTAACCAGTGTTTTGATTTTATAGAATTGTCACCACCATAGGTCCATGAAGAAGAGGAAATGCACACAATGAATACAACCAGCAATAATCTAATATAAGGTGCCCAAATTATGACCTCTGTGGTTGCAGTAGAGAACTGCAGGTTTTTGATGTGCATTGTGCACCATTGATGTATGAGAATGTGGTAAATGCTCTGCATCATAGTAGCAGTAGCCCATCTGATGGTTCTTTAGTACTAGTTGCAGTCCGCAGATGGTCATTACCTCCAGCAAGATGCATTTGGAGACACCCATAATATGGATGATCATTGCCACATCCATATAGGTGCCTTAGTTGGGATGGCCCCAAGAGGGGTCCCGAGTTTGTCATTTTGGTCATCTCGGTTGCATATGGTGATAAGCCGTTACTGAACTTTAAACAAACTCATTTCATAGTTGCACATTTAGTTACCTATTCCCTACTTGTACTTGTCTTCCCTCTCTGATATCCTCAAGTGACTGTATGAGTTGAGTATACTGCCATAGACCAGGCGTGGACAAAAAACTGAAAGTGGCTGAGTCAACTTTGGGTGTCAGTCTGGAAGTTGCTGAAGTCATTATTTCTGTGATTATCTTTCATACTGATCTGGTTTGCTGCACCTACAGCCTGATGCAACATGTTAAAATTCATGAGTGAGTATTGAAGTCTTGATTTTGGATATGCTGTGTACTGAGGATAGGGAAACAAAGGGGGCAAGGCATGACAAACAGTATGAGTCGAGTATACTGGCATAGACCAGGCATGGAACACACGAAGTTGAAAGTTGCTGAGTCTACTTTGAGTGTCAGTCTGGAAGTTGCTGAAGTCATGACTTCTGTGCTTATCTTTAATGCCAATCTGGTTTGCTGCACCTATAGCCTGATGCAACATTTTAAATTTTGCGAGTGAGTATTGAGATCTTGATTTTGGACATGCTGTGAACTGAGCATAGAGAAACAAAGGAGTCGGGGCATGACTATCTGTTTAAGGATGCCGGAAGGTAGAATCTACTGTTGCGAATCTGACTGCTTTACTGAGCAGTTCTAGTTTCAGTCATTGCAAAAATCATGAGTCAGAAGCTGTGTGTAACCCACCTACCTTGCTCCATGGGCATCTGTACCAAAGCAAAGCAAAATGGCTGAAGGATCATGGTTTCAGCCTGATTGAGGACCAAAACTGGTCAAAACCTTGCCAGGAAGGTAGCAGACCCATATCCAGCCTATATGACTAGAAATGAATGGTTCAAAGTTAGAAATACTGATTTTGCTGGTAGAGATTGCATGGCTGACCTGAATGCTTCTCTACTTTAGGTCTGTTCCATTGCTGAAACTATAACTTTTCCATCTATCGACAGTGGCAGTGTGAGCAGTTCCTCATCTGCTACAGAAAGCTCTAATAGAACCGTAACAGAGGTTACCTGCCCAAAACCACACTCAATGCACACAGTTCTGCAGCAGAGACTATAAGTCAGGTGATTTCATTAGTGCAATGGTGTGAACAAGGACAGAGACAAGTGGTCAACACCTGGCTACCTCGAAGACTTAATTGATGAAAAGGATAGGGATTATGAGACACCAAAATAGTCAAGGGTAACTCCTCAAATACATTGTGCATTCATATATATCACATTCCTATGAGGAGTGCTTGACCTTTTCCTTTCTATGCTGTTTTTGAGAGACAGCGCTTTGTTAAGTTCTACTGCTTATACTAGATCAGGGTTTTAGCACAAGACCAAGCAAAATCCTACCTGGATTTGTTTCTGGGTTCTGCTATTGTTGAATAGCCACTCAATCATCCATTCTTTATTATGACTATGTCAGTTTTGCAAATCACATAAGTTTGTTGTGTTTTGAATCAGATATCAATTGAGGCTGGCTTCTACAATAAAAATTGCGCAGGAAAAAGTGGGTCAACTCAAAAAGTTGAGCCAAAAATCAAAAGCGAAAACAACAAAAGCTCATGTGATTTAAAAATGAGAATCACTAAAGCAGGTCCTGTGAACACAATAATGAAAATTCAGACTGAATTGCAAAGTTACCGTGGAAAGTGACTGTTGGCACACTCTTGAAAGATAGTGATCAAGTCTTCCATAATGTCGTGGTGAACTCATAAGAGTTTCTCAACTGAAATCATTTCATCAAGACAGTCTGTCCTGTGCTGTTGGATTGTAATCACCAGGCAAAGCTGTGTCTGATCAATTCACATGTCCATAGAATGTGTGTATAACTCGGAATCGAAAACATAGCATGTAATGTATCTGCCATCATCAACAACATCCTCAATACTTTGAAGGCCTACTTAGGTAAATAGTGGGCTGGTTCAGGCACTTGGATAGCCTTCAGGGGCTATACTCCAGTGATTACCTATTAGCCTCCATAGTGTTTTGGTTTGCCAAAGATGACTATAGTGTTGCCTATATCCGTGACCAAATAATATGATATTCATCTTTATTTTGACATGCCTGATAGCTAAATGATTGATCATAGCTTATTTGGATCAGCAAGTAAGGTTGCTTTTCTCCTGGATACAAAACTGTGAATTCAGAATGCTGAGGCCATCTCTGGCAAGCAAATAATCTTGGACTCATGAAGTTGCAAACATCCTTGACTCAAGTGCCCATATGCATCAGCAATCAAGGTTGCTTTCTTCACGTTTTTTTTTTTTTTTTTTTTGTGGATTTTTTTTTTGGGGGGGGGGGGGGGCGTGGGTGTGTTAGTAGGTTGCATTAATACTTAAGGGGTGAAAGTTCATGTGAGAGGGAAGGAGAGGGGGGGAAGAGGTTTTCACAAGCTTTGTATATTCAAAAACAGCCTCCTTGGGATCTTGAGGTGGCAGAGAAGTTTATCATACATTACACTTATGGCTGTGATTACACCATGAAGGTATGCAGCTCATCTCTTGATAATAGATATTGTATTCTAAAAATCATGCAGATTGATGTTGTCTTTGAAGGCATTCTTACCTATTCTTTTGTTAGTCAGGGTGTTTTGACATATGGAAAGAAAGGCGAATGGCGTTTTGACAAAAGATCGTTTCTGAGAGGTGCTCCTCCAAGGAACCTTCCTCTACCTCCACCTGGTGTTCCTGAGAGTGTGGTAAGGAGTCTTGACTTTTAGTAAATGTACTTTTACTGCAAATCAGTATTTGGATTAAACTTGCTTATTCAAGTTCTTTGTTTTATAGTTATGGTTTGGTGGTTCATCAATTATACATATCTGTGCTGCTGTAGAATGTGTCAGAATATGTTGCATGTATACTAATGTAGTACTTGTTAGGGCTTGTAAGCTCTATCAGGATGGGCTTTTCTTTCTTGCTTTGCTATGTGAACAGAACAGCAAGAGATTGTGTGATTGTACATGCCATAACAGTAGTATGTTTCTAGGTGACATTGGTGAAAATGGTGAACGAAGCAACCTCAAACATTCCAAACTGGAAGGAAGGAGAGTGATGGTAGCCTCAGGAGCTTTGGAGTCTCCTTGGTCAAGCTGGTAATGTGTCAATCTTCATTTGTTGCATAGTTTCGTTAAGATACAACTTTGTATCTTTATTGTGTTTGTGTTTTCCTTTAAATAGGAAGATGGAGCTGAATTCGTTCAGATTTGGATGTCAGCAGTGAGAGACTGGATGTGAACATGTCTTTACCATTTGAATCACCTAATTGTTGGGGTCTGAGTCTTCAAGGGATGCATCTTCAATTTTGGCTTTCTCTTCATCTGTTTCAGTGAATGGACGTGACAAGCAGTTACACTTACTCCTTCCCACAGGCTCATACACAGGTACCAATCAAACATTCAAGTCAAGTAATGTTGGGTTCCTAAACCCCTTAAGATTTACCATACTTACCATACAAAGGGTTAAACTGCCCTTTGTATGAGTTGATCCACAAAGCAGCTGTATGCCCTTTTGAGTTTTGTAACTTACAAAATGGTCCATTTTTGGTGTGTAATTGTCAAGAGAGACGATTCACAGGACACTTTGCTATGCGGCTGAATTCAAATGTAAAATATGATAATGATCATTCAGCTTTTGTACTTCTTTGCATACAGTTGAGATTTTGGAGCTGTTTGTTCTTTTGAGCATACTCTGAATTTGACATGTATTTGGTCCAGGCAGTTAAGAGCTTGGGCCTCTCTATGGGGGAGAACTGAAACCTCTTGGGACTTAAACCCCTCTCAATAGAGGGGTCTAAACCCTTTTTGTGTGGACTTAATCTGTAATTATCATGAAAGTGAACTCAGTTAACCTATTCTACTTTTAGGAAAAAGGACACCTCTTGTCACAACTTGCAGGATGGACCTTTCATTATCCATTAATATCATTTGTCTGTATCATGATTTGCATATTCTCTCTTTTTGGTTGAGCATGTCTGATATGTTGGTTTTCTCATGTACACATTCTTCTTGATTTACATCATGCTTGGAGAGATCACTATTATTGATCTACTTGCATGATCATCACCAAGGCAATGGAACAACTCATCAGCATAGCATAGGTAGACCATTGATAATGACAAGAAGTGGAAACCACCATCTGAGTCACAAAAGAGATCAAAGCCAAGGTGCTAATTTAAGGATGGGTAAGTCTAGTCACAGCTGAAGACCAAAATCTCAAATGAACTCTAAGCTCTCAAAGAGAGCCTCAAAGGAAACAAGGTTTGGCCTTAGTAAGTGATCCACAAAGCCATCAAAGAGAAGTGCCATGATGAGAGATGAAATGCCAAGTAGAAAGCAATGAAAAGGGAGTAGAGAAAATGAGAGATGAAATGCCAAGTAGAAAGTATTGAAAAGGAGTAGAGAAAATGAGAGATGAAATGCCAAGTAGAAAGTATTGAAAAGAAGTGGAGAAAATGAGGGACTTGCAGGTGGTCCTTGGTAAGTGAGATGGCCAACACACATGCAACCGTCTCGGTGAAAAGAAGTCACACAAGGCGAGATCCTACACATGCAAAAAAGAATAGGCTCAAGGTACATAGGTGTAGTGATAACATTGAATCAACAATGAAGAATCCTCTCTCAAATTAGAGCAATATAAAGTGAATCAACAAAAGATCAAAGCATGAATAAATGCAAAAGATCAAAGGCTTGCAAGGAGGAAATAACTAGTGTCTACAATTGCACAATTCAAAGGTAAAAACCACAATGTAGGTGCCCAACCAAGAAACCAAAACAGTTAAATACAATTAAATAAACAAGGCAGTTTTGTCCAAAACATAGTGTGGCACAAACATTAGGGCCAATGGCCATGTCTCATATATATCACATTGAGTGGGCAATTGCAACAAGAGGCAATGCATGCAAAAAGCACCCATAAGATACCAATGCACAAAAGGCAAGAGATTATCTCTAGATTGATGATAGGTGAGTAGAATTTTACGTACTACCACCACAGGCACATTTGGAGGTTGGTCTTGATAAAGGGATGCTAAGGAGTGTTCAAAGGTAAGAACTTGAATACTTAATATAAAAAAATGCAAGGTTTTTATGTTTCAAACATAATAGTCAAGGTTGAGCATTGATAGAATGCTAGAATGCATAGTAAATGTAAGCACAAGCAATAGCATGCTAGACAAAAGCACCAAGAGTCATGAACTAAAGCAAGACAATAGGCAATAATCTCATAGACGGGGCAATAGAATTGATATTATAAACTAGAGGTGCAAGGCATACCAATAGTGGAAGCACAAGGCTCCAAGTGTGGTCAAAGCATGAAAATGTTTAAAGGGAACCAACATGTGGATTATGCATAAACTCACATCAATGCAACTTTGGGCATGATTAGGTGAGATTGTCAAGATGAGGGCAACTAGGAAAGATAGAAACATGGTAACTTATTGAGGTAGTGAAGCCATCCTACAAGAGTACAATAATCCTAAGCATTAGGTTATTTTAGGGTCAATTGATGTGTAGTAACTCTTGTAGATTTAACAATTATTTTCATTTGTGCCAATGGCACCTTGAAGTGGGTTGTAACTAACATCTTGAGATATATAATTCTATCTTAAACCTAAGAAATGAAAAAGAAACATAGACATGAAATTAGCAAACATAGACACTTGCTCAAGGTCGCCATCTTGAATTTTGTTCGTTAAAATCTCCCACTAGCAACTTGTAAGAATCATGTAACCACACAATGAAGGGTGGATCCCTCCCATAAGCACACATAGGGCAAGAGATCTTATTTCACTAAACACATGGTGTAGAAACAATCCATCAAAGAAGCAATCTTTTGCATGTAGAACACACTCCTTGAACTTGTAATAGAAGATTTGGAAAAAGGTATGGGGGATGGGAAGGACAAAGGAGAACAAAGAGAGGGGTCTAAGGAAAAAGGGAGGAAAGAGAATCCCATTGAGAGAGAGAGAGAGAGAGAGAGAGAGAGAGAGAGAGAGAGAGAGAGAATATTAATGTCTCTAAAAGGTTTATGTCATGCTTATGAGACTACAACAAAACATACCAAGAATTGTCTCTCTCATCTTAAAAGATAAAAGATAAAAGATAAAATATAAAAGATGTGTCTATGAGACTAAATGCTAGTTCTTTGTAAGAATACATCTATGGTGTAGATGTAAGTGATATTGCTAAGAAAGAGAAGGAGAAAAAAAGATAGAAATGATATTTTTTCTTAATGAAATATCTCTCTTAGGTAGAAATGTAGTTTTATGTGGTTGACATGCCTCGGCGTTTGCCTTTGTGGCACTCAATGAGAGCTCTAATTTATCTATGATAGGGGTGTTTGAGCCTCCTCTTGGGTAGATGTGGGCATCTTGCTCAATTGAGTGCTAGTGCTATATCTAAGGAGATACTTATTGGGGAAGAAACTCCTTTACAACAATGTATCAATGTTGATTGTCTATTAGCAATGGTGGTTGATAATTGTATGGTTGTAACATGCCACTCGAGCTATTCCTTGGTGGTACATCCTTAGTAGCCCATCAAGAGATGTCCTAGGAAGCACCGTCTAGGATTTTGACAAAACCCTCGGAGTTTGCTAACTAGGCTCGCTTGAGTCTACCCCACAGTGGAAGTTTAGGCCACTCCCACGAGGATCGACCTAAGTTTTTTTTTGGTCAAATCTATTACTAGTGGCTACTTAATACTAGCGGATTCTAAAGTGATGTGAGTTAGTCTTTCGAGTTTCTAATGATCCATCAAGTGTGATTTTTATTCCTTCTTAGGAAAGCCCTTGGCTTACCGAGAGCACCTAACCATAGGTTTGGATTCGTCGAGGGTCCATACTCCCGCTTTCCTCGAGAGAGTAGTTTTAGTTATTTAATTACTTACCACTTTAGGTTCAATATATAAAATCAGCTTCCTTGAATTATCTCCTGATACAAATTCATCACGCGCCTTTAATTTATGACACAAAAATAGAGTCAAGCAATTCCTTCTTAATAGTTTCTTTCAGAAAAATGACTTTTATAATGTATTATGTTCGAAGTATTATTCTCTCCAAGTTCCATTCCCCAACTAGTATTTGAACTTCCAGAACACAATTTGGAAATTGAAGGGAAGTTGGCAGTTTGTAAGAGCCTAAGGAGTTTATGACCAGAGTTCCCTGGTATCCTCACCTCCTCCTGCCGACTAGAGTTTCCTACGACAAGACCTTTCAAGTCATGATTGGTCTAAAGTCATTAATGCGAAAAAATAAATAAATCCATTGGAGTAGGTTTTATTCACGTTGGTCTTAGGGAGGTCTAGCGCCAAACACTGCCTCAGTTGGCGTTCTGTGTTCACTAGAATCCTACCTCAGTCCAACGATCTGTACTCAGTTATCCATCTTTTAGCTCGATGATTTTAGGAAAGATCAGTACCTAGCTTACAATCACAAACATCTTATTTCGAATGCATTTTACATAAACTCTTAACAAGTTTATTTCCAAGATAAATCTTTTATTTTCAAAAATAATAACAGCGAGGTAATTTAGCATAAGTGGCAAAATAACTATAAGTAAAAAAATAACCTCGAGACAAATCGACATAAGTGGCAAAATAACTTCAAGACAAATCAACATAAGTGGCAATACCTTCCAATAGTCTTCATGGATTCCCTCTTCCTTGGGGATTAGTTTGGATTGAATTTAAGCAAGAATTTCATACTTGAGGATAACTCCCTTAGAGTTTTATGGGTCTTTGCCCACAAATAAAAGAAAATCTTGATTAGTTTAATTACGAACAATATCATTTGGCAATTGCATTATGGGTCTTTACAATATACCGAGGATTAGCATTTGTGGTTCAAAGATTTCATTTTATCAACACAAGAATCAGAAATATTAAATCTTTTAGGGACACAATATCTTCATTGTACTCACATAGGTTCGTCTTGTATAGACCCAAGTTAACCCTTGGAATTCACGGTTAAGATTTCCTTAAAGAAATTATATGCATGAATTGAATAAAATCTTATTTTTTACCATACAGCTTCTGTTGTCTATTCATGGGCTAAGGCCTACTAGCTGCTTTTGTTTAAGAAAATTATTACCTAAAGATCCATGACGTGCTCGATTGATGGTATTTGCGGCTTCATTTGTAATCAATTTACTCGCCATTCTGTTTGTAGTAATTGTGTCCATAGTATTATTGGCAACTCCTGGCTCCGCGCCATGGTCTTTAATCATGAGATCACAAAAAAAGGGAAAATTTGGCGAAGGAGCTTGGAGGTAATTAGATTGACGGGATTTAAATTGACAGGAGGGGAATAGCGATCACCAATGATTTTGAGAAATCGAGAAGAGTCTTGATTCCATAGGAAGGAATATGATAGAAGGGTTGGAGGAATTGAATTTGAGAGCTCATAGAGTATCCTCCTTGCCTTCTTGACGAGAAATTCCCATGCTCGTACTTCTCTTGCCTCACTCCCTCTTGTTTTATACTCCTGAGAAGGGCCTCTCCCCTCTTGCTTGGACTACTCTCAATGGCTCCGCATGCCTCTTATTTATAGCTAAATTAGAGAGGAAGGGTTGTGGCTAAGAAGAAGAGTTCTTTGTGGAGGGGATCTTAGCAAAATTAGCAATCTCATGCTCAGACTATAAATCTAATGGTTCCATTGGCTCTGAAAGGGGGGTAAAACTACAGGATACCTGCTTAGAATTCTTCAAGATCACTCCTTCTTCTTCTCCATGTTCAAAGTGTTGTTTGGTTCTTGTAAATTGCGACCACGATGCACACGATTTCACCAATCCTTCTTTTTGCATCAAATCTCCAAAATTGGTTGAAAAAGCCACTTGTTTTTTTACATGACATCTTATTCTAGAATTTTTCATAGCTTTTTAAGATATTTATAATAGATAATATCCAAAATATAAAATATATGCTAGTCTTGCCAAAAAATCTAGTATTTTTGGACCACTAATGGCTGATATGACTCATAACTCTTGTTCACGCGGTAACTTCCGTGGTGATAGGTGGCTACAGTCCTTGTCAATCCAGAAAATGTCAGGTTACGATCCTCGGGTCTTTTTGCTCAAGATCTTCTCTATTTAATGATTTTAGAGTTCTTGAAGTCCATTTTGCGAGAAGTTGGAAAAATTCTAAATTAAAGTCGGGATGTGATCTCTCCTGCTTAGAGGAATCGAGATGTCCTCATCTCGAATGAAACTAGGGATATTGGTTACATAGTGATTCATGGTCAATCCAAGTGACATTCTCTTCAGGGTAGTCTTTCCACTGGATTAGATGTTATTGCCTTCGCTGATCGGCATATGCCTTCTGTCAATCCTTCTCAACTTGAATATCTTGCCTTATAGCTTTCACTTGTTGATCCATTTCTTCTAGCATTTACCTAGATATTCAAGTTGAGAAGGATTGACAGAAGGCATCTTACCTTACAGGTAGAAGCATCTTACCTTACAGGTAGAAGCATCTTGCCTTATAACTTGAATATCTTGCCTTATAGCTTTCAGCTAAGGATAGGTATTGGATTCACTGTTTGGGTTCCCTATTACAATAAGTCCTCAGTATGTTCTCAATAACTTGGTTGACCCACTCTGTTTGACCATCGGTTGGGGATGATAAGCAGTATTGAAGCAGAGCTAGGTTCCTAAAGCTTCAAACAAACTCTTCCAAAAGTTTGAGGTGAAGAGAGAATCACGGTCGCTGATGATTCTTTGGGATAATCCATGTAACCTAAGAATTTTCTTAATGAAAAGCCTGGGGATATCGGATGCCTTGTAATTGGTTTTTACATGAATAAGGTGCGCAACTTTTGTTAGCATATCAATGACTACCATTATGGAGTTATGCCTCCTTGTACCGAGGGTAATCCAACTATGAAGTCCATGCTGATATTCTCCCATTTCATTTGAGGGATGTCAAGTGACTGGAGCTTTCCTGGCATCTTGACACGCTCAGCCTTAATTTGTTGGCAGTTTAGGCATTCACTGACATACTTGAGTACATCACCCTTGAGTTTTTCCCAATAGAACCTTTTGAAGGGGATGCAATGGCAGTGGAGAAGGAGAAGAGGAAGATGCGGGAGAGAAGAGTACACACAATGTAGGTGCTGTCCAACAGAACTGACAGCCTTATTGCACTATCATATTATATATGAATAAAGAATGGGCGGTCACAGTATACACGGATAGGCCTAGAGGCCTTTTACCCCAACAACCTCCCACTAAAAGGCCAATGTGGCTAGGGAGTGAAAACGAAGAAAAGAAAAGAAAAAGACAAGGTAAGGAATCATAACATCTCACCCAACGCCCAATCGGAAAGTGAGCTGTGCAAGAAGTGTCGGGAACCTCTGCAGAAGAAGAGTCAAGCATCCCCGAGTCCATGACATCCAGGAGATAAGTGATCCCGCAGCTCCATACAACGGAGAAATCGAAGAATGCTTCTCATGAAGCAAGCACAACTCATCAGTGCATGGCTGTAAAGCATCAGAGTTGCCCATAGCATCAGTGTGGCGCATATAAGACAACGGAGAGCAGTCAAACTCTCAAGAGTCAATCACTGAAAGAGGGCCAACATCCTGGACACTCGTCCAACGGGGTCTCAAGACTACATGTGGCCTCAGTGAAGCGGAAGACTGACATATGGCTGGCTGTCTAGCCTGCAAAACTACAAGAAAACGGCTCTCATGAGCCTGCAAGGGGTCTAGCAACTGACCACCAACATCCTGATCCTGACTGCTATGCATAGCTACGTCATCTGGGCCAATAAGTGCCTCATTTTCAGCATACACAACTTGCTATAATGGCATTGTAGCTGCTGTAAAATCAGCCATAAAGAGTACTGAATGCTCATCAAGAGGGCTAAGAGGTATCTACGTCTCATAGGAGACAGCATGACGACTGCACATGACCTGCTGGGCATCCAAATCCCATAATCTGTAGGCCTTGAAGTCACCATCTCCATAACCAAGGAGGATACATCTACATGACATAGGCTCATGTGGCATATGTACAGATGCTTGGCAGCCAAACATCCTCAAGTAATTATAGGAGGGCTACATGCCACTCCATGCCTCATGGGGTGTAATACCATCCAAGGTCAAGCACAGTGTCCTGTTAACCAAATAGATTGCTGTCATAAGGGCCTCAGCCCAAAAGCCATAAGACAACCCAATTGTGGTAAGCATAGAAGCAACCTTTGCCTATAAAGTCAGACACATGCCATGAACAATCCCATAATACCGTGGCCACAAGAAATCAATGCCATACTGCTGACAAGAGGTCTGAAAGCTGGGAGAGAGAGTATAACTCTCATAATCCATTTGCAAGCACCTAGGCCTGCTACCAGTAGAATCCATAAACTTGTCAAGCATAACTGCAGCATCCTCAATATGCACCAAGGGAAAAGCCCAAACACGATGGGTAGCATGATCAACAAAGGTCACAAAGTACGACGCTCCACTAAGTGACTGGGAAGGCATAGGTCCATATACTGCACAATGGACAAGATCTAAAGGAGCATGCCTCATACGATCGCCATAAGCCAAGGGGGCTCTGCAAGGACCAAGAATACAATCAGGGCAAGCATCAAGATTTGTAAGTGACATAGGAGGCAACAATGAGTCTGAACGAGACAAGATCTCCATCTCTCTGTGGTGCATATGGCCTAGGCAATAATGACATAACAATGCATGTGGTATCTAGATAATTGCAACCATAGAATCTCCCACATGAGAGACATGCATTGGGTAATGAGAACCAACTCGAGAACCTTTGGCCAAAACCAAGCAACCATGACAGATCTTCCATGACCTATCCTGAACAGAAACAGAGTAACCTGCATCATGCAACTGACTGTGACAGGAATTAGGCTCTTACTGAGCATGGGAACACGTAGAACATCCCTGAGCGTAAGAGAAGTCCCATTAGGCAAAGCTAGGTGTATGTTCCCTGTACCAATAATAGCATAAGTATGCTCAAGCCCCAAATCAATACATCCATCAACCTCCCTTTAAGAAGAGAACCATGCTCTATGAGGGGTAACATGACAAGATGCCATAGAGTCGAAAAGCCAATCAAAGGCATGGGCCTGATCATTGAGCAAGTAAGCTGTAGGGAAACTAGATGACAGGAGGACATGCTCAACTGCATCATCATGGGTAACTGCATGTACCTCACCACTAGAAAGAGTGGTAATACCTGCTTCATCACTGACTCTCTGCTCATGTTGAGTCCGTCTTTGTCTCTACTGCTCTCTAATCCATCTAAAGCATTTTCTTTGAACATGCCCAAGCTTCCCACAATGGAAGCAAACAACATTTGAAGTAGAAGAACCTGTAGAAGATGACAAGGAATCCAAGTCATCATGAATAGGGCTATCCATAGCATCCACGGAGCTCAAGCAGTCGAGGGCTGTCCCAACATAGGGAACCTGCTCATAAAGACAATCATTTGCTAGTACATCAGTGGTAGAAGCATGTTGCAAATGCTCATGAAACCTCAATGGATGGGAGGACATAAAGGCACCAATCAAGGATGCAAAAGCTCCCACATGAAGAAGAGTCGTAGCCAATTGCATGACATAACCAACCACAGTATAGTAAAGCATAAGACATTTGTCATAAGAGCATATGATATTCAGCCATGAAATTAGCCCATAACCATATGCATATGCATAGCTTTGCAGTACATCATGCCACCAAGGAACATCCAAGTCAAGTAAAGACTGACAAGTGGAAAAGTATCCTGCAAGAGTCAAGCTCCAGGTGAAGCCCAAACATCTATACAACAACATCCAAATAAGTGGCTCTATAAGGTATACAACAGTAGACCATGTGCATAAACGGGTAAGCATACATAACATATGCTCTCTAACATGGATGGGCAATAGGAGCCCAACTAGCATAGAAGCTAAACAACAGAGGAGCAAGAAAGCCATAATTGTAAATCCCAAGCACTATCCAAGTCCACTGATCAGTAAGTATCCCGCATATCAAATGCAAACGAGCAATCACAGCTCAATAGGCAACTGCCAAAACAAGGGAGCAGTTCACTACTCAATACCTGTAAGTGCATCCAAGTAATAGCCAAGATCCATAATCGGAGCATCAAATCCCATATAGCATCTAAGGTCGTAATGGAAAAAGCCAAGTCGTAACGGAAAAATCCAAGTCAATGTCCAACTGCTCAAGGGAATACTCAAATGAATGTCGAAACGAGCTCAAACAACTGCCATCCACAGCCAAAGCATAAAGCATTCACCAAGACATCATAACCCGTATTGGGTAGCCTAGGCATAAACCATATCATAGATGAAATTCCAGCTGCAAAGAAGTGACAGTCAAACCCAAATCGAGCTCTAATCTCAGCTCAAAAGCATTCCGGAGCATAAACAAGACATGTGGCATAGTCTAAATACATCATGATATCATACCGAGTAGCCGGGAGCACCCCATGACCAATAGGCATAGGCATACAAATACATGCTGTCTCAGACATGAAATCTGTTGTATAATATTTTGGCATTAGAATTTGGCAAATCCGACATCACCATTGCGTTTGGAGCATGCCAAAACCCCAACTTAGACTCTTACCTTGCCTGAATTGGTTTCCAAATGCCCGAGATATGACAAAAAGAGTGATGTTTGGGCCAGATTTTGAAACAGACGTAAAAAAAAACGTGAGCTGGCTGGGGGGGTCTGCTGTCCCACGTGTCAACAATGGGGCCCAAAGGGGGTCCAAATGGGGGCCAAAGAAGGCCGTACACCAAGCCTCAGCAAGCCTCGATAGGCTGGAAGCAAGATCCAGGTACAGGAAGCTCCAAGAGGTGTGAGCTATGGCAACCCACAACCTGTGAAAACCCTATTAAGCTGAAAACTGAGTGAGAATGAAGATCTCATACCTCGTGTGGAAGGCCGAGATGAGCTCTTGAAGACCCGCTCTGATATCAGTTGAAGGGGATGCAATGGCAGTGGAGAAGGAGAAGAGGAAGATGTGGGAGAGAAGAGCACACACAATGTAGGTGCTGTCCAACTGAACTGACAGCCTTAATGCACTATCATATTATATATGAATAAAGAATGGACGGTCACAGTATACATAGGTAGGCCCAGAGGCCTTTTACCCCAACACCTTTTTCTAACTGTATTAAGAGTCTTAGCATAACCAAGGTGATATGAAAATGGAAAATCGTGAGCTTCCCAGAGTATTTTCATTTTGAGTTCCTGACTTGCAGGAATACATAGTCTTGTCCTGTAATAGGCAAGCTCCTCGTTTATGGAAAAATATTGATACTTAGTCTTGAGTTTTGGATTTGAATCCTTGATGGAAATTTCTCTTAACAAGTCCTGATAGCTTGGATCATTCGTTGCCTCTTCTTTAGCCATTTCTAGGAGAGGGTTATTGGGCATTGAAATCATTGTGACAAGAGTTCCAACCCTAGAGGATTCTTCTAGGATTAGAGCATTAAAGAATGATTTATGGATTAGGGCATCTGCAATCACATTCTCCTTGCTTGGTCTATACTTGATTTCAAAGTCAAATTCTTGCAAGGTCTCAATCTATCAACATTGCCTTATATTGAGATTTGTAGAAGTAAAAATCTACTTTAGGCTCTTATGATAAGTGACTAGAGAAAACCTATTACCAAGCAGGTAATGTCTCCATAGTTGAAATGCATGAATTACGGCAAGTAATTCTAGATCATGTGTGGTATAGTTTCTTTTGTGGATCTTTAATTTTCTTAAAGCATAGGCTACTGGATGTCCTTTATTGCATAAGCACACAGCAGTTATAACTTTAAATTCTTTGCTAAGGTCAGGTAGCCTTAGGATAGGGGCAATTACTAAACTCTACTTAAGCTTCTCAAAGCTAGATTGTTTGGCGAACGTCCATGTTATGGAGACCTGCTTTTTGAGAAGGTCGATGAGAGGTGTGACGATTGAGGCATAGTCTTTAATGAAGACGCTATACCAACCCATTAGCCCTAGAAAGCTTCACACTTCCTAGACCGTTGTTGGGGATGGCCAATCTTGTATATCTTGGACCTTGGCAGGATCCACTGAAATGCCATCTGTCGATAGTATGAATCCTAGATATTCAATCTACTTCTTGAAGAAAGCACATTTCTTCTTTTTAGCATATAGTTTGTGGGCTCTCATTGTTTCAAGAACTGTTCATAGGTGTGGTTCATGGTCTTCTTCATTCTTGGAATATGTTAAGATATCATCAAAGAAGATGAGAAAAAAGTCATCAAGGTAGGGTCAGAAAATGTCTTCCATTAACCTGTTGAAGGTGGTAGGAGCATTTGTTAACCCAAATGACATCACAATAAACTCATAATGATGGTACCTTGTGTTAAAAGTAGTTTTAGGGATATCTTCCTCCCTAATTATTATTTGATAATATCCTGATCATCGATCTTTGAAAAGACCTTTGCTCCCTAGAGTTGGTCAAGCAATTCATCTATCATGGGAATTGGATATTTGTTTTTCACTATCACCTGGTTTAATCCACGGTAATTGATACAAAGGCACATTGTTCTGTCTTTCTGTTTTTGAATCGGGGCTCCCCATGGTGAATTACTTGGCCGAATGTATCCCTGGTCTAATAGTTGCTTAAGTTGTTCTTTCAGCTCAATGGCTTCAGGAATTGACATTCGGTAAGGTCGTTTAGCAATGGGGGCAGTGCCTGGAATGAGTTGAATTTCATGATCTACTTCCCTTGTGGATGGAAGCTCTGTCAGGTCTTCTGGAAAAACATCCACATATTCTTTTAGCCAAATATGGTTGATCCTTGGCTTCACTATCTTGCTCAACCTTGTTGAGTTTAATTAGATAGATGGACAATCCTTTCTTCAATCCCTTTACTATTCAAGAGGCTTTAGCTAGCTAAACCTTAGGGTTTCATACTCCTCCCTTAGTGGTTACTTGTTCTCCCTTTTTGTTCCAGAATGTAATTTGGCCCTTTTCGCAAATATGGGCATTATTTGGAATTAACCAATCCATTCCTAGCAAACACTCATAAGCCCCGAGATTCATAATTCGAAAGTTCACTTTGGAAGAATTACCACCCAACCTAAATTCTACCCTGCTAGTTTGTTATGTTGATAGAACTTCTTTTCTGTTTGCTAATTCCACAAGCATTCTAGGTGCAAGAATAGTGCTTATGGTTAGCCTTTTTGCACGTTTTGGTGATACGAAAGAGTGGGCATTTCCATAATTGATTAAAATTCGAAAGAGTTTACCTTGATAATTTGTTGGTGTTTGAATTACTGAGAATTGGTAATTTGGACCCTTCCTATTGGAAGTGGTGTGTACTTTGGCTCTTTCCATATCGGATTCCATTGTGGGATCTTTATCATTATTGTCCTCCTTTAGGTTTATTCTAGCAACCTTTCCCCTGCATCTTGGCTTTGCCTCTACGAAATTGACCTTGGCGGGCACTCTCTCTTGAAATGTCATGGTTCGTTGCGGTAGAAACATCTTGGAGTCTCATTGCTCCTTCCTGTGGCTATAAAGCTTCCCACTGCATTTGATTTGGTATTCTTCGTCTTGTTTGGTTGGTACTGTCCTTAGGCTCTTTTTGTATAACCTTGAAAGTTGCCCTTATTCTGACTGTTTCTGTTCCAAATTTTTGCATTTCTTGGCCTTTTTTCAATCTCCTAAACTATTGGAGTTGCTCGAATCAATGCATCTTGTAAATCTAATGGTCTTATTGATTTAAGACGTGTATTCAGCGGTGGATTTAGACCATTGCAAAATTTTGATATTTGCTGTAAAACATTCATTGTCGGTGCATATTTTAGCAGTGTTATGAATTTGGAGTAGTAGGCTTCTAGGCTTAGGCTTAGCTACTTTAGATTGAAAAACTCGTTCATATTTTGGGCTTGATATGTGGATGGAAGATATCTTCCACGTACCGCAGGCATCTCCTATGAGTTTAGTTATGGTAATCATGGCTTGATTTGACGGTGCAGTCCCCTGTAGTAGTGAAATAGTCTTCCATAGATTCTATCCATGTTTCTGCTTCAGTTGGAATGGCCCTTCCTTTACCATCAAACTCCAGTGGCTTGTACTACTTGAGAAGAAAATTCTTGTATTGGGCTTCTGTAGTATTGAGATTTGGGGTGACGTTCTGAAGATTATGCAATTTTATGATCAATTTTCTTTCCAACCATATTCAGAATTAAAGATGTTCACTTACTTACTCTACCTCATTAATTTAGGAGGAAAATTATTTACTACTTATCCTTCCAAAACAATGATCAGGGTCTATACTTCAAAAGAGAGTTTAAAAAAAGTCTTATCTACTATTTTGATTTATCAAGGAGACAAACAGATGGAAAAAATAATTCTTTATATCAATAGGAAGGAAATACATTATTTGAGTAGTCTGTGAGCTTATATTATTCTTGGAAAAGATTTTCCTACCATAATCTAGGTATGGCATTGCGATACATCCATCACATAGTAATTAGGATTCTGAGAATAGATATCCGAAAATCTATATTTCAGAGAAAGATTAGGTAATTCATCTTTATTGTAGTTGCGGCAACTAGAGCATCCTACAACCATGATTTGATCAACCGATATAACCCTCATAGATGTACTGGTTTAGTTTGACATGTCGGCCTCTCGTGAACATGTTTGAGTTTACTTTGACCTCATAGAAGAGATAAATCTTAGCAACCTTAAGGGTTTCCATCCACCTTAATCTCTTTAAATTATTCTAAAGGTAAGCAAGATGGCTTGCGTCAATGTAACAATACTCTCTGCTTAACATCCATTACCTCTCATAATACATGGGCGAAGGATTGTATATTTGATCTAATATCTGCATCATTTGATTTCTCCAGCTAAAGCTAGAGGAGTGCATTGCTGATATAAACATAACTTGGAAAATCAAGAATCACTCCCAAGGTTCGTCTTTTTGCCAGAAATCAAGAACATATATCAACAAGAGAAGGTTCCACTACTTAAGGAAATGTTTTCTTAAAAAAAGTAAATATAACTAGCTTTATTTACTTGCATCATATCCTACATCAACATGCGCTCTGATACCAACTGTAGCGTGTCGCCTGAGCTATTTCTCGATGGTACGTTCTTAGTAGCCCATCAAGAGATGTCCTAGGAAGCGCCGTTTGGGATTTTGATTAAACCCTCGGAGTTTGCTAACTAGGCTCACTTGAGTCTACCCCTGCAGTGGAAGTTTAGGTCACTCCCACAAGGATCAACTTGAGTTTTTTCTGGTCAAATCTATTACTAGTGGCTAATTAATATTAGCAGATTCTAAAGTGATACGAGTCAATCTTTTTGGTTTCTAATGATCCATCAAGTGTGATTTTTATTCCTTCTTTAGAAAAGCTCTCGGCTTACCGAGACCACCCAACCATAGGTCTGGATCCATCGGGGGTCTATCCTCCTGCTTCCCTCAAGAGAGTAGTTTTAGTTATTTAATTACCTACCACTTTAGTTAATTATCTATCACTTTAGGTTCAACATATAAAATCAGCTTCCTTGAATTATGTCATGATACAAATTCGTTACATGCCTTTAATTTACGAAACAAAAATAGAGTAAATAAATTTTTTCTTAATAATTCATTTCGAAAAAATGACTTCTATAATGCCTTATGTTCGAAGTAGTATTCTCTCCAAGTTCCCTTCCTGAACTAGTATTGAAACTTCCTGAACATAGTTTAGAAATCGAAGGGTAGTTGGTAGTTCCTAAGAGCACAAGGAGTGTATGACCAGAGCCCCTTGGTATCCTCATCTCCTCTTGCAAACTAGAGTTCCCTACGACAAGACTTTTGCGTCATGATTGGTCTAAAGTCACTAATGCAAAACAAAAAAAAGAAAAATCCATTGGAGTAGGTTTTATTCACGCTGGCCTTGGGGAGGTCTAGCGCCAAACACTGCCTATTTATGGGATAAGGCCTGCTAGCTGCTTTTGTTTAAGAAAACTAGTACTTGAAGATCCATTACGGGTGCTTAGTTGATGGTATTCGCGGCTTCGTTTGTAATCCCTGTACTCGCCATTATGTTTGTAGTAATTGTGTCTGCAATGTTATTCGCAACTCTTGGCTCCGTGACCTTCGTAGCTTTCTTCTTCTGGGCCATGGTCTTTAATCGCAAGACCGTAACAAAAAGGATGGAATTTGGTGAAGGAGCTTAGGGTTAATTAGATTGATGTAATTTTGATTGATGGGAGGGGAAAAGCGATCACCAAAGATTTTGAAAAATCGAGAAGAGTCTTGATTCCACAGGAAGGAATAGGATAGAAGGGATGGAGGAATTGAATTTGAGAGCTTATAGAGTATCCTCCTTGTCTTCTTGATGAGAAATTCCCATGCTCGCGCTTCTCTTGCCTCACTCCCTCTTGTTCTATACTCCTGAGAAGGGCCTCTCCCCTCTTGCTTGGACTACTCTCAATGGCTCCCCATGCCTCTTATTTATAGCTAAATTAGAGAGGAATGGTTGTGGCTAAGAAAAAGAGTTCTTTATGGAGGGGATCTTGGCAAAATAAGCAATCTGATGCTCAGACCACAAATTTGATAGTTCCGTTGGCTCCAAAAGGGGGTAAAACTCCAAGACACCTACTTAGAATTCTTCAAGATCACTCCTTCTTCTCCCTGTTCGAAGTGCTGTTTGGTCCTTGTAAATTGCGATCGCAATGCGCGCAATTTTGCCAATCCTTCTTTTTGCATTAAATCTCCAAAATTGGTTGAAAAAGCCACTTGTTTTTTTTACATTACACCCTGTTCTAGAATTTTCCATAGCTTTTTAGGATATTTACAATAGATAATATAAAAAATATGCTAGTTTTGTCCAAAAATCTAGTATTTTTGGACCACTAATGACTAATATGACTCACAGCTCTTGTTCATGCAATAACTTTTGTGATGGGTGGTTACTGTCCTTGTCAATCCAGAAAATGTCAAGTTACGATCCATGGGTCTTTTTGCTTGAGATCTTCTCTATTTAATTATTTTAGAGTTCTTGAAGTCCATTTTGTGAGAAGTTGGAAAATTTTTAAATTAAAGTCGGGATATCACAATGGCAGTGAGAAAGTAAATGACAACGCTCTATCTAATGGTGTTTAGTAGTGGGGGCCTTCTATTTCGTAGAAATGCAACCCTACACCTTTGAAGCTCCAAAAGGAAAACCCCAAAATGTTGCCATATTTCAATAGTGAGGTGTGTGAACACACTTAGGACCACTTGGGCACATTATCTCTTCTTTAGGAGGTTTTTTTTTCCTTGGCCTTGTGTATATACCTATTATCCAAGTTGCGTATTTACATTCATGTAATCCTAAATCCAACAATTAGTATGAGAGAGGGATTTGAACTCTTGGATAGAGTTGTAAATACCTTATGCTTAATTTTCTCATATTGGGATGAGATTTAATGAGTATTTAGGTTTATTTCAACCTTCATTTGCACCATTGCCAGTCTTGTGCAAGCTATTTCATCCTTTTATACAAAATTTCTAAGAAATCACTCAATTTTGCAGGTAAGAGCCCTTACAATATCCTTTATATTGTGCTACATAGCATAGGTTGGTTTTGTGCATATTTTCCTCTATACAAGCAGCTTTTGCATCAAGTATAATCAATGGCCATGGCTAACAACAATAATGCATTTCATATGTTGACTATTGAAAACAAGTTGGATGAAACCATGATGTATTGATTGCAAAGGGGCTTTGGAACATTATACATGGAATTGAAAGATGACTTGGTGGTGTTTTAAAATCTCCAAGTGTCATAGAAGCAAGAAGAACATGTGCCATTATTGAGAATGTTGTAGGTTTTAGTTTTACTCTAGTTGATGCTAGAGCACCACCACCACCTACTCATGAGCAGATTTGCTGGGATGGTAGAGATGTAGAGGCTCATGCTTTGATTGCTTGTCTATTAAATGCACCATGATCCCATATATTCAGTCATGTAAGATAGTTAAGGATGCTTGGATACTCTTGCACATTCATATCAAGGAAGAAATGAGTTTCTGTGTTAATGGCAATACTTTCGTACTTATGGATGCTTTGTAAGTACCAAAGATAAAAAAGAATTAGCTATCAGTTTTTGTACTTGCCAATATTGGCTTGATTGTGAAGTTTATTGATGACAAATATACAGTTCATATTCCCTCTTATGGTGACACAATTATTACATCTGGTTTATTGTGTTGTGGATTGTGTAAGCTCAATAAATATGGAAAATGTATGGAAAACATTGTATTTGCTATTGCACATTTGTAGATAGGTGCAAGTGCAAAACTTTAACATGTATATTTTGGTCATTTGAATTTTACTAGTTTGCTATGTTTATAGAAATTTGATATGTTATCTTCATTACCTACTTTTCATGCACATGGGAATAAATATTTATGAAGGTTAAGATTAGATAAAATGCAACATTCTTAATTTCCAAAAGATGGTTGAGTGAAAGTTGTTTGTGGTTTTGTGCAGAGGGCAAGAAAACAAAGTGTGTAAATTAAAAAAGGCTTTATATAGTCTAAAGTAAGCACCTTGGGCTTGATATGAGAAGATACATGTATAAAGCATGCATACTTGCTTGGACGTGGTCTTCGGAATAGTCCATTTGAAGGCACCTTATATGTCAGACATGAGGGCGATGTGTCTCTTTGATCATTGTGGTTTATGTCGATGACTTGCTGCTCTTACTAGTCTTAATGAGACACATATTGTTAAGTTCAAGGATGAGTTGAATTCAAATTTTGACATGTCAGATTTGGGCCTATTGCACCATTATTTGGGAATTTAGTTTAAGCAATGTGATGGATATATTGCTTTATGCCAAACATAGTATGTGAGACATTATTGCTGAGATTTGGTCTTGAAGATTGCAAGTCTATTGCTACTCCTATAATGATAGGTTTGAAGTTGAGCCTTCATGATGTCAGAAACTACTTTGATGTCTTTTTCTATCAATAGGCTATTGGGTGCTTGATTTATGTATGTGTAAAGAGGCTTGGCAGTTAGTTTGGAGACTCACAAATGAGCAGGTTTGTGTAGCCCAAGCACTAAGCATTAGAAAGCAATGAAGTAGATCTTTCGCTAGTTGAGTGGTACTTGATATCTTGGGCTATTTTATCCCAAGGGTGGAGGTGTCATTATTGCCAAATTTATATCATTTTTTAGATTTTGCTTGGGTTAGTTGTTATGATACTTGTGTATCCACCCTTGGTTTTTGCTTCATGCTTGGCAGCTCATATATATTGTGGTTGAGCAAGGAGTAACTCACTGTGGCCACTTCTAGTTATGAAGTTGAGTACATGGGTTAGCTTTCACGACTATGATTGAGTGTGTTTGGCTCAGGTGCCTCTTAGGTAATTTGGCTATTGAGAGAGAGAGAGAGAGAGAGAGAGAGAGAGAGAGAGAGAGAGAGAGAGAGAGAGAGAGAGAGAGAGAGAGAGAGAGTGTGTGTGTGTGTGTAATATCCCCATTACTTAGTTTATTTTAATGTGCATATACATTCCAAAGAAAATTGATTTATGTTGCACATTTTTAAAAAGTAACTCTAATGATGAAATTGACTCTCATTATAAATATACTTGTTATTATTAATGAGATATTATATGCCAGTTCATGGAAGAAAGACTTGGGAGACCCTCCCAAGACTAGCTTATTAAAATTACGTTTGTAGTATAGAACAACAAGAAGAACTAGCCTAGTGGATAGTCACTTGGTAGTTAAGTGCACTTGAGTGATAACACTACCGAGATGGGTGACCTCTCGGGAAGATTTTCCTACAAGCTAGTGGGAGCTTCTCATGCGCAACCAACAGCGCCAATGAATCCTTCGTAGCCCGTTGCCAAGTATGCGTTGGTCGCCACCTTGGTCATGTGCCTTGGAGTGATGCCCGCCCAGCCACACGCCGCACAGTGCGGTGCTCACCCATATATTCGCGCTACGAAAATGGAGCCCCTCCCTGATGTCATCGATGACGTCGTAAAAATGCTAAAAGAAAGCGTCCCCTCTTTATCATCGATGACGTCATTAAAAATGCTAAAAAGCAAATGTCCTCTTTTTACCCCCAGTTATTATATAAATAGGGGTAGAGCGTCACGTCAGTAATACACACAAACACACAATGATCCATGGAAAAGTCTCTCTACTGCTAATTGATGCAACACTCTGTTGCAAATCAGTTGAACCTCTCTTTCTCTCTCTCTCTCCACTCTTACGCGGAAGCACTATCCGAATCCATCAAGCTTCTTTCATGGCTCCCAAGAGACTTCGAGATGCTGAGCAAGGTCACACTCAGAGAGCTCCCCAACACAAGGAAGTGGTCACCTTGCTGCTATTGAGGGAACTCAATATGATGTTGAAGCATAAGTGCAAGTTAACCCCAAACCCATTCAAACCAAAGAATCAGTCATCCCACAACAAATCGAGGTTGCGGCTATAACCCTAATCACGATGGATGGCCAAACAGAGATAATCTGGTTAGTACATAAGAAAAGGATCATGATTAGTTAGAGCTTACTTAGACTTGTAAAAGCATGTTAGTATTATCAAATGCTTTTTAGGAGGGAACATGGAAATTGATGAAGGGAATAGATTCTATGCATCACATTGACAACTGTGTTAAAATGTCTTATGGTTATGATTGCTTTTGGATTTGTGAATGATGAGTTATGGCTCTTATGATTCCAGGCTTGCATAGCTGGATGAGTTGTGGATTGTGGTGGTTCAGGACATTGGGGTCCCCAACCCAATGCTCCCTTACACTCTGTGGAGTGTGGAAAAACTCACCTGCGAGTGGGGGTACTATGCTCCCGAGAGAGGTAGGTGTTTTTGGTTTTTGATCACTTGAGCACCTGAGAGGGCAAAGGGCTGAGTGGTAAGTGCCTCTATTATGTAGGATGGCTCCGGAGGCTCAGGGAAGCTTAGAGGGGCTCTGAGCCAGTGAATTCCCTATTGGCCACGGATGGAGTGCGATCACATACAACCAAATCTCGAGGGATTGGAAGGTCCTATCCTAGGCTGGATAGTGTCTTTTTGTGTAAAGACGGTTTTGTATCACTCTATGGAGTGACGATGAAATAAAGTATTTGGTTTTTGAATTATTTGTTATGTGCTAAAGATCGAGTTTAATGAACCTAGTTTAACGGAGTAATAAAAGGAAGCTGATTTTATATGTCCAGACAGTGTGGTAGTATACTTTGCTAATTAGAAAACTAAGCAAACCCATAGAGGAAAGTGGGAGGCTTCGATTCCTGACAATTGGACACCTATGGCTGGGTGGACTCGATAAGTCGGGTAACTTTTAGACACTAGATAGAGCTGATTAAATCGTGACTCTCCCAATATCAATGGGATTAGTTACCAATTTTAACACCGTTTTAGGGGGTTCGGAGTTGAGATTTTACCTTATGGGTAGGGGGATCGAGTTACACTCTCCCCCGTCTCTCACTCTCTTTGAACCAAGTGCGGTGTTAACCTTACTCCTACCTTTGATTGATTACAAAGTGGTCTTTCTTAGGTAGGCGTTAGATCGTTGTTAGGGGTGACTTGTCTACACTTCCCTTGTGAAGTAGAACTGAGATTCCCATGTTCAACTAAGTCCAAGGTTTCCCATGGGGAGACGGGATGGTGATGTGCATGGATATGAATTTCAATCGACTACTAAGAGGACTCCTCCGGGTTTGTTGGAGGAGGCACCTGAGAGAGAGAGAGAGAGAGAGAGAGAGAGAGAGAGAGAGAGAGAGAGAGAGAGAGAGAGAGAGAGAGAGAGGCATAAGCAATTTCTTAAAGCTTGCGTTATAATAAATAAATTTTAATAATTATTTTTAAACATGTTATGTTATTTTTTAAAAAATATATGAAAGAAATTTCATGTTTTTTGGTTTTTTGAACAAGTGCCTAGTCAAGCTCAAAGGTGGAACATTGTACCACTAGTTTATACGTGATATCCTCTTTAATCATCCATCTCGCTTTCGCTACTTCCTTTAGGAATGTGTTCCTTGGAAGACTCCACTTACCATCCAAATGATGGAGCATGGATAGGCAACTAGTACCCTGATTCAGGGGGTCTAGGTAGTGTTGGACTCTCACCAACTAAGATCTCCAATCCTGGCAGGTTCCCTTAAAGGGATGCCATACCCCAAGGTTTGGCATCAACTCAAAGATAAATTTCATGTCATATATGTTTCACCAAATGTTTAAAATATATGAAACAAAATTTATGTGATTATATGTTAAATTGAATGTTTATAGTTAATTGATATCAACATGTCTATTGTAACATTCGACGACTCTCTATGCAAAAGGCAATACAAGTAGCAAATATGGATTTGACAGACCAAATGATTGAGGTTCATAATGATGATAAATCAATATTAGAAGGGGTAATTTGATAATGTTGTTGAGGTGGAAAAATTTTGACATTTTGCTCACCAGTATTCTCTAGAACAACAATAGAACTAATCTGGCATTGTTGAATATGATGGATTTGAAACTTCCTACTTCAATTGGATATGATACTTATCAAAATCTCACCATAGTAGATACTTTAGCATGGTGAGAATCATGTCATAGTTTTTGATAGACTATAATTGTGCTTCGAGTTTTGAAAGCTAGAGCCCATTAGGTGGCAAGAAATGACATGACAAAAATGATAGTGATGTAATATTTTTATCATGTGTGAGCTTATGACATCACATAGTACTATGAATGTACAATACTTTATTATATAAAAAATGATATAGTGATGTAGTTGTTTTATATATTCTAAATTATATGATATTATTTTTTAATTGTGCCTACTATCTTCTCTCTATTGTGTTTCATAGTTTACATTATGTTTTGAAATATTTTATAACCCTAAATATTACTATGGTTGCCCTATTTAACCTGTATGTGTTGGTTTATAGTCTTTAGCTAAGGGCAAGTTAAATTATTGCTACACTTAGATATTTATCATTTGAAAGTTTTTATAATGAGGTTACTTTCTACGATGATGTTACACCTTTTACTTGAGTAGTTATGGGTGTACATGTTGCCAATGAGGAAGTCATGAGTGTACTTGTTGCTAGTAAGGAATGGTCCAAGATGGGCACTTAAGAGATGAAAAATATTATTCTCATAAGAAATTTAAGGGAGCCAAGGGAGAAACAATGAAAGCATGCCAAGATACCATTGGAACAATTGGTGAGGTTACGTCATATAATAGGACTCAATGGATGCCAAGCTTACCAATTTGGACATGTTGGAGATCCTACTCTCGAAAGCCATTGGGTATATGTAGTATTACAATTATATACCATAATCAAATATGAAAATGCTTAGTCTCTTGATAAATTTAATGTGGATCGTTGCTTACCAAAAGCTTGAGCCGGTGGCTCGCACTGTCATTTACCTAACTAATTCACTAAATGTTATTATGAATGCATGGCATCTTATTATAGCATAGAAAATGAAAGGTGTGATAATTTTATGAGGTGTGACCCTTGTAGAACCAAATATACACATGGTTATATAAATTCTTACCATAGCATAGATGGTATAAAGATATAACCATTTTTTGTAATGAGCATATTTACCTATTAATATTGCACAATTGCTCTTATCATGTTTGATTCAAACTCAACAAATCCAAATGAAAGCCTTTCTTTTTTCAAAACCCCCATTGTTACAAGTGTCAATTCATTAAGATGCCAAATGTGGAATTAACTTCATTGGACCTATTAGCCTTGTAGCTCAATATCTAACAAAGTAGATTGAGGCTAGGGAAACTTGAAAGAATGATCTTTGAACTATAGCTAAGTTCTTGTGGGAGAAAGTCATACATAGATTTGGCTACCACCCATTAAGACTGTGAATGATTGGGAAACATACTTCAATGAAGTGATTGAACACCTTCTATCCTTCTTCATCATTATTTTTTTGGAATTTATCTCCTTCTAAACCTTAGGTAAATGGCCAAGTAGATTCCATGAATAAAATTCTTATCAATGTCAAAACTAATATTGTTTCAACCTCTCAAAGTGATTGGGACAACAAGCTTATTGAATGGCCTACAAAATTGCAAGAGGCCAAATCCCATTTTGATTAACCCATAGTATGAAAACTATCATGCCTATTGAGTTCTTACTCCTTGTTAGATATGCTCCATGCCCCACCCTTGTAAGATGCTACCAATGATCCATGGTGCTCTAAGTTGTAAGGCCCCTATTATAAGGAGAAGCCATGTGTGAGCATGGACATTGGGTGGATTCTTACTTGTATGTTAGATGAGGTCTATGTGATCGGATGGCAAAAAGGTGACCTTTGTGGATCTAGCCTTTGGGTTGGATAGAGTAGTTATGTTGGTAGCAACTTGAGGCACAATGCACTGAGTTGTGAGGTGTGGGAGTTATCAGGGGCCCCTATTTTGGGGTTTGAGATCCACAAAAGCGGCCCCTGGCTGCTAGGGGGTCTTAGGAGGGCTACCAGCCCCCCTTGACAAGGGTTTGGGGACAACACCCTTGCCTCGATAGTAAAGGGAATATTTCCTAAAATATTCTCTAGTCAACTAGGGAAGGCTCATAATATGGTCGGACACTGTGACTAGACTACCTTCCCAGGTTATAAAGAAAGACCTCTCTAAAACCGTTGTCAATCTATCTTTCACCCAATTAGATTTCTTCCAACTACCCTTATGCTCTTCACCTATCATTTTTCTATCGCCATCTAAGCTTCATAGTGAAAGTGCACGAGTGGACAGAGCCATATTTGTATCAATTTGTTTGAAATTAAAGCGGTCTCTATTCTTCTCGTATTTGCTATGTGTTCTCTACTCCTTGCTCAAATTTTGTCCATCATTGTGCCATGTAATTTTGATATGCTATTAGAGCCAAGGGGCTTTGAGAGTAAAGAGTATATGAGAGGCAAGGACTTCAACAACGAAGATGAGAAATGTCGTCTATTGTAGATGGTACACACCACACTTTTTGGAAGTTTAAAATGACAACTATCCTTGATTCTTATGAGCTTCTCGAGACAGTGCTTGTTGCTAGGGACTGATCTAGAACCACAACCCACCCCCCAACCATCAAAATTGAGTGTTATGATTCCTCCGAATACAGATCTTCTATAAGCTTGGAAATGAAGGAGTGTAGATGTTGTGTGCCTTAGTTACAAGTTGTTCTTATAGTGTTTTGACCTTGATTCAGTATTTATATAACCAAGGCATCATAGGATTGGAACATACTAAGGAGTTAGTGCAAAACGCGAAATCAAACAAGGATTCAAAACTTGGAGAATCAACTAGCATCAGAGAAGTTTGTTGAAGGAGAGACAACTAAAGCACATTAGGGCCGAAAAATGCTTCAAAAAAGGCACTTTTATTAATCACATGATTAAGAAAAGGACCAAAGAGAGCTTGCCACATGTGCAAGAATATGGTATTCTTGTCTCCTTTTTGGAGATAGTAGAGTCCACTTCATGATTCTCTCCTCCTTTTTAGCCAAAATCTCCAAATTTTAACATGTGTTGATAGTCTTGGTGCTTATTTAATTATCAAATCTAACAAAGGACATGATAAAGATGTTGTGAAGTTAATAATGACTTTTTGAAAATCGAGAGCTTTTTGGCATCTAATATATTTTCGTTAGTCTTCTTAATATTCCTTTTTAGTTCATTCGCCTTTCTTGGTGAGCTTCTTTCTCAGTGAATTCAATCTAAGTATGGCATCTAGAGGGCACCCTTCTCATTTAGTAAACTCATGCATCATTTATAGCCAAGGAGCTGATGGAAATTGGGAGCCAAAAACCTTTTGCATAAAATATTGGGTTACTATGCCACCCTCTTGCAAGGACTCTCATAAGCTAAAAAGAAAAATATGAGAGGATATAAAACATCATTGGAAGGGACATATTATTGCTTTCAAAATTTCACATGAAAGATGGTTTGTCAAAGTGCAACATGTTTACATGGCCAAGGATATGCACTTGCCTCCAAACAAACATGTTTCCTTGCAAGCACATTGTAAGTCTTGAGTCGATAACATATGTGATATTTTTTTTCATGTAAGCAAGTATTAATACTGAATTCTTAGTTGTAGATATATTTCTGTCAATAAGTATTGAATGGCAACCTATGGAGAGCTTAAGTGAAACCTTCCATGCGATTCATAAGGCGTTTGCAGACATTCTCTATGTTTATGAGACCATAGTTCTTTTAGTGAGAGAAGAGTTTTTATATATTATGCATAGTATGTGTGGTTCCCTCTAGAGAGGATACACATGGATATATTGAGGATTTTCCATTGCCAAGTCTTCCATCTCTAAATTGTGAGATTCTTGATAAGGCAATGATGCACAATTTTAAATTCGAAATATGTCAAGATATTCAAAAGTCTATGATGGCAGCTGGATGGATCTCAAGAAGAATACGCTTGTCATGGTTTATATCCTTACATATCTTTATGGCCTGCTTCAAAATATAAAATTTACAAAGGACAAAGGTATCCTGGCTAAGTAAAATTTTGCAGAAGAGGAATTAGAAAATATTATAGAAAGGCTTTAGAAATATAGAGAGTATGACCATAAAGGTGATACCATGAAGTGTATTGTATGCCCCCAATCCTTGACTTTGTGTTATAACATCATGAGTTTGTGGCTTTGTGTTATAACATCACACGAAAAACTCTTGCTTTGGGCTTCGATTATAGGAGATACAAACTTAAACTAGGCATTTGGATTCCCTTGGATTTTGATACAAATTGCATGCCTTTCAAACTTAAGGTGCAAGTTATAGCACATGAAGAAGAAAAGGAGGTAAATGCCACTTCCAATTGGAGTCTTAAGGATGTAAGGAATACCTTGGAGCTGCTAGAAAGTACATCCCTTGGATATAAGCTCAAAGTCAAGGGTAAAACAATTGGAAACAGAGCTAAATACACTTTCTCTTGTATGAGCTACTTGCCCTCCACAATTGTAAGTTTTGAGCCATAAATATAAAAATATTTATTACATATAGAATAAAAAGATTTTCATTGAATCAAGTGTTATGAAATTGAAGTGAAAATATACAAGGATGCAAAATAGCAATTGAGATTTCTCCTAGTTTTTGTTTGCATCTATTTATCTTCTTTTAGCATTGCGACATCCTCCTTGTTTTCTGCAAAGATTTGTAGTCTCCTTACAGTGGCCTTTTTCTTTGGTTGTTGGAAGAAATTGACTTTGATAGGGGTCCCTTTCTCTTCAGTCTCTAAAGAGGAGATGGATGAGACTCCATAGGGGAAAGTGTTGGCTTTCCTTTCTTTTTGGAGTTCACCTTACTAGTCTTTCTAGATGACTTGCCCTTGACCTTACTCTTAGTTGAAGATTTTTGTGGAGGGGAGTCAAGATTGACTGGTGTGATTGCCATATCCAAAATCAACTCAATACATTGCTCACTCATCCACCACATGTATGAAATGGGATAATCTTGGCACTACGAGAAAAAATGTAACAAGTTGAAAAACTCAAAAAAGGTTCCTAAAAAAACAAACAAGATGAAAAAATAGTTCCTAAAAAAACAAACAATATGAAAAATACTTACATTCACCCCATCTATCTTGATATCTTTGAATCTAATGTCTTGCAAACATTTGAAAATCGAAAACAATTTCACTGATAATAGTGGATCAACAATAAAGAGATTTCCTGGTTAAGAGAAGCAATCAATGCCCTAAAACCAATAGTAAAAACAAAGGAGTGTTTACAATGAACAGCACAATCATTCCATATACTAAAACTTTTGAGAGTAAAAATGCATTACCTTATGTAACAATGGACTATAGAATCTGACAATTGAATATATTTTTTAACAATAAGGACTTGTCCTAAGAAGATATACCAAGAAACATTGACAACCATTTGTCCATACACCTCATTCATTCTCTTATAGTTGACAAGGCCAAGGACATTGATTTTTCTCTTGCAAACTTCATTGTAATATTCTATAATCTCTAGTGGTTTTTCTTGTTGGACAAACTCTTGTTGGGATGTGGTTTTTATTGGCTATAGACGTGCCACGTCCTCGATCTTTGGCCCTTTTTCTCTCTTGGACAAATCTGGTGGAATGTTAAGGATCTCAAAGGTTTTTTTTATCAAAACTGGATAAGGGCTTTAATACCTTGTCAAACCTATACATGATTCTATTGACCATACTATAATCTTTGTTCATCAAGGTCACCCTATGAGCATGAGTAGCACCAATGTAAGCATAATTCATAAAATTCTTTAGCTGTCTCTCTCCTGAAGACAAACAATGGTTGCAAGCTGCCATTACTTTTGCATGCCAATTTCCGTGGACGCCCTTGATAAT
The DNA here is from genome assembly GCF_053477565.2 of Lygodium microphyllum. Classification (NCBI taxonomy): domain Eukaryota; kingdom Viridiplantae; phylum Streptophyta; class Polypodiopsida; order Schizaeales; family Lygodiaceae; genus Lygodium; species Lygodium microphyllum. Next base: position 62,509,230 of record NC_141135.1, read on the forward strand.
CTATCAAAAATATCATCGATAACTTTGATAAAAGATGTCTTTGGAATGCCATGCCGTGTAGCTCTCTATGCCTTCCTTATCTCACTAAAACACTTATGAATATAGTAAAACCTAGACCTTCTCTTTCTCTTGGGCTTGGAAGGCTCTCCTCCATGAGTAGAAGAGGGTCCATGTTGCTCTATTTGCTGAATAGGTGCTCTAGGAGGGGAGGTTGGAAACTTGGTAGTTTTAGAAGAGGACTCTCCAACAAGATCATAGGATTAGTCATTAACTACATGGAGCTTGCCATGGATAGGAGGAGACACACAGTCTTTAGACTTTATTGCTTTGATTGCATGGAAGAAGGATGTGGAAAACAAGGGGTTGCAGGGATCTTAGGAGGAAAATCTTTTGAAACCTTTGATGGCCTTGCCTCTTTCTCACTATCCTTGTTGTCTATATAGATCCTTCTTGCTATCTGCTTTGTCCTTGCAATCACTTGCTAGAAAATGACAGGAAGACCAATCAAAAAATACGAACCACAGAAGGTAAGATATGGTGCAAGAGGAGGGAAGTGTGATCTTGTGAAGAATCTATTCACACTGCATTGTGGAGCTGTAGATATGATGCGAGAGGAGGGAACGATGATCCTGCAAAAGACCTATTCGCACAATATTGTCAACTACAGATATGGTGTGAGAGGAGGGAATCGTAATCCTATGAAAGATCTATTCACGCTATATTGTGGACTGCAAATATGACGCAAGACTCGACATGAGTGTGATGTTGTTCAAGGCCTATTCGTGCCATATCATGGATGCGAACATGGAAAAGAAAATGCAAGAAAGACATGAGGATTAAAATGCTGATATGATGTGATCAAAGCTATTCTTACTGTTGGATTAGTTTCCCTCACTTAGTATTGTAAAAAGACAATATGGCACGATCTCTATGATGTATTAGCTTTGTAAGAGGTACTCTTGCTGTATCCAAAGGAGCTGATACAATGTAAGAAAGAAGAAGCATCAACACTACAAGAGGTCTCCTCCCTTTGTTGAGTAGCAAACAAGCATGTGCAAAGCAAAGCAACAAAGCAGATACATTACAATAGGCAAGAGAGGCAATCTACGAGGGGTTGTTGTTTGCGTTGTATGATGGATGTCTAAAATGAGCCATGTAAGCTAGGATCAATCTTATATACTTGTGTGGCATGTGACATGTGGCATTGTATTATTAGCTAGGGTTTTCCACAGGCATCCATTTGGCCATCCATGTGGCAAATCCTTCCGTTTGTCTACTATAAATACGTGTTACAAGGCATATTTTTGCTTGTTTATCAAATTTTGAACTCGAATTATTTGAGTCCTCTTAACCTATTTTTAAGTTTGCTGTGCTATTTTGGGTGCTATTTTGTTTGAGTTGTTGTGGGAATCATGATACAAAGCGAGAAGTGTTGTTCAATAAGCGATCAAGTTTGTTTTTGTGCCATATTAGCATTTAATGATACAAAGAAAGCATGCATTCTCCATGTGATTGGCTTCGTCTATTTGCATCGTATCGTGCATCCTTCGATGCCTAAACCAAAAGATTTTGTAGGCTCCCAAGATGTGGTCCCTAGGTTGTCTTTAGGTTTAAGGTGTTTTGGTTGTCTTGCCTTTTCTCTTGAAATTCCCACTACTTTTTCTCCTTGCTCAATAGCAAGTGTAGGAATGCCTAATAAGTCTCCAGTCAAAGGTAAGTCACCATTGAGGGTTCTTGGATTGTCTCAGATCATAGAGCTTTCTCTCTCAAAAAAACTCCTAGACTTTCTTCTTAAGAATGGCATGGAGTTATCATACTATGGAAGTGCAAATGATATTTTCAACCCTAATTGGGATATTGACCATGTCTTGAATTCTTGAATCTTGTGTATTAGACAGACAATGACAATGACACTAACTGAAAGAGGAAAGCATCATGATATTGTATTCATCTCATATGAAAGTGACATCCAAGTACAATGTTATATAGAACTGGGTAGTAGCATTCTGCACCACTGTGCTTATGGGATTCAGGACCTCATCCTAGACTGCTTGATTTCCTTGCCTATTGCTCCATACAAAGAAGCATTCAAATGGATGTGATTGCTAGAATCTCAACACCCCTCCTCAATCACAACCAGGAAGGCACAAAGTGTGTAGAGGCTTTAGTAAGAGAAACACCTGTAAAGTGTGGGCATACCACAGACATGGCAAAACACCAAAGGCTGTCACAGAAAAGGCTAAGTGTGGGTACCACAAACATGGTGGACATCCAAAGGCTGTAATAGGGGCTTGACAAAGTGTACAGAGACTGTAATGCCAGGTTACATGAGGAGTTTACAAGCTTATGGTAGGAGCATCAATGGCAAGTACATACAATAAAAAAGTCTAGTAAAAATTTAGGTCAAGGACCGACAGGGCCTTGTGGTTTTCTGTCTTTTTAAGTATGGCATTATGAGCATAACAAATCTTCTTGTCCTTCTTCATCTTGATGTAGGTCTTCTTGTCAGTGTAGTCTAGCTTGCTCTTTTTGATTTTGTACTTGTTATCTACTTTGCTTGCAGCTTCAGTCTTCATGTCCATGTCCATGTCCATGTTCCCCTCAAGCAAAGATACCATCATCTTTGAGGCAGCGGAAATGTCTTCAAAATCTTGCATTATCCCAAAGGTAGCAGACATGTCTTCAAGTTCTTCAAATGAGCTCATTGATTGTACTTTAATGTAGGCGGCTCCATGTCTCTTTTCAAGTAGAATAGAAACATCTTCTATGTAGTACTAGTGATGAGCAATAAGAGTAGTTATGTCACTCCTGATAAGAAGCATCCACTTAAAAATCTTCATGTTTGGTAGATGCATCAGCATCAAATGAGTGAGATTAGACCACCAATGAGTTGATTTTTGAATGTGCTAAAAAACACGTGGCAAGAAGCATTGAATTAGTATAAAGAGATACGATGCTTGAACTTCAAGTGGGTTGCTTGATCTTCAGGTGGGTGCTTGGATCTTCAAGCGTGTGCTCCAAATCTTCTTCTTGAAGATTTATACTGGCTGGAAACTTCAGATCTGAGTAACAAATGCTTCAGTTGATTGAGAAGAAGTAAGAGCTTAAAGTGAAGAAAGAAGCTTGAGTTAAAGTGGCTTGGTCTTCTCTTGAATCTTTTCCTTGTTGATTCTTTAATCTTCCCCTCCTCAAATCATGCACGACACTTCAGTGCTCAATTTGATTTGAATGTCAGGAATGTCAGTGAGTTGGAAGTGGGGAAATGAAGTAAATAAGAGCTTGAAAGAAAATAGCTATGGTGGAGCTTTTAGGGATTACACCTCCCGACTGGTTTTTGACCTGGTGCAACTCACTAAAGTAATTATTTGACAAACCCTTTCATGAGAAGAGAGCTTGGATATTGGGATTTCTTTGCCCTATGCTCACAGGACAAACCGTAGAGCACAGACTCAGATCCAAACGTACAACCAACAACCAGTGTGTTCTGGACAACGAGGACAAAAAATCACAATGCTGCAGATAGGAGCGACCAATGTCAGGGTTGATGTGCTGGGTTGAAGCGTCTTGAAGTGGGGAACAAATCTTTAGAAGGAAGCGGGTTAAGATATTGACTGGTTGAGGAGATCAAGAAGCTCCAAGAAGGCAGGGTCCTATAGGCTATGGCAGACAAGCAATGGCTATGAGATTCAAGTGAAGAAATGAGGTCATGCCTTCAACCTGAGTTGGGGAGAGATCAAGCAAAGTTGAGAGAGTATGAACCGTAGCTGGAGGAGTAGTGCCATGCCCAACTGGGCTCTGATACCATGTTGAGAAACATGGGATCTAGAGCATGGCAAAAGCTATGGAGGTTGGAATTTAGAGATAAACCTCATGATGACATAGACAAAGAAGACAAGACTATTACACAAGTGAATTAGGTTTCAAGATTGAGACTTGAACTCATAAACAAATTCTTGTGTATTAGACAGACAATGACAATGACACTAACTGAAAGAGGAAAGTATCATGATACTGTATTCATCTCATATGAAAGTGACATCCAAGTACAATGTTATATAGAACTGGGTAGTAGCATTTTGTACCATTGTGCTTATGGGATTTAGGACCTCATCCTAGACTACTTGATTTCCCTTGCCTACTACTCCATATAAAGAGGCATAAAAATGGATGTGATTGCTAGAATCTCAACACCCACTTCACGCTTAGGGCACCTCAAGGGCAAGACGTAACTAGGGAGGTAACACTCGCCTATGGTTAGACATGTCACCCTAAGGTACACACACCGCCCCTCCCTTTGCATGAACGGGGTCCTCAAGTGTGGGACATCACCCAAGCTTGCCTGTGGTTAGTTAGACCATGCTCCTTGTTCCACGAGCACGAGCATAGAGCATTGCATGGTGAGGTAGACACTCCCCTTAGGTAGAGCACTTTCTCCTTTCAGGTACAACAAGATGCTGCAAACCACCAACTTCGAAGGCCCCCATCATCCACTCAACATACCTTGGGTTCACCATCCAAATCATTACCAAAGCTTCCCAATCAACAGAGTTTGGATGTGGCCTTATCATCACCCCACCAGCCACTTGTTGCCTAGAGCCCACCCTTCCACAACAAAGAGCTCGAAGTGCCATGGGACTGGCACCCGTTGTCTCGGAGGGGGGTAATGTTAACCTCAATTCGAGATGGTGAAAATATGAAGCAAAGAGTGAAAAAAGGATAGAATGTTAACCTCAATTTGAGATGGCGGAAATATGAAGCAAAGAGCGGAAAAAGGATAGAAAAGAGCAAAGGTATAGAGGCGGCCCCTAAAGCTAAGCTGAGGCAAAAAGCGCAATTTTAAATGGAAGGCACCTCAAAAAACTCTAAAAACTCTTGTAAAAGAGCAGCGTGCTCCCTATTGTGCCATTTGTAAAAGAATAGATTAAGGCATGAGGCAAGAAGAGGGAAATAGGAAAATGACATTGCCACAAAGGCCGGTCATGTAAAAAGGGATGGGTGCCCATGGAATTTTAGGGCTTGTATATAAAGTTCCAAAAGTGAATGGAAGCTTACTCTTTGGTCTATGGCTAACAAGAGTCCTCTCTTTTTCTCTTCACCTTGCTTGTGTGTGTGCTCTTGAGAGTAGGAGTGTGAGAGTGTAAGGGAGTGAGTGTGTGGGAGTGAGAGATCAAGAGGGTGAAGCTCTTCACCATCTCCTCTACTCTTCTTCTCTTCTCTTCTCTTCCCTCTTCTTGCGCGCATGCGGCTATTGTAGATGGAGCTCGAAGGAGGAGACTTGAGGATGCTTGAGCTAGCATCTAGGATTGTGGAGCTACCGGTGTGTGCGAGGGAGGAGGCAACTCATTTTGTCATCGAGGTAAGTTCACTACACTCGTAGGTTCGAAGGCGCATCAGCTAGGTGAGAGATAGCCATTAGAGCTCATTTAGAACACTTGAAACAATAAGTAGTCCGTGGGTCTTGGTGGTTGAGTGTGAGATCCCTCCACAATGGCAAGGCCATTCTCACAATCTCTTGGCAACTAGACTACAACAAAAGAGGGAAAGGGCGAGTCCACTACAATCGGCCTTGATCCTTCTTCTTGATTCTTACATTCATGGGAGTGAATAGAGAGACAATATGGTCAATTTAGAGCTTGATATGAGTTGTCTATGTGAGAGCGGCTTGATCTATAGAGACTAGAAAGCTTAAAGGAATACACCTTCTCTTTAATGCCAATTTAGTTCTCTTATAGAGGCCAACCTGCATGTTTTTTCTCTCAGAACTCTCATTTCCTTCTAAATATTGGTGAAATTCCCCTTGACTTTGTCTAAAAGACTTAGCAATAAATACCTAAATTAAGGCTAAAACATTTTTTGCTTGTTTGGGTGCCCTCAAACTTTTTGACATGCCATAACTTGGACATCATGAGCGAAAGTCCAAATTTAGAAAATGGTCTTTTATATACTAGGGTAACATGTGTCATCAAAATAATAAAAGGACTATAATTGACCCATTTGAACCAAAAGTCTAGTTATGCACTTCAAAATTTTGAAACTTGACATAACACAATGAGAAAAAGCCATGTAGAGGAATTGATAAGTTCCATAGTCTTCCCATGTTTTGACCAATCCTAATTCAAAATTATTAGAAACTACACTAAACATCAACTCATTGAAATTTTCACTAAATCAAAACACATTATTTGGATTTTTTATGTTAAACTAAATCACATTGCTCCTAATAATGTAAATATGCTTTTACTTGGTATATTTTTGCTTTCACGTGCTCAAAACTACTCCAAGTACTATACTTTATGTCAATGATGTTGATATGTAAGACCATTGCCTAGATTTTCAATGAACTTTATTGATATCTTGCAATCTTGGATCCTTGATCTACTCTTTATGCTCCAAGATAGGAACATTATGTATCTATGTCTACAATCCAAGACATCATAACCCATATGCATTAGGTCGCATCACTCCATAAGTTCCCTACCAAATCTATTATTGACCTCATCAATGCCAAAAATCCCATTACATGATTAGATTGCTAGTCATTGAGGATATTTTTATACTTAGGACATTTTAGACATATGAATCAAGATTAGGAATGAGTGGAACTCACAAGATGGATCTAAAGACAGAGAAGAAAAACCCTAGAAGGACATTTTTCCAATAGAGGGAAGAGGGGATGTAATTAATGATATCATCTTATTAGTTTTACAGGATTGGAAAATGTCTACTATTAGCATATGCATCAATTATAGGTAAAAACTGGAGCTCGAAGTAATCTCAGATAGCAAAATGGAGCAAACTTAGCCCTTATGGATTCACTCAAAGAATTTGTTAACCTATTCATCCATATCAAATCTTGTCCAAAAGAGAGATCTTGAAGAGTTTTGTTGATATCACTAGCTGGAGACTCCCTTCCACTTTGACTTTAGTTGTTGGAGCTACAATGACTTAAAATGGAGATTGCTAGAGAGAGAGAGAGAGAGAGAGTATGTGTGCATGTGTGTGTGTGTGTGTGTGTGTGTGTGTGTGTGTGTGTGTGTGTGTGTGTGTGTGTGTGTGTTAACCCTCAACAAAAAAGGTGGAAAATCTAGAAAATCTAAAGCAGAAGACAAAGCCAAGGCAAAAGCAAATTAGAGAACGAAGGCATGCCAAGAAAAATTGGGAAACACAAGAAGTGTGTCCTACATCAAGGAGAGGCGCTCAAGAAAAAGTGCAAGTCAATACTTTTGTAAAAGAGCGCAAGTCAATATTTATTTTAAGAGCGCTGGGCTCTAACCTGTGCAAATTGTAAATGTAGATGGGTGGTAGAAAGGAAGCTAGGAAGATAGGAGAACAATGGAAAAAAGGGCCTAGACCGGCCATATAAAAAGGGGATGACCACCCAAATGGGATTTATGGCTTTGTATATAAAGTTCAAAAGATGAATTAGAGCTTATTCTTTGGTGTGTGGAAAAATAGACTCATCTTCTCCTCTCCTTCTCTTCTCTTTAATTTCTTGTGCGTATTTGAGGGAGGGAGTGTGAGAGTGTGAGGGTGAGGATCAAGGAGGTGAAGCTCTCCACCATCTCCTCTCTTCTTCTTCTCTTGTCTTGTCTTCTCTTCTCTGGTCTCGCGTGCGGCTATGGAGGATGGAGCTTGGAGGTGGAGGTTTGAGGATGCTTGAGCTTGCATCAAGAATCATGGAGCTATTGAAGTGTTTGAGAGAAAAAGCAACTCAATCGAGCATCAAGGTAAGCTCACTACATTCGTAGAGAAAGATATGGCGTGTCAGCTATGTGAGAGGTAGCCATTAGTGCTCGCTTGAAACGCTTGAACAATAAGCAGTTCGTGGGTCTTGGCGGTAGAGCTTGTGCTCACCTCTACATTTTGGTTTCATTGCCGAGACCAACAGATTCAAGCTTGAGTGCTTGAGTGCTTCAAATCGAGCATTGAAGTAAGGGTTTCATCCCCGAATCGGAGCTTAAGATAGATAGAAGTTTTGGGTTTTAATCCGTGCTACAAGTAAGTATTTTTTGTTTTTTGATGATTGGTTGAGTAGGAGAAATCCACTCAATACCCTGCTTTTGATTTTTGTCGCATTTAGAGTAGGTTAGGTAGGAGAAATCAGAGGAAATCAGAGAGGAAAGCTTGAAGTTCACTTCTGTAAAACAGTCTTGAACATGGCAATAATAGGGAAAAATGAAAACAAAAGAGTGCTCAAATGTCTCAAAGTCAAAGGTTGAGTGATTGGGAAGGCTAAGGTGCAGGCCATTGAGGGCTTAAGGTCCTGGGTGACCACAGAAAACCTCATTTACAGTTTTGGCTTTATGTGGTGTGTGTGTGTGTGTGTGTGTGAGCGTGTAGGTCTAGGTCTACATCAAATCGATCGGAGCATATCGAGACTTTCAGTGAGATTCAGGTATGGAATGCCCTTGGCCTCCCTTGGCCTATACTCCTTGATTCCTGGAAATTCTAGTAGCAACATCTATATCTAGATTTTTGGCAAATAAGTGATCGACACACTATTCGGCCGGTGGAATTGGATGCCCCCCACAATGTCTAATTCCCAAAATGGGACCAAATGAACCGTTCGATTCCCAAAATTGAACCCTTGGACAAATCCACATCGTTCGATAGGACACCCTGTCTGATTTTGAAATTCGAACAATCCACAATCGCACTCAGACTCCGATCTACCAATCGGACGCTCGACCCGTCCGATCACACGATGGATCAAACCACAGAATCAGACCAATAGCCTTGTTCGATTGATAGACCATTCAGAATCAAATGGTCTAAAATCGGGCAGTATCTCATTAGACATTTGATTTCGAGGATCAAACTCCCAGAATTGGATGCATAGACTGCCAGAGTCGGACCGCAACTCCAACTGTCTAATCGGACACACACCTGTTCGATTGTGACAATCATACCGAACCCAAAATCAGACACTAGTAAATCTAAGAAGGAAAACCTGGGCATTCGATGAAACCGGCTAATGAGAAGCGTAACCCACACTTGAAGAACCCACAAAATGCCTCACATGCAGTTACAAACCTAGCAATTGGGGTCGAACGGTCTAAAACAGTGTTCGGTGTTGTGGGTTGATTGCAAGCCCCAACTTGACTTGGACTGAGCTGAACGAGACCTAAAAACTAGCGAGGACAGTTAGGAACCAAAAACACAACCCTATCAAGCCAAGCCCATAGACAAGAGCACCGAAGCTACATGCACTTTGTTTTTTTTCACTCACTCTGATTTCCATCACTCGAAGCTCAATTAAGGAAAGCTAAAAGCCTGATTTTGCACAATGTTAAGAAAAGAGCGCACATACGTACCCATGCACAGAGTGAGGGTAGGTCGAGGACTAATTATAAGTAACAAGGAACACACTGAGACTTAAGAACTGGAAGGAACCCACTAGTAAGAGAAGACCCAAAGACATAGAAGGGATCTAAAATCCCCAAAGGTAGGACCAAGTGGAGAACACAGCCAAAAATCTGAATGCAAGGACAAACAATATCGTGGAAGTGGACCTGCCCGACCTTATCAACTTGATTGACAACTTGGCAGAACAGGAAGTCCTAGACATAGAAGAAGGCAGCTCAAGCTGTAGAAGTGACAAGAAGCTTAACCTAGGAGACTTTCCTGAGGTTGTCAAATAGTTAGTGTACAAATACGATGCTCAAACTTGGCTAGAACACCGCAGCAGACCAGTCTCAGGGACATCATGGTAGACCTAGAGGAGGAAACAAAACTAGCCCACAGAGCTCTACAAGGCCTAGCAGCGTACAACCAAGATCAGCAAACTAGGAACTTACGCCAGAGCTTAGAAATGTGAGAGATCCAGAGAGTGTTAGCCTTAGCGGGCAGGAATCGGCCAAAGAGCGAGAGAGCACTAGAAGGAGATCTCACGCTAAGTGAGCTCCTGATAAAGCGGTTGCTAGATAACACAGTCGCAGAACACAGCGCTGCAGCATTGGCAACATCATTATGACAGGGTTGGGAGTCAACCAAGGCTCTAGGAGCCAATCGAAAATCTGTGTAGTAGTAAAGCAGTTGGATAAATACCAAGCAACCGATGACCCATACAACTTTGTGGAGCAATTTGAGTAGATCTACGAGGCCAACGGCCTCACTGATCCTACTCAACGCTCCCAAGCCTTCGGACTGTGCTTAGGCAACAAGGGTTGGGGACCTAGTACACAACTCTAGATGTTGTAGAGCGTGCCGATTTCAATGGCCTAAAAAATCTCTTCATTAAGAGATTTTCCAAACCGGGATAGTGCGGCTTATGAATGTCAAGCAGAAAGAGAGAGAGGAGATTTGAGATTATGTGACCCATGTAAGGAGACTTTTCAAGAGAATTCCCCTAGGTGAGAGACCAACCAAAAGGGCGGTATCCATGGTATTCATCAATGGAATACGGGGTGAGGAGCTCTACAAAGCCTTGGCCAGCAACCCAAGCTTGCAGCGAGATGCACTAGCAAGGGTCTTTGAAGAAGCTATTAGAGTGGACAACCAACTCAAGGAAAGAGGCTCGAATTAGGAAGAGTCTAGTGCTAGGAGTTTCAAGAGAGCCTCAACGCCGAGTGAGAGAATGGACCTGAGTTGGGACAAGAGCTAGCAGAGATTAGGATGGACATAGCCAAACTATAGGAGATGATGAGACAACCAATGCGCCCAAATATCCAATGTGTGCATTGTGGTAGAAACCACTTGTCACCTAGGTGTCAGGACCCTAGGTCATGACCTTGTGCTAATTTTGGTAGGTTCAGCCATGACACCATGCATTGTCGATTACATCAGAGACTCCCATACCCACAGCCTTAAGGTCAACCCCACCTTGTGGACAGGCTATCAAACTTCTTTGGAAGGGGAGCCCCTTTGGCTCTTTCGGCACCAAATGATGCTAAACCTACCATCCCTAGGATGGAAACCAATCCTATAGGTATCCCTAAACTGCCTAGACCCTACATGACCCATCCATCAAGTGATGCCCCAGTCCACTATATGGATGAGCCTAGCAACGATGAGCCATATGTAAACCCATACGTGTCATACAATGAGAAAGGCAATGCTATCCTCATGGACTATCGACCAGTACCAGCAGTGATGGAGTTGGGAAGAGGGAGAGACAGAGGCCTAGGAGGGCAAGCCCAAGAGCCAATTGTGTGTTGGACTTGTAGTCACCCAGGACATATTTCCTCATGCTATCCCAAAAGGGAGAAAGCAAATAGAGATAAGGCTAATTTAAGATGTGCTGACTGTGGAATCACTCATCTCTTTGTCAATTGCCCTAGACGAAGGCCATCCTCTAGTTCGGTAAACAAGCCATCGGTTCCATTAGGGTTGTTCAGTGTCAAGACACTCAATAGGGAGGCAACACCTATTCCATTATAGGTCATGACCCGCACATAGACAAAGCAGGTTGGCATATCATTGCTAGGGCCTAGCAACCTTGACCCAACCTCAGTTGGAAAGAAGAGGCGGAGACAAAGGAAGAAAAAACCAGACGCTAAGGTCACCCTCAGAATCGAAAGTGCTACAACACTGCCAGTTGGAAGGAAAGTCGTTGACAATTAAGAATTTCTACACCTGTCTTCTTGAACCTCACTTCATGACCAAGATTAGTTATAGCAGCAACTAATAATAGATTTCTCCTAATTTCGGGAATATACAACACATTTGAAAGCTTTTTCACATCACCATTTGCAGCAACAAATGAAATAGTACCTATGCCCGCAACAGGGCATTTTGCATCATTTCCAACCGTCACAGTGATGGATTCTTGTAGAGGCTGCATAGAACTATATAGACCTTTCTTGTTGGTCATGTGATGGGAGGCCCCACTATCCAACACCCATGAGTCAGTGGTAGATTCTTCTTGCACCGAGGAGCACACCTCCTCAATGGTCACCATGAATAACTCCAACTCTGCTTCAGTCGTATTGGTTGTCTCTTTTCCTTTACTTTTAAGGGTACCATTCTTTTCATCTGCCTTCTTGACACGACAATCTGCGATTGCATGTCCTTTCTTCTTGCAGTAGAAGCACTCTCCTTGAAACTTGTTCTTACCGCCCTTCTTCTTTTTGTCACCATCATTTCTGGTGGAGGAACCACCTTTGCCTTTTGCATTGGTAGAGAATGCAACATCTCCCTTAGTTGAATTTGCATACAATGCATCATATCATGAAAGTATCCAAATGACTCATTTTCAGGCACTATATGGGCAAGATTGTCTTACACCATTAAATTTTTTCGATCCTACCCTATGGGTAGAAGCATCTATGCAAATGTTGGAAGAAATGGATTAGCCAAGTGAAAGCTATAAGGCAAGATATTCAAGCTACCAAGAATCGGCAGAAGGCATATGCGATCAACGAAGGTAAGAACACATTTTCAAAGAAGGTGACTTGGTTTTCCTACGAGTTTGTCTAAAGAAAAGTTCCTTATCTTTGGGGGAATTCAAGAAGCTAAGTCCTAGGCATTGTGGGTCATATAAGGTACTAAAGTGTCTAGGACCAAATGCCTACACCAGGAACACATAAAGGACACTGAACCCATACTAGAGGACGAGATCGATGATCTCTCAAGCACAGGCACCCCAATCTCTCTCCCACAACCAAAATCAAGGGAGGTGATGGAACCACAAGCTGGGCCGCCTCGACAAACTCTAAATGTTTTAGGTCAACAAAATAATCAAGGCCATTGACCAAGAAGAACAACAGACCTAGAAGATAGGCGAGTGACTAGCAACCTCCTCAATACACTGGTGGCCACCCTAGTAACTCTCAGCTTAGGCAACCTTCTTAGGTAGCACCCAATATTATGACTGGAGCTAAAGCAGTGGATTGAAGAACCAAATGAGCTAATGGCCACAGACTTGCCTAAGCATGATACAAAAACCCAAATACCCAGTCTAACGTTGCACTCCATGCCTAAATCTATGCACGTCAATGCCTTTTGGAAAGGCATGGAAATGCATGCAATCCTACTAGTCCTAGCACTGAGAGATGTCACCAAAAAGGGAATCGTGAACACAGGGGCAGGAACAAGTGTACTAAGCCATGCAATGCTCCAAACTTGGGGTAACCCACCAGTCCTAGTACTAGGAGATGTCACCAAAAAGGGAATCGTGGACACAGGGGCAGGAGCAAGTGTACTAAGCCATGCTGTGCTCCAAACTTGGGGTAACCCACCAGTCAAGACTGCTAGGTTTAATGTCACACTGGCAAATGCAATGAAGTTGAAGCCATTAATGGTGTTGAAGAATTGGCGAGTAAAGATCGCAGGGATCCACTTCTTTGTTGACTTCATAGTCATGAAGGGAATGGACTACGACATCTTGCTAGGCCGACCCTGGATGCACAACATGAGAGTCATAGAAGACTGGGGCAATGGTCTTACCTTCTTAGGCAACCAAATAGAATATGTGAGAGTAGATATGGACACGTGGAAGACTACGCCAGTCGACCTCGATGCCATCTCCACCATGCTGAAGGGCAATGGATAGACTAGGGGATCCTATGGGGCTCTTACCAAGTATATCCCATGTCCTGAGGATGAGCAAGACTGGATGCACATTCTTGCTACCATCGACCTACCATTCTCAAATATTGAGGCATACAAATGAGCCATCAAGGCAACTGATAAGTTCAAGGACACACCTTTAACACCAGTCTGCATGATGACGGGGAGTCTACGTGGACAACCCACTCATGTTGCATTCCAAGTCCCAAACAATAGATGCAAGCTCTAGGAGATCCTAGGGTACTTAACCAACAAGTTGGCTAGAAATCTAGTGACGAACCTTAAGCCACTCCAAGATCTCTTAGATGAGCCTAAATGGCTATGGTCCAAGGTACACGATTTGAACTTGAAGTTCAATTGGACCTTACTCCTCGACCAACAAGAAGGGAATTGTGAGAGCCATGAGAATCAAGAGTAACTGAAAAAAGACAGCTCTGATAACGAATATCAGGACTATTGTTCTTTCAATGATGAGAGTGAAAGGGAAATTGATAGCCTAGAGTATGACACTGGGGGGGCATATAATCGAACAAATACAAGTAGACCCCAGACTGGACAAGCAGAGTGCACTTAGAGTGGAGAAGGCAGTCAGACATAAGGACTACGATCGAACTTGGTTGCCAGTTCAAATTCAACCTAGATGACATGGCCATTGAAGAACGTCCAGTAAGGCAAATCATCGAGCAATGCAATCTATAGAAATACGTGGAAGCAGTGAGTCGGGGGTGGACTACTTCCACTGTGTAGAGTTCTTGAGGACTTTCCACAGAAAGTGCAATACCATAACTGTGCATGAGGGGGAGAAAACTCACCAAGTGCAGATCGAATTGACCCTAGAGCAAGTGGAAAAGACATTGTGCTTGGTGAACAAAGTAGAAAGGAAGCTGAAAAGAGACGTATATGCCTTACTAGGGATGGACAAGGTAAAAGTCCACACCAATGATGGCATCAGATTGGCGGATATTCCTGATCCCGAAATCCCAACTCCAAGCCAAGATGGTGCACACGCTATTTTCTAGCCAAAGATACAACTCCATAATGAGCCGCATCAATGTCCCCCTGCTAGAGAGTGTCGCAGTAAGGTTGCTGGATGAGGTCAACCTCAACGGGTTTGTGAGGAAGGCTATTGAGACCTTAGCAAGAGCCTTGGCAATGAGAGGGCAGCTACTGGAGGAGAATCTCCCACCATCAAGGCTAAAGAAAAGCTTCATCTTCAAAGGCTGCAACCATCAGATTCGGTGGGGTCCTCAGTGCAATCATCAAGGAAGCCCTGGGACAGGAGCAGGAAGAAGGAGAAGAAGGGGTGGATGAAATACCAAGTAGGTCACCATCCCACTAGGAATGGGAGGCACGGTCTAGCAAAAGGATGCTGAGTGAAGAAGAGAGGGCAAGGAACAAGAAGAGCAAACTAGCCAGGGAGAGGCTAAGAAGACAAAGAAGAAAACTGCACAAAAATAGTAGGAGGAGGAGAGGACGAAACAAGCAAAGGGCCCGCACGGAGTCCAATAGCACCAAGGAGGAGAGAAAGAAAAAGTAGGAAGAGGAGGAGGAGGAGCTAAGGAAAAAAGAGGAGGAAGTCATCGCCCTTGTCACGCATAGGTCCATTGAGCAACAGTCCAAGTATGATGAGCCAAAACCCGTAAGTCCCATCAGAAATGAAGGGCCGAGCTCAAGTGCCTATGTGCCTAAGTCTGTGCCACCTACAGTGCAAGAAGGCAAGGGCAAGGCTCCGATCACCCCCATCCCTACCCTCATGATGCCCGCTACCACCACCGCCATCTCCACTCCCAATTATATGACCTAGGTGGGCACCAGAAACCTAATGGCTTGGGTCCAGTACTTTGTAAATAAGGAAATGGGCCAAGGAGCAAGAGAAGGAACCCCCCTAGTAGGGACCAAAAGACTGCCGGCTACGGCAGACACCGAGTCGAAGTGAGACCCTAAGAAGCAAAAGGTGGCAAAATCTACAACCTCCATCCCGCAATAGAGAGGCTGTCCGAAGAATATGATGAGTACATCAAAGAGCTCCTCTTTCAACTAGAGAGAGCCAAGGAGGAGAACCAAACCATGGTAGCAAAGTTGAAGTTGAAAAGGAGGCCATGACGGCATTCTAGCTGGAGAAAACGTGCCAAATGGCCATGGCCCAAAGGGAAGTCAATGAGCTAAAAGAGCAGCTACAAGCTAAGGAAGAGATAGAAGCTGAATGGCAGATGCACTTGAACGGAGAAACTGAGGCCACACGACGTCTAGGGCAACACAATGAAGAGATTGTGGCACTCTATGAAGGTCTGCAAGCTCAAATGGAGAAACTCACTAAAGCCACATAAGAGCTAGAGGAGCTGAGGGAGGAAAGAGCTCGCAAGTATGAAACAGAGGTGGAGAGACTAACCCAAGAGGCTACCTTGGCATAGAAAGAGCAGCAAAAGCTAAGGGCAGAAATGGAAGACCAAGAATGAAGGCTGACAGTGCTAGCCCAGAGACAGGGGGAAAGCATCGACGTGAACAAGAGGGCAGAAGAATGGGCCAATTAGAACGAAAAAAGGGTCAAAGCCTTGGCACGTTGCCTCACTCAAGCCAAAAAAGAAAAGATACTTGCCAAAAGAAGAGTGGAGGCCGCCCAAGTGAGCTTCCACACCCAACAATGCGCCTTCCTAGAAACCCTATTGGATGTCACCTAGGCAAAGGAGGGAGAGTCCATGGAGGCAATGAAAAGGAAACTGGGAATGGCTCATAGGGCACCAAAGACCAGACTACAGATGTTGCCACAACCTAGTGGAGTTGGCCCAAGCTTGGAAAAACAACATCATTATCTTCTATTGGCAGGCTTAACCTCACAAGAAGTGGACGCACTCGGGTTCCTCAAAGAGGAGCAGCAAGAGCCAAGCCGAGAAGAAGGTGGACGTGAACTTTGAAATGGGACCACATGAAGACGAGCTTGTCCCACTACCTCTTTCCCCGAGGCCTGAAGAGCAACAACATGTAGACAAGTCCGCAGAAAGAAAGGCAACACTAAGAGAAAGAAGGAAGCAAATGGTGGAGGAGACAAGGAGAAAAAGGAATGCCAGGGGAGTGAGGGCACCCTAGGCACCTATCCACCATGTGCGAACGACACCCCAATAAGCTTCCACGCCGACCTCATAATTTGGGAGAGGCAAGAAATGGCATGGAGCCCCTTTGACCTCAACTTCCAATTCCCCACCACCCTGCATAGAGTGTTACCTATCAAGGTGGTGGAGGAGGTGATTAACATCGGAAGCAGGCTCGGACAAAGATTGGGGGAGGGGGTGGATTCTATCATAGTTTTTCATCAATATGAAATTACCTTGTGTTCACATTAAAATCCAGACAATTTTCTAGTTTGAGGATTATAGGCAACACATGTGCTTTTGTCGGCGGCTGAGGCAAAGTATCCATAGTTGTTCCCTCTCCTTGCAATTTTATTAGCATTTCCCTTTAGGGCATATGCTAGTAAAATGGTGCATGGCAAGGTAGTGTATGGCTCCAAAAAATTAGCCACACTTTACTCAAGCTAAGTGGCTCACTCTCTTGAGTAAAGCGGCTCACTTTATGAGTTAAGAGTTGTGGATCCTGGAAAAAAAGGAGTCCTTAAAATTAGGCATTGGCTACATCAAGGCAGATTTGAAGTGTTGGAAGAGGGCAATCAAGAGGTTGCTCTACTCACTTAACCTTGTAAACTATCATGGAATGTGGTCAAAATAGAAGTGGTACAATGGGTAGTAGTAAATCGCATCTTAGTATGGATAGCACCCCCCCTCTTTGCATAGAAGGCAAGAAGATTAGCCAATCATTGTCTTTCACTCATGTTAGGAAGCTATTGTTAAGGTGCAGACGTGACTTTACCACATTTGTAGAATCTGGGGCATTGAATTGTCAGATGTTGAGATTGAGGCGGCACTTGTTCATCTTTGGAACATTAGGGCTCCTCTTAGAGATAGAGTATTTGGTTGGAAACTCATTTTAGGTGCTCTTTTTATACGTTAAAATTTAAAGAACATAGGCATTTTAGATGGCCCATGTATATGTGTGGAGGAATGGAAACGCCTTCACACTTGTTTCGGGATGGTTTCCATGCCCCTCAGATTTGGAGGGAGGTTCTTCCCAAATTGAGTCAATGGGGATTAACTATTCACAACCCAAAATTTTATATCCCAACTTGCAAACTTTTGATGTTAACATAACTAGGTGATTTACACTATGTGAGATATGGTAGGCACACGTTAAACTCCTCTTAGGAGAAGGAGAGGGGAAAGTTGTCTAGACTACAATATGGCCAAAATTTTGGTGATATCTTAGGGGACTTTTTAAAGAGAATCACTTTAGCAATAATGAGCTAAGTTAGCTAGCCAATTGGCTTCCAATTTTGCAACTCAAATATTCTTTTTTGACACCATTAATAATAATACAATAATTAGAGTCCTTGATTTTAGGTTAATGCATACTATAACATCAAATGGCTGCCTCATGGCTTGATACTAGACAAATTTTCTCCATCATTTTCTACAATTAGAGATGTAGAATAGGAGGTATCATCATCATCATCAATCAAATCATCATTCTTACCAATAACATTTCTACAAGTCTCAGCAAGAGAGATGATCTTGCAATCGGTAGCTCTCCTATTGCAATGACCTAAACATACTTAAGCCAATTATTGTAGAATTCACAACTGTCATGGACTTGATTCCTTCTTTTGTAGTTTAAGCAATTTTGCGATGCAAAAAGTATGATTTCCGCTTAATGATGAATATTCATAAGCATCCTAACAACCCATTTTTCAGTACCTTCAAGCATGCATCTCTTCATGGAGCATATATCGTTTGTTTATTTCTTAACACCCCCCTCAAATGATGAGTCCCTACACTTGCTGGCTTTTGCCCCCTCTACATGGTGACATGGCCCGGGAGACTAGCTCATAGGCAGCCTACTCAAGTTAAAGCTTGAAACTTTACATCTTTGTCAAGGGTTTTTACAAAGCAAATCCATTAAGGGAAAAATAGAGATCCACTATGGGAAAAACATATGAAAGATACAATGAAAATTCTTTAGAACAATGTGTCAGAGTTGTTGATGGTAGCGGAAGCATCTTCTTCTTCTTCTTCTTCATTGATGAACTGGTTCTGGTGGTGATCATTTTGTATCTGCTGTTATGCTCTTTTCTTGTGGAAACATTCATTGGCTATATGGCCAGTCTTGCCTAAGTAATGACATATAATCCGATCCTTGTTATTGTTGGTGCTCAGTCCTTGACCACGGCCTCTTGCTCCATAAGTGCCCTTGGTGTAGTCAAGTGTTGAAAAACAAGATATTATGGGAAGCCCATGACTCTCTGTTCTCAGGACACCCTGGCTATGCAAAAACTCTTAATGCAATCAAGAAAAGTTACTATTGGGAAAGACTCAAGCATGATGTACTCAGATATGTTACTGATTGCCTAAGTTGCCAGTGGATGAAAGCTGAGCGTGTCAAAATGCCATGCAAGCTCCAGCCACTTGACATTCCACATATGAAATGGGAGTTCATCAGCATGGATTTCATAGTTGGCTTACCTTCTGTTCAAGGAGGGTATAATTCAATCATGGTGATTGTGGATATATTGACAAAGGTCACTCATTTTATCCTAGCTAATACCAACTACAAAGCTTCAGATATTGCACGACTGTTTGTGAAAGAAATCTTTAGGCTTCATGGATTTCCTAAACAAATCGTTAGTGACCGTGGCTCTCTGTTTACATCACATTTCTGGAGAAGATTATTTGAAGCAATTGGATCCCAACTTTGCTTTAGCACAACTTACCATCTCCAAACTGATGGTCAAACAGAGCGGGTTAATCAGGTCATTGAAGATATATTGAGAGCTTACTGTTCCAGATAACCGACAAGGTTGTTAAAATACTGAGAATGCATGATATGGAGGATCACTAATGAGCGAATAGACAATCATAATGAGGAAAAAGCATTTACAAGGAAGAACAACTAATATTATCCAAGCATAATGCAAGTACAACTAATTGATAATGGCTGATAGATGAGTGCTCGAATGAGTGCCTTTTATAGGCTTACAGTAGGTGGTATTGATAGGTGATGGTAGGTGAAAAGGGACCATGATATTCAACAACCGTGGTTTTAATAAACCGTGCATATATGACCTAGTCTAAGGCTTTCTTTGCAGTTTGTTTCTTTGCCTTGTTTGTCCCATACAAAGAGGCTATGGTGGATGTGCTTGCACATTTCTCAACACCCCTCCTCAATCACAACCGTAAAAGACATTGAGTATACAGAGGCTATCGTGAGTAGAACCTTGCTAAGTGTAGACATGGAAGAAATAAAAATAACCATACAAAGCTAGAGGCTGTTACAAGGCCTCACTAAGTGTGTAGAGGCTATAGCGTGCAAAGGCTACATGAGGAGTTTAGGAGCTTATGGTGGGAACATAAGAAAAGTCCACATGTTCAACTTTAAAAAAGTCTATCATCAGACAATGAACTACAAAAGAGGGACTGGTGAGTCTTATCCTTTTGATCTTGGGTTTCTTCTTCTCCTTCTTCTTCAATGTTGTCTTCATCTTCTTTGACTGTAGCAAGATATGCTCTTTCAGACTTTTTCTTAGCATAGCAGGATTTTTCAATATGCCCAGGTTTCTTACAAAAGTCACAGACTACATTCTTCTTCCCTTTCACATAGAGAGGTTGTTGATCTCCTATTGGGATGCTTGTTTCTCCTTTGTTCTTGATCTTCTTTTCTTCTTCCAGGAGAGAGGCTTTGATGTCCACAAGTTTTGATTTTGGCATGTTGATTAATGTGGTAGACACATTATCAAATTTAGGTGGAAGACTTTTGAGAAACACTCCAATGCAAATGTCTTCATCCATCTTCAACTTGATTCCTGCAAGTTGTGTCAACAAGCTTTCCATATAATCCAATAGAGAGTTGCAAGTGAGGTATTACTTTGCATGTTGAGCCTAAAAAATTCAATTAGTAAACCATATTTTGAGGATTTAGAATGAGCTCCAAATAAGGTTTCTAATCAATCCCATGTCGTGTAACAAGTTTCACAATCATCAACATGATGAATGTAGCTGTGTCAAGTTCGAGCTTGATAATTGCTTGAGCCTTGTCATCATTTTTATCCCATACAACTAAAAGTGCAGCTTCCCTTAGTTTCTTCTCTTGACCACTTGTGATTGACCACAAGCCTTTCTTCATTAGGATCAATTTGATCCTAGTTTGCCATGTGTGGAATCCAACACCATTGAATCAGGATGTCGGTGAATCCTTGCCCATTTTGAAATTGCAAGTTCAGCAGCAAATCAACTCCAAACAATTTCAGTTTTAGTTGAGCACAAGTGCTAAGAATCACTAGGTGATTAGTATCAAGAGATACTAAGCAATTTAGTGACTATGATGCCCTTGAAGTTGGAATATTCAAGATCTGATGCAAGTCTGAGCCTTTCCTTCCTTGATTTGATATTGGAGTTGCAAAAAAAATCGGTTTTGATTAGAGGCAAAGCTAATTGTGTTAACTGACATTAGTGCTAAAAGCACTAGATGGGTGTCAATGGACACTATTGCTTGAAATGCTTGATACTCTTATCAAGATCTCCCCTTCTTGCTGGTAAGTAACTTGAGTGCTTTGTTGAAAACTGAGTATTGGAGTAGATTAGAGAGTTAGTGACTTGATTTGAGCCACAAGAGTGAGAGAAGGAAGTTAAACAAGAGTTTGAAGCTTGACAACTATGGTTGCCCTCTTTAGGGTTTTGATAGGCGATTGGTTTTTTCCTTATTCCAGCACATAGACTCAATCATTTTGCAAACCCTTTGAGGTGGAGATAGAGTGTTTGTGTGGCTTCAATTGCCCTATGGTCGTGGGCAGGATCGATGCACATGCGGGCTGAATCGATAGTACGCATTACAAATGGCACAACTAGTCATCAGTGATCTGTTGCAAGCGCAATGTTGGAGTAGAGAAGCAGCAATGTCGTGGTTTGAGATAACAGGGAGGAGTGCCCTGGGTCAAAGAAGGTTTGCCCATAAGAAAACACGAGCTAAAATGGCCTGGATTGGGAGATACAAGTCCTCCACTAAAGGTGGGCAGCTATGGAGGTAGGTGAGAGATCCAAGGAAAAGTGGAGGGAGCCAGAAATTCAAACTAAAGTGACTCAATTAGTGGCCTGATCACTCATTGACTTAAAACTCGCTCTGATACCATGTTAAAATACTGAGAATGCATGCTATGGAGGATCATTAATGAGCAAATAGACAATCATAATGATGCAAAAGCATTGACAAGGAAGAACAACTAATATTATCCAAGCATAATGCAAGTACAACTGATTGATAATGACTGATAGAATGGGTGTGGGGATGAGTGCCTTTTATAGGCTTATAATAGGTGGTATTGGTAGGTGAAGGTAGGTGAAAAGGGACCATGGTATTCAACAACCATGGTTTTAATAAACCGTGCATACATGACCTAGTCTAAGGCTTTATTTGCAGTTTGTTTCTTTGCCTTGTTTGTCCCATACAAAGAGGCTATGGTGGATGTGATTACACATTTCTCAACAAGGTGGATACAATATTTGCCCTTAGTAGAATTTTCCTACAATACATCATATCACTAGAGTATTCAAATGACTCCATTTCAAGCATTGTATGGACAAGATTGCTTAATGCCACTAAATTTCTCTGATCCAACCCTAAAGATTGAGAATTCTAAGAAAATGCTAGAAGACATGGATGTTTGGCGATCAGACATAAGCTTTTCTCTACTTCTCTTTTCTTTTCCGTTGTAGCTTGAGCCTTGAAGGAGGAAAATACCCCTATTCTACCTCTATTAACCCCAAGCCGAGAAGGCGGAAAGATGAATGAAAAATCAGAAAGAATATGGAAAAGGAGCAAGGACACGCAAGCGAGCTCCAAAGCTAAGCCAGGGCCAAAAGCGTAGTTTTAAATAAAAGGTGCCTCAAAAACTCCAAAAAACTTTTGTAAAAGAGTGCCAGGCTCCCTCCTGTGCCACTTGTAAAAGAATAGTCAAATATAGGCCTAGGGCACAAAGCAAAAAGAGGGAATTAGAAAAAGGAACCTTGCCACAATGACCGGTCATGTAAAAAAGGATGGGTGCCCATGGGGTTTTAGGGTTTGTATATATAAAGTTCAAAAAGTGAATGGAAGCTCATTCTTTGGTGTGTGCCCAACAATAGCTCTTCTCTTCTCCTCTTCTTCTCCTCTCCTTGCTTGTGTGTGCTCTTGAGAGAGGGAGTGAGGGTGAGAGTGAGGGAGGGAGTGAGTGGGAGTGAGGGATCAAGGGGGTGAAGCTCTTCATCATCTTCTCTTCCCTTTCTTTCTTTTGTGTGCACGGCTATGGCGGTTGGAGGTTGGAGAGGGAGGAGGCTTGAGCATGCTTGAGCTAGTATCTAGGATCATGGGGCTACCAGAGTGTTGAAGGGAGGAGGCAACTCATATCACCATCAAGGTAAGCTCACTACACTCTTAGGATCAAGGGCGCGTCGGCTATGTGAGAGGTAGCCATTAGAGCTCGCTTGGAATGCTTGAAACAATAAGCGGTCCGTGGGTCTTGGCGGTTGAGTGAAAGCTCCCATATTTTGGTTCCATTGCCGGGACCACAGATTCAAGCTTGAGCACTTGTGCGCCCCATATCAAGCATCGAAGTAAGGGATTCTCCCCCGAAATGGAGCTTGAGGTAGGTAGGAAGGTTGGGTGTTTTGATCTTTGAAACAAGTAAGTATTTTGGGTTAGTTTGTTTGTTTGATGATTGGAAAATAGGGAGAAACCATGTCAGTTTGTTGCTTTCAATTCTTGTTGCATTTAGTGTATGATAGCATTAGGAAATCGAACCGGGAAAGGGTAGGGTTTACTGTTGCAAACAGGGCAAAACAGGGCATAAAACATGCAAAAAATGGAAAAAAGCTAGCTTGGGATGCTTAATGTCAGCAAGTGAATGATTGAGAGTGTCAAAGCCTTGCCCGAGAAGGGGTTTAAGGGTTAGGAGGCCAAGGGAGAGCTCATTTGCAACCATTGCAGTGAGAGAGAGAGAGAGAGAGAGCCCCTGCGAAGATTCGATTCAATCACGTCGTCGGAGAGCCTACCGCTCACCCCAAGTATGCCAATCACTTCCCTTGGTGCCTTAGCCAGGATCTGGAAGTTTATGCAAGGGATGATTGCCTGACTAGGGAGATTTGATCGAAATCGTCATTGCGTGGCATTCGTCGCGCCCGCGTTGGCCCGCGTCGTCCGAACGGCCCTTATTAGGCCAAGTCCTAGACTTGACCCTCTGACCCGCCCATTCGGACCTCGACCCGAGAACCCTACTCGGCCCTCGGACTCGGCCCGTCTGAATTACTCGACTCGGCCCTTTGACCAAACTAACACTCGGACCGAGTGTCCACTTGGCCCTTGGCCCAACATCTGGCTCGGCCGTTTGAGTTACTCCACTTGGACCTCGGCCTACAAAAAAAAATTTGCACTCAAACAGGTGAGATTTGGCCCCGTCCGAGTCACCCGCTCATCCCATGCAACTCGGACCAATTGGGCTGAGTGAGTGCCCCAACTCAGTCTCAGAAATTTGACTTGACCCAACTGGAGCTCAGCAGTGCAACTTGTCGTAAGCCTTCCTAATGCTTAAAGCTTGATTCTGGCACACCGAGTAGACAAAATCGTAGGGCATGGCCGCTTAACAGTTCGAGTGGACTGTTGCGATACCCAAAAACCTAGAGACCTAGAGGTAACCTGCTAAGTTGTAAAACCCTGATTGAGCCCAAAAGAAACGGCAAGGCAACGTAGCACCCAAGGGTGCATGAGACGCTTAGAGGCTATTTGCCACACTCATCTTGAATTTCCCCACTTGAAGGACACTTAAGAAAAATTGAAAGCCTGATTGAACACACGTGCACCAGAAAGAACACCCGCATGGAGTGGAGATAACTTGAGAACTACATTTAATAAGTCAATGAACTCACTCAGATAAGCCACTCAAGGAACCCACAAATAGGAGCGAACCCATGGACGGAGACAAACCATCAACACGCAAAGTGGGACCAAGTAAGTGGTGCAAGCGAAGGGGATTTGACAAACCCACTCAATCTGATTGATAGCTTGGTGAAGCGCGAGAACTCAGCCATGGCGGAGGAAAGCGCGGACCTTAGGTCTAATGAGAAACTCGACTTGGGCATCTTCCCAGAGGCTATTTAGCAATTGGTCAGCAGCTACAATGCGCACGCCTGATATGAGCACCGCGGTCGGATAGCTGATGCTATCATCGCAGACTTAAAAGAAGAGAAGAAGCTAGCCCATAAGGCATTGCAAGGCATAGCCACGTACAATAGAGAGACTAGCAGGTCAGGAGCCAAGGGCAAGGCATGGAGTTGTGTGAGGTATAGCGAGTACTAAACTTAGCCAGTCAAAACCAAACGAATCACGAGAGAGCCCTAGAAGGAGACTTAACGCTAAGCGAACTTCTTATGAAACACTTGTTAGACAACACCGCAGCAGAGTAAAGTGTTGCAGCGTTAACACCCTCACTGCTTACAGGGTTAGGAGCAACCCAAGGCTCTAAGAGCTAGTCTAAAATCCCGATAGTCGCAAAGCAGCTCGACAAGTACCAACCCCATGATGACCCATACAACTTTGTAGAGCAGTTTGAGCAAGTCTGCAAAGCCAATAGCCTCAGCGACCTGACTCAGCATTCTCAAGCGTTCGGACTCTGCTTAGGTGACAAGGGTAGAACCTGGTATACAAGTTTAGACGCTCCAGAGCAGGCAAACTTCAACAGCCTCAAGGATCTCTTCATTAAGAGATTTGCCGAGCCTGGATACTCCGATAATCTACTGGTGTGATTGATGAGAATGTCAAGCAGAAAGCGAAGGAGGACATTCACGATTACGTAACCCATGTAAGGAGCCTCTTCAAGAGGATCCCTATAGGTGAACGACTGACTGAAAGAGAAATTTCGACTGTGTTCATTAGTGAAATTCGAAACAAGGAACTGTATAAGGCTTTGGCAGCCAATTTGAGCTTGCAGCGAGATGTGCTAGCTAGGGTTTTTGAGGAAGCTATCAGAGTTGATGACCAACTAAAAGAGAGGAGCTCCAAGAACTCCAGTTCAGAAGAAACCAGCTCACGAGGTTTGGAAAGAGCACCAACCTCTGGTGAGCGACCCACACCATCATCCCAAGATAAGGGGAAGGCCATTGAGATGAACCACGACTTGGCTGATGTCAAGATGGAGATAGTCAAGCTGCAAGACTTGTGGAGATGACCAAGGCGGCCACACATCCAATGTGTGTACTATGGCGAAAATCATTTGCCGACCGAGTGTCAAGACCCTCGATCGAGACCTTGCGTTAGCTGCGGTAGGTTCGGTCATGACACTATGCACTGCAAATTGCCCAAGAGACGTACTCTCAATCGTATGGTCGGCCTTACCTAGCAAATAGACCGTGACCACTGTTCAGAAGGGGAGCCCCATTGGCCCTCCCTGTGCCTAACGACATGAAGCTGGCTGTCCCCAGGATGGACATAAACCCCACAGGTATACCAAGGCCGCCCGGTCCCTATGTGACCCATCTACCGAGTGACGCTCCAGTCCACTATGTGGAAGAGCCAAATGAGGAAGAGACTTACTTATACCCTTATGTCTCTCACGACGAAGAGGGTAACACCGTCCTCATGGACTATCGACCAGTACCAGTGATGGCGTTAGGAAGGGGACGAGGTAGAGGCCTAGGGGGGTAGACGCAGGATCCAATCATCTATTGGACCTGTGGATACCCAGGCCATGTCTCATCGTGTTGCCCAGAAAGGGAGCAACAGAACATAGACAAGGCTGATCTAAGGTACGTAGAGTGTGGAATCACCCACCTCTTCGTCGATTGCCCAAAGCGGAAACCTTCTACAAATTCAACCGAAGTACCATCCGTCCCATTGGGGCTGATCGACGTCAAGAACCTTGATGGGGAGGCCACGTCCATCCCGTTATGGATCATGACCCGTGCCCAGACAAAGCAGGCCGGCATATCTCTACCCAGGGCCTAGAAACCTCGATGCAGTCTTGATGGGAAAAAAGAGCCGCATGCAAAGGAAGAAGAGGCCGGAGGCTAAGATCGCACTGAAAGCTGAGAGTGCTACAACTCTAACTATTGGAAAGAAGATCAAGGATGCAGAGACAGAAACTTCAGCCCCCAAGACGGCCGAGAAGGGGAGTGCCAAGGTAGGGCAGTACCAACATCCAAAGAGCCAACTCGAGGCCATAGAGAAGGTGACGGACTGGGTAAAAGAGACACAAGTGCACTTAAGAGACGCTGAGCCCATCCTAGAGGATGGGAGCGAGGATCTCATCAACATGACCACGACAGACTCACCCCCTCAACCAAAGCGAGGAAGGGCAACTGCACCCCAGACAGCATCCCTTAGGGCAAGCCTTGATGCTGAAGGCCCACAAATTAGTCACGACCATTGGCCAAGACAATTTGGCACAGAAGAGGGACGAATCCTCACCACACTAGTGACCACCCCAGTGACGTTAAGCCTAGGAGACCTGCTTAAGCAGCACCCCACCCTATGGCGAAACCTTAAGCAGTGGGTCGAGGAGTCACAAGAACAGGCATCGGATCTGCAGGATCATGATGCAAAAACACAAATATAGAGTCTAATGCTACACTCTGTGCCAAAATCCTTGCACATTAACGCTTTTTGGGAAGGCTCCAAGATGCATGCAGTGTTACCAAACCTAGCCTTAGGAGACACAACAAGAAAGGGGATCATAGACACGGGAGCTGAGGTTAGTGTGTTGAGTCATGCGGTACTACAAACATGGGGAAACCCACCTGTTGAGACCGCTCAATTTAACGTCACGCTAGCAAACGGCATGAGGGTGAGGCCATTCGGGGTACTTAAAAACTCGCCAGTAAAAATTGCAGGTGTCCAGTTCTTGGTCAACTTTATAGTCATGAAAGGGGTGGACTACGACGTCCTGTTAGGCCGGCCCTGGATGCGCAATGCCAAATTTATTAAGGATTGGGGTAACGGCTTGATATTCTTAGGCAACAGGATGAAAGCTGTGAGGGTGGAGATGGACACTTGGAAAACCTCACCAGTCAACTTGGATGCCATCTCATTGATGCTCAAGGGCGATAGTCAGGTTAAGAAGTCTTATGGGCACTTGACCAAGTATATCCCATGTCCAGAAGATGAGCAGGATTGGATGTATGTCCTTGCTACAATCGACGTGCCATTTGCAGACCAAGAAGCATAGGAGCAATCCATCACGATGATGGGCGCAACCGACAGCGTGCCCACTATACCAATTTGCATGATGGAAGGAACCCATCTTGGGATACCTAAGCTCGTCACCTTCCAAGTGTCAGGCAACAAGAAAGAACTCCAAGAGGCCCTTGAATACTTAACAGACAAGATGGCTGACAACTCAGTAGTAAATCTCATGCCTCTCTCGGACCTCTTAGGCGAATCCGAGTGGCAATGGATCAGAGTGCATGACTTGAACCTTATGTACAATTGGGCCTTAGTCCCGGATTAGCAACAAGAGAAGTATCAAGCCCTATGGGACATCAAACCGGCTAATGCAAAGGATTCTGATGACAAGTACGAAGACTGCCAACCCTTCGAGGACAAAAGTGAGGGGGAGGTGGATTTGATAGAGTACGATACAGAGGGACATGTAATAGAACAAATACGGGCAGATTCCAAGCCGCAAAAAAAAAGTACCTACAAGATAGAGCGAGGGCTCATTAACATGAATTGTGATCGTGCCTAGTTAGAACACATAGTAGCCATAGACCTTGAGCAAGCAGGCCTAGCTCAACCAGGGACGACACAAGTGCTTAGAGCAGAATCACCATGTGAACTGCGACCACTAGGGTAGACCCCCTCCTCTAGCGAAGACGGTGAGTTCGACTTTGAGTCAGAAGTGAGCTCGGATAGCGACCTAGAGACACCTAGGCCGCCCAAGACCCGACGCATCGTCGGGGACTTACCTATCCATCTGAGGCTTAGACAATTGAAGCAAGAAAATGCGAAACAACCCAGGGACACCCGAACAGACGAGCAACAAAAACCACGAGACCTTACGAAATGATTTACGAAATTCAAGAAAGGCGATAGGGTAGTGATATTGATGGGTGCCAAATGGAAAGGGCAAACAAGTGAACCAATTGAGGGACCAGCTAAAGTCAAAGAGGTGAACTTAGCCCGGGAAGGGGAGACACCCCGACCAGTCTTTGTTGCTGATGACTTGGTTGAGGATGAGGAGGCGAGTCCGGTCACCCTCTTGTGATAGTATGTGGACGTGTTGGCATGGTCCTTGGAAGAGCTTAAAGGGGTAGATCTAAGTGTGGTGACTCATAACATACCCATGACACCAAACGTAGCACCGGTGAAGCAGCGACCGTACCCAATGAATCCTAAGCACACTCATGCTGTCAAGGAAGAAATTGATAAGCTGATGAAAGCAGGATTCATTTACAAAATTGAGCACACGGACTGGGTATCACCCATAGTCATTGTGATGAAGAAAAATGAAAAAATTAGAGTGTGCGTCAATTATAAAAAGGTGAACGCTGCTACCAAGAGGGATAACTATCCATTGCCATACACCGAGCACATGCTTGAAAGAGTGGCAGGCAAGGAGGCATACAGTTTCCTAGACAGCTTCTTAGGATACAACCAGGTGCAAGTGCATCCTACCGACAAGCATAAGACTGCCTTCACCACCGAGTGGGGTATCTTTGCGTACATAGTCATGCCCTTCGTGTTTACTAATGCCCCTACCACCTTCCAACGTCTCATGTGCACCGTATTTAAAGACATGCTTCGCAAGGAGTTAGAAGTCTCTGTTTTGACGACCTCTGCATTCACTCAACCTAGATGGAACACTTGAACAAACTCCAAGTAGTCTTTGATTGGTGTCGCCTATATCGTCTCTCCCTGAACCCCTTGAAGTTCTAGTTTTGGGTGAAACATGGATGCATCCTCAACCATGTGGTGTCAAAGAATGGCATTGCCACTGACTTCTCGAAGGTCAGGGCTATTGTCGACCTTCCACCCCCAACCAACTACAAGGGATTTCAATGCTTCTTAGGCCATACAGGATACTATCGACGGTTTGTGTTGAATTACGCATTGATAGCAAGACCTTTGTACAAACTGTTGATTGCCTTCGAACGGACTAAAGCCTTCCAATGCGCATATGAAGAGCTAAAGAAGGCTCTAACCACAGCACCAATTCTACGAGCCCCGAATTGGACCATAACTTCCACGTGCATATCGATGCTTCTAAAATCACTGTGGGGGCAATGTTGTGCCAACCTGGTGAGCACAACCTAGACTATCCAGTGAGCTTTGCAAGCCGATAACTAACGGAGATGGAAATGAATTACTCAACAACCAAAAGAGAGGGCTTGACCATGGTGTTTGCTGTGAAGAAGTTCCGGCATTATCTATTGGCTACACCCTTTACCTTCTTTGTAGACCATCAACCCTTGCTATACCTACTGAACAAACCTTGCGCTATGCGACACATAGCTTGGTGGCTCCTTTTTCTCTTGGAGTTGGACTTCTCGGTGGTTGTACAGAAGGGGAAACAACACTACATGGTTGATCATATGTCATGCATCCCCACAGGGGAACCCGCTGGAGAAGGCATCACTGATGAATTACCAGACACCCACCTCTTTAACCTCTCCAACTGCTTGAGCAGGGACTACCTAAATGACCAATAGAAAAGGCAAGACTAAGGCAACTTATTCTCAAAATCCAACCCTATCAGTTGATAGCAGACCAGCTATATCGCTTAGGGCAAGATGGATTGATGCGCAGATGCATGTGCGAACATGAGATGCACGACACGCTCTCAGAGGCACATAGTGGGATTGCTGGAGGACACTTTTGCGAAGATGGATTGATGGGCAGATGCATGTGCGAACATGAGATGCACGATGTGCTCTCAGAGGCACACAGTGGGATTGCTAGAGGACACTTTTGCGAAGACACAACAGCCCGCAAGGTGTTGCAATCTCAACTATGGTGGCCAACGCTGTTTCATGATGCCACGCGATTTGTTAAGCATTGTGACGAATGTCAGCAGAAAAAGGTCTTGATTGCACGACAACCCTTCGAAAAATGGGGGATCGACTTCATAGGCCCCATCAGCACTGCTGCACAATATTCTCAGGCCAAATACATCATTGTGGCCACGGACTACCTAACAAAGTGGGCAGAAGTGAGAGCAACCCGAAAGAACGATGCTCAAACGACTGCCAAGTTCTTATAGGAGCATGTGATCTCACGATTCGGATGCCCCATTGAACTACTCAGTGACCAGGGGACACACTTCATCAATGAAGTGATAACTCATATCCTATCCATCTTTTTGATTATCCATCGAAAATCCTCTCCATACTACCCTCAAGCAAACGGCTAGGCAGAATCCACAAATAAGATTCTTGTCAACGTCCTAACCACGGCCTCACGCAGTGGGATAAGAAGCTAATGGCGGCCTTGTGGGCTTAC
This sequence comes from Lygodium microphyllum, assembly GCF_053477565.2. Lineage (NCBI taxonomy): Eukaryota > Viridiplantae > Streptophyta > Polypodiopsida > Schizaeales > Lygodiaceae > Lygodium > Lygodium microphyllum. Next base: position 62,540,298 of record NC_141135.1, read on the forward strand.
CGCACAACTTACAAAACAAACCCCCTTTAGGCTCACCTACGGAACCGAAGCGATTCCCCCCGTAGAATTCTTCATGCCTAGCCTACGAATTGCGCTTCAAGAGCGATGGGAAGGAAAGGAAGCATGGACGCAATGCCTAATAGAACTCGAATGCCTCTCGGAGACCCGTCTTCTAGCCACTCACGCACTCATATGTGAGAAGGCACGACACAAGAGCTGGTTTGACAAACATGTCAAGCAACATGACTTCGAATAAGGAGACCTAGTGCTCCTATACTCAGTCAAGGGGCACAAGCAAAAAATGAAGTTTCGGGGACTTGGACCTTTCAGGGTCTGTGCAATCAGCCGAATGGGCAATGTCGAGCTCGAAACTCTAGCCGACGACGGAATTGGCTTCTTCAATGGCAGCCGTGTCAAGAAATACTATCCCCCCATGCATCCTTTGCATGAACCACCAATGTTGGAACCACTAGTCAATGTCCGTGTAGCCACCATCACCGAAATCAACGACACGGAGGAGGAAGTCGTGGAACCTGCATACCTGCACATCACAATCACTACCAAGCAGACATGCATCCTAAATGCCTTAATTGACGAGGGAGCGGACTTCAATGTCCTAACTCACAATCATTGGACCCAACTCGGCAAACCACCACTACAACCCACTAACGCTAGGTTGAACCCATATGGGGGCTGCTCCTATGCACTCCTCAGCAAGTGCAGGGCCGTCGTTTCTATCGAGACTGAAAATGTACCAATGATCTTCTACGTGCTACCAAACACCAAGGACGCAGGCATGGAGACGCGGCTAGGGCAAACCTTCAAGAAGCAAACTCGTTGCCACGTCGATTATGAGCCGCAATGCATTCACCTCACCATAGACAACATCCGCATTGATATATTTTCAGCAAGGGTGGTGCGATGGAACAGTCCACACGACCACCGTTAAAACTATTAGCATCCGAATCTAAGGAGAAGGGTAGTGCCCCGGCCGCCCCCCCCACCACCACTCAAGAACCACTACTCATGGTGACAAAAGCTAAGGCTCAACAGCATAGTTTCCAATGGAGGCCTAAACAACCACAACTGCCACCTATGAGTCATCACACAACACGACCGCATAAGACCCATAGCTTTAAACCTAGGACACCAAGGTGGAGTTACATAAATTAGGGCATGATCCGGTGCAGGTGGGTCCCAAAAGCTCTCCTGCTCGCACAAGGCTACTATGACGAAAACACCTGATTGTATATCCCTAAAATCCACCTGGCCAAGACTGCCACTTGTATTCTACCCCCGAGCTTGATCACCCCCAGCCCCATCAAACCTCAAAACAACGAGCTACAGTGCTCCCCAAGACCACATCCAGCAAACCCATCTACACATATGCCCGAAAGACTCGAACAAGCCTACCAGCCCAAATGACAGACACCATCGCATAACCCATCATGCACTAGAGTCCATCCGATGACAATGATCCACACTGAAGGTAGCAGTCCATCCGAAGTAGCTGTCGATCCACCAGCCCTAAGCCAGGACACCCAACCGCAACCTAAGGAACACCCACAACCACAACTCTCCGCTGTCAAAGGCTCTAGGGCCATCAAACCCCAACCACTGATAGGTCTTAAGCCCTCCTACGAGCAAAAGTCATTTTTTACACCGGCCTCAGATCTAGCCACAAATATAGGGGATGACGTGGTTGATTGCATTAGATGGCTCAATGTCACCTTCAAAGAGCTGGCTCTGAGCTATGACCGCTTGGACTTAGGCTTATTGCTCGAACCTTTCGCAATCGAAATTCGCATGATGCCTTTTTCTTGGGAAACGTTTGAACTTGCCTTTGCAAAGGCAACAAACTCCACTGCTGTATTACTTGACAGCGAGGTCTCCAAAGAGCAAGCACTCAAATAGCGTCTCATAACGTCATACGATCAGTGAACCACTTCTGCCATCACCGACCAAGAATCGTAGAATTATCCCAACTTGTTGGAACAGAATCCCCATTTTTACAGCATTGGTACACTCTTAGGTTACAATGGGAAGTAGAGAGCTGCCAATTCATGACCAACACAGAGCAGTGCCACGCAATCAAAACAACGGAGTACGACCCTACTTATATCGCGCCAATCTCATACAAAGTGTTGACCACTCTTCGCAACTGCCCCTTGGAGGAGCACATCAAGGGACATCCTTACCTCGATCGCCTACTGACTGAGGAGGAGCTACACATTGCTAGCCACAATGCCTCTGTTGACTTCCTAACAGATGTTCTCACTTACACAATGCTAGTTGCAATGCCTCCATTGGCTTCCTAACAGATGTTCTCACTTACATAACGCACGTTGGCACTTGCCCTGGTGATCTTGATCGCATAGCTCAGTTAGAGTATAACCTCGATTTCTACACTTGGTTCCTACACCGATGACTCCTAAGACCCATTCCAAGGTCCTCAATCCCCCATACCTTCAATCCTAGTAAGGATTCTTCTCAAGCTGGGAGGGGAAGGGGAGTAAGATGCATCGAGAGATCAATTAAAATTAGAATCAAGAGATCAATTAAAATTAGCGGGGGTCAAGCAAAATGCATAAGCACGTAGGTAACAAGCGAGGTAGAAAAATGTCAAGAGAACTTTAAAATGAAAGGCAAAAAATTAAAGCTGAAAAGAGGGGCTTCACATTGGATAGGATTTTAAGGCTCACAGGAGGAGTCTCCGACATCTAAGGCCGTAGAAAAAAAAAGGCCTCGTCCAAGGCCTCATTCATCGCCTATGGAAGCATCTTAACAACGCTCATCCAGGAGGCCATGAAAGAGATGTAGGATGTAGAAGAGGGGGAAGGGGAAATGCCCGACAGGTCACCCCCTCATCAGTACCAGGAGAGGTCCAGTGATAGGACTGAGACAGATAAGGAAGGATAGGGGCAAGAAGAGCAATCAAGAAAAAAGCAGGTCAAGGAAATCAAGAAGAAGGTAGCGTAGAAGAAAAAGAAACCGGATGAAGGCCGCAAGAAGGAGAAGGAAGATTTGGAAAAAGCAAAAAGACAATCCCTCAGGGAGGCCGAGGAGAGGGAGAAGAAGAGGAAGCAGAAAGAAGAAGAAACAATAGAGCAAGTCAAGCGGGCTAAAAAGGCATCGAAGCAGGAGGCTGAAAAGAGAAGAAGAGAGGAGCAGGAAGAAAAAGGGAAATTAGAGGAAGAATATAGAAAGGTTGAAAAAGAAAGGCAAAGAAGAGATACAGAGGAAGAAGAGGAATTAAGAAGAAAGGAAGAGGAGGACTTGGCTGAGGCCACACTCTGGTCCATTGAGCAACAATGCATGGCGGATGATCCAGGAGCCTAGAACCAGCTAAGGGAAGAAGGGCCTAGCTCTAGTGCACAAGCACCAGAAGCCGCGCCACCCGCAATCCTGGAAGGCAAAGGCAAAGCACCCCTCCATCCTATCCCCACCCTCATGGCACCCTCCACTGAACCCACTATGCTCACCCCTAGCATCCCCACCAGCATGGAAGTTTCCAACTTTGTGGCCTGGATGCACTACTTCATCAGTAAAGAAATGGCCCAAGGGAAGAGCACTACCCTCCTTTTTTATTTAGGAAGCCTAAGCGATTCCATGACGCGCTTTCTCGCAGACTTCTCCTCCTGTCCAGATCCTGCCTTTATAACTACATGTAATTACCTTAGGCTTCTTAAGCTATTACTCAAGAAAGACCCAACACCACAAGAGAGTGACTTGCCCCCCTCTTTTTTGACCCCAATGCTATTGATAGTTGCGCTATGGCACGCCTAATGATGAGAGCTAGCCTTCTTCCCTCCTTTTGCCTAGCTCTCCTAGAATATATGAATGATAGCCAGTTTACTAGGTGCAACCACCCCTTCCTTTCTACCACCTCTCTCCACGTCCGCATGAATCTCAAAGGGTACATGCAAAGCTGTCAATTTTTTAGCAAATCCATCCGACCCCCCTTCTTCGCCTCCTCCGACAAAGAAGATTAGGTACTGGCTGTCGTTCTCCTAGTTGTGCAAAAAAAAAAAACTCCTTATACATGGAATACCTGTGCATCCCTACGCATGGAATAAACCAAACAACTCACTTCCACAACCACTCAGCAGCTCATAAAGCACAATCACCACACCTAGGGGTCCTCAAGTTAGGCGTGCCCGATGACTTCGGTCGGTCGACTCCACTCCTAACCCCCTAGCCCTTTTTGCCCCCCCACTTCACGCTTAGGGCCCATCAAGGGTAGGACATACCTAGGGAGGCTACTCGCCTATGGTTAGACCTGTCACCTTGAGCCACTCGCACTGCACACTAAGATCGACATCCCCCTCCTTAGGTGGAGCACCACCCCCTGTCCTTCCAAGCACCACCACTGCGCCCACCCACCAACTTCGGAGGCCCCCGTCAACATCCATTACTTCTCCATCCAACCTTCCTCCCACACTTCCACGAGCATCTACATGCTGCCCTGCCCTCACATCACTGCTCCGCCGGACTACTTCTTCAACCACCAACAGTCGACAAGAGTGCCATGGGACTGGTACCCGTCTTGGAGGGGGATAATGTTAACCCCAAGCCGAGAAGGCAGAAAGATGAATGAAAAAGCAGAAAGAATATGGAAAAGGAGCAAGGACACGCAGGTGGGCTCCAAAGCTAAGCCAGGGCCAAAAGCGTAGTTTTAAATAAAAGGCACCTCAAAAACTCCAAAAAACTTTTGTAAAAGAGCGCCAGGCTCCCTCCTGTGCCACTTGTAAAAGAATGGTCGAATATAGGCCTAGGGCACAAAGCAAAAAGAGGGAATTAGAAAAAGGGACCTTGCCACAATGCCCGGTCATGTAAAAAAGGATGGGTGCCCATGGGATTTTAGGGTTTGTATATATAAAGTTCAAAAAGTGAATGGAAGCTCATTCTTTGGTGTGTGCCCAACAAGAGCTCTCCTCTTTTCTTCTTCTCCTCTCCTTGCTTGTGTGTGCTTTTGAGAGAGGGAGTGAGGGTGAGAGTGAGGGAGGGAGTGAGTGGGAGTGAGGGATCAAGGGGGTGAAGCTCTTCATCATCTTCTCTTCTCTTCTCTTCCCTTTCCTTCTTTTGCGCCCACGGCTATGGCGGTTGGAGCTTGGAGAAGGAGGATGCTTGAGCAAGGCTTGAGCTAGCATCTAGGATCATGGGGCTACCAGAGTGTGGAAGGGAGGGGGCAACTCATATTGGCATCAAGGTAAGCTCACTACACTCTTAGGATCGAGGGCGCGTCAGCTATGTGAGAGGTAGCCATTAGAGCTCCTTAGAACGCTTGAAACAATAAGCGATTTGTGGGTCTTGGCGGTTGAGTGAAAGCTCCCAGAACCTCATTTCCATTTCTCCATCCCTTGTTACGCCTTCCTCTCATACACCATATCGTTAAGAAAAACACTAGTGAAATTTTTTTGGATGACCACAACTCTCCCTAAACTACCACGTCAATTTTACATGACATCCATGGCTCCATGAGCTCACAAAAATTCAAGAAGGATATTCGAAGCAAGAGAAGCAAGAAACGCAACCAATGGAGAAAATGACACTGTAGGAATTGGTGAAACTCCCATTACTGCAAACCTGATAGAGGTAACATATTTTTGGTTTGAAAAAAATAATATTTTATAAGCATATCACTATATTTGGCTTTAAATTATTATAAACGTATTTTTAAAAAATACATATGAACTGCCTCTTAGTAGGAAAATAGCCTTAGTAATATAGTAATTAACTATTCAGTGAAAAGACTCTTTCACTTAGAAAAGGATTATATGCTTGTCATTAAGAAAATGTATTAATGATGGTTTATTTTGTGATATTTATTGTTATTTAATCAATGACGTATGTGATCATAATAACAGAAAAAAGGTAGACGGTGTTAGGGAATGAAATATTTTATAATTTTTCCATGGAAGTGATTATCTCTATTTCATTTTGTTAACGACAAACAAACATATATGAGTTTTATAATAATTGATAGAAAATTATTTAGATAATATCATGAAATAATCAACAGAAAATTGTCTAAGAAAATATATACTAGACATGCATAAATTAGGTGCGTAGTAATATAATTCGATGTCTAAAAGATGAAAGAAAAATTACACTTATGATTTTTGCATTGCCTAGAATAAAGTTTTCAAAAAAACAATGAGCATTGCACTTAGGACATAGCTCAATGAAAATTGATCTTTCTAGATAATGTTGAAAGTTCAGCCATCATCGATTAAGCCATGGTATGTGAGTAGAATAAATAAAAATTATTTTCTTACTGAAAAAATATACAATGTTAATATTAATGATTATATTAGTAAGAGAGTTAATATCATAAGTTGACCCATGTATGAATCAGTGAGTAAACCTTACTTGAAATATCGAGAATGTTGAAGCAAAAATAACTATGAAATACTTGACAACCGTGAAACTATTAGTATCAGGAAATTAAATAAATATCGAAATTCTATAGGACTTGTTGGACATTGATAATAATTTGTCGATACAAATTCTAAAGTCTAAACAGACTTGGAAAAGCATTTGAAATCCTACTAAGCGTAGGTTAGGGTAGGGTAGCACATGAATTGCTTGCCATATGTATAAATGCCCATATTATCTTTTAGGGCAAAAATACCAAAATTTGCATATGGATAAATTAAACTTCAGATTTGTAAAATAACTTGCGGATGTTGAAAAAGAGTTGCAAGTAGAAAGTGAAACCCTAAGAATAAGGTGGGACCTTAAAAGAGAAACCCTAGATTTGACTGGGGCTGCTTCCCATGCTAAAAACACTTATTGTTGTTTCTTTTTTTATTTTTTGCATGCATTGATGGTTGCACATGAAAGATTGATTGTGCTTGCAGTAGTTAGATTTGATTGTAAATATATAATCTGGATAATAAGAGAAAAGATCACGCTATGCCTCCCCCACGGCTAGACGCGGAACCTGCTCTAACGGGGATTGTTTTGTACCACCATGAGGAGCTTTGGACCAACCCCGAGGACAAGAGGTCACTCGGTGAGGAATGTGTTAGGCAGGAGGAGGTGGGAGTGCCAAGGGGGACTCTAGCCATAAATCTCTCAATCACTCCTGGGAACTACCTAATCCTCACACGAATCAGGATGGGATCCTGGAGCCCTCAGTACTAGTGAAGGGACAGAAATCTTGGAGGGTTCGTTTTCTTCTACATAGACATAAGGGATTTTTCGGTGAACAGAGGTTTGTCTTCTGCATAGGTAGAAGGGGAAAAGTATTTCATATAACTTTGCAAAATATGTTTTGTCAAAAGACTATTTTCTATGTCTTCATGTTGTGCCATAAAATTATGTGAAGGAACATGTGACAACGAGTTAATTAACAAAGGTGTTTTCATATGTCATAACTTAATGTGATAGGTAATTAGAAAACTAAAGAAAACCATTTGCGGGTGGGCAAGATCCCTGACGGATTCGTCCTACGGATGGGTGGTCCCGGTAAGTTGGGAGCTTCTCTTAAGAGATTAAATGAAACGTTAATTAGTAAAAATTACGTAGAGCCGAGCCCTGACTTACCAAGGTCATGTCTTAAAACCTTGATCAATAATTATCCTAGGGGAAAGGTGGGGCAGCTGTGCCAGAACCGCATTAAGGTTCCCTAAATCCTAACCAGTTGTTGGAAAAAAGTATTGCACTCCATGAACCAAGGGTAACTATGATCACTCCAATCGAACGAGAATCCCTTATGGGACACCTCCAATGGAGCTAACTGATGCATCGAGATCTCAGTTGTCAAATTAGGACCCCGAACTTGTAGGTTGATCCTCGTGGGGATGGCCGGTACCTTCTGTTATTAGGTGGACTCTAGGAAACCTAGATGATAGACCCCATGCATTCTCGTGAGTGTTGGGCAAAGATGTCTAGGATAGTTCCTCAATGGACCACTAAAACGTGCTGCCAGGGAATTGTGGTAGGCACGTGACAATACTACAACTTCCAAACCCTAAACAAGCCTAAAAAGTGTAAGCCCCATTGAAACCTTGTATGATGTCCTAAAAGCCCACAATGTTGAATCAAGTTTTGCATCCCAATCATCCCTCTTATCCTCAACAATCTTCGTCAAGATGCAAAGTAAAATCTTATTTGAGCTTTCAGCTTGATCATTATCCTAAGGATGATAAAGAGTAGACTTCTTATGCAAAATCATGTGCGTGATAGTCATTTTCCTAATAACTTGATTCAAAAAATGTTTTCCCCGATCACTTATCAACTCAATAGGACAACCAAACATGGTCATAATGTTAGAATACAAAAATTTGGCCACATTAACTGCTTTATTGTCCTTCATTGCTTGAGCTTCTACCCATTTAGTACAGTAATCCATACAAACCAAAATATATATGTTACCAATTCTCTTAGATGCTGGCTTAATCGGCCCCACAAAATCAATTTCCCACTTTTGAAAAGGCTCAAGAGGTAAGACATGATGATCTTGCATTCTATCCCTGTTAAGAGGCTAGCCTTCTTTCAAACATTACAAACATTCTATAGCGTACCGATGAGCATCCTTCAACACATTAGACCACCACAGACTTGCATGCAATATTTTCCTACCTATTATTTCCCCTGAAAAATGACCACCTGATAGTCCAGAATGGGCTTCATGCAGAACTGCTGGCTGCTCATATTCAGGGACACATCTTCTCATATCATTATCTACTCCTCTTTTATACAAAACATTCATAATAACCTGAAATGATTGACTTTTTAATGCCAATCTTCTTCTTTGATTTTCAATAAGGTATGTGGGCATAACTCCTTCCTTCAGGAAATGCAACAACTAATCATAGTATGAATCAGGATTAAGAACATGTACTTCAAACTGTTTAGCATCTTGAAGCTGATTAGGAACCCCAACTTCAGGATCATCATTATCCAATCTACTCAAATAATCTGCCATTGCATACTCTTTGCCAGGAGTATCAACAACCTTAAAATCAAATTCTTGTAATAGCAGCATCCATCTAGCTCAGCTTCTAATTAACTGAGGTTTGTTAACCAGTAACAACAATGCTTGATGATCCACATGAAAAATCACTTGGTTCCCTAACAAATAATGCCAAAATTTCTACAAAGAGAAAACCATACCAGGTGCCTCTCTTTTTGTAACTGAGCAATTCCATTCACCAGCACTCAACCTCCTGCTAGCATAGGAAATTGATCTAAACCAGTGTGATACTTTATCCTCCATAAGCACTGCTCCCACCGCAACATCAGAAGCATCCAAAAATACATGAAAAGGCAAATACATATTGGAGATTACAATATTGGAGCCACTATAAGCATCTTTTTGAGAACATTAAAAGCCTTGTCTTGATCAGATCTCCACACAAATTGCATACCCTTCCTAGTCAATGTAGTAAGAGGAAAACAAATATGAGACAAATATCTCAAATATCTACTATGCCATTTCAATTGACCCACAAATCTCATAACTTCCTGCACATTTTTTGCAGCTTTTGCTTTCTGAATCACATCATTTTTCCTTGGATCTCTTCCATTTCACTTGGCCCACAAATCTTATAAATTCTTGCACATTAGTTGGAGCTTTTGCTTTCTGAATCACAAAAATTTTCCTTGGATCTATGGCCATACCTTCTTCAGAAAGAGTATGCCCTAGAAGTACTCCCTGCTTTGTAGAAAAAACTGATTCAAAAGGATTCAAAGACATACCAAATTTCCTACGTCTTTCAAAACATTGTTGAAGATGATTCAAATTATCACTTTTCAAGCCAAACACACAGAAATTATCAATAAAGACCCTCATAAAAGTTGTCAAATAAGGCTCAAAAGTTTAATGAGTAGCTCCTTGAAATTCGGGAGGACCATTCTTCAAGCCAAAATTCATCACTGTACTGGCATAAGCTCCCCATTCAATGATAAAAGCAATTTTATCCATACCATCAGGATTCATTCTGATCTTATTAACGTGAAAATCCATCCAAAAAACTATACATTTCATGTCCTACTACATCATCAAGCAAGGAATCAGTAAAAGGTAATGGGAAGGGATCAGTAACTGTAGCTTCATTCAACTTCCTATAATCCACACAAAATCTAATCTTGCCATTCTTCTTAGGTACAACAACAATCCTATAATCCACACAAACTCTAATCTTGCCATTCTTCTTAGGTACAACAACAATGGGGGACAACCAAGTCACCTCATTAACTAGTTTAATGAATCCAACTCTCAACAACTTATCAATTTCCTCCTTGACTTGCTTAGCATAGTTAGGATTCATTTGATACCACCTTTGAATAATCGATTTAACATCCTTATGCAAGTTGATTCTATGCTGACACACTACTAGGTCAAACCCTTTCATGTCTATATAATCCCAAGCAAAAATATCCTGAAATTCCTAACATAATTTGATAAGGTCCAATTTAAATAACTCATCTACATAAATTCTCATTTTGATAGGTTTTCCTTCCCCTTGTTCATTTAAATTAACTTCCTACACCTCATCTTCAACCACCCTTGCAGATCTCCTCATGGTATGATCGTACCTCCGTTAAGCTTGAAGAATAGCTTTCCACCCTTCCTCTTCCTCTATATTAGGATCATCCTTTTGCTAAATCCACTGTCAATTGTTGATTTTCAGATCCAATGTTGCATTTGTTTTCAGGAGAACTACTTCCTAGGTCTTGAATCACTTTTCCCTGACCAGTTCCTAGCCGATTCTGCTCTTTAGGAATAGTTACAGATTGCTATCCAGATAGATTTGAGACTTAGAATAAACAGTTTGTTGCTCCAAACCTGCATTCCCCTTTACCAGAGGAAACTCTTGATATCCTTGAATAATACCATCAATATCAATCTCAAAAACTAGGACTATAAAAGGATTTGTTTGCAAAAATAAATCATCCTCATCATCTTCCACTTCATCCACCAAATTAATGGTCTAATCCACTACAAGTCTCGCTAAACTTTTCAACGTAACTTTATTCATTGTAGACAACCTAACCTCCTTAATGCCCCTAGGAATACAAACATAATCATTCCCCCAATCCTGCTTCAACTTAGCCAACTTAAACCAAGGTCTACCCAAAAGCATCTTGTAAGAATCTCCTCTTTTTGACATTCTTAGAACCACAAAGCTTACTTTGAACTTCAAGCCTGCCACTTTGATCAATTGATTCCTTAGAATATCCAAAGGTTATAGTCTTCTCTGATCTACCATCCTAACCTGAAATGGAGTTGGTAGTAATTGCTCTTGCTTTGTTGTCAGATGTGTATGCTTAGGTAGTATATTCACTCCTAAACCACCATCCAACAATACGTCTTCAAGATTCCTTCAAAATATTCCACCTGAATTGTAGAAACTTGATAGTCCACCATCTCTTGCTGAATTGGAATAACTGCTTGACAATCAAAAAATTCTTGATCATCCTGTACTACTGTACTATCAAATAGTTCCTTATGTTTTTGTTTGAGCTTCAACAATAGCTTTTCCTTACAATCGGGAATTAAATCCAAGATTCGTTCTAGGATTAAGTCCAAGGACCACTTTGCTAAAGCATGAAATAACTCCTCAGAGCCACCTTGCTATGACTTTTCAAAAACTAAGCCTTTAGAAAACTGTTCCTGATATTTAGGGCATTGCTCGTGCAATTCAGGAAACTGCTCCTGCAGTTCAGGAGATTGTTTCTGCAGTTCAAGAGACTGCATTCCAGAACCTCTACTATCATCCAACTGCTCCAATTGAGACTTTTCGGCAAACTTCTAAAACTTTTTAACTTGCCTCATGGCTTTTTTTCTTGTCTTCTCTTGTTCGTGCCAATCCAACTTTGGGTTGACTCCTAGTGACTGCTAGTACCGATGCTTCATCAAGACATTCTTCCACTTGAATGTAATTAGAACAATCACATTCAGCATGCAAGCTTACAACATTTGATCTTCTTGACCCATTTTTTTATCCTTTGGGAACTGTTTTAGGATACCTTTCCCAATAACCAGCAACATTTGAATCATCCAAAGGCTGCCTTTGCTCTTGTTGGTCAGAAAGCTCTATAAGAACTGTTGTGACCGGGGTAGGTGGTTGTTGTGGATGAGGTGCTCGTGCAAGTCTTCTGTCATTGCGTGACCTTGCTACTGGCATTCCTCTCTCATTCCTATGCCTTGCCCAAAGTTCAGAGTTGGGTCTAACAAAATTCCATTGACCACCACAATAATGGCATACTCCCATTTGTGTAGGTTGTTGCTATGCTTGAAAATTTTCCCAAGGTTGTCTTGCATGCATTCATTTGGGTCCCCTAAAAAGTCTTTGAGGCACTACATCAGACATAATTCGATTAACTGCAACTAGCTGCATAGGTCTAGGCCTAGGCTGCATCATTGCAACCTGTTGTGCTATCCTGGCATTAGGATTATACCAGCAATTCAGAGTCTCATGGCCATTTCTTTGGTAAATATCACAATACTTGTCTTTCTTCTTAATATTAGAAAGACCCAATTCTTGTAGTTTTTGTTTAATCTTCTTGTCCAATTTTCTTTCCACAACCTTTGTATTAATTTTATATTATGTTTTCTTACCTTTGCTTTTGATGACTGAAAGGGATTTCTTTTTCTTCTTTTTTGTATACTTCTTCTTCTTCTTCTTCTTTGAATCATCCTCATCCTCTAAATAACTGAAATCATCTTCTAAATCCAAACTAAAATTACTTTCCTCTTCTCCCATATCACTCTCTGCTCCTGAATCCAAATCTGAATTTGAATATGAGTCTGTATTTGAAGAATCATCATCTTTTCGGGACTTTGACCTAGAAGTGCCCAACCTCTTTTCCACTCTCATAGCAGCTCTACTCATAGTATCCAAAGTAGCATTCTGAGTAAGTTCCAAATTGACTATTAGGGTTCCTCACCTGACTTCTAAGACCCTTGATAAAGTAAGGAAGTTGCATTTCTATGGATGGTACATCAGCAGCATCCAACCTGTTAAGGAGATTTTTAAACTTTTGGGCATAATCCTCAACCAACATACTCTTTTGCTTAATCTTCTTGATCTTCCTCAAAATGTCTCCAGGAGTTTTATCCTTCCTAAACCTACTTAAAAATGCAATTTTCAATGCATATGTATTTAATGCTCCCATTCTGTAACTACTAAACCAATCCATAGCTTTTCCCTGAAATCTGGCTGCAAACTACTGCTTCTCAACCTAATCACCATACATCTAGTTTAAACCACTTGTTTTCCACCTAATTTCAAATTGGGCTACATGACAATTAAGGTCTTCTTTTATCTTTCCTGAAAACTTAGAAGCTCTGACCTTTGGGTTGACAAGCTAATTGGGATTCATTATGTTTGGCTTATAAGGCCTCTGCACAATGATGGTAATGGGTTAAATTTTAAAGACTTCTTAACTTGAAATGTTGTACTTCTCAGTAAAACTGATCTCCCAAGCACTATATGTTGCAACCTCTCCAGTGCTTGCCTGCTTAGGAGGAGTTTCCTGATCTTCAAGTGGCAACAATGGCTCCTCATCCTCTAAAACATTAGATGATATTGAAGGAGTTGAATGAGTTGGAAAAGACTCTTCAAAACCAACAAGAGAATTATAAATAGTTGTTGTACCCCTAAAAGGACCCACATCCTGATCTCTCTGACTATCAGGTACAACTTGTTCTTCATCCAGCCTACTTAATGCTGCAACTACCTTTGCATCATTAGGAAAACCTTCCTGTTGCTGTGGTCGTGCCAATGCCTCCCTTAATTCTCGTGATTTGCTCCTTGTAAGGATGGGATTGGATAGATAAGGATAATTGTCTGACATAAATGCTGCCCATAGGAGGCACCTAATACATTGCCAATGCCATCAGCATTCATGCTGCCTGATCTTGCCACCAAATTTTCCAAAGATTAATTCCAAATCAATGCCTAAATTAAGAGATCAATTCCCTAAAACTAGCAAGCATTGCCAAATTCTTTTGGGCATTTGCAAGAGGAAGTAAAGAATACATAGACACACCATGGCACTAAAATGAAGAATACAAAACATAGACATATTCTCTGCATAAATTTAGCCCCCATAACCAGAAAACATTTATGGTTCCAGAATACATGAACAAAGACTCAAATACTTAAAGAACATGACAAAAACGTTGAGAACAGCCTGCAGCGACCATGAATACTTGGTGTTGACTCTCTTTGTGTATTGAAATCATGCGACTCTTCTTCAAGAAAATACAACTACTTGCATATTAGAATTAGCGATTGAAATACAGGTATTCTATCCTATACATTTAAAGGCACAATCACATAGGCTGATCTCAAACCATTATATCCTTATATGAAAGTAAGGGACTAAGTTCATAAATGGAATTCAAGGCCTAGGGATTTACGCCCCTAACACACACACACGCGCGCGCGAGCGCGCGCACGCACACACAGAGGAATCGACGGGGGGGAGAGAGGTTAAAGGTGGCCATTAAATCATTATCATTATAGAGAGTGGACGCTTATGAGAGAAAGAGAAGGTGGGCAATTATGACAAAAAACATGTTTCAAACAAAATTAAAGGAATGAAGCACCTAATATGCAAAGATACTTACTTGGTGTGGCAACCATGAGCAAAGTTATTGGCAGCATTCTCCTTGCCATTGATTAGTTGCTCAATGTGAAGTATGTTCATGTGTGCACTTCATCGATCATAGTGGCCTCTAGATCAACAAACACAACCCATGGTACATGCTTTCTTGCCCAAATCATCATTTAAAGAATCTTTAAATAAGGTTAAGAAAGTATCAAAAACTTACAAGGCACTTACAAGTCACTTGCTAGACTTGAAAGAAGTTTAGTAAGCATTTTGATTTTTTTCAAGTGCACTTTGAAAATTGTTACTAGTATATCCCTCATCCCTTGTAGTGACCATAAAGATACGCAAGCTACACATGTCTAACTAAGGGAAAAGGGTGGATCTTTATTTTCATGTTCATTTCACCACTAATATCAACCATTTGATATTTGTAAATCTAATCTACTTTATTCCTATATGGCTTTCCTACATAGGGAAATTTGATTGATCTATGTTGTTGGAAAGCATTTCTCTGACATATAATGGACTAAGCATCTCAGAGTAGATGTCTTAATTATTCTTAAAATAACAACACAAAGTTGGATTGTCAAAACTGTGTGTACCTCAAAGAAGATGAGGATGAGGAATATAAATTGTTGGTTCTGAGCACACCCGTATGAGAGAGATAAAGAGAGAGCACGCACTTGATCAACCAGAACTACTCACCCTTGTGCATGCTTGGTAGCCTTCTCCTTGTTCCAGGTCACCAAGGTGTACCTACAAATTATACAGAGTAAGATAAAGATGATGGCCAAGAGCTAAATATATGTCCTACATGGGATGCTTTTACAAGGGAATGATTATATTCAATGAGTGAATAAATACCTCCTTAGGCTTTATCTCCATTCATTCGATGAAGCATCCATTATGTCCTTCCTAGTCACATGCTAGTCAATAGCAGCTATGTAGCAGCTATCACATGACGCAATGCTTATACGTGTTTTCCCTTCCATTTTTAATAACCACTACTTTGGCTCTAAGTTAACTTTGGTGCCAATAAATTGCATTGAGAAGAGTGCATGTAGTTGAGATGATATAGCATTGTTATTATTTCTAGCAAATCGTCTCATTGGAGAATGACAAATCATATAGTATTATCTTTCAAGCTGGCTCTAGTAATTGCCCCAAACACAAGCAACTAGCACTTGTCACGTGCAAGGTTCCTATTGGTATGCGTATTGGTATAGTGCCCCTGTAGGTTTTCCATCTGATGTTGCCTGCTTGCTAGCACAAAGTAGCTAGAAAGGGATTAGCTGAGAGGATAAAGTATGAGACTCTTTAGATAATTTTCCAATAAAAAAGAAACAAATTTGGACTTAAATAGGCATCACTGCAAGAATTAATACAAAGCTTCAAAAGGGCGACAGAAGCATGGGTTGAATGTCACTGAGGTGTGGGGTAGCTTGGTGAGAGTTAAGGAGTTCATGTATGCTCAGCACCAACATAGGGTAGCTTGGCAAGAGGTGAGGTCACCTCCAGAGGACTTCTCATATGCTGGGCAACTCAACAGTAGCATGGGGCAACTCCAAGTCAACTCTAGGAAGTCATCAACTAGGGAGCTCTTGACAAAGTAGGAAAGAAAAGAGGGAGAGAGAGAGAGAGAGAGAGAGAGAAGCTGATGGGGGGAGAGAGGTTCAAGGGGACCTAATCATGATTTAGCAGCCTCTAGGAAATGTCAACAATTAAATCACTATCGTTATAGAGAGTGGGCAATTATGAGAGAAAGAAAAGGTGGGAAATTATGACACAAAACATGTTTCAAAAAAAATTAAAGGAATGAAGCACCTAATATGCAAATATGCTTACTTGGTGTAGCAACTGCGAGCAAAGTTATTGGCAGCATTCTCCTTGCCATTGATTAGTTGCTCAATGTGAAGTATGTTCATGTGCGCACTTCATCAATCATATCGGCCTCCACATCAAAAAACACAACCCATGGTACATGATTTCTTTCCCAAAACATTGTTTAAAGAATTTTTAAATAAGGTTGAGAAAGTATCACAAACTTACAAGGCACTTACAAGTCACTTGCTAGACTTGAAAGAAGGTTAGCAAGCCCATTGTTGTACGACCTTTACTCCAATCCTACACCTTTTCACTCTTCTTCTTTTTCACTTTTCATGAATTCCTCATGGAGTCCTCATGCTACATGATAGTTTTTGTTTTAACAAACTTTTATATTCACCAACCTATTCAACAACCCTAGGGATCACATAGACTATATCCCGCACTATATCCCACACACAGGACGTTCATCAAACACTTCCGATGCTTTTGTAAATCTACCACACTTAGCATACATATCCACTAGAGCATTTCTAAGCACAACATTTCTCTCCAACAACCCTACCCTAACAATCTCTTCATAAATTTCTTTTTCCTTTTGTCAATGGCTCTTATGTCAGCACATATGCTTATAAGGCACTCAAGAAGGTGACTGCATTAGGAATGTGACCCTCCTATCGTGGCTTGTCAAAACATTTTAGTGCTTCCTACATTTCCATGTTGTGCATTACCTACGATAAGTGAACTCCAAGAAACATCCCTAATAGGGAGCTACTTACTCTGCTTTTGTAAATGCACTACACTTGGCATACATGTATTCACCACAAAATCGCCAAAATCGCTAGGCACACTCTCTCTCTCCAACCACCCTAGTCTATTTATCTCATCATGAATTTCTTCACCCTTTACAATTGTTTTTACATCTCCACATGATTTCAAGGCACAAGTAAAGGAAAATGTAGTTGGGTAGTGCCCATCATATCGCATCTTATTGAAACATTTCAATGCCTCCTTCCCTTGCCCATGTTGTGCATACCCTACACTCACCCTACAATTCATGCACTCCAAGACACTACATAGTGCACACAGGAAGCTTTCCCAAGAGCTCGTGCACTTCTACAAGTGCACCAAATTTGGCATACATGTCCACCAAAGAATCGCCAAGCATAAAATTTCGGCTCAACCACCCCAATCTAATGCTGCAGTCACAAATTTGTTCACCCTTGTCAAGTGCTCCTACATTGGCACATGCTTTTAAGGCACAAATAAAGGTGAATAAAGTGGGGGAGTGTCTCTCATGTTGCATCTTATTGAAACATTTCAATGCTTCCTTGCCTTGCCCATGTTGTGCATACCTTGCAACAACTACTACATTCCAAGTGACTACATCTTGGACAGGAATTTCATCCAACACTCCTTGTGTTTTTCCCAATGCACCATAAGTGGCACACATGTTCACCAAAGCAACATTACTGATGAGTACAACATATTTCTCCAACAACTTTGATCTGACAATCTCATCACAAATTCATTCACCCTTATCGAGTGCTTCTACACAAGTATAGGCTTTCAATGCACATGTAAAGGTGACTAAATGTGGAAAGTGACCTTCGTGATGCATCTTATGAAAACATTTTAGAGCTTCATCATCATGGCCATTTTGTGCATATCTTGCAATCAGTGCAGGTCATGAGAATCTATCCATGAACAATACCTTCGTCACATACTTGTTGTGATTTTGCAAGAGCGCCACATTTAGCATACATAGTTATTAAAGTGCTTGTCGCATAGGGGCTTCTTTCAAGTAAGCGCCGTTTGCAAATGTCCTCACGTAGCCTTGTGCCCTTGAATAGATTGGTTTGCTTTGCACAAGCCTTCAAAAGTCCCACAACATGAGCAATCTCCTATCAAAAGATAGCTCCTTTCTCCTCTTGAGGCTTCGCTTTGTTCAATTCAAGTATCAACTTTGATTTATTTTTCTAAGCTCTTCAAAAACCTAGGTTGGATTGTACTAGCAATCCAACCACAATACCTCTATTGTCACTTTGTGCTTGAAATCTAGAGACCTTTGCATTGACTTGCGATTGGAATGGGGTGAGAGAAAAAGCCATGTCTCTATGATAGCTCATAAGATTTCATGTTTTGCAAAGGTAAATACGTCATGATGAGATATGTCGAGGCAAACCAACTTATTGTTGTAATTGTCCTGCCATAGTGAGGGATCTTTAAACTACTACATCCATAACGACTCCTTCTTCACTTTCTTGATATTTGATGTCCTTTCATGTGACACCTTGCAGAGAGTGGTTCCATTCATACCGTTATGTTTCGGGTTTTGTGTGCTTGGGTGATGACAGGTCTCTTGAGATTGTCGGCATTGGTGATGCTAGGCCACAGTTTCCTTCTAGCAGCAGTTTTGTTATGCACGATGTACGTTATGTATGTGCACTGACACTCAGTCTCATGTCCGCTGAACAACTTGATGATGCAGGATATCATGTATTTTTTGGAGACTCTACATGGAAGATTACTCATGGCATGCTTGTGCTTGTGAGAGGTGCCAAGGCTGGCAGCCTCTACCCCTTAGTTGTTTCTGGATCTATAGTTGATCGTGCTTTGTCTATGGGGTCTTTACCTCATGTATCTCTTTGGCATGCCCATTTGGGGCACAAGTTTGTTAAGGGAATGAAAATTCTTTCTAGTTTGCAGTACGTACCATCCCTTGATTGTTCTCATTTTGATTCTTGTGATCATTGTCTTTATGGAAGGTAGACTAGGCCTATGCATAAGAAGTCTGGTATGTCACGCATGAGTGAGCCCTTGGCTTTGGTTCAGGCTTTGGTTCATTCTGATGTGTGGGGGACCATGCCCTATCAATCTATGGGGGGTGCAAAGTATTTTGTTACTTTCATAGATGAATTTTCACGTAAAGTATGGGCTTATCCCATAAAGCAAAAGTCCGATGTATTGGCAGTTTTTCAGAGATGGCTTGCTTTGGTAGAAAACCGGTCTAGGCATAGGCTAAAATACTTAAGGACAAATAATGGGGGTGAGTATGTCTTACGTGCTTTTGAGTAGTTATGTGATGAGAGGGGTATTAAGCGTTAGTTGACTCCCCCCTACACCCCTCCCCAGAATGGTAGAGCTAAGCAGATGAACAGGACCATCCAGGAGAGGGTTCACAGTATGCTTAGCCATGCATGCCTACCCCAACACTTTTGGGCTGAGGCAATTATGACTGCTATGCATATCATTAATAGATCGCCCTATAGTGCCATTGATTTCCAGGTTGTAGAGGAGGTATGGATAAGAAAGCCCCCCTCTTATGCACATTTACATGTCTTTGGATGTGAGGCATTTTGCCATGTGCCCAAGGATAAGCATAACAAGCTGGATCCTAAGAGTGTTAAATGCATATTCCTTGTCTATGGAGATGTAGGAGAGATGGGTTACCATCTATGGGATCCACAGGCATAGAAAGTCATCCACAGCCATGATGTAGTCTTCCATCAAGACAAGATGCATAGGTAGCCTAAGAAGATAGTGAAGATATGCAGGGTTATATTTCAAGAGGAGCCATGAGCTCCCGTACAGCCAATTGGACAGCCTGCAGCAGCAGCATGTACTCATGGCCAGGGTGTTGGATAGAATGTTGGGCAGGCAACAGAGTATTCAATGTGGCGTTCTACTAGAGATAGACGCCCCCTTGATAGATTTCAGTCCTCAATGCATTATGTCTTGGTTAAAAATGTATGAGAGCCTTTCACTTATGATGAGGCTATACACAGGGGTGACAGCCACTCCTAGGAGAGGGCCATGCAGTCTAAGATAAACTCCTTACACAAGAATGAGACTTGGGATTTGGTTTCCTTGCCTAGTGGCAAGAAGGCTTCTCCATGAAAATGGGTGTACAAGTTGAAGAGTACCCCTGGACACCCCATGCCTACTCATAATGCAAGACTTGTTGCTGGTAAGGGTTT
Organism: Lygodium microphyllum; assembly: GCF_053477565.2. NCBI lineage: Eukaryota > Viridiplantae > Streptophyta > Polypodiopsida > Schizaeales > Lygodiaceae > Lygodium > Lygodium microphyllum. The sequence continues at coordinate 62,560,676 of NC_141135.1, forward strand.
TAAACAGGAGCATGGAGTTGACTTTGATAAATTCTTTTCTCCTGTGATTAAGATGACCGCCCTCTGCTTGGTTTTGGCCTTGGCCTTAGTCACGTAGCTTGACTTGGACTTGTATCAAATGGATGTCAAGACGGCATTTTTACATGGGAATTTGCATGATGATATTTACATGGAGTAGCCTAAGGGCTTTGCAGAGCCTGGCAGGGAGCACCTAGTGTGCAGGTTGAAGAAAAGTCTTTATGGCTTGAAGTAGGCACCTAGGGAATGGTATCATAAGTTTGATGCTTTTATGCAATCATCACAGGGCTACACCTATAGTGCTATGGATCTGTGCTTGTACACAAAGAAAGCTCATGATGGATCTTTGCTTATTTTGGTACTCTATGTGGATGACATGCTATTAGCAAGGAAAGCTCATGATGAGCTAGATGCTATTAAGGCTCAACTCAAGAAGAGATTTGAGATGAAGGATCTAGGACATGCCTCTCACATAATTTGTACGCGCATTAGACCCGATAAACATCAGGGACTCCTCTACTTGTCACAGAGGGAGTACATTCATAAAGTCCTTGAGCGCTTCCACATGCAGGATGTAAAACCTATTGGTTGTCCATTGCCTTCTTACATGAAGGTATCACAGGCTGATTGTCTGTAGACAGATAAGCATAGGGCCGAGAGGGCTAAAATTCCCTATGCATCCGCAATGGGGATAGTCTTATGTATGCCATGATAGCCACTCATCCATATATTGCCTTTGCAATTGGTATTGTGGCACGCTATATGGCTACACCTAGCAAGAAGCATTGGGATGCCGTGAAGGGTATTGTGAGGTACCTGAAGTGCACTACAGATATGTGCATATGCTATGGCAGCCAAGATATAGGAGTCGTGGGGTACAGTGACTCTAATTATGCAGGACATGCAAATAGTAGGAAGTCCACTTCTGGCTATGTGTTCACCTATGCTAGAGGTGCTGTCTCTTGGATGTCCAGGGTATAGAAGTCTACATCTCTTTCCACCCCACTAAGGCCGAGTATGTTGCAGCCACTAAGGCTTGGAAGGAGGCCATATGGTTAGGCCGTTTGGTTCATGACCTTGGTATTGATGCTATCCCTACACTGCATTTGGATTCTATGAGTGCTATTCAGTTAGCCAAGAATCCAGTCTTCCATGCGAAGACGAAACACATTGAGGTGAGGTATCACTTCATACGTGGGGTCGTTGAGGACATATAACATTTCACTCTCATCTCCACCTACACTCTCACATTTCAAGGAAACATCGACACCCATCAAGTTTTGTTTGCATGCAATGAGCCGAGGACATATTCATCAAGTTAGTAAGCTAAGAAAGTTAGTAACAAAAGCTAGTTAGATAAGGTTTAGTTAGAAGTAAGTTAATAGGTTAGTAATACTTTAGAAGGATAAAATGCTAGTTGTAAATGTTATAAGGTTAATAAGGTGAGTTTAATAATAATTTTAAAAGGAAACAAAAAAATTACTTACTTGTCGTGCAGCCACCACATGCCCATCCTCGCCGTCGCCATCTTGAGGACGCCACCATGGCATACACGTCAACCACTGCCACTTTGGAGAATAACCACCTTGACACCATTTATCATCATGATGATGATAATCATCATCATAATCATCACCATCAACTACAGGATGTCGTGACAACCATGGATGAGCATGGCGGACATCTGTATGATGGGTGGAGAAGAGGATGTGGTGCACAATGGGGAGATATCGATCCCCCCCTCCCGCAGCCTATATAAAGGCTCTATCCCCCCCCCATTAATACATATTCTCCATGTGGTTGGAACGATCATATGCTGTCGGGCTGCCAATTAAGAATATTAGAAGGAGAAAGAGGGAGAGAGATAGGGAGAAATTAGAGGGAAAGATGATGATTAGTAAGAAAGAGAGAAGGTGGGAGTTAGGAATGATGAGATGCTGCTAGGTAGAAAACGAGAGAGAGAGAGAGAGAGAGAGAGAGAGAGTTGGTGAGTAGAGAAGGTGCCGAGGGCCATGTTTGAGGAGCCATGTTCGAGAAGCCACTTTCAACAGGACTCATCCATCGCCACACCCACGAAGAGACCTCCTTTCAGCCACCCCTCATCTACAAAGGTCACCTTACTCACGGCCTTTCCTTTCCCAAGCCTATCATCTTGAAGGTCTGTTAAGGTCAGGACTATCCAATTTCCATGTGGTGAATGGCTCCCAAAAGGAGAGTAGCGGGAAGTGTAAGTGCTGGAGCTACCAATGGTACCTGTAATGTGGGAAAGGCGAGCGGAGCGACCAACGCAACAAATATCCCTACGATCACGAATCAAACCCAGGTCCTTTTGATATCCTATGCTTTATAATTAATTTTGGTTAAGCATATTCTGTATTATTTCAAGAAGAAGAAATAAAGGGGTAGTTACATGCATGGAACAAGAACGAGCCTTAGGATTTTTGTTTACTCCAAGTGATAGGTTGCATGCATGAAATGGTAGAGCATGGAGTTCGCATAAGTTTATATGCATAGAATGATAGCTTTTACACACATAGAATGATAAGGTTTTCACATTATTTCACATAAAATAATAGTTTTTAAACCAGTTCAGCGCATGAATAGTCATCTAGAATTCATGCTTCGCAATCGTGATTAAAATAAACACATGAAATGTTAGTTTCCGTTCATAGGATGCAATTGCACCGATGGATAGAAACCTAGACTTTCATATACGCAAGTCACATGAGATCCGGTGCATTAGGAATAAGTACTCGTTGCCAGGTATGAAGAGAGTTAAAGGTCATCTAGGATGTACTAATATATTAAATGCACCATGTGCATGATGGGTAAGTTTGATTGGAAAATTCTGCATAGTACCACACTAAGAGAGATGGAAGGGACGCATGCATCTAGACTGTATCCTGAAGGCCTAGATGAAAAGTCTTGCGTTGCCAAGTGTGTTAATTGAACTTGGTTAGAGGGAGATGAGTAAAGAACTGGAAGAATAAAAGACCCTTGGTTGGGTTGCGAATAAGGCTTGTCCGTTGCCTTGGTTGACCAGTTAATGCTTTGACTTAGTGTTAAGATACCATAAGGTAAAACCCAAGGGGAACAGCAAGTCAAAATAAGTTAACTTACCAAGAATATTTGCTTGTATGATCTTGTTTGAGATTATTAGGATCTCGCCAAGTCGTGAATGATCCAGGATCGGATGCTGGGAGCATCTGGGAAAAAGGAATCACACCTTAGCAGTTGGTCGTGATTGCAAACGACCTTTGAGATGATCGTGGTTGTACACTTAGGTACATTGTTTGAACTTCTTTGCTCAAGGAACTAATTCAAGGCTAAACACTTAATGCTTCAGGTTAAAATCCTAGAGAGAGAGGCAGGTTCAGTTACCTTCGACTGTCTGCCTGGCCCTATCCAAGGGGGTTGTTAGCCGTGCCGGCTATATGGACCTAACCCGCCGCGAGAGGTCTCTCCGTGGGTGCTGCTTGGAGCGAGAGGAAGCTTGGGTGCAAGGGGAGGCTTTGGCTGTAAATTCCTTGCCTACGGATCCCGCACAAGAGGCCAACGTGACTTGAGATGGGATCTCAAGGCCCGTGTACTAGTCTACAGGCAGGACTTGGAGCAACAATCCTGTAGATCGCTGGGATAGCCTTCGGGCAAGATGCTTGATGTATTCTGGGACTATGATAAATAAAGATCAGATATTTGAAAAAGAAACTTTCTTGACATTGTTTTTTTGTCAGTGCCTAAGTTACATGAAGGAACTAGTGATTAAATTGATTAACTAAGAAAGCTACTTTTGCATGTCAAACATAATATGATAGCTAATTAGATAACTAAGAAAACCGAGGAAAGTGCGGTGGACGTGACTTGGGTTCGTCCTACGAAAGGGTGGTCCTGGTTAGCTGGAAACTTTTCTCAAAAGACGAGATAATGAGACTATGAATACCTAGCATCAATAGAGCTAGAATCCCGATTTATGCTGTTTTAGGGGAAAGGAATGGGACTATGCCTTATGGCAAAGAGGTTGAGCTTCGCATCCCTCTCGTTTCCCATTCTCTATGAACCAAGTGCAGCATAAATCCGCTTCGACTTTGTTGTTCCTACGCAAAGTGGTTCATCTGGAGCTCGACACTAGCTACTCCCTAGAGACTTTGCTGATAGGAAGGAAACCTTGATTCAAGTCGGTCCTAAGTGGGAATGGCCGGACACTTCCGCTCGGGACAGACTTGGGAAGACCTAGATCGCAAACCTTGTGACATTCCTTGCAAGTGCCAGGCGGCGCTTTCTAGATTCTCTTCCCGATGGGCTGCTAAGACGTGTTCCACAAGTGGACAAGCGGACACGTTACAAGACAAGTCTATTAACCTTGATATCAACTAACTAGAATCTTGCAAATCTACTCACCAAAAGCCTCTCTACAGAGTGCTTTGCCTTTCTCGGAAGATTGATGGGCGTGGGATGAGATGATGTCTTTCCTCATTTTGTTGTACATGTGTACATGTTGTACTATCTTTTCCTTTTCTTTTTCACTCCTCACTGGGGCAAATTCACCTTTAAATGGGAGGTTGTTGGGGGTAAAGGTGCCTCCGCCTAACTACATGTGTATTACTACACTAGCAGTATCCGCAACTGCACACTGTAGGTGGTGGGTGCCCATCATTGTCACTTTATTCTTTATTCTTTTAGTGACATACGAATAAAGGGAAGGCTGGTCACACATTGTGACTGTTGGAGTTCCCACATTGTGAGTCTCTCTCTCTCTTGCTCTTGCTCTCCCATGCAAGCTTTGATCCTTCTCACCTTTCAATGTCCTCCTCCATGAATACACGTGTCAGTATCTATTGATGCAAATATTAACTTAATTTTTAAAAACATACTAACATTCATACTAATGGACATGTTGATTGTTATTTGGACTATGGTAAAAAGTACCTACATCCAAAAGTCTCATTCTCTCTTTGGTGCTATTACTACTACTACTTAAGGTAAGTGCTCCAACCTCCTCCATTTTTTACCACTTTGCTTCATTTTCATGCTTGCTTCTTGCTTGCTTCTTGCATTTTAAAGCAATGTATATATTAGTGGAGAGGATTTAGCTATGTTTTTAGATTTCTATTTCCATGAACGTAGTTTTGGAGAGAGAGAGAGAGGAGAGAGAGAGAGATGTACTTTGTTACTCTCTTCTTAAGCAATGATATTTCATTATTCAAGATCATTGTGATATTTCACTAAAAGGATTAGGATGTTTCACGAGGGATGCATTTTATAAACTAAGAAAACAACTTACAATCATGTCTATAAGCTCATTTATATTCATGGCAACAAAATCACATCTATATTTGCATTAAATCTAGATGTTAAATGCATGTACATCCACACCAATAAATGTGCATATATATGTACACACACACACACACACACCCCCTATATTTTTGGATACTAAAATGACTCAGGGAGTTTCCACTTGTAGCAATGTTGAAATGTTCAATAACTCCATGGTTTTTATTTATTTATGCAAAGTGCATGGTATCAAGAAAACATCATTCAAGTCTTCTAAGTCAGAAATTTTTCTATCTTCCTCTACTTTCATTTACATAAGCTTATTGAAGATACATGAAATGGTTGTGCATAGTTAGCATATTTAGACTAAAGCTAATGTCCCTTTGGTGTAATTGCAAATTGATTTGTTGTGTTGTCAAGTTACCTGAGAGTGCCATTGGAGCATCTCCATAGTTGAATGCATCAATGTTTGCAAGAAATCTTAAAAAAGATGAAAAAAAATCTACCATGCTATTGATTCATTGCTTCAAACCCTAGCTCATGAGTATTCTACCAAGTGAGAATGATGCCAAGAATGCTCTTCAACAAGCTATTTAAGCTTTGATAGAAGAATAGAAGAGATATGAATGAATTTCCACGATGAAAACTTGAAGAAAAGCTTGAAAAGGCAAGAAAAAAACACCATTTTGAAAAGTAGATTCTGATTGTATTCAAGTCTTGTAACCTCCATTTTGTCTAATATATCCTTCAAGATGATGAAAACTTGGTGAATACCTATCATTTTAGCTTGTTTGACTCTAGATTTATCAACAACTCTATGTAATCCTTCAAATAAGCGTGTCAACCTCATAGGGAGGTCTTGCTAGTCATTGCCAATATTTGTTATTGTTTGTATCACTATACCAGAGAAGAAATAGACTTTTTAAAGGATAATAGGTGAAAATGGGTAAATCAAAGACGGAAGTTATGTCACCACTTGTTAAAGAGAGGCCCAAGAGGAGAGAGAAAATCAAGGGAATAAAGAGTGCAAAAGAGGGAAAAGACTACAAAGAGGAGGGAGAAATATAAACAAATGCGAAAGAAAGAAAAAAGTACAACCACCGTGAAAGCTAAAAAAAGAGTTGAAGAAGATGAAAGAGACTTTGTTTATTGATCCATGATGTTGGAAAATGAACTTCCTTGCATCTTATATATCCTACCATGTGGCTGGTGTCATTTCCCCTATTTATCATTTTCTCCTCATTTATTTTTACATTTCCTTTCCATTACCATTAAGAAAATTATGCACTTGAAAAGGGACTTTAGATTAGAAGTTAATGAATTTGCCTAGTGAGAGATTTGAGGTGGACTAATGAGAGAGGGGGTGTTGTGCACATTTTATTTGGTTTGGAAAAAGGTTGAGCGATTTTTCTCAAAAAGGTAAGTGGTTTGGCAATTAAAGCATCCTCATCTCAAATTTTAAAAAGCTATATTTGAAGACGCAACATGACAACTCATGCAAAATTTGACTTGAGATTCTCTTTTCTAATAAAATGTTTAATATTTTAATGTGCAAGTTGTAGGCCTGAAATGTGCACCTTATGTTCCTTGTGAAATACTCAAAGGAATTATTTAGCTATTGTTATGTTTTAAGGAGATGATATATTTGTCATAAAAAGGGATTGTTTTCTAAGCCTAAAATTTGGGTTGATTACCTTGATATTGCTTTCCATCAAAGGAATTGTTTCTCACGAAAGGGTGGGCTATTTGTCATATTTTTTGTTAAACCTTAAGAATCTCCTAAGGGGGAGAGCTATACTCATTCTTCTAAGGACTTATTGATGAATAATGATTTATGTGAGTGAATCACCCCCATGATCATGTCATGGAGATGCTAGTAAAGGAAAGAGACCATGAAAGGCACTGCTTGATACACTAATAGAAGGTCAAGTAGTGAGAAGGCCACCATGAAAGGCGAGGTTCACTCTTATAGCAACATGCAGATGAAGGAGGCTATGGATACCCCATGCTAGGCCTAGGATAGAGATAGAAACCTCCATGGCCTAATGTACCCAAGTACCCACCACTAAGCTACCAAACCAATTGTGATGAGCCATGTCTTCTTATAGCAATTATTCAAAGTTATGTGCTTCCACTTTCTCATTTTTTATTTCAAAACCACTACTTCTAAGGAAAACAAGACTTTGTGTCATCGTAGCATTCAAGGCCCACCATTCTAATTCAATTTACCAAAAGTAATCCTCTCCTAATCCATTTCACTAGTGTTTCACATGCACAGGACTCTCCATTCAAATGGCACTTAAATATATAGTTAAAAATATGGCAAATGTTGGTTGTGTCTAGTTATCTTTTTTAATGGCATATTAGAGTCTCTTCCATATCTTATGTTTCAATTAAAAATACTCACTTTATGGTGCTTTCTTGCAATGCTTGGCTTCATTTGATGGCTCCATGGTTACCCTTTGAAAGTTCAAATTGGGATAAAGCTTAAATATATGTTTTATACTCATTTATTTTGATGTTCCACTAGTTGGATAGCTAGCTAATTGGATAAACTCTAGCCCTACAAACCCATATTAGTACTTTTAAAGTAGTCAAATCCTTTAAAAATGCACATGTTTTTATTACAAACATTTTTATGTAATGCATTTTATGGAATTTTTTACGATGTTTAGTTATTTCATGTATTTCTTTATGAGGCTCTTTTTGAGCATATATTTCCTCTCATGACGCTTTCAATGAACATGCTAGAACAACCATAATTCAATGCATAAGAGGCACTATGAGAGCTTGAATGAGTGTGACTAGATAAAGTGCATTCAATTTATTATGATGTAAAGTCTACACCATCCACTTTGGTATAACCTTAGACTTCACAATCTCTTATTCTCAGTAACAAGTGCATCATTCGTATCTACATCAAAAACAAGCCAATTTGGCAATTCATTAGATACCTACATATGCTAAAAATTTGTCTTATTTGGTGTCGTATTTAATTATCTACCACTAAAAGATACAATAAAATATCATATCATATTACAAGCATATATATGTCTCCTTGGTGCATGAAAGTAGAGGTTGCATAGCATCTTCCACAAATATCACAACACGAGTAACTAAAATACACTTACTTATAGATGATGTAACTTAAAACTTTTAAGTTTCCAATTGTGATTTAGAAGAATGCATATACCATTTTTACTATGGTGTATATGGCATTATATATTGGTATTTTTATCTCATGTTCAATCAAAAATGTAGTAAACTTGTTAGACATATACTACCCCCATCCCCAATCGAAATGAAGAGTGCCCACTTTAGACCCTAATAAATTTATATATATGCACGTCTAACATAATTATCAAAAAATTCATGAAATATAGAAATGACAAGAAAATATTTATACCAAACCACGACATCATTATATGTACAAACCACAACATCACTTGTTTATAGATGATGTAACTTAAAACCTTTAAGTTTACAACTATGATTTAGAAACATGTATATACCACTTTTATTGTGGTGTATATGGTATTATATATTCGTATTTTTATCTCATGTTCAATCAAAAATATAATAAGTTGTTAGACATATTGCCCCCATCCCCAATCGAAATGAAGAGTGCCCACTTTAGACCCTAATAAATTTATATATATGCACGCCTAATATAAATATAAAAAAGTCATGAAATATAAAATATCAAAATAAAATATTTATACGAGACCACATCATTATGTACAAGATATAGTTCGTGAACATATCTCACTAAGCCAATCTCTTTAAAAAAAAGAATGTTATATTTTACCCAATATATAACTCTCACAAATGTATTTTACAAGTGATGTAAGTGTAAGCAATGAAGACATTGTGTTGCTTTTCTTTAGGATAACAAACTAGCAAAATTCAAATGACCAAAACATGCATTCAAAGTTTTACATCTGAAACAATGTATAAATTTGTAATGACACATGTCATAGCTTCTACACATTTCCTATAATTGTTAAGCATGATGTAGGGAGCCAGATGTAAAATTATATCACTACATGAGAGATCATGAATAATACATTTGTCACCTATAAATTTGACAATCTAACCAATCTTAAAAGTATAGAAATTGACAAAACTTTATTTCTCTACTTTGGTGCGCATACAAAGTATCCTAAGTGTGAAAATATTGCTATTAGTAGCAATCAACACAATTTTGCTCTTACTAACTCATTTTATATGATAAGAGGAGTCATTCGTACATGTGATAGTATTGCCATTAAGCACAAATTTAAGAGAAGTGAACAAATTACACTGCAAAGTAATATACTTGGTGGAATCACTATCGAAGTACCATGCATACACTGCAAAGTAATATACTTGGTGGAATCACTATCGAAGTACCATGCATATCTGAATCCACAATAGACATGCAAGAATCATGCAAAAAAGATGCAAAATTGCATTGTGTAGTAGATACCCACTCTTTATCTTGCACATCAAGATGGTCCTTAATGACATGATACCTACAAAAGCTTTCTCTCTCATTTTTCTTCTCTTCCTTATCAACCTGCTTTATTTGAATGGTATTAACAAATTTTATCTTAATACCTTAATCTATAACACATATAATAGACCTATTTTGCTAAGGTTGCTCTTCTTGTAGCAAAAAGAAACTAACTCATCAATGGCAAAGCATTCAGATAGTCTCTCATCATCAAACAAAGAATAGATGAAAAAATGCTAACAAGGATCAAGAACTATCTAGCAAATTCTCATTTACTACAATTAATTACTCCTTTAAATCCTTGATCTTTACTAAAAATGTCTATAGAGTTACCTTCGTCCATGTGTCCACTCTCAAATTGTTTATGTAGATAAGCAACATGGGTCTCCTTTCTTCCTTGATACAAATACACTAAGCACTTTGCTCAGGTCTGGCGGCGATCGATTAGTTGCCAAACTAGAGTGGGGTACAGTCATAGCTCCACCCCTTGGTATTGTTGACTTATGACTGTCTCAGATTTATTAGCCTAGAGGTGAGCTGTGGAACCACTTGCCATCCAGGCTCACATTGTTGAATCTCAACCACTTTTTCAACTCCACCGAGATTGGTAAACGACCAATTACTCACCAGCTTGTCTGTGCACCAAGGCATCTCTTGACGTATCATAGATTGAGGCCTTTACTCCATTCATGACCCCAGGATCCCTCATTCTTCTCAATATACCATTTAAAATAGCCAAATCCTCTTTCATTCAAATTGTCATGCTCATAACACAAGTTGCCACTCACTGATGATGCACGTTTCCTGTCTAGCGCAAGAGGTGCTCCATGAGCACCAAAGCATACAATTGAACAGCTGGCATGTTTATCTGCACTCACTGATAATGTAGGTTTACTTTCTAATGCAAGGATTGTAAGAGGCAAGTCTGCAACAGAGAAATCTACCCTTGAGACAACTCAAGGGCATCTCTGGGCAGTGGGTAGCAATCTGCAAACTTCTTAGATCCCAGATCTTCGGTTTTGCACTTGCAGAAAATTCCAAAGGGCCAGAAGAGAACTCCTTGGCCTTACAGTAACTGGCTCCATTGGCAATAGAGTATGGCAGGCTGCAGCAGGAGGGTCAGATGCATCGAGCAGGTGAAGAAAGATGGTCTTCAAACAAAGCACCTGCAAAATACCCAAGTATCCTCTGTCCATAGCCCCAGAATCCACACAACTAGAATCAGCAAAGAGGGTAGTACCAGCTGGAAAGAGCTCAGGATGAACACTAAAGACTTCCTTCCAGGCAACCTCCCTGTATTACTCCCCAAGACATTTGAACAGGGGAGAAAGTAAGCTATCTCTGGTACAACCAAACTGTTGACAAATACCAAGCCATAAAAGGACCACACATTAGATGCTGAATAATGCTCATGCAGGCTTCACACCTTGGAAAGTGGAGTCTGCAAAACCAACACAGTCTTCTGATGGGTATTGCACTAAATCAACGTGACAAGGTATAGTCTTACTTGTACTCACGAGTCACAGGTGAAGCTTTGAATGGGCACTTGGGGTTGTTGACTATATCCAATAAGAACTCAAGAATACACAGCAGCTGGGACCAATGGAAAATCGTTCCACTCTACTGATGAGAACGGTAAACTAATCCTGACTTGTGGGGTTGGGTGATCAAGACTGTTATGGTAACAGGTTCCTCTACAAGCCAGTCCAAACAAAAATACCCATGCATTATGCAGATAAAAGAGAATGGAGAACATCAGAGGAACTTATAACTTGTTAAACTGTTAATTATATATGGCCAATATAAGACACCTTTTACCCAAGAACACTGACTTGAAAATGGAGGAAAATGCTGCAAGCCCTTGATACTTTTGAGCTATCATAGAAGAAACTGCCCAATTCACTCAGTTTTATCTCAAATAACAACACGGCTTCAAGATAGACTTCTCCTTACAGGCAACCAAGAAGAAATAAAGGGTAGAACATACAGGATATACTTTTTAGCGATTGATGACAATCCCGAAAGAGCTCTCTCTCTCTCTCTCTCTCTCTCTCTCTCTCTCTCTCTCTCTCTCTCTCTCTCTCTCTCTCAGGGGCCTCAGTAAAGAATTTCGAACAATGAATAGTATTGATTATATATGGCCTTCTGGCCAGCCAATCAGACTCAAAGACAGGTAGAAAATAACACAAGCCAAGGGGCTACAAAAAACACACGGCTTCAATGACAAGAAAAGTGAATCACAAAGTGGGCACAGCCAAGGTGACTTGAATGATTTTCATCCACAAAGCAACCACCTCTCTGAGGACCACACGAGTCCAAACCATGGAACTAACTAGCTCACAGTAACACTCAAACACAACCCACATGGCCAAGAGTACTTGAGGCTGAATAGAAAATGAATGCATTGTGTCCTCCAGAGGTGCCAAAGACCAGTGCAATGCAGAAAATGAAAGAGATGGGTATGCTCCGAAGTAAAGTGGGGCCATGGGCGGCATCTTAGCCACAATCCAAGAACAGATGAATGTTACACTGACATGTAACTCAAGTCCACGCTCTGGAAATGGAACTCCAAACCTGTCTAGCAATCAAGCAAGAAAAGAAGAGATGAGCAAGAGTCTCATCACATATGGTACAAAAGACACATCTACTACTGGAGATCTTGTGGTGTCACAACATATCCCCTGTGGGGAGACCCCCAATAAGAAGCCTCCATTTAAGAACTTCCCCCTGGTAGAGAAGCTTAGACCTCTACGATTGAAGCAATTGATCACACCACTTAGTTTAACTATCCTGAGAACTTAGAAGACCTCTCTCTCTCCCCCCCCCCCCCCCTCTCTCTCTCTCTCTCTCTCTCTCTCTCTCTCTCTCAGCACACACACGTGCATGCATGCACACACACATGCACACACCCACCTACCCACCACACACACACACAACTTGCAAGTTGCATCCAGCCATGTATTATACAATAAGATGCTGACAAACACTTCGTGTCAATCAAAATGACTATTGACCCGTTGAATCAGTGTGCCTTCCTTCATGAGAGCCCATTCGTTGCAAGGACTACAAATTAAAGCAATTTTGCTGAGCTTAAGGGTCTTACTCATACTTGAGATCTTATGCCAACAATAGCAAAACTTGGCATTATCACAACACTAACATAGTGTTCAGGGAGAGAGATAAAGCTGTAACGCTTTGATTCAAGACATCCAAAAAAGATAAATCGATACAATCAACCTTCTAAGCAATTTCATGTATGCAAACCATTGTTATCATGGGCCAAGATCCAGAACATAATTGATGTTACATACCAACATTTTCTGCTTCACCATTGTGAAGCACATGATTTCTGAAAAAGTAAAGGATGTTTATACTAAAGTAGTGCTTGCTCCTGTGAGCTATTCAGCATCCATAAATGGTGCATTCCTTCCTAAAATCAGACTTATATGTACATATTGAGCAAAAGAATGGAAGTACCACCAGGAAGCTTACTTACGCATGTAGTGCTCCACATCCAAGTAGCTTGCAATCTGCATTTCACTTGAACAACAAGAGGTGCTGGCAGGCTACAACCTTTCAGCTATCTTTCCCAGTGCATCTGCCAGCTTTCCTAACACGCTCACCAAACTTTCTGCATGCTCTTTTCTCTGATTTCTATCCAGCTCACTATTAAAATTGTGTGATTCTACATGGGCTGTCAAAACCCTACCACTGGCTTCCAACATGGAATACAGGTGTGACTTGAAGTCATCAGTCTCTTCATTTGAGGACTCAGCTGAAGGGCGCTTTCGCTTTTTACCTGCACTTGATTGCCCAGGAGGTTTCTCTTCAATTGGGACATTGATGCTTCTTTCAGCATTGACTTTCGTCTCACAAGCACCTACATAGTTCATGCACACTCCAACGGTTATGCCCAACTGATTTCATTGGTTAAAAAGGTACACTGTTTATTTGAAGAAGCCTCTCAAGAGCTATTTGACACAGGGCTTGAAATTCAGAAAATAAAATGGTTTCATTGATAACATAAAGACTGCCTCATCAGAAAGGAAAAGTAAAATGAATACCACCTGGCATAGGATTCATATATTCCAAAGAAGCACTTTCAACACTGTTAGGGTCTTCCAGCTTTTCCTTATCAAAAGCCTCTGTAGCTCCATCCTCTAAACACCCACTGTCAAAAATCAGCTGTGAATAGGTACTCTTCCCAAAGCATTTGCCTAATGACCCAAAAAGTTCTTGATCGAAGCATCCTGACAGCTTATCCTCCTGCTTGTTGTAACTAGTCATCACCCGAAAGAGTGTATGGCCTCAACACGAAAAGGAAAGCAAACTGCATCCAACAGCACACAAAACTCTCATTAAATCTGATATCCAAAGCAATAAACAAAAATAGTGTCAATCTCCTAGAGACACTTTGAACTCATAATAATGCCATATTCATAATCAAGCTGTCCTGACAGCCTAGTCTTCACAGGTATAAACAACCACCAAAGATGGCTCAGAATAGAGTTTCATTGTGATTGAAAGATGTTCTTCTGTAGTTGTTTGTTGAACCCACTGAGCTCACAGACAAATGTGAATGCTGATTCCAGTGTGCTCTGCGCTTTATTTTCATTCCACATTACCATCATCGAAGAAACTCCCCTAAGCAATCTCTTCGAAGCCCACTTTGCAATGATAAACGTAAACACACACCCATTCTGAGGCACACCTACACAGCCTGCATTGCACCATGGCTTAGACACTTCCACTTTTAGAGAAGGACACATAAGTGATAATGAGGTCATGATCTCTGATGTCCAGCTACTTTAATCCGCATCAAGGCTCCTCCCTTGCATGCAGGGTGCTCGGATAGGTGATTGTGATTGATGAGAAGCTTAACTTGTAAACTTGGGACCGTCACAAAGCATCGGAATTGCTTATGTGACTCAAGCCATGTGGACTCGGGCGATTGATGAGAAGCTCAACTTGGAGTCCAATACCAAACAAAGCGTCCGACTTACTTTCACGACGCAAACCATCGACGAGTAGAAAAGCGTTGCCATAACAGAGCATTGGGATCACTCATGCGACACAAACCATCGGCAAGAATCGTTACCTGAACCACTTCTGTAACTCAGACCATGTGAGCTGGTATGTAAGGCTCAAGAGCGATCGTGTTGAGTCGCGGTGGTTGCTTGAAAGGTCGAACGATGGGAGATCACTCGGCAGACCTAATTTGCTTGGACCAGCCCGCGATCGCGACAAAACACAGACAAACAAAAGCACGAGCACAGACAAGCACAAGGAGATGGAGGTGCGTACCCGAGGAGAAAAGAACCGGGCAGGACCTGCCTCCGTCTCTCTCTCTTTCTCTCTCCCTTCCCCTCCTTCGTCGTCGTACTGAAACGAACAAAACTGGCGGGCTAATTTGTACGTCTTGCGAGAAGCACTACTAACTAGGTACATTCACACCGCACGCGTCCTCTCTCTCTTTGGAGTTGGTGAGAGTACATGGGAAATGTGTTCTACCTAGGGTAAAGGGCCCAATAGATTGTCATCTTACAATCTTTCATTATAAATTTTCTTTCCAAGTGAGTTGTATAAATATTTTTTAACGGTCAAACTATTTATATTAAATAAAGCTCAAATAAAAAATATTAGGACATTTTGATATTTTTATCAAGTAGCCTTAGTTACAAATGAAAGGTTTATAAAAGATGGACAATGAGGGGCCAATAGAGTGACATTCGAGGATGCATTACTTTAGGGTTTTACAAAATCTAAAATATAAAAAAATTTACATGGCTCAATTGTTTGACTTGAGTTAAGCTCATTTGTAATTTTAAAAACTCATATTATATTGTTAAGTGGCTAAAAAAACCGCATCTTTCTTGTAAATTTGTCACTCAATTGGGGTGGGTGTGTTTTCCTTTTGGAGGGCGTTACTTTATTCGCCCCTTTACCATAATTCACATCAGGAAATACATGCCTGCAATTTGAGATATGTACAATGTATACACGATAAGTTGTGGACAAATTTCCCACTTCGATTCCCAAATTGTCGATTTACTACCATGAAGTTGTGGACAAAATTCCCAATATGACTCCCACATTGTCGATTTACAACAACAATGTCATGAGCTACTGTGATAAAGGGACCATGTATTGACCTAGGTGCGGTTGGGGTGAAGGGACTATCAGACTGCAACTGCCCCTAGTTCGGTACGTTGTGCCCCTTGAGTAGGAGCTCGTGATGTTGAACACTACAAGGGAAAACTAGCAGAAAAGAGCCCCTTCTTATCTATATCAAATGTGTTTTTTGCTACCTCACATGAGCACATTTATCTTGTCCAAATTTTGAATCGAGCTTGTGAATTCTTATGGATCACAATACAACAATGTTTTCTAATGCCTGCTTGAACTAGAGGGTTCTAAAATATGGGTCCCTAGAAGTAGATGGTACTTGCTCTTGCATGGTATTTAGATATCCTAAAGATAGCTAGTATTTGCTCAGCATTAGTTAAAAGTGCTTAGACCTCCTACAACAACAATGATAAAAACCTATTATCACATTTTACTTTCTTTTCCACCACACAAAAACAAGCATTCTCTTACAAACAACGTGTATTTTGATTCATTTGGTTCACCTCATTTCTATAACATATACACACGTCTCCCTTTTTTGAACTATTGTTCTATATCACATTAATGGCTAATTTTTCTGGTTAGCATACTATGACTAAAAATAATATTGTATATTTTGGAAAATTACCTCCAAAAAGATGGTAGAATGTTACCAAGCTCACAAGGATCTTCAAGGTGGTGAACATGGGACAATTGAAACATGTGACCTTGATAATCAATATTGATCTCCATGGTACACTATCCATGATGCTTAGATAGTCTAGCAACCAAAAGTGATGGTTTGGTGGTTAACACAGGATCTCATAATCATGAGGTTGTGGGTTCAAGTCTTGCTAGGTGCATCACTTAGTTAGACATCCTATGTTCACATAGTGTATTCATGTAAATTTGAGCCATTGCCTAAAACACTTGGTCGATCCTCATCCTTGGTGGGATTTTTGAGGAGGAGGGTCCCAATTCATTTGGATTGTGAAGTATCCTAACAATGCACATGAAAAATGCATGAGTGCCTCTTGCCTACTCTCTCAACTAATACTTGGAGGGGAGATGCCCCCCTTGAAGGCATTTAGGTCTCATGAAAAATAAAAACATAGTCTAGCAGCAATGGAGAAATGGTGTCACAAATAGCCAAATTTATCAAAATCCTAAGTACTAGGTCGAAATATGTTTTTCTCCCCCTCTTCATTATTACTCAGACACTTCTCTCCTCTATATTTTTGTCTCTAAACAAACAAAAAAAAGAAAGAAAAATAAAGGGACTATGCAATGCATAATTTGGTCCCAAACATGAATGGTCCACGCACCCTCACACTTGTATTGTATATTACTTGCTCTCAAAATAGATGGACCAACACAAGAAGTTGTTTTCTCTTTTTTAAGTCATGTTCAACCATATGGAAATACAAACTCTAGTGTAGAGCTCAAATTTATTACACAATACATGTAATTATTACAATAATGTCTTAAATGTAAAATATAATAAATAGAAAGTGGATAACCTTGCTCAAAATAAATAATACCTACCAAATAAATAATAAAGCAATAATAACCACAACAACAATCAAACTTTGATCTAGCATTCTTGTACCCATTGCATAAGCACTCCAACAACGAGAACATTAAACGTCTAGCCTATAAAGAAAACAATATACACAATGAGCGAGTCAACTAGTAGAAAGAACATGTTAAACCACAATTTCCCTTATACGTTGATTAATCCCAATCATTATTACTTGAGGCAACCCTAATCACTATTACCCTTCATAAAAATGAGTAAAGTTGACTAACATTGTAGTAATGCTAACATTTACTACTCTTGGGGGATTAGCTAAGCATGAGGGTTTCAAAAAGAGTCTATCTATAAATTTCCTATCATATAACTAATCACATATCAATTAATTTTATACAAGTACAAGTGTAAAATAAACTTTTAAAAAGGTTGGTCTTAATCAAATCTTGAGATTTAAATATTTTTTAAATAACTGAATTGAGATTTGGCAAGATCTTAAAAGCACAAATTTAAAGCCACTATCATTCTATTGCCCATCTATACCCATGCAATCATACTTTTGCAAGTATAATACATGTATATTATAGCAATATTATAGAATTCAATCTAATTAATTATTGACAAAAGAATTGCAATTAAAAAGTGGCTTTGCATTGATATTGCTTTATAAAAGTTAGTTGTTACACAAATCATGCCTTCGTAAGGGAAACATAATTGCTCAAAGGTGCGTGACAATAATGGTACCTAAAATAATAATAAACACAAGCAATAGTTTGCACTACCAAATAATAGTATATCACTTTATTCTTTGAAGCATGTCCTTGTACACTTTATTTATGACGGCTTTCTCTATACTAACATTCTTAGCTAGAAAACCTTTGAGAGTGTCCAAGGATTTTCCTCTTGACATATACTTGGCCATGTGTCAAATATCAAAAAGTTCCAACATACAACCTCAAGACTTGTTAATGGTTGTAGCAAATCCTAATCCGATGGGAGATTGACTCTATTTCATTGTAAACAAGGAATGCATAGTGATGGGTATGAAAGTAGTCCTTGGAATGAAAACCATGTCATCAATGTGTGCACCCATAATTATCTATTCCATTAAATGCTTTGCAAATCAACCTGGTATCATTACATAGCCCTCTCATTGGATTCAAATATTGAGAAAATATTTGATCAATATGATTGGTGTATAACCTTCCTACATCAAGAGGGAAAACCCCTCCAAGATCTTAGTACCTTCAAGTATTCCACCAGATATAGAAATGAATATTCATTAGTCTTTGCACTATAATATTGATTTGGATGTCTCCAAATACTAGTTATTTTAAATTTGTGATCATTCAAATAAGTAACTTCAAAATGTTGTGATATAAGAATGGCACATGCAGTAATGAATTTTTAAATCTTTTACATCAAACACACCATAGTGATTGTACCCCACCATCTTCCATTGAATGTTCATCCGCCTCATTCTATAACAATTCATTAGGTTACATATGAAATCCCACCAAACAATGTAACCTTATAGTCAAATGACCTACCACACTTGATTGTGCACCCTAGTGCCCTATCAAGCACCTTGGAAGTGTATTTGTGTATCATAAGGGCTTCATCCTACAAAGCCAAACCTGTTTATTTCAAGAACTAAGCAATATCATCCTAAATACAAATGTTGCAACTAGATTGGCTATCTAGATCCATGGTATTTTTATTTAGATAGAGCTATATTGTATATGTCCTTTCTAGGAAATCCAAAATGAATGTTTTAGATTAATTGTCATTAGACTATATTTAGAATTGCACGAAATGTATATCTTTAGTCGTAGTTCAAACTTGCTTCTATACCAATAGAAACTCTCTCTTGCTTAAATTTGTCACACAGAACCACAATACCTACACATGTCATATTTAAAAAATTTGCCAAGGGGCCTTAGAAGTAAACATGTTTGTAGAACAAACTCTCTCTCTACTTCATCACCTCCACATTCATTGGCTACACTAGATCTATATTGTGATAATTACTATGAGAATAAAGCGATGTTTATTTACTTATTTGTGTAGATTGTCATTGCCACATGATTCATCAGTTACTACACTTGTGCATGCATGTGACACGGGTCACATCATACTTGGTAGATAGATGGAAGGGAGCTTCAAATGGAGTTATGCGGATTAATTAACTAGAGTGGGACATAGTTTATCATGCATTTGCGTTATATTATTGACAAGGAGCAAGCTCCTCCGTTGCACATAAGCCAGTTCTTACTTGTAGATCTTGGAAACAAGATCATGATTCCTTGCATAGTATACAACTGGCTAACACTTGCACAACTTGGAAGTTGGCACCTTTTGATCCTTCCTGAGTCTCCTTCTCTCCTACACAATATGTGTAGGGCTCTCCTCTTGGCACTTGATTTCAGTAGAGCTTCCACAGCACTTGCACCTTCTCTTCTCCTCTTGGAACTCGATTTCAGTAGAGCTTCCATAGCACACTTGTACCTTCTCTTCTCCTCTTGGGTGCATGCAAAGTGATGCTTCCTTTACCTCCCTCACACCCAAGGAGAGCCTCCTCTTTTATAGGCTTTCAAGAGCTTCTCTTCTTGGAGAGAGACTTAAGTTGATCTTCATGCAAGATGTGGTTGTTCCAGGACCTACTCTCTGGAGCACTAATTTTGAGATATCTCTCTGTGCGTTGTTCGGATGAAAAAATGTCCAACACGAAAGTTGTAGATCTCGCTGTTTCCAATAAACTTGGCAGCCCATTTTTAGAGATCGTCTTTCTATCGCGAGATATTTTAAAAATGGATTCACTATGTCTTTTTTTAAAAGAACAGCTTCTCAAACTGTACTCTTAACTTGTGGTCCATGCAACCACCTTAAGGAGAGTTCATTAAATTGCATTGGGCTCAACCTTAAGATTGACTTCCACACAAAAGCTTGTGTATTTTTAGACCTTAGAAAGAGAAAATCACTTCTCTTCTCACTTCCAGAGGATCATGTCTCTTGTCTTTCTTAGTGAGAGAATTACCTCTCTTATATTTCTTAATGAAAGAAAAGACCTTAAACCTTGACTTGTAAGGGAGAGGATGGCCCCAAATGAATGCAATGCTCATTACACAGAAGTAAACATTCCCAGGCATCCCCGGATGCACATATAAATACATATATACAATGCTAATGCACTTCCTCTTCTTAGAACTTAATCCATATTCATTTATATATAACTCCTTGGTTCTTATGTACACTCTTACACTTGGTAGATACTTCTTTCCCCTTTCATAACTTGTACTGCTTGTACCAGATATCCCTATCACAATGCTCTGATCACCCCATTAAGTGATGCACTAGGAATATTGGTCTCTAAACGGTCTCATGGCCATGTTAGATCATCATCAACACTTAAAGAAAAGTGAGTCATTAATTTATTGACATGAATTTATTAAATAGAGAATGCGTAATAAGCAATCAATTTAGTGACATCCCTCTGGCTTCTAAACAGTTGACCTCAACTGTAGAGGGGATACATAGTCGTTAAGAAGATTTGGAAAGTCTTGTAGTTCTCTCTCAGTCCTAAACTGCGTGTCCAATGGGGGATAATTCTTAAACTTAACCAGATACTTTCGTAATACCTTACATGACCTTAGAATATTGTCCTGATGATGTAAAATTCTTTCAAGCATAAGGAACTCTTGTTTTTCTTCTATGTCAAGTAAATCTTCCTTGATTGGTTCTATTGGAGGTTCTCCAATATAGGGACGTAGCAAACTTATATGGAAAGCATTATGAACGTTCCAATGACTTGGTAGATCCAAACCAAAAGTCGCATTGTTTATCTTATCTGTGATCCTAAAAGGGCCATAATAGCAATTAGAAAACTTAACCACCTTTTTGCTTCTTTAAGCGAGCCTTCTCAAACTTAAGAAGAACATGTTGTCCCAAAATGAGATCTAATTTATGATGATGCTTATCAACTTCACGTTTCTACTTCTCTTTGTGTTATTTGGATAGCAGCTTTTACTTGAGTGAAAGCTGTATCAATGTCTTTAACAACCTCATCTGATGCAAAGATCTTATCCTTCATAAGAAGGATGGGTGGTAAATGAGGCTTACCATAGATGATCTCAAAGGGTGCCTTACCAGTACTAGAGTGCACCATATTATTGTATGAAAACTCTACTAAAGGCAAATGCTTTTCCCATTCTCTTTGATTATTAGAGACATAGGATTTCAAAAGGTCCAGAGCAATAGAATTAGAACTTTCAATCTGCCCATCCGTTTGAGGATGGTAAGAGGATGAAAACTTTAACTTTGTCCCGAGGTTCTCGAAGAGAGCTTGCCAAAAGAGGTTGGTCATGCGGGGATCTTGTTGGGGGTAAAGGCGCCTCCGCCGTGCCGCCCCGTGTATTACTACACTGACAGTACCCGCCACTGCACACTGCAGGTGGCGGGCGCCCGTCACGTCACTTTATTCTTTATTCTTTTAGTGACAGTTTGAATAAAGGAAGGCCCGGTCACACATTGTGACTGTTGGAGTTCCCATTTCTTGTCTCTCTCTTTCTTGCTCTTGCTCTCCCGCCATAGCTCGCGTGCAAGCTTCGATCCTTCTCACCTTTCAACTGGTATCAGAGCTTGGCATTCTCTTGCTCGAGCTCGACTCGGTGCTTCCCGACCTTCGCATCGACTCGCTTCACGCATTGGGTCTCCATCCCGGCAGCCATAGCCGACCTCTTGAGCTCCCGACTCTCCTCGACTTCCCGAGCTCCATCCTGGCCTTCTTGAGCTTCATCAGGGCCTTGCCCTTGAGGTATTGCTTCAGCATTTGCAGGCATTTGAGTGTATTCTCAGATTGAAACAGGGCAGGAACAAAGGGCAGCCACTCTTCTTGAGCTCCATAGCTCATATCTTCCCTCCCCTTTGCATTGGGCCTTCATGGCTTGGTATGTGCCTACCTTGGGCCATCATTGAGCCCCCCATTACCCCCTTTTCAGCCCATGTGGAGCAACAGCAAGTTCAGCACCAACAGGGCAGATTGCATCATTTTTTTCCAGGCTGTGAGCACTCATCTACTTCAGCTCCACACTTGGCCATTGCTTCTTGCTCTCTACCTTGATCAAGAGGGCTATAGACTTCATGTTTGATGTCATTCAAGCTTTGGGTATTGGTCTTGATCTTTCGGGGCTGATTTCTTCAGATTTCGGACTGTCATAAACTGTCATAACAGGCTGAAAACAGGGCAGCACCATTGGCATTAGCATTTGTTGCTTATACTCCATTCCGGTTGTGCTATTTGATGCTCGTATGCGGTCTACATGATGCCTAGTGCCTTGGGAATGTATGCACATGATTATGCCATGATTTTGGCTTGAAATATTGGCTGATTTGGGACTGTTATTTACTGTTATACAGTGCTGGAAACAGGGCAGCCACACTTGGCATTGGCATTTAATGCTTATACTCTACTCCGGTTACCTTGTTTGATGCCCGTATGCGGTCTACTTCCTACCCGGATGTATTGGGGATGTATGCATTTGGTTTGACCATGATTTTGGCTTGAATTTGGGGCTGAAATCTACTGTTTAGAACAGTAAATACATGCTGGAATAACAGTGGGCTGAAGGTACTTTACATGCTTTGGCACTTACCTACCGATACCGGATGTATGCTTTGAGCTTTGGCATGATATCTCTGACATTTGGGGACGACTTGGAGCATATGTATGAGATTATGGGATGCTTTTGAGCTTCGCATTAGCTCCGTCTTCACTGGCATTTGGACCGACTCGGCATGCTCGTGGACCGCCTATGCCTCATGTCTCTGCTTGACAGTTAGGCTTTTGCATTACATGCTTTGGTTCGTGACATATGCTATTTGGTTCGTGTATGCCATACCGACATTTGGAGCTTGGATTTGGATGTATTTGAGCATTCCCGGCTTACTTGATCACTGATCTTGGTTGCTATTTGGATGTCATTGAGTTGACCGAGAGCTTATTTGGGCTTATGTATTGCTTCATGATTAATACGACCGGTGCTTCATGTATGTCATGCTCTCTCGGATGCGCTTGATGCATTGACAGGGTCACTTATCACTGGTGCTTTCTCTTGGGTTGTTTGAGCTTCTGAGCTCGCTTTGTACGCCTTTTGTGCCAGTGGGAGCATTTTACATGCTTTCTTGACCTTTGACAGTTGCATGCTATTGGAGCACTTACATGTATTTGAAGCAGTTTATGTCTTGAGCAGCTACATACACATTGAGACTTTGGGATCATACTCCGATCTTTATGGATATGCATTGATATACTCTTGGTTCACAGGATGCTTATGAGCTGAGTCTCATATTTGGATCTTTCTCTTTGAGCAGATACCTATTTGTGTCAGGTTTTGGCAGTTACAGGAACACTTTGCCTAGAGTGTCTGGGGGTGTGCCTTTCACTGGCAGATGTTATTTTGACATGCTTGGTGTTGAGCTCATGTTCTTTTCACTGTCATTGGCCTTGCTTATGTCCGTTTCATGCCGGCTTTGGACCTAGCATTGTTTGCTTGACATTGGATCCTATTTTGGGACAGTTTGCTCTCTAGACTGCATACCTGCAATTTATTACAGCAAGCAGTTATTGGTGGACTGAGGTGTACTTTTCATGCTGAAATATCCTGATTTGGTGTACTGCACCTAGTACTAAGTGGGCAGCAACTTTTGGCACACTTTGCTCACCCTTTGGACCCCGTTTTGGTCATTTTTGGGCAGTTTCTGCAGTAAAACAGCAAGCAGTTTTGGACTGTTTGGGCATTTCCAGCCTGCATAATGGCGTCATCTTCGCATGATAGTGCCATCTTTAACATTACAAAGTTGGATGGTACCAACTACTCTTACTGGAAGAGTCAAATATGGCAGGTTTTGGTGCAAAAATCTCAGATTAAGCCACTTCGGTTGAGTGGGGAGCAGCCTGAAACTATGGACATTGACGACTGGCTTGAACTTGATGAGCTATGCAAGTCCACGATTGTATTGTCTCTCACTGAACAGGTACATTATAATGTATTTGAGGAAGCACAGAGTGCATGGGATCTATGGAATAAGATCAAGAATCTTTATGATAAGAAAAGTCCGGCGAGTCAGATGTACTGGTTGAAGCAGCTTATGGATCTGCGCATGAAGGATAATGCGACTATGTCTGCTCACTTGAGCCAGTTCCATGCTATACTGAAGAACCTGACTTCGCAGGATATCACCTTTGGAGAGGAAGTAACTCCTCTTCTCTTGCTTGGAACTCTGAATGAGTCATGGGATGTATTCCGCACTGCTCTTTGTGCCTCTAGTGCTACTCTAAAATTGGCAGATGTTGAGAGTGCTCTTCTTCAGGAAGAGGTGAATCGCAAAAACTTGGATGCCTCTCGTGGTAGTCATGCTTTGACAGTTAGAGGCAGGAATGACAGGTATGACCGTGGTAATGGCCGAGGCCGTGACTCGCAGAAGGGTCGGTCTAAATCTCGTGGTGGCAAGTCGCGTAGTAAGTCGCGTGGACGCAATGCAAATGTCACTTGTCATCATTGTGGGAAAAAGGGCCATATTAGACCACAGTGTCATGAGTTGCGCAAGGATAAGGGGAAAGATAAAGTGCAGGAGAAGTCCTCTGATCGCAGCATAGTACCTGCGAAGTCCAACGTCAAGATTGAGGAAATTAATGTCACGCAGACTGAAGAGTCCGATGGTGGTGATGAGTTTATACTTGCAGCTAGTTCTTCTGATGCTTCACACTTGACTGAGACACCTAGTATGTATGCACAGTGCTGGTTATTGGATTCAGGTGCGTCCTTCCATGTGACGCCTTACCGTGAGTGGTTTCACTCTTACCATACTGTATCTGGATCAGTCAAACTTGGAGATGACAGGTCTCTTGATATTGTGGGCTGTGGAGATATTCAGTTGCAGTTTTCCACTGGCAGTTCCTTTTTGCTCAGGGATGTACGTCATGTACCTGCGCTTACGCGTAGTCTTATGTCTGCAGGACAGTTGGATGATGCAGGATTTCATGTATGTTTTGGGGATTCTACCTGGAAGATTACCAAAGGCAGACTTGTGCTTGCTAGAGGCGCCAAGGCTGGCAGCCTCTATCCTCTTGTTGTATCTGGGTCTTCTGTAGACCATGTTTTGGCAGTGGGCTCTATCCCACATGTATCACTTTGGCATGCCCGTTTGGGGCATATGTCTTTGAAAGGAATGAAAATGTTATCTGGTTTGCAGTATCTTCCGCCTTTGGATTATGCATGTTTTGACTCGTGTGATCATTGTCTTTATGGTAAGCAGAATAGGTCTACGCATAAGAAATCGGGTAGGCCACGCATGAGTGAGCCCTTGGCATTGGTGCATTCCGATGTTTGTGGGCCTATGCCTTGCATGTCTATAAGTGGCGCGAAGTACTTCGTTACCTTCATTGATGATTTTTCTAGGAAAGTGTGGGCTTATCCCATAAAGCAGAAGTCCGATGTCTTGGCAGTTTTTCAGAGATGGCTTGCTCTTGTTGAGAACCAGACTGGGTATAGGCTGAAATGCCTTAGGACAGATAATGGGGGAGAATATGTCTCGCATGCTTTTGAGCAGTTTTGTGATGACAGGGGTATTAAGCGTCAGTTGACCGCCCCTTACACCCCACCCCAGAATGGTTTGGCTGAGCGCATGAACAGGACTATTCAGGAGCGTGTGCGCTCTATGCTTAGCCATGCAGGCCTACCCCCGAGTTTTTGGGCTGAGGCAGTTAGTACGTCAGTGCATGTCATAAACCGATCGCCTTCCAGTGGATTGGATTTCCAGGTTGCAGAGGAAGTTTGGGCTGGTAAGCCACCCTCTTATGCGCATCTCCGTGTCTTTGGATGTGAGGCATTCTGCCATGTGCCCAAGGACAAGAGGAGTAAATTGGATCCAAAGAGCATTAAATGCATATTCCTTGGCTATGGTGAGTCAGGAGAGATGGGCTATCGCCTATGGGATCCGCAGGCGCGGAAAATAGTACGCAGCCATGATGTCGTCTTCCATGAAGATAAGATGCACAGGCAGCCTGAGAAGGTGGTTGAGATCCGCAGAGTGATCTTTCAGGAGGAGCCTAAAGCTCCAGCACAGCCAGTAGTACAGCCTGCAGCAGTTCCTCCACAGGGCCAGGATGTTGGACAGGTAGTTAGACAGGCTGGAGAGCCTGCGGTGAGACGGTCTGCTAGAGATAGACGTCCACCTGACAGATTTCAGCCCTCTATGCATTATGTTTTGGTTACAGATGCAGGAGAGCCTTTCACTTATGATGAGGCTATGCGCAGGGGTGACAGTCACTCCTGGGAGAGGGCTATGCAGTCTGAGATAGACTCCCTGCATAAGAATGAGACTTGGGATTTGGTTGCCTTGCCTAAGGGCAAGAAGGCTTTGCCATGCAAGTGGGTGTACAAGCTGAAAAGTACCCCTGGACACCCCAAGCCGGCATACAAGGCTAGATTGGTAGCAAAGGGTTTTAAGCAGGAACATGGTGTGGACTTTGATGAGGTCTTCTCTCCTGTGGTTAAGATGACCACCCTGCGCTTAGTCTTGGCTTTGGTTGCACAGCTTGACTTAGATCTATATCAGATGGATGTCAAGACGGCTTTTCTACATGGGGACTTGCATGATGAGATCTATATGGATCAGCCTAAGGGCTTTGCAGAACCTGGCAGGGAGCACCTAGTGTGCAAGTTGAAGAAGAGCTTGTATGGCTTGAAGCAGGCACCTAGGGAATGGTATCATAAGTTTGATGCCTTTATGCAGTCACAGGGCTACAGCAGGAGTGCTATGGATCCGTGTCTTTACACGAAGAAAGCCCGTGATGGCAGTTTGCTTATCTTGGTACTCTATGTTGATGATATGCTGATAGTAGGGAAAGCTCATGATGAGCTAGATGCTCTTAAATCTCAGCTAAAGAAGAGCTTTGAGATGAAGGATTTGGGACAGGCCTCACATATACTTGGGATGCGCATTAAGCGCGATAGGCATCAGGGACTTTTGTATCTCTCACAGCGGGAGTACATTCATAAAGTCCTTGAGCGCTTCCGCATGCAGGACGTAAAGCCTATTGGCTGTCCATTACCTTCTTATGTGAAGGTATCACAGGCCGATTGTCCGCAGACAGATGAGCAGAGGGCCGAGATGGCCAAGATCCCTTATGCATCAGCCGTGGGCAGTTTGATGTATGCCATGATAGCCACTCGTCCAGATATTGCACATGCAGTTGGTGTTGTGGCACGCTATATGGCTACACCTGGCAGCAGACATTGGGATGCCGTGAAGGGTATCATGAGGTACCTGAAGGGCACAGCAGATATGTGTATTTGCTATGGCAGCCAGGATACAGGGGTCGTGGGGTACACTGACTCCGATTATGCAGGACATGCAGATAGTAGGAAGTCCACTTCTGGCTATGTATTCACCTATGCTGGAGGGGCTATCTCTTGGATGTCCAGGGTTCAGAAGTGTACGGCTTTGTCTACCACTGAGGCCGAGTATGTTGCAGCCACTGAGGCTTGCAAGGAGGCCATATGGTTAGGCCGTCTAGTTGCTGACCTTGGGATTGATGCTACACCTACACTGCATTCGGATTCTATGAGTGCCATTCAGTTGGCTAAGAATCCGGTCTTCCATGCGAAGACGAAACACATTGAGGTGAGGTATCACTTCATACGTGGTGTCGTGGAGGACAGGTCTGTTGACCTTGTCAAGATCTCGACTGACGAGAATCCTGCAGATTTGCTCACGAAGAGCCTCACTACTGAGCGCTTTGCCTTCCTCAGGAGGTTGATGGGCGTTGGATGAGATGTCACCTTTCCTCATCCCTTGTACCTATGTACATTTGTACTGTCTTTTCTTTTTCTTTTCTCTCTCACTAGGGCAGATTCGCCTTTAAGTGGGAGGTTGTTGGGGGTAAAGGCGCCTCCGCCGTGCCGCCCCGTGTATTACTACACTGACAGTACCCGCCACTGCACACTGCAGGTGGCGGGCGCCCGTCACGTCACTTTATTCTTTATTCTTTTAGTGACAGTTTGAATAAAGGAAGGCCCGGTCACACATTGTGACTGTTGGAGTTCCCATTTCTTGTCTCTCTCTTTCTTGCTCTTGCTCTCCCGCCATAGCTCGCGTGCAAGCTTCGATCCTTCTCACCTTTCAGATCTCAATCACTTATAATGGACTTAGGCGTGCCATGATGTTTGAAAATATAAGCAATGGATAGCTTACCCATATGATCAACTTTGTTTGTCTTTCGCACAAGTAGAAAGTGAGCTTGCTTTACTGAATCTATCAATGATAGTCCAGATTGCATCATTGCCTGCTTGTGAAGTCCATGGCTATACTTTCATAAGGCTCATTGGGAATAGGTAATGGCTTCAATAGACTAGGTGGTTTATGCCTGTCATACTTTACTTTTTGGCATATCTTGCACTTGTGGACATATCTTTCAATGTCAGCTCTAAGAGTGGACCAAAAGAAATATCTTTCCAATGCTTGAGTAGTGGGTAGAATACCCTTATGTCCAGCATATGGAGATGCATGTGCTTCATCCATTACCTTGTGTCGCAATTGTAATATTATACAAATTGCTTGATGATACAAATAACCATCTCGAATTGAGTAAGGTGTAAGTGACTGACCTGAGCTAAGCGGATCCCATATGGTTGAGAAATCGGAATTAGTTGCATACATTTTGGGTAAATTCATGAACTCGTTATGGTAAACAGTTGTGATTGCATTCACTCGAGGTCACCGTGATAGAGCATCTGCTACCACATTCTTAATTCTAAATGTATGAAGGATTTGAAAATGAAACATAGATAAGAAATTTTCCCAACACATATGTTTCTCTGAGAGCTTCTTCTCAGTGAGGAAGTATCTTAGACTTTGGTGATCTGTTTTAATAACAAAATGTGTAGCAAGTAAGTAGTGTTTCCATACTTAAAGAGCATGTACCACTGCCATAAGCTCTTTCTCATATACTGGAGAATGTAGCTCATGATCCTTGAGGCGTCGGCTCTCAAATGCTACTGCATGATGCTCTTGGTTAAGCATAGCTCCAATGTAATCCCCATAAGCATCGCAGTGAACTTCAAAAGGTTTTTGAAGATCCGGAACTATGAGAACTGGTTCTTGAGTCACAAGAAACTTAATTCTTTCAAAGGCTTGTACTTGCCTTGATTCCCATCAAAAAGTCATTCGCTTCTTAGTAAGGTCACAAGAAACTTAATTCTTTCAAAGGCTTATAGTTTCCTTGATTCCTAGCAAAAAGGCATTCGCTTCTTAGTAAGGTCATGTAGAGGAGATGCAACATACACAAAATCTCGTATGAACCTCCTGTAGTATGAACATAGGCCCAAGAAATTTCTAACTTCATGTACAGAAGTTGGTATAGGACATTCAATAATGGCTCGAATCTTCTCAGGATCCATTCTCACAATATTGTGAGAAACAATATGGCCCAAGTAATGAATTTCCGAAAGGAACAATTCACTCTTCTTAGCATCGACTTGTAGTCTATGCTTGCGAAGCTCTTGAAAAACACTAGATAGATGGTTTCTATGCTCTTCTTCAAACCGTGAAAATATTAGAATGTCATCAAAGAAGACACATGTGAACTTTGAGTGAGGTTTGAAAATTCTCTTCATCATTCGATTGAATGTGGCGGGTGCATTAGTCAAACCAAATGGCACGACTAGAAACTCGTATAGTCCAAATGTTGTACGAAAAGCTATCTTATGAACATCTTCAGGTGCTATCCATATCTCGTGATAGCCGCTCTTGAGATCAATGCAACTAAATATACTAGCCACTTGCAACTTGTCCAAGATATCATCTATCCTTGGGATAGGAAAATGATTCTTGATTGTGATCTTGTTCAAAGATCTATAGTCTATGCACATACGGAAATAACCATCTTTCTTTTGAACAAGTAAGACTGGAGAGCAGAATGGAGAAGAGCTAGGTTGAACTAACCCTTTTTCCAACAATTCGTTTACTTGTTTTAGGATCTCCTCTTGTTGACTTGCACTTACTCGGTAAGGCAGTTGGTTAGGTGGTGAACTGCCTGGGATCAATTGTGTGACCTTCCAGGCGCTTAGTGTAACTCTCTTGGGAGTGAATCACTAAAACAATCTTCATATTGTTTAACAAAATCATATTTGGCTTAATCAATTAAAGAGAGGGGTTCTTTTAAAGTATGAAACTTAGAAGCATTAGTTGGTATTGTGTGTTCATTAGAGGCATCAAGTGCCCTTGAATCATTAGCTTCTTTTGACTCTCTCACAAAAATCATGTACGTCGAAATAGCTTTCTTCATTTCTTTAGAAATGCTAACATGACTAACCATTGGCACAGGCCAATCTCCAACATCAGCAATGCATACTATGTTCCGACCCTTGAATTGAAATGCAAGGGTCTTCTTAACAAAATCATGAAGAGGTCTAATCTTGTAATGCCAAGGCATGCTTAAAATAACATCACAGTTACCAATGGGTGCAAGTAGGAAAGATTCTTGGTCGTGGTAATCCCCAATCCTAAGATTCAACTTCCCTTGGATGGGAGTAGAATTGGTTGTAAGTCCTTCAAATGTGGAACTTGATCCAATTGGTGTTCCCAATCAATCCGGTGGAATTTGTAGCCTTTCAACAGTATCCATTGACACAAATTATTTGTGGAACCTGGATTAAAGAGTATTAAAACTCGTTGATTGTTGAGGGTCCCTCAACACTTTAAGTGTTGTCTTTTCTTCTCATTTGAATGAGTGTTAGCTTGCACATTCGGAATAGAATTTAAGGATGGTGGAGGAGGATCTTTAACCACATTTGCTTCCTTCCTTTTGTGAGGACAATCAGGCTTCATATGCCCTAACTCACCACAAAGAAAGCACCTTCCTTCCTCTTTGTACTTTTGTGTCTCAGAGGGCGAGAGATACTTGCGCTTCTTCTTGTTACCCTCTGGCTTTGAATATTGGTCATGGATAAAGGTAGGTCTTCTTCAATTAATCCTATCTCTTGGTTGATCATAGAGCTACTCTTATCTAGCTCTATAAGAACTCATCTTCAACTTTCGAGATGTACCAAGTATATGCAAAATTTCAGCTATGATGGTAGACTCCATCATGCGAGATAAGGTTTCATGTGGATACACCTTCATGGTTCTGTGTAAATGGGGGAGTAGGCCAGCTTCAAACTTCCTTTTCTTCTCTTCATCATTGATCTCCATGAAAGGAGTAATCTTGAGAAGTGGTGCATAGATCGGTCGCCGTATACGCGCGTAGTGAGCGTCAGAAGGTCCCCAAGAACAAAAGAACTCTACTTTTTACACACAAATTAATGAAGAAAGCTTGCACAACATGAACAAGAGACCAATTGGATGCAATCTCCCCCCATGCCTTGTGTGAGTGCTCCACAAAGCATATATTTCATATATTATTCATCTTTAAGCTCAAATAATAGCCCAAATTACAAAATAGCACGCTTTAGCTTTTGATTTTGCTTTTGTGCAAATAAAGAATTAAAGCTAATCAGCACCTAAGAAGTCAAGCGGTACCCAAATACAATGTCCAATACAAGTATTTAAATCGTGTGCCCATGCACATACAAAAATAATAAATAAATATCAAACGCTTTGATAAATAAGCGCGTCAAAATATAGACGCCATGCCTAATATATACGCCCATTAAAATTTGACGATAATCTGAATATACACTATCCTCCAATGCTTCCCAATGCCACTACTGCTCGCTCTACACATCAACAACTGAAGCATTCACAATTGCTAGAAAAATAATACAATTAAACCAACAAAAGTGAATACTTAGCAGTCTTCAGCTACACAAATAAATTGGTTAGAAATCAATCCTAACCTTAATTTATCACGAGTGCGCACTCTAAACTCATAAACGTTTATTAATTTAAATATGTATTTTGTAGAATCACCCGCTATGGAATCACCCATGTACACATAAAATTAACAAAACGCCCGAAAAGGATAGGTGTCCCCATCGACTTCTCGCACAAAGAATCCACTTTGTGTATGAGCCCCGGTAATAAAATTTTACTGAATCCACCGCAAAACCTTACGGAATCCACCGTGACACGGAATCCACTGTGGAATATGCCTCCTGGCATCATACCTCTGGGGTGGGATAGCAATTGTCCTCGATTGCTATTAGCTCAATGTGGAGCTAACACAGTGGGGAAAGCATCTAAGTCTCTAGCGTGCATCCATTGGGCATCTTCAATAGGATGATTTTTAAACTTGATCAAATATCTAGAATATCTACGACCAGTTCTAGTTGTCATAAAGTCAGTATCTATAATAGTTTCATGCTCAAGGATTTTAGTTTCATCATCTAGCAAAGGAGGGTTTTCATAAACAGGGTGTACAGGTAATTGGCCTCTAAAGGGTCGTAATAAACTGATATGGAAGGTGTTGTGGATTTTCCAATGTTGTGGTAGTTCTAGTTTAAATGCATTGTCATTGATTTTGTGTATGATCTTGAATGGTCCATAAAATCTAGGTGCTAATTTCACAACTGGTTGTTTATCTACACTTTGTAATCTACGTTTTTCTATTCGTAACCAAACATAATCATCAACTTTAAAATTCATAGCCTGTCTTTTCTTATTTGCTTGTTTTGTATATGATTGCTAGGCTTTGGCAATCATATCTTTAACTTCATTAAAAATAGTAGCATGCATGTTAGCAATATCATTAGCAGTTTGAATTTTGTTTGATAATGATGCAACAGGTGTAGGCAATCGATATCCATAAATAACTTCAAATGGTGCTTTCTTTGTAGTTGTATGTGGTGTATTATTGTATGCAAATTGAAGTAAATGTAGATGTGTATCCCATGTGTGTGGTTTTGAAATGGTGTAAGCACGCAAAAGATCTAAAATAGTACTGTTAGTAGCTTCCGTTTGACCATTTGTTTCAAGATGAAATGCACATGAAAAATCAATCTTTGTTCCTAAGTTAGCAAACAAAGTAATCCAAAAATTATTACAAAATCTAGAATCACGATCAGAAACAATAACTTTTGGTAAACCATAGTTAGTGAAAACGGTTTTAAAAAACAATTGAGCAGCTTGAGATGCAATTAAAGTTTTCTTGCATGAAATAAAATATGCTTGTTTGCTAAACCTGTCTACAATAGTCCAAATCATATCATGATTAGCTTTAGTGTTAGGTAAACCAGTGATAAAATCCATTGAAATCTATTCCCATGGTTGTGATGGAATATATAATGGCATTAGTAAACCATATTGTTTACCATGGTGTCTTTTAACTCGTTGACAAATTAAACATTCAGATACAAAGCCAGATACATCAGTGTCCATATGTGGCCAATAAAAATCTTCAGTCAATGTACGCAAAGTAGATATAATTCCTCTATGACCTTGATATGGAGGACAATGACTTTCATGCAAAACAAATGATCGAAATGGAACAGTCACACATAATCTTTTTTCATAAAACATGAATCCATTATTGCAAGACAGTGAATCAATAGGATTCCAATTATTTGCAATTGGTTTATTCCAATCAGCTTGAAAAGTAAGATCCTGATGATAAGTATCTTTCATAGGGATAAGGGAATCAAATGATATCACAAAAATATTATGAATTGTTGGTCTTCTACTCAAAGCATCAGCTACAACATTCTCTTTTCTTGGTTGATATTGTATAAGGAGATGAAAACTTTGAATGAAAGCGGCCCATTTAATGTGTCGATCAGATATTTGTGGTTGACTAAGGAGATGTCTAATACTTTGTTGGTTAGTTTTGCTCATAAATTCAAATCCCATTAAATAATGTTTCCATTGACACAAGGCTTGTACTGCGGCTAGCAATTCTTTATCATAGATAGAATATTTAAGTTCGGATGGTTTGAGTTTACAGCTAGAGTAGGCTATGGAATGATTATCTTGCATAAGGACGGCTCCTATTCCAGATCCACTAGCGTCAGTAACTACTAAAAAGAATGGTCTATTGAAGTCAGGTAGTTGTAATACAGGAGCATGAGTTAAAGCATGTTTCAATAAATCAAAGGATTTTTATTGATTGTTAAACCAGTTATACACAATACCCTTCTTTAAAAGTTTTGTCAAAGGTAATGCAAGTAATGAGAAATTCCTCACAAATTTTCTGTAAAAACTAGCAAGACCTAAAAAAGAACGTAACTCATGCACATTTTGGGGTATGGGCCAATTTAAAATTGCTTCTATCTTTTTAGGGTCGACTTTAATACCTTCTGATGAAATAATATGTCCTAGATATTCAATTTCTGTTTGAAAGAATTCACTCTTTTCTGAATTAGCATATAATTGATTGTCTTTTAACAACTTAAAAACTAAAGACAAATGTTCATAATGCTCATTCTCATTTTTACTGAATACTAATATGTCATCAAAGAAAACTATAACACAATACTGATGTTTCAAAAATATGCGATTCATCATACGACTAAATGTGGCTGCTGCATTAGTTAAACCAAAAGGCATAACTAGAAATTCATAGTGTCCAAATTGTGTTCTAAATGCAATTTTGAATATATCAAATTTGTCCGATCTTACTTGATGATAGCCAGATTTAAGATCTATCTTACTGAATATGGCAGATCCTTGTAGTTTATCCATAAGATCATCTACCCTAGGAATTGGATATCTATTCTTAACAGTAATTTTATTTAGGACATGATAATCAATGCACGTGCGATAAGTATTATTTTTCTTCTTTACTAATAGCACATGTGCACCAAATGGAGAACTACTAGGTCTAATTAATCCTCTGTTAAGTAATTCTTCTATTTGATTTTGAATTTCTTTCTGTTCAATTTGGTTATGTCTATATGGTGCTTTACATGGTGGTTGTGTTCCAGGAATTAAATCTATCTTATGATCTTCAGGACATGAAGATGGTAGTCCAAGTGGCAAATCAGTAGCAAAACAATCTTGAAATTGGGCAAGAAATTGTGTATGCCTAGGATGCATTTGTTTTTCTTTAGCTTGAATTTCATTCACCCATATTAAATAAGATTTGCTACTTTTATGTAATGCACGTTTAGCCTGAGTATGAGTAAGCATTGAAAAATTATTAGAAGCATGCATACCATGCAATGTGATTTGTTTTCCTTGAAAATAAATTTTAATTGAATGCGTAGAATAATCTATGTCAGGATTTATTGATGATGCCAAGGCATTCCTAAGATAATGTCACTAGACTGCAAAGGTACAACTAGGAAGTTTCTTTGTTCAGTATATTCACCAATTTTAATTTCTAAATTATGCATCTCTTGTGTTCCATTATATCTCGTACCTAGGAATGCAGATTTGATCCGATAATGTGTAGAAACAGTTTGTAAATTCAATTCTTTGACTAACTTTGCAGAAATAAAATCATGTTTGCTCCCATCATCATGTAAAATAGTCTTTTCTTTACCATGCACAAAACATTTCATTATTAACAAAGAATGGGAAATTGGCATACCTGGCAAAGTATCCGAAGTAGTACCAATGCTGTCATCATCTTCCATAAAGTCTGGCATTTCCTCACGTTCTTCTTCTTCTATTGTGCCAAGATAATTGATATGGACAAGTGGCTTTTTCGATTGAAAATTGGCTGCTAGATGTCCAGGTTGATGGCATTTGTAACAAACTATGGGTTTAGCTTTAGATACATTATTGGTAATGGCAGGAAGTTTAGGAATGTTGGGATTTGACTATGAGGATGGCTTAGGGTTTGGATTGGTGTTTGATGGCAAGGCAGGTGGTCGTGTCCAAGATTTACGGAATGAAGATGGAAGAAAACGACTTTGATTGAATCTTCAAAAAATTGAATTGAATTGTTTGGAACCATAGTTACCATTAATTGGAAATTGTTGTGGTCACTTGTCTCGTCCTCAAATCTTGTCTTCAGTGTCATGAGCCAAGGAAATTGCATCTTCAAGGGTTGTTGGCTTGAACATATTGACTTCAACATAGAAATGTCCAAGTAGGCCAGACATAAACTTGTGTTTATGAGTTGCTTCAGGTACATCTTCGAGCATACGTAGTTGCAGTAGAGCATTCCAGAAACGTTCAGTGTATTGAGAAATAGGTTCACGATCTCTTTGTTGTAGAAGATCCCATTGCTTGATGGCTTTTTCATGGAATTGAGGAAGGAAATTCTGCAAAAATTTCTTTTGGAAAGTCTCCCATGTAGTAGGGCAATCAACGCTCTTGCGGAACCACAGTCCACCATAAAGATGCTCGATCAACTAAATGGTTAGTGACACATTTAATTTTGTATTTCTCAGTATATGTTTCTTCATGGAAGTAATCATCAAATTGACTGATAAAAGCAAGTATAGTCTTTACATCGCGTGATCCATTGAATGTACGAAATTTGAAGTTTCTTTTACTTATCTTTGTTTCTTTGCGGATGGATTGGGCTTCAAGTGTTGCATCGATGGTACGTCGTATAAGATCTTCAAGTTGCGGTCCATCTTGGTTGGTGGTAGATCATTGCAAATTGGCCAATTGAACTTGCAAAGCTTGTCAAGCTCTTCGTTCTTCTTCAAGCTGCATCATAATCAAATCCAACTTTTGCTCCATCGTTGGTTCGAGTAAATCACCTTCAGCCATAAAATCGTCCATGTTTTGTTCAGTTATCCTGCACAATCCAAAAGATCTCACATTCTCGAAATCTTATTAGTGGGATGAGCGTAGCTCAAAGGTGGGTTTACAAGGCTTGTATATTTTGTTTGACTTTTATGGTATCTCTCCTTTGCGATTGAGGTATTCGTTGTCACAACCGCCTTCCAAAAGAATAGTGTTGCGTAGAAACTACGCATGAACTGTGTATGAACTTCTGTTCTTGCTAAAACTGGTTCAGTAAGTCTGCAAGTGTGAACAGGGTCTACCAGAGAGCAATAGACTGATTTTGTGCTTCTGCGTGTGAACTGTCTCTATGATAGTTGTTGAGTAAGTCTTTAGTGACCTTTGTGACTTGTGGGATTAAGAAGACTTGGAGGACTTGGAGGATTTAAGAGCTTTAAGCTTTATGTTGCCTGCATGATTTTCATGTATCTGAGTATGTTGGCGGCCGTTTTGACGCCGTCCAGGACATCCTGCTGCTGCCATATGACGAATTGGTTGAATAAGCTTTTTAAATAAGCTTACTATTAAGCTTAATAAGCTTTTAAAGCTTTGAAGGTATAAAGCTCTGGAGTCTTATCTTTTTACTCATGACTTGATGAAGGAGATATCCGCATGGTCCTCTGCCTATACAGAGGCTGGTCCTTCGCGATTAGAGAGTGTGAAGGGGGTTCTTGACCGCCAGGAACACACTGGTATCGACCGTTCGTGACGAAATTGACTGTAGAGCTCGATTGTTCCAGGAGCTCGGCCTTCACGCAAGATGGTAAGCGATTGGAAGCTCTTGATTTAAACTTCACTCTGATACCACTAGTGCACAGATCGGTCGTCGTATGCACGTGTAATGAGCATCAGAAGGTCCCCAAGAGCAAAAGAACTCTACTTTTTGCACACAAATCAATGAAGAAAGCTTGCATGACATGAACAAGAGACCAATTGGGTGCAATCTCCCCCCATGCCTTGTGTGAGCACTCCAAAAAGCATGTATTTTATATATTATTCATCTTCAAGCTCAAATAATAGCCTAAATTACAAAATAGCACGCTTTAGCTTTTGAGTTTGCTTTTGTGCCAATAAAGAATTAAAGCTAATGGGCGCCCAAGAAGTCAGGCGGTACCCAAATACAATGTCCAATACAAGTATTTAAATCATGTGGCCATGCACATACCAAAATAATAAATAAATATCAAACGCTTTGATAAATAAGCACGTCAAAATATAGGCGCCATGCCTAAGATACGCGCCCATCAAAATTTGACAATAATTTGAATACACGCTATCCTCCAATGCTTCCCAATGCCACTACTACTCGCTTTACACATCAACTGAAGCATTCACAATTGTTAGAAAAATAATACAATTAAACTGACAAAAGTGAATACCTAGCAGTCTTCAGCTACATAAATAAATTGGTTAGAAATCAATCCTAACCTTAATTTATCACGAGTGTGTACTCTAAACTCATAAACGTTTATTAATTTAAATATGTATTTTGCAAAATCACCTGCTATGGAATCACCCATGTACACATAAAATTAACAAAACACCCGAAAAGGATAGGCGTCCCCATCGACTTCTCGCACAAAGAATCCACTTTGTGTATGAGCCCCAGTAATAAAATTTTACGAAATCCACCGCAAAACCTCACGGAATCCACCATGGCACGAAATCCACTGTGGAATATGCCTCCTGGCATCAAGAAGAGTAGACTAAAACTTGTCCATATAACTAGTGACCTTCTCATGCTCTTTCTAGCCTAGCCATTCCACTCCTTCTGAACATCATTCTCAAAATTAGGATGCAAGAACTGAGCATAAAACTTTGTCTTGAACTTTTCCCAAGTCGTGGGTTTCCTTCCCTCCAAAATGAGAGTCAACCACCAATTGCTAGCGGTGTCTTTCAGGTGCAAGCCTACATGCCTCACCTTGGACTTTTCTGAGAAATTACTATAAGAAAAAACAACTTCAAATTGCCTGACAAAGACTAACGCCTTAGAAAGATCTCTCTTATGGGAGTAAGAGTCAAACTTTATGTCTTTATACCTAGACTTGAAAGTCTTAGTCTTCTTAAGCTTGCTCCTCTTATGGTCCCTCTTTGTTCGTTTGCGGATTGTACAAGACTTAGAACCAAGAGAGTAGGAACTAGAAGTTGATGAGGAGGAGGAGGAACTTGAGTAATCAGGGGAGTAGCTGGTTGCTGAGGGAGATGACTCCATCCTTATCCGCCTCACTCGAGGTGAGGTCTTTTTACTCTTCTTGACCCGAGAGTCCTTCTTCCTTCTAGGAAGCTTCTCAAAAATTGGATGCTTTGCACCTTCACCATCAATTGGTGCAATGGTCTTTCTTCCAGTATCACCATCTTTTGGAGGATTCGGTCCTTCATAAGTAGCTTCTTTCCTTGCCCTTAAGCTGTCAATCAATTGACATACTTCGGGAATTCCCAACAAGCTACGATACTCTATTAATTGAGCCTGTAATTTCTCACTTGTAGGCACTTCATGAGTTGCCATCTTTACCTTCTTATTGCAAGGATCGCCTTTACTTTGAGAAAAGCAAAGAGACTTGCTCTGATAGCACTGTTATAAGATTCGAGATACACACTCGACTTTCTTATATATGGCAAATATTATGCTATCTTCGCAGAGGGAGAAAAGATGAGATATATATATATATATATATATATATATATATATAGGCCAGTCCCCCCCTTGTGGAGTTATATTATTGACAAGAAGCAAGCTCCTCCCTTACACATAAGCCAGTTCTTACTTGTAGATCTTGGAAACAAGATCACGGTTCCTTGCACAATATACAACCGGCTAACACTTGCACAACTTGGAAATTGGCACCTTTTGATCCTTCTTGAGTCTCCTTCTCTCCTACACAATATGTGTAGGGCTCGCCTATATATATATATATATATATATATATATATATATATATATATATATATATATATATATATATATATATATATATATATATATATATATATATATATATATATAGAGAGAGAGAGAGAGAGAGAGAGAGAGAGAGAGAGAGAAATTGGCAACACACTAGGGATTGGAAGATAGACCAGTCCCCCCCCCCCCCCTTGTGGAGTTATATTATTGTCAAGAAGCAAGCTCCTCCATTACACATAAGCCAGTTCTTACTTGTAGATCTTGGAAACAAGATCACGGTTCCTTGCACAGTATACAACTGGCTAACACTTGCACAACTTGGAAATTGGCACCTTTTGATCCTTCTTGAGTCTCCTTCTCTCCTACACAATATGTGTAGGGCTCTCCTTTTGGCGCTTGATTTCAATAGAGCTTCCACAAGCACTTGCACCTTCTCTTCTCCTCTTGGAACTTGATTTTAGCAAAACTTCCGCAGCACTTGTACCTTCTCTTCTCCTCTTGGATACATGCAAAGTGATGCTTCCTTTATCTCCCTCACACCCAATGAGAGCCTTCTCTTTTATAGGCTTTCAAGAGCTTATCTTCTTGGAGAGGGACTTGAATTGATCTTTATGCAAGATGTGGTTGTTCCAGGACCTACTCTGGAGCACTAATTTTGAGATATCTCTTTGTGCGTTGTTCGAATGAAAAAATGTTTAACAGGAAAGTTGTAGATCTCGCTGTTTTCAATAACCACGATGACTAAAGATCGTCTTTCTATCATGAGATATTTTAAAAATGGATTTACCATGTCTTTTTTAAATGAACAGTTTCTTAAACTGTACTCTTAACTTGTGGTCCATGCAACCACCTTAGGGAGAGTTCATTAAATTGCATTGGGCCTCAACCTTAAGATTGACTTCCACACAAAAGCTTGTGTCTTTTTAGACCTTAGAAATAGAAAATCACTTCTCTCCTCACTTCCAGAGGATCACGTCTCTTGTCTTTCTTAGTGAGAGAATTACCTCTCTTATCTTTCTTAATAAAAGAAAAGACCTTAAACCTTGACTTGTAAGGGAGAGGATAGCCCCAAATGAATGCAATGCTCATTACATAGAAGTAAACGTTCCCAGACATCCCCGGATGTACACATAAATACATATACACAATGCTAATGCACTTCCTCTACTTAGAACTTAATCCATCTTCATTTATGTGTAACACATTGGTTCTTGTGTACACTCTTACACTTGGTAGACACTTCTTTTCCCCTTCATAACTTTTACTGCCTATACCGGATATCCTCGTCACAGTGCTCTGATCACCCCATTAAGTGATGCACTAGGTCTCATGGCCATGCTAGATCATCATCAACACTTAAAGAAAAGCGAGTCATTAATTTATTGACATGAATTTATTAAATAGAGAATGCGTAATAAGCAATCAATTTAGTGACATAGATATTGTATGCACACATGTGCAATTTATTTGGATATAATGTTTATGCAAGGCCTAAATCACTAGATTCTTACTTTTATAAACCTTATGATAAATTTATTTGATAAGAATTGGATGTTATTAGAGAAAAGCATGGAATTCATACAAAGAAAGCAAGAAGCCCAAAAAGGGAATGATTTTCAATTATCTTTTAGCACAGAAAGCTAATGCAATCCATAAATACATGTATGGAGGAGGTGCTCACCCATGCATGAGGGAAATGTATCCAATCTTGTGTGATGTACTCTTCTTCTATTTCCTTTCTTCTTATAAATTGTGTGTGCCCTCAAATTTTAATTAATAATAATTATTGTATGGTGAAGGATTACAACATTAGTATGAGAGCAAGGTTATTGGTTTGCACGTCAACATCACTGAGAAGGCATGTATCCATGCTTGAAGGAAACATCATCTCCAACATCAACCATCAACCTTATATCAGTTAGATGAAAGGTTTGGACAATGTTTGTGATTCAAGGGCTTCTTGTCATGATTTATTGTCCTTCTCTTCAATTTGTATGTGAAAGGGACCTTTCAAATGGCTTCTTTCCACCCCTTTCTCCATAAAAACCACAAAAAGAGGAGAGAACCACACTCATAGTGGTTTTGATTGAGAGAGAGAGAGAGAGAGAGAGAGAGAGAGAGAGAGAGAGAGAGAGAGAGAGAGTCTAGATCTTCTCAAAATCATCAAGTGACTCCAAATCAACTCCTATCATTGTCAAATTCACTAAATCCTTCATTTCCATCAATTGATAGCAACTATAAACAAATTGACAAAATATTAGTATTATTTTCTTCCTAAAATCATATTTATTAAAGCTTTTCAAAAGCTTTAGAAATTACATAATGGTTGTTTAATTATAGAAGGGAAGGAAGGTATTATTAACTCTGTTACCATATACCTCTTTTTCCATTAAGGTCTCAAAAGAAGCATTATAAGCATTGCTTATATGCTTAACTAAGAATTCTCTCCAAGAAGCCCTGGTTCATATGTAGATTCCTATTTTGTGGGATTCTATAGAAGCTTATTCTTGCACATAGATTATTATCTTCAAATATGTTAGGACCTTCGAATACCGACGAAGTCAACATGGAATCCCCTCTTCTTGAGATTTCTTTATAACAAAAAATTTGATATTCTCCAACATAAAACCGTGGAGGCAAGTCCTTCACAAGCAGAAACAAGAAAATTCAACAACAATTCCCTCTTCTAGTTATTGCATCCTTCTTCTTCAACATGTCTTTGAAGAGGGAGTGCCTCATTATGCTCCTGAAGTAACAATTTCAAGAGCAAAGCTTCCATTCAACAACGATAATGCTAGTTACATAACATCAACCAAGTATCTCATTACTCTCCTAAGACTAGACTACGGATTATTTATGAGGTATCACATGATGAAAAATTAGGTATGCACAGTTCTTTCAAGGTATTTTTGAAGAGCAAGGCCTCATTATGCTTGTGAAGTAACAAATTCAAAAACAATGCTATAGCTTAGTTACATAACATCAAATAAGTACCTCATTACTCTCTCAAGATTGGACCACAAATACTTTACAATAAGAGGTATCACATGATGGAAAATTAGGTATGCACATTTCTTTGTATGCTTTACTTAAGATGAAAGGTTTATACGATTCCAAGCTCATTATTTTGCATGATGATGGTAGTTCCCATAACTTTATTTTAGAAAACTTGATTAGGAGATTGCAATCAGGAACTAGTCCTTTTTCCTACAAAGTCAAGGCATTAGATATAACAATACATGAGAAATTTAAGGGTTAGAAATCTTTATGGTTATGTATTTTAAAAAATGTGACTTCTCCATTGCATATCTTCAATCATTAGGCATTATCTTAGGTATTCCTTTTAGACATCAATGGAACCTAGACATTGACTACCACATGCATAGCATAACTTTTGAATTTCAAGGCCAATCTATTTCACTGACTAGCAACCCTAAAATTGAATTGCTTCCACTCATGAGTCACACACAAGCTAAATGAG
The DNA here is from genome assembly GCF_053477565.2 of Lygodium microphyllum. Taxonomy (NCBI): domain Eukaryota; kingdom Viridiplantae; phylum Streptophyta; class Polypodiopsida; order Schizaeales; family Lygodiaceae; genus Lygodium; species Lygodium microphyllum. The sequence continues at coordinate 62,604,156 of NC_141135.1, forward strand.
CCCTTAGAAGACAACAAAATGCATACTGTGATTTTGTGATTGAAGTCGAACCTCTTGAATCTTTTGGATTGACCAATTCATAGAATTTTTTTTTTGGATATATGTAAACACTACTTTGCTAATGACTAACCACTTGAATTACCACCACCCCATGGAGACCTAGACCACAAAAGATAACTTTTTTCCTAAGGTAACTCTAGTAGATAAAGCTTTCTATAAACATAGTCATTTGCACCGGAAAGATCAGATCCATCTTGGTTCATTGCCATTTGGTGCACATGTTCTCCTAATTAAAAAGAAAAACAATGACTTTAAACAAAGTGGCTATTAAAAACCAATATTCTATTCCGAGAGTAGATGATTTATTGGATGGACTTAGGGGAGCCAAAAGTTTTAGTAGGATAGATATTAAATCAGGATACAATCAAATTCACATGGATTCAACAAATGTGTTTAAGATCACGTGTGGGTATAGTTTGGTGATTATGAATTTATAGTCATGCCTTTTGATATTACGCATGTCACCAACTACATTTTCATGTATAATGAATTAAATTCCTTATATTATCAAGGATTTTTCATTGTATTCTTCCATGATATTCTTGTTTTTAGTAATCAAAAGAGGAATATAAAAAGCATATTAAAATTGTGTTTAACTTACTACATTAAAAATCATTTGTATTTAAATATTACATAAGTTTATTTTTCCAAAATCAAATCAAGTATCTTAGGACATGGAATTTATGCTCAAGAGATTATTGTAAATCCAAAGAAATTTCGAACCATAAAGGATTTTGCCCATCCCTATTCACAAAGTTAGATTTTTCCTAGTTTACAGAGTTTCTATAAAATATTTGTATCAAACTTTTCATTGATTATCTTCCCTTTGATTATGTTGCGGTGTAAAAACATTGCTTTTCATGGGGTCCTAGCTAGCAAAAGTGTTTTGATAAACTAAAATATATTTTGACCCATTCATCTATACTTCAAGTGAGATTTTTCTCACCCTTTCATTTTAGTAGTGACTCATGCTATTGACTCAAGCATAGGTGCAATTCTTATGTAAAATGCTCATCTATTGCTGACAAAGCAAAAAACTCAAACCCTCAGAACAAAAATAGTGCATGCTTTAGATATTTGGAAACATTATCTTTTGAGATCCAAAGTTCTTATCAAAACAAGCCATCAAATACTTATTGAACAACCCACTTATATCTAATTAGTCTAATACCAACCTAGATATGTTAATGCATTTCTAGATTTATCGAGTTTAGACCTAATGAAAATGTTTCAATACGTCATCTAGTTGGTTTTGATTTTACTTGAATCATATATCTAGTATTGAAGCTCAAACTTTTGATATGATGATCAACTAATTATTGTCTTATCAAAGAAAGTTGCCAAGCAATATTTTGATAATTGCCATGGAAATAATATGATTATGTTATATTTATTTATTTTTGTAAATTTTAATGATCTATTTTCCACATGATTTATGGCATTTGTTTGTGAGTATGCATGTGACATTGGACACTTCGTGCATGGTAGATAGCACTACAAGGGAATGAGACGATAGCGATGGTGATTTGTGACATAAAATAGCAGCGTCACAAGTATCGTCGCTATTTGCATCGCTATATGTGTCACAAATACCGTCATTGTTTGTGTCACTATATGCATCACAAATAGCGCATTGGATGTTATTGCTGTTGGAGATGTCCAACTATAGTTTTCTTTAGGTAGTATATTTACTTTTCATGATGTATATTATGCTTCAACTTTGAGTAAAAGCATACTTTCAATTGGACAGTTGGATGATGCAAGTTTTGTTGTCTCTTTTGGTGATTCCTCATGGAAGCTTACCTGTGGGAATCTTGTCTTGGCATGAGGTTCCAAGTTTGGCATGCTTTATCCCTTACTTGTCTTTGGGTCTATCAACCATATTTTGGTAGTGGCTATAATACCACATGTATCATTACGGCATTGCCATCTTAGGCACATGTCATTAAAGGGAATGAAATTGCTTATCTGTTTGTAGTATCTTCCATCCCTTAACTATAAGTGTTTTGATTCTTATAATGATTGTCTTTATGGCAGGTAGACATGTAATTCACATAAGAAGTCTAGTATTACAAACAGAGAGAAGGAGAGCTTCTCACCACCACCGTACATGAAGAAGAGGGAGAAGTGCCCAAGGAAGAAAGAAGGGATGTTGTGAAGAGGAGGTGGAAAAGAGTTCATCCTTGAGCCTTTGAGGTAGGTACATTGCCTCTTCTTGCTTTTTGTTGTGTTTTTTTCTTCTTTTTTTGTTTTTCTTTTTCTTCTTTGAAAGAGATGGAGAAAGAGAGGAAAGGAGAGAGGGAGAAGAAGGAAGGAAGAGGAAGAGAGAATGAGAGAGAGAGAGAGAAAAGAAGGAAAGGTAGCAAAGAAAGAGAGGAAGAGAGAGAGAGAGAGAAGGGGGAAGGGTAACAAAGAGAGAGAGGAAGAAAGAAACGAGATATGAAAGGAAGAGAGAGGAGAATGAATAAGAGAAACAAAGAGAGTGGGAACAAAGAAAGAGAAAGAGAGAAAGAGAGAAAGAAAGAGAGGGGGAGAGAAAGAGAGACAGAAAGTGAAGGAAGAGATAGAAAAAAGGGGTGAGGTAAAGAGAGGAAGGAGAGTGAAAAGAAGAGAGAGAGAGGGAGGGAGAAAAAGGGATGGAGAGAGGGAGATAGAAAGAACAACAAATAGAGAGAGAGGGAGAGAGAGAAATATTGAAACAATAAGAGAATTAGAGCGAATGGAATAATAGAAAAATAAAGGGGGAGGGGGAAGAGAGACACAAAGAGGGCCTGGGAGAGAGGGTCTTTCAATGTCCTTATTTTATGAGTTCTTTATTTTATATATTTGATTTTGATTATAACAAGATGCGTTAAGTGAGAGTGGAGAGGAAAAGAGAGAAAAAAATAGAGAGAAGAAGGAAGGGAAAGGAAAAGAGAGAAGAAGTGAGTGGGAAGGGAAGATGAGGGTCTTTCGATGTTCTTATTTTATAGGTTTTTTATTTTCTATCTTTGATTTTGATTGTAATGAGATGCGGAGTGAGAGTGGAGAGGAAAAGAGAGAAAGAAAATAGAGAGAATAAGGGAGGGAAAGGAAAAGAGAGAAGAAGTGAGAGTGGGGAGGGAAGATGGGAGAGAGAAAGAAACAGTGAGAGGGGAGGGGGGAGAGAGAGAGAAACAAAAAAGGATGAAGGGGGACAAATCAAAAAAAAAGGAAAAGAGAGTGAGAAATAGAGGGGAGGGGAGAGAAACAAAGAGGGGGATAGATAAAGACAGAGAGATAGGGAGAGAAAAGGAATGGACAAAGAGAGATGGAGGGAGGTAAACAAATAAAGGAAAAGGGAGAGAAATAGGAGTAGAGAATAAAATGGAGGAAGATAATCAACGAGGGGAACAAAAACATATTGTTTGCCGTAACATAGACCAAATGGAGAACGATGATGGTCAAAATATCCAAGATCACGAGGCGAATCTTAATCAACGTGTCCTTGTCCTCAATGCAAGATACTCACAATACAAACTCACCTCCTGGTGCATCTCATAGATGAAGTGGAAATTGTGGGACCCTTCCATATGCAATGGATGTTCTTCTTAGAGCGGTTCATGGAAACACTAAAGGGCCGGCTTTATGCAACAAGGAGCTCGGCCAAAAGGTAGGATGGCCAAAGGTTGGCTAGTGTCGGAAGCATTAGTGCATATTTCAGAGTGGCTATCGACGATGGATTCAGACAAGAATATGCTATGGTCATTGAAGGACGATGATAAACTAACTGGAGATGTGGTGGTTGGAAATGGAGTAGAAAAAAGGATGGATGCTGCCATGTAGGAGAAAGTAAATTGTTTTTGTATGTTGCATCATGCATCCATGGAGAAGTGGTTCGCTACGTACGAGCAAGCCAGAAAAGACCAAGAAGAAGCGCGATCAGAATTTCGATGCAATACACGCCATCAAATAATTCGATATCCTGAGGGCATAGAGGAGATGCCATGGTTTCTATGTGGTGGTTACATGGAGCTTTGATTGTAGCTTCTTGCAAAGGGATAGAGGTCTCTACCAAGGAGTAGGAATTCTCAAGGGGATGAAGTCCAAAGGTGACCGCATACTTTATTTGCTATCCTATTTAGATATTATGCCCAACAACTAATCTAACTATTTCAATGTATAGTACAAAATCTACAGTGAGGCATAGTTGCACAAGCAATATTTTTGTGTTGAGTACGTTGACAAAATGCGCTCCACCATAGATTGTGGTGTCATGGCAAAGTTTGAATAAGAGAGCCAATAGTGGGCCATGGATCTGAATACCATAGTAAATGAGATGCAATATTTTGGAAACTTGCAAACTGTTATCTAAGTGGATTACCATAGCTTCTCCATGATCATATTCAATGTACAGTGGTTTATAAGTGATATTGGAAGGAGTTGGGGCAATTGTTCAGTGTGAGGTCCATTTGGATTTTTAGAAATTGATTTTGAGAAAAGATGGACGGATTTGCACGACACATTTGTCTTGCTGGATCATTGTGAATAGGTGCATGACCTATTTTAAAAAAAATTTCACAATATGAAATGATCACAAATATTCATTCACTCTTATATCTGATATTGAACAAGTAATCTTCTATCCAAATCCCTGATAACCTCGATGGTGGTATGTTGTGATGTCAACTCCTTAGAGTGTATGAGTTTATAATGAAAGCAACGTTCCCAACATAGATGAGAAGAGTATACACATGGAGGGGTCGATATTAATTGGAGGGTGGAGGGTGAAGAGGACTTGGAGCATGCAGAGGAGACATGCATAGGTAACATAGATGAAGAGACTAGAGGCCAATAAATTTTTGAGAATGAAGTGGACTCCTCTTTCTATGGTGACCTATCTATGGACCTTCCAATGTACGCCGAGCCATGCTAGGAGATTGACGTGGGATCATAGGCCGAGTTGTATTTGCATCCACTTGCTTAATTCATCAATGATTCACTTTTAAGGATACTTTAGTATATGCATTTTAATTAGCATCATTTTTTTAAGAGTTATATTGTCATGCTTTACCTAAATCCTTATATTGATTATGCTAACATTATTTTCTGTTTGTGTAGGTTACCTTTAATGATAGAGAGTAGGATGAGTTGAGGGATGACTGATGAGGAGTTGCAGGAGATATTCACACGTATGTCTCTAGATCAAATGGTCAGATTTAGAGATATGGCAGACTAGGAGTTGTCACACAGACATAATCAATCCATTGTATGAGGTCTACTTCAGCACGGTCGGTGGATGCTCCAATTTCTAGTAAACGAGGTCGACGCTCTAGAGTAGCCTCGGATGGAGGGAGTAGTTTTAGGGGGTTATGCGGAGATGTGGACACTGTGAGTCCGCACTTAGTTCCAAAGAGGGTTGCCACTCCTCTCTCTTATATTGATTCTAGAGAGGGTAGCTTAGGTGGGTGTTGTGGAGGCATCGATGTAGTGTCTCTGTCTCGTCGATCTAGTGGGTACTTGTCACACCTATAAGGGCATTTGCTCTTGTGACTTTGAGTTTCACTAAGCTATCTATAGAGATGGCACCCCTATAGGTGCTACTCTGAGAGATACTACCCCCGTAGGTATGCTAGACATACATGGGTCTCCTGGTTATGCCTAGGAGCATGGTCACAGGTGGGAGAGGACACACCTTAGACATATCCCAGTGTAGGGTACTAATACCTTAGCATGGTCGCAGGTGGGAGAGGACACACCTTAGACATATCCCAGTGTAGGGTACTAATACCTCATAGATAACAAGGCAAGTGCTATAATCATCAATGATGAGGGGGAGAAGGGTGATATCTCGCATGAGAGAGTTATGGCAACAAGTATTTAGGCACAATGTTCTGGATCATTGGAAGAATATATTCGAGGGGAGCAAGGGCTAGGTACTGGTGTCTTTACATGAGGAGTTTTCAATATGTATGGTAGCAAATAGGTTTTTCACTAGGTGGATGATGGAGTATATGCGTACATACATGTCACATAGACGATCAGATGCATGCAAGGCAATCAAGAGTGGTGCCTCAAAGCCTAAGTGGCTAGACGTAGAGGATTGGTGGAGACTCAGGGAGGAGGCCACAAATTCTCCAGGATGATGGCGATAATGAGGCAGGGAGGGCACAATTGGAGGCTGGGGTCATGCATCATCTGGGGAGTGGCAGCCGTTGGACTTATTTGGAGGACTTTGTAAGTTTTCTTTTGGTTATTTTTGCTTTCTTATTTGGAATATCACTTGTACTAACAATCTTGTTTCTAACAATGCTATTCTATTTTCTTTGCAGCACTCCATCACAAATCGCAATCCCACAAGTTTGGAGACTCAATATATAGAGAGACATGATCTCACTAAACTTATCGATAGATTATACACCGCAAAGTCAATCCTCTTTCTTGTCGATAGTCACCACTTTTTTTTATGATGCATTATGTATAGTGGACTAATGTATGGTTATTCATTTTGTAGAATCTGTTCGATGCCCCCTTTGTGTTAAGATGAGCTTTCAAATATGGTGAGGATCTATAGCATGCGCTTGGATTCGTGGAGTGCACATCATCTTTATTTTTGGTCATGTGATCTGTGCAGGCCTCTTCCATGTAGCATTCCTTAGATATACTTATCATCCTTTGTATAAAGTCACACTATGTGATATTTACAGATAGTTTTTCATGTTTATTTTGGCTCACCTCTCCATGATTTCATGCAATTTCATGAGTTGTCATCACTAGCCTTGTACTTAATTTATGAGTTATCATTCTTCTAGTTTTACGTAGTTTTTGTGCTCGTCTTGATGACAATTGCATATCCAATATGTAATTGCTTTGTAGAATATTATATAGCACATGACAGTGCTATGAATGGAAGGGTAGCATGATGTCTTGCCACCAAAATTTTTCCCCTTTGTAACTGCCACTAATTTATTGTATGCATCGCTATTTGTATTGCTATTTGTATCGCTTAGCGATGTTATCATTTATGAATCTATAGAGATGCCTATATCGACGCTTTTAATGATGACATGGGAAAAAAAAAATATGAACATTTACGTTGCTTTGAACGTCAGGATGTTGCATGTATCTTGTAGTGTAGATGCCAAGAAACTAATGTGTTTTGTATTATCAAGAGTAGATTATTAGAATAATTATGTGGATTAATTATTTAGACTGGAATGTAATTAATATATAAGAATTGATTTTTTGGTGCTTCATTAGTGAAAAATTATTACACTTTTGGGTGATCTCTAGTGTGTAGATATTGTATATACACATGTAATCTATTTATTTGGATTTCAAATTTGTGTAAGGCCTTAAGAGCTAGATTAATAATATTGTTATAAATATTAGATAGATTTATTAATTGATAGAGACTAGATATTATTAGACAAAAGCATGGCATTCATGCAAAAAGAAAGCAAGAAGCCCAGAAAGGGGATGATTTTCAATAATTGTTTTAGCACAAAAAGCTAACACAAATCTACAAATACATGCCTAGGGAAGGTGGTCACCCATGTATGGGGGAGATTATCCCCACAGTTTATATTGTGCACTCTTTTTTCTCTTTCTTCTACTCTATTTTCTCTCAATTTATTGCAATAATTATTATTGTATAGTAAAGTGATATAATGTTATAATAATTTATATGAAAATAATATGATTTTTATTATTTATTTTAGTGAATTTTCATTGTCACATGATTTTGGCTTGTTGCACGTATACACGTTACGCGAGCGGTGATAGAGAGCAAGCCTCACTCATAACCTGATAACAAGAGGTTAAGAAGTGCCGGTGATAATTATTGACTTTGTCGGATGCACAACACAACACAAAAAATTTTAAATATTCGACAAACACCACAAGCCACACACGAAACGAAACAACACATAATGCCTCTTGTAGCTCAGAAACAACAAAGAAACTTAATTTTCGTTAGAGCATCACACAAACCCAATACAAATTTTGAAAACACCAACACTTTGCAAACAAAACCAAGCGAATATTATTCTCATACCTTGACATTTGGGCCGACACTCGATGCTTTGACATCATAAATCTTCGACTTCTCAACTAGCATGCCAAGAGTTCACACTCTCACATGCGACCCTCCTCTCACCTCCCTCACAAGATACAATTGGATTTGAGGGGAAATGCCCTTTGCTCTTCTCTTCCTCATCCTTATATAGTTTTCACGAGTTCTCTCACATACATTAGGCTTTTTTGCTTTCGGCTTTTGGCTTTTGCTTTTCTATTGCATTTCACTATTTTTGTTTTTTCTGCCCTATCCCTGTTTGCAACATGTTTGGATCATAACTTTGTCATATGAACTTTGAATATAGTTGTTCGGGTTATTAAAATGATCAAAACGCATATGGTCGATAAGCTTGCATTGACATAAATGCAAAACTCCATAAAAAATGGGTAAAAATATCGATTATTGTAAATCACATCATTTTTCTCAATCTTTTATCTTGAAGGACTTATTCCCTTCCTTGGCCTATTGTTCTTGTAATTGCACACACTTTCAACACACATGTTCTCTTTTTCTTCAAGAAATACTCACTGACAATGTAAAACTTACGACATTTTCCTTTTATCCTTGAGTCTTCAAAATAAAAATTCTTTGAATATGAACCTATTTTTTATGCAGCGTGCCCTAGCAGAAATATGGTTTTTTAAAATGAATTCTGTGCCCAATCATTCATGATTTGGAAAAATATGCAATTACACACAAAAATAATGTATGCATTGAAGAAAATGTGCCTAGCCTATCTACATGTGATCGTGTGTCATGCAAAGTGCAAACAGAGTTTCTTTTTTTATTAAAGTTCCTTATCCTTACCTCTCAATGCTCATCAAATAAATATCAATCTCCGCTCTACCCACCCAAAATCTAACAATCTCTCAAGAAATGATGGCCCCAAGATGACGACCAAATAAGAACAACCCATCTCACAATTGGCGGCGTCCTTCATGACTCTCTAACTCACCCAACCACCTTACAGACTCATCCATAGGCTCCTAACTTTGTGATGAACATTCCAAATATCAGGCTTGCAAGAAATGTGCATGCTCAATGATAGGTGCTCTCTCATGTGCGCATACATCTAAGATTTACTTCATATAGCTATAGCAGGGCTAATGCCATGCAAGTACTCAACGATGGTGCAAAACATGCTTCATCCCAACCCATGGCATGGAAGTATTTTTAGAAAATCAGGAGACGACCCCAAGTGCAGTGCATCAAACAACTACAACGTGCATGAAGTACTCATGAACCCATAATCCCCATGATGTGCAAGAGTCTCGATAAGAAAACATACATTGTTCCACAATGTTTGGCACCTTCTGGCAATCTCTAGTTTCAGTCTGTCCAAAAAAATACCAAGCTCGACTAAGGCTATCAAGTTTCACACTCAACAAATCAAACAAAATGACAGAAACAAATCCTAAGCCCAACAAACACTGAAAATCCAATTACGAAACAACAAAACAAACTATCATGCAAACAACTAAGCTAGTAGAAATCAAACCTAGCTATAATTTGACTAGGGGTTTTCAGTTTAAAAAAAAAATGCTTCACATATTTAGCCCTCTCCCTAGTTTGCAAACATTCATGTGTAGCAGTTGCTCTCATAAAACGATGCAACATTTATGAGCCAATAAAAAATCGGATCCAATGATCTATCTACAATCTTCTTAACAAACACAAATGGCACATTTCTCTCAAACAACTCCTTTATAGGTAGACAAAACTCATCCATGAAATTTTCATCAAAATCACTAAAATTTTTCAATTGGAATCCTTCCAGACAATCCTCACCATTTAAGGAAAATACACCATCCTCCAAATTCTTCAAATCCAAACCATAATCTAACATCTTCAAATCTCTCAAATCGCAACCACACTAAAAAGGGTTCGTATCCCACCCATCCTCCCTAGGAAAAACCATGTTACTTCTAGAGTCTCCAATAAAGTTTTAACCCTTTCTTTGTTGCCAAAATCAAATTCATCCATTGATTTATCTACAAATTCTTCTAAAGATACCGTGCAAGGATCTCCCAACACAATCTCCAAATCAAACACAACATAAAAAGGAGTCAACCTCGGACTCACAAAACCAGAAGAACCAACAACATCAACACATGGGTTCACTCCAGAGGGCACCCACCCACACCACTTAACTCATCAACAACAATACAAGTCTCCATCGAGTCTTTCATGTTGAGAATCAACAATCACACTCACTAAACAGCCTCTTTGTATGGAGCTTCAGGGCCAAGGACATGCAGGCTAACCTATCCCATATGCACAGTGATGCCTATTGCAGTTTTCTACTTTCCTATAAAGCATTGTACTTGCTTCCTTTTCTTAATGCAATGATAGTACTCTTTTCTTTTCAGTGAAGTGTTAGTGTCATTGACCACATACACAAGATTTTGTTTATGATTCCAAGTCTCAATCTTGGAACCTAATTCACTTGTGTAACAAACAATGTCTTTGTCTTCTCCATCATGAGTCCACACTTCTCCTTCCATCCACCATAACTCACTGCCATGCTCTAGATCCCACATCTTTCACATGGTATTAGAGCGCAGCTGAGCATGGCTTAGCATGTTTTAGGTCCTCTCTCTGCTCTCTCAGTTTCTCATAATCTCTATCTAGCTCAGCTTAAGTGTTTGACTTCATCTCCAACTCCATTTTCACTCTCTACTCCTTAGCAGCCATAGCCAACTTGCTACCTACCTCTGTTGGAGGAGCTGGATCTCCACTTATAGGGCATATCTTCACTTGCTTTCTTCTAAGAAATTGTCCCTCACTTCAAGGCACTTCATCCCAACACCTCAATCCATAACATTGGTGACCTGTTACTCCAGCATTGCGAAAATTCGTCGTCGCTGTCCAGACTGCGCTGCTGCTGATTCGTATGTCATATTCCACCTGCACACGTCGCGATGCTGACGAAGATCATAGGGCTTTGATAGGCCTTGGAAAGAGCTACATTTCCATAAAAAAAGTTTTGGAAATGATCAACCATAGCTCCTGCAATCTGCAAAAAACCAGGCCCCTATCTGAAACCCTAAACTGTCAGCCATAGCCAGTTTCATCAAAGCTCAAAACTCTCATAATTTTTTTCTCTCCTGCCACCTGGAGAAACCCACTGCTACTCTGATCTACTGTTCCAGCACCAAATCAAGGAGGGGAAGGACCTGAGAAGATTGAAGAACGACCAAACGATCCCGAACAAGAAGAATCAAGCTCAACATCAACATTGACATAGTGTGTTTTCACATTGTCACTAACTGTGTCTCTTGACACATTGCAATCTGCTCTTCTATTGATAAAATCTCAGAATTCTGGTATTGATTTGCTGCTGATCTTGCAACCTCAACATGGGAAAAGACTCTCCAAATACTCGATTCAAAGGAGTTGGGTTCCACACTTGGCAAACCCGCATCAAGCTCATCTTGATGAAGAAGGGTCTTCGGGCCATCAGAAATGGCAAAGAGAAGAAACCTCGAGATGCGGACCTTGCAGTTACTTGGCAGAAGAATGATGACAAGGCACAAGCCATCATCAAACCGGAATTGGACGACAGCTACATCCATCATGTGGATGCCTGTGACACGTCCCATGACACTTGGGATAAATTGGATACCCTATTTGGTGCACAGTCAAAGTCGTCTAAGTATGGTCTATTAATTGAAATTTTTCGACTTGATATGAAGCCTCATACATCCCTGGCATCCCATCTGAACTACATGGAAAGCCTGCTTACTCAACTTGCAGGAATAAAGCTAAAAATGGATGAAGATGTTTGTATTGGTGTCTTGTTAAAAAGTTTGCCTCATGCTTATGATAATGTATCAACCACTCTAACCAACATGCCTGATCCTCAACTTGTTGATATTAAAGCCTCTGTGCTAGAGGAAGAAAAGAAACTTAAAAGCAAAGAAGAGCCCAGCACTTCAAAGGATGAACAAATGTTATATATAAACAACAGATACAAAGGTAAAAAGGAACTGCTCTTCTATGTGACTTCTGCAAAAGGACCGGACATACTGAGAAGTTCTGTCATGCTAGGAAGAGGTCCCAAAAGGCCTATCTTGCAGCTGTGAAAGAAGAAGAAGACCATGGACCAAAAGATGAAGAAGAAGATGAAGATGAAGACCACCAGGATCGGAAGGACAAGACTCATCAGTCCTTCTACTCTCATTACTCTGATAGAGTGTTTTAAAAGCCTTGTATTTCCTTGCCCTAATGCTTCTTGCCATAAGCTTTATAAACTCCTCATGTAACGTGGCATTACAGTCCTTGTACACTTTGTGAGGCCCCTATTACAGCCTCTGGATGTCCATCATGTTTTGGTGCCCACACTTAGCCTTTTCTGCGACAGCCTTTGGTGTCTACCATGTTTGTGGTGTGCCCACACTTTGCAGGTGGTTCTCATTACAACCTCTACACACTTTGTGCCTTTCTAGTTGTGATTGAGGAGGGGTGTTGAGAATCAGCAATCACACTCACTAAACAGCCTCTTTCTATGGAGCTTCAGGGCCAAGGACATGCAGGCTAACCTATCCCATATGCACACTGGTGCCTAATGCAGTTTTCTACTTTCCTATAAAGCATTGTACTTGCTTCCTTTTCTTAATGCAATGATAGTACTCTTTTCTTTTCAGTGAAGTGTCAGTGTCATTGACCACATACACAAGATTGTGTTTATGAGTCCAAGTCTCAATCTTGGAACCTAATTCACTTGTGTAACAAATAGTGTCTTTGTCTTCTCCATCATGAGTCTACACTTCTCCTTCCATCCACCATAACTCACTACCATGCTCTAGATCCCGCATCTTTCACATTTCACACACAAAGAGTGGTAAACACCTTCCATAGTATCCTTACAAATAGCCTCACAAGAAACTTCATTATCACAAACAACATTTTCACAACACAATAACTTTGGGTCCAAAACCTTTACCAAAGACTCATCAACTACCAAATCCCCAACTATCTCCTCAAAAACCCCTTCCAACTCTATTTTCTTAGTTTTAAATCTCTCTTTCCTCAAAATTTCAATTCTTTTCAAGGCCTTACACAAATTCTCTCTCACATTCTCATCAATGTCACTCTCAGGGTCCTTAAAACCCTAATCTGAATCATTACAAACAACATCAAAACCTTTAGGAGAACTCAAAGAAACCATAAGACTATAAAATGAAGTTTTCTCTTCGACATTGTTGCCAAAATCAACCAAACAACTATCAAGAAGCATGAGGTCAGGTCTACTCAAAACATCATCAACACCACAAACAAAAGCCTCTCCAATGCTAGTCAAACCATCACCAAACAACTTACCAGTCTCATTAGAGTCAACAACACCAACACCAAAATCACAACAAGAGTTAGAACCCATAACCTCAAAACTCTCTTGATTAACAAACTCACAACCAATTCACAACAAATCTCAACAACCTCATTAGGCAACAAATTCAAAACCTCAACTTCATCTTGAAACCTTATAGATTCTAAGCCCTCCCCCTCTAGGTCTTCTAACAAACTCAAAAATTCATCCTCTATTCTCTCTTCATCTTTCAAGCAATCAGATCCATCTATACTATCACCAAGGCAAAAAAGCTCACTCTCTAAATTGTTTCCACTCTCTTCAACATTTCCAAGACTATTAGAACTTTCATCACACCTTCCCTTCATCAGAAATATCAAAACTTTCTTGACTCTCATCCTCTCCCAAGGAACATGAGAACTCTTGGTTCTTAAAACAATTTGGACTCTTATTTTTTTCTTTACAACTCAGATCCATCTCCGGCTCATCTCTATAGTTCTCAAACTCCAAAGTATCATTAGTCTCGATCCTCCTCTTTAGTTAAATCACTAACCACTAGACTAGAAGTATTTGTGGTCAATGGTTATGAATTCACACTCCTAGATTCTTCACTCCAATTAGTCAAACATGTATTTTTCTCCTTAACCACCCTAGGGAGTTTCTCCTCATAGACCAATTGATTTTTCACAAGTCAACTCATCTCTCCTAAATAGAGAATATAGTATACCTCTCTAAGGATAGGCATAACTAACTCTCTTCTAAAAAACTTTTCTCTCAACTCGCCTTGAACTCAAACTTTTCCTTGGTTCATCAAACCCTAACTCTTTTTTTCTTTTGGTCTTCCTCTCTTGATATTTAGTTATCTTCATCGCTTCCTCAAAAGTCTTAGGGTTCTTAACCTCTAATTTCACTCTCCAATCGTCTAATTTCAACCCTTTTACAAAATACATTATCTTCAACATAACTGGGGCTTTCTGACCTTCTAACAATGTTAAACTTCATCGATTCCACAATCTTTCAAACTCCCTAGCAAAATCCTCAACACATTGATAATTTTTTTGAGCACAAGTTTCTATTTTTGTCCAAATCTCACTTTGACTTTCTCTTTTTTTAAACCTAGATAGAAATGCATTTTTAGTATCATAGTTCAATTTCAGTCTCTTAAATTTCAAGCTTCTCTCAAAGTCAAGCAACCAATTTCGTGCCTCTCCATGCAATTGATACCTAAGAATCTAGAGTTTAGCCTCAGGATTGGTCACTCTCTCTATCAAACAACACAGCTCTATTTTTTCTAAAAATCTTTCAAGATCTTCTGTACAATTACTGTAGAACTCAAGAAAATCATCAATCATTTTCAACGATCACAAGAAATCAAAACTAGGTCACATACAAGTAAAACAACCCGGACAAAGTCAATTTTGGTACTCCTCAATGGGGACACAAAAAAAGTCATGTTACGTGAGCGGTGATCAAGAGCAAGCCCCGTTGACAACTCAATAATGAGACAGTAAAGAGTGCTGATGATAATTATTAACTTTGTCTGATGCACAACATAACACACAAAATTTTAAATATTTGAAAAACACCACAAGCCACACACGAAACGAAACAACACACAATGCCTCTTGTAGCTCAGAAATGACAAATAAACTTAATTTTTGGTAGAGCATCACAAAACCCAATAAAAATTTCAAAAACACAGACACTTTGCAAACAAAACTAAGTGAATAGTATTCTCATACCTTGACAACCTTTGAGCCGACACTCGGTGCTTTGACATCCAAAATTTTCAACTTCTCAACTAGCACACCAAGAGTTCACACTCTTGCATGCAATGCTTCTCTCACATCTCTCACAAGGTACAATTGGAATTGAGGGGGAAGGCCCTTTGCTTTTCTCTTCCTCATCCTTATATAGTTTTCACAAGTTCTCTCACATACATTAGGCTTTTTTGCTTTCAGCTTTTGACTTTTGCTTTTCTACTGCTTTTCACTATTTTCATTTTTTCTACCCTATGCCTGTTTACAACAATCTTACAACCAACAGAGCTTCGGGTGAAGGCATCACTATCAATCCAATTGCGGTACCAGTCGTAATTAATGTATTTTCAAATTGATAGATGCTTGTTTTAATGCTCGCAAGAGATGCATTAGGCTCCGTACCTTGTGGTGCTAGAATAGGTCATTGAAAATGATAAATCACATCTCAAATATTCAAAGATGAAGTTTGTGAAGTGCTTGTATCAAAGGGAGTTAAATTGCACCTAGTTGCTATGTGATGAATCCATGCATAGCATAAGCAACATATGGGACACTAAAGTATTGAGCATTGATGAGTCTTTGATTAATATTTACCGAGGATAATATTGTTTAAAGTTCGCAAATGCATACACACGGTACATACATGGGAGAGATTATGTAAACTTTACATCGATGGCGTGCGACTCCTTGCCTTAGGAGAAAGGAATATAAAGCCAAGAAAAAATGTTGCATAGTAGGAAAATGCTAAAAGATAATTGTCACTTAGAGGAAAGGCATAAATTCTCTTGCTAGATTGATTAATTTGCATTTGGATGATAGGACTTACGTCATGTATAGTATTGGAACCTTTAGCATATGCCTTAGGCTAAAGGAGGGAATATTAAGTAAATTCTACTCTTTGGCCCCAAGGGGGAGAGTGAATATGCAATGGAATTATTGTCTCGTCTATTATTGCCTTAGGCTAAAGGAGGGAATATTAGGTAAATTCTACTCTTTGGCCCCAAGGGGGAGAGTGAGTATGCAATGGAATTATTGTCTCGTCTATTATTGTATTGTTCAGGAAAAATATAATTAGTTTTGTTGGATGATTAAACAACACTCTAAATGTTTGTCTTTCAATTAGGGGATTGTTGCATTGTGATTTGGATAAATATTCCAAGGCTTCTGTTGATGGCAAATGAATGGTAGGGGTCTGTAATGACAAGTTGCCATGGGAATAAAGGAATGTTTTTCTAAAAGATGATATTAGGGCTGATTGCTTTGATTGTGCTTGAATTTTAAATGGATTGATTAAGGAAGGATATTTTGCACGCATGGATCATCTCCAAGATCACATCGTGGATTATCCCAAGAGGGCACTGCTCGATTCACAGGCCGATGGTCGAGTGGTGAAAAGGCCAACTATGGAAATGGCATCTCACTCCTAGACCGCTTGTGGGTCAAGTAGAGCTCTGGACACCCCTTGCTTGTCCAGGTAGAGCTTTGGACACCCCTTGCCTATCCAGAATGGAGTTGGAGATCCCCGTGAGCCCAATGTCTGGGACGTTGGAAGATCCTATTCTAGATAAAGGATGGAAATTTTGGTGCCATGAGATTTGGACCGGGTGCTTTTGTTGGACAGAAGGGATACATAATTCTCCTGTATGGGTAGGAGACAAAGATTAACTTAAAGATAAGTTAAGGAACTTGTTTGATAAAAGGACTGCTTGTTTTGTTTTTGTGTATGTGTTGTAAATTACGTGAACGAACTCAATGCCCTAAAAGGCTTAATTAATGAAGCTAATTTTGAATGTCGCACATAAATGTGGTAGGACCTAATTAGACAACTAAAGCTATCGAGGAAAGTGCGGTGGACGTGACTTGGGTCCAACCTACGGAAGGGTAGTCCTAGTTAGCTAGGAACTTTTCCCAAAAGACATAATAACGAAACTGTGAAGACCTAGAGTCAGTAGAGTTAGAATCCCGATTTATGCTGTTTTAGGGGAGTGGAATGGGACTATGCCTTAAGGGCAGAGAGGTTGAGTTTCGCATCCCTCTTGTTTCCCATTCTCCATGAACCATGTGCATCATAAATCCTATTCGACTCTGTTGTTCCTACGCAAAGTGGTTCATCTAGAGCTCGATGCTAGCTACTTCCTAAAGACTTGGCTGATAGGAAAGAAACCCGGACTTCAGGTTGGTCCTAAGTGGAAACGGCCGGATACTTCCGCTTCGGGACAGACTCGGCAAGACCTAGATCGTAAACCCAGTGACATTCCTTGCGAGTGCCAGGTGGCACTTTCTAGACTCCCCTCTCAATGGGCAGCTAAGACGTGTCCCAAAAGTGGACAAGTGGACACGTTACATCTTGAGTAGGCTTACATAGCCCATACAATAAGCATTAGCTACCAATAATATCTTTCACTACTTGAGTTGAACTTGGCACCTTGAGCTATTTTGTCCCAAGGGGGGATCTTTATTAACAACTCGTGCACAAGGCGGTTGAGTCTATCATGGCCACTTCTACTTGTGAAATTGGATACATGGAAATTTTCAAAACTATGATTGAGTGTGTTTGGCTCGAAAATTTATCAACTAATGTGAATATTGGACAACCATCTACCACTACCATCTTAATTGATCACATTAGTAGTTGCATGGAATCTAGTGTTCTAATGCTTGCACTAATGTGGAGAGACTTTGTAAAAGCGATAAACTTGGCTTTTGAGCCAATACAAGACAACCTTGTAGATCTTTTCTTAAAGATATTGCCTTGTGAGAAGTTCAAAGATTTTTGCAAAATTTTGGGCTTATCCTCCTTTTTACATTGATCAAGCTTGGCGCTTTCATACGCATGAATGCTAACTCTTGTTCACCACATCACTCATAAGGGAGATTTGTTATCATATTTTTTGGTAACGTGTGTGAACATGTCACCATAAAATTTGGGAAAATGTTCCCTTGGAACATGAATAGGTGTAGTGGGAGCTCACGCTCAACTGCCAAGACCCACGGACCGCTTATTGTTTCAAGCGTTTCAAGCGAGCTCTCATGGTTATCTCTCACCTAGCTGATGCACCATCAATCCTCTCGGGGTGCAGTGACCTTACCTTGATACCGAAATGAGTTGCCTCCTCTCTTGCACATGTCGGTAGCTCTACGATCCTAGATGCTAGCTCAAGCATCCTCCATCTCCAAGCTCCATCCACCATAGCCGAGCATGCGAGAAAAGAGAAGAGAAGAGAAGAGAAGAGAAGAGAGAAGAAGAGAGAAGAGGAGATGGTGAAGAGCTTCACCCTCTTGATCCCTCACTCCCACACACTCACTCACTCCCTCACACTCTCACACTCCCTCTCTCAAGAGCACGCACACAAGCAAGGAGAAGAGAAGAAGAGAAGAAGAGAGGACTCTTGTTAGTCACACACCAAAGAATGAGCTCTCATTCACTTTTTGAACTTTATATACAAAATCCTAAATTCCCATGGGCACCCATCCCTTTTTACATGACTGGCCATTGTGGCAAGGTCCCTTTTTCTAATTCCCTCTTCTTGCTTCATGCCCTAAACCTATACCCGTCTATTCTTTTACAAATGGCACAGGAGGGAGCCTACTGCTCTTTTACAAGAGTTTTTAGAGGCACCTTTAATTTAAAATTGCACTTTTGCCCTAGCTTAGCTTTAGGGGCCGCCTCTATGCCTTTGCTCTTTTTCCATCCCTTTTTCGCTTGTTCCTTCATTTTTTTTGCCACCTTGAATTGGGGTTAACATTACCCCCTCCGAGACGAGTGCCGGTCCCATGGCACTTAGGACCATTATTATCATGAATGGTCTTAACTGTGTGTGCACATAGTTACAACCATTAGGGCACTTTTTTCTCTCATTAGGAGGCTTTACCCCTAACCTTTGTATATATGCCTATTCACTCTAGGTATACTTAGTCTTATAAATCTTCTATATTGATATTTCTCAATGCACTTCATGTTGTGGTATTCTCATAAGCCTAAGTCCAATAGCATTTAAACTACAACTTTAGTCAAAAATCCATTCATGAGAACAATATTAGAGAGCATACTATGGACCCTTTCCTAGATAGTCCTATTCATATTCTCAACCACACCATTTTAAGTAGGATTCTCAAGAGTTGTCAACTCTCTCTTAATACCATGGCTTTCATAAATGCATTTGACACTCACTCTTCTTGTGAAGAGGATGAGTTGAAACCTTGTGGCATCATCTATAATAGTGAAAAAATTAACACATTGCTCTTCTTGTGATGAGGATAAGTTGAAACCTTCCTTGTGGCATCATCTATAATAATAACAAACTACAATGTTTTGCCTAATGAAACTATGGGCGTTGGCCCACACAAATCACTATGAATCAAATCAAGATATTTTGATCTTTTACTCCCATTACTTTTTGTATGCAACATTTTTGTTTGCTTTCTAAAGAGACAATGCTCACAAAAGCCAAGATCGTAAAGATAAAAGAAAAAGAAATTGCCAACCATGTATCCTAAATAGCAATAGTCTCCTTTTGTTGCTTAAGAAGCACAACCTAAGTTGAAGGACCAACCTAATCATGTTGTCCTAGATCCACAATAGCAACAACCAAGGTTATTGCTTGTGCTACACTGCCAAAAGATAAGGAGTCACCCAGACCCAAGGATAACAGTATGTAAAGGACCGTGATTTTTCATCTAAAATAGTAGCAAGCTATTGTCACACCTATAGGCATACCAAACCCAAGGATAGAAGTATGTAAAAGACCATGATTTTGCATCTAAAATAGTGGCAAGCTACTGTCACACCTATAGGCATACCAAAGTCAAAATATAAAAAAATAGCCAAGTTGAATAAAAAACTCAATAAGAAGAATTGATAGAGACCACCAAGCTTACAATGATAGAATGCTTCACCTAGCTCAATATGACTTTTGGAAATCTAGGAAGATCGTACAAAATAATTGATATGTGCATCGCTAATGATTATGCGGTTGATATCATGTTCCATTGTCACATCACATGGGAGGGGATCATGAACATGTATTCCTAAAAACATGCTCATCTAAGATGAAATTTTCAAATCCTAATAGAGAGGGATTCAAAAGCTATTTGATTCATTCCCATGATGGTGACCATGATTAAGGGTGAGTTTGAAGTTGAGGAACTAAAGTAGAAAATAAATTTGTGAAGTCCTTTCCTAATAGAATGCTACAAATATATGATCAAAATTCATTGTGTGAGATCATTGCAAGGATAAGAAAAAAAGAGGACAAATAAACTAACTAGACTATCACACCAACAAGAACCTCAATCCCATGCAAAACATCCAACATATCCATAAAAAATAAAGGTAGAATAAGGCTAGCGTGTATAGATATTAGTGCACGTACAAACAACTACAACGCCTCTTGTGACTCTTAGTAGGATGTAACATTTCTCTTTCATGGCCAACTCTTCATAGAACAAGGTTTATACGAGTGTGTCTACTTATAATTGTTCCATAAATTTGATTAATAGCACACCACAAGGATACTTCAATGATGAAATAGAAAACACATTAGGAACTATGAATAGAAACACACATTTGAGATTAGAAATAATTGCTCCTTCATATTCATAATCCTCGTTAAGGAATAACAACTATCCACCCAAGGTCACACATGAAAATCATCCAATAAAGATAGTTTTCCACAACATCATGGCACATAGGCAAGTACATTCTCAAAGTATCATCATGGAACCCTCCAAGGACAATGCAATCCCCTAATTGGAGGTGGTAGCCAAAAATAACATTTGCAACCAACAAGACAATGATAAATTCTATCTCTTTTGTTAAAAAATATTACCCTAAGTTTTTAATTTTAGCCATTGAGGCTAAGTCATATGCCATCACAATCTCCGAAAAACATTCATACTTGTAAATCTGGTCCTCATCATGATTGGGCCTTCACATGATCATGCCATGTCGGTACCTCAATATATACCTTGAGTCCATGGCCTTTCTACATGGCCTCAATTGCTAACGCTTAAAGTTTCAAATGTTAATAGCACATGTCTTTATGATATCTCATTAGCCTTTTTTATGATATCACTAGTCTTGAACCCAATATACTCAACCTCCAAGCCTTGAGTTTACTCTAGTGACACAGTCTTTAAATTCAAAATAATATTTGCAACATGGAAAAACCACACTACTCCTACAAAAAGACATTGAATTATTTCCAAAAAAGGAAAAAAAAATTGTTGCAAGCACCATCCCTTTTTTGCCTATCCTAAAGGCAAAAAATCATATTTGTTATCTCACACTATGGGTAAATTCATAAGTCAATTTGGCATCTATACTTATAGTTAAGATTTTAGGAAAAAAAATTTGTTGAATGCCAAATAGTAACATGTGCGATCAAGACACTCCAATATGACTCCACATATATTTCTCTAAAGTCTATCATCCTTGTTAGGAACTCGGACTTTGATCATCAAGGGATTTACTATATATAAATCTTTACTATCCTATGCATTCAAGGCCTAATCTTAAAACCCCTTGTCTACAAACTTATCATGACTAAAGTACACCCTTTTCAATTGGTGAATATCCATATTAAATAATATCCTTTTGTATGTAGAAATTTTCCTAAAAGGGGCTTTACAAATCTCATTTATGGAGCTCATGTGTAGACTTACATATTTATAAGTGACACCACCCCCAAGGTGTGGACTCTCCACCAAAACTTCCAAATCACCCGATATTGGGTAAAGTTCTACACAAAGAATAACTTCTTATTACTAGTCAGTTTGGGGTGCCTAACTTGTTATCTAATATCATTGCCTATTTTTGTATCTTACAATGCTAAACCTTCAATCTATATCCCTTTGTGGAACTTCAATATAATGCCAACTTCTATGAATGGTGGGTGTCTAAGGCCTATATATAAATAATGTTTCATTGCAAGTAAAACTCCATGCACATCGAGAAGAGACTTAACTCCTCAACCATGCCAACCCTCGAATGCTAAAAATTATTTCAGCTCTTCTTGAGTAGGGGAAGGCTAGTACAAGGTAAAGGTAAAGCTATACATGCATTAATGTTTAGATTTTTTTTGGTTTATCGAGATTTTTCCTTGTACTAGAAATTTATTATAAATAACATTTCGTCATTATGAAGATGGGAAGAAAATAATCATCTCATAGAACTTGTCATGGACACAAAGAACAAGGATAAGGTTTTCTTCTTTACAGAGTAGCAACAATTCAAATTGGAATCACAACTATGGTACATTGAAGACTTAAGATTTAAATTTATGAGCAACATCACCAATGTAACATGGAATAATGCCTCAACAAAGACATAAGTGGAGTAGTGTGGTCCAAAGTTCTATGGCAAAGTGATATGTGGGATATTTATCAACGTGCCTTAGGTGTTTGTTAAGACTTATTACCCTAATACAAAAACTGGGACCTTGTCATGATCCAAACCGATAGTAGAAATATGCCCTATAATATCACACTTTTGTCTAACCTAATTAAAGAAGCATTAGGAATCTAGCAAACAAGGCAAAAAAAAAAAAAAAAAAGGCCAGAACTGTCTCAAGCAAGCCAAGCATCATTAAAGGTGGCTTGCTACTCAATGCCATTACAGATGAGGACTTGTTCATCATTTCTCAAGTCTTCTATGCCATTATTACATATAGTCAAAGCCAAGTCCCTATGATGATAGAATTCCTATGGGACTAATGGAACAATTAATATTTGAAGGAACAGTGAGCCAAAACCTAAATGACTTGTGGATCTAGCTCACCCACAATGCTATAAGGAGATCACAATGAATGCTTAACAAGGGCCCCAAAGAAACATTGACTCTAGTGGAGGTTAGGGGGCCGCGTCACATTTGAAAGTGCTCTCACTAGAGTAATCAATGAAGCATGCAATAGGCTAGATGACAAGACACCCCATCACAAATCAAGAGGGGGATCCCAACAAAATCACCTTCAAAATAATCCAACTCTACTACCTATCAAGATGGAGAGGAATAAGAACATCAAGAAGGAGAAGAAGGTGAATATCAAGGAAAAGAGGAAGGTAAACTTGGTGAGGAAGAAGAAAACATAAAAGACAATCATTTGGAAAAAAGACAAAGAGAAGAAACAATCCAACATAAACGATAAAACAAAAAACCAAGTGGGAAGAAATAAACATTAGAAAAATTTGACCTATAAAAGTGGGGTAGAAAAGGTTGAAGTGTGTGCCACATTAGAAGAATCTAGAAAAGAGAGACCAGAGAAGGTGCTTGTGCCAAAGAATATAAGAACACTCCCATGGTCGTGAGAATGTCCCTGGAGGATGATATGAGAAAAGAAAAAAGAATTCATGGCACAATGGGTAGAAATGGAATTGGCCAAGGCCAGGCCAAGGCCAAACAAGGAGAGAGTTCTAATGAAGGAAAGGAGAAGATAGAGGAGGAAACATGCCTACCTATTGCTGAGAGTGATCTACAAAGATTGCTGGAAATAGTGCAAAAAATAAAAATGAGATAATTGGGATGAAGAAGAGAAAAGCAACATAAGATATAATGGTGACTTCTTAATTAGGGTGACCCACTAAATTGATGGACAATTCTCAAGAATGACCTAATAAGACAACTCACTCCATAGCTCAAGTAGAAAAAGTTAGAGCTTTAAAAGAGTAGTAGAAAATTCAACTATAGCTAGATAATGAAAAAGAAACTCACCACCAAGAGTATGTACCAAGAGTCAGCTAAAAAACTATTGGAAGCACAAACAAGACTAGAGGATAGACCCAAAGAAATAGAAGAGATCAAAATAAAGGTGGAGGACATATATAAGAACTATGAAGAAGCTAAAATCTTAATGTTAGAACTTACAATTCAAATGGATTAGGAGAAAGCAAAAAAACCTCTTTGACCAATGATCTATAAGAAAATATTGAGATACATAAGCAACTAAACGAATCCTTCATAAGGTTGCAAAATACCAGAAATATATCCTTGAGGAGAGTAGCTAGAAGTGTAGATGAGGAAGCACTGAAGATGCTTGAGATGAAAGAGGAATTAGAAAGATGGCTATAGATTTTGAGTAGTGCACTACAAAGATAGAGCCATTATAAGGAGTTGCTTGCATTCTACAATCCAATCATCTCCATGTAGGAAGAGATCTTCTAGCATGCAATCATCTCAGACACCATGTGATCCATTGATGATGTAGAAGAGTTGAAGGTAAGACTTTCATTAGCTACCTCATCTCTACAACATGACTTTAGCTAAGAAATCAAAGTATTCACCTATCAGCAAGCCAAGGAAGGGTTGGTGGAGCACCTTGGATATCCATGATGTGGCAGGAGGAACTCAACAAACTTCCTCATAAACATCCTCAACATAAAACTTCCATACCTATCTATCACAAGAAGGTGCCACTATAACCTTGGAACCACCATAAATATTGATTCCACTAATTTACTACATACACCCATGTGGGAATTTGGATTCAGCCCTTGGAGAAGAAGGATGAAGAGTCCGAGTCATGCATGATGAGTTAGAGATACCAATGTGCAACCAAGAGCACTACAATCATGTGATTGAAGTCCTCTATGCACAAACAAAAAAGTATTAGAAGTTCCAGTCCTGATAGACTCTCCAACACCTAAAGAATAGGGGGAAGATTCCAAAGAAGCACTCCAATAATCCCAATACTATCAACCTTGAGAGGCATGGAGGATGTAGCCAAAGTGATGTACACTATCCTAGGCAGACGAGCAAGTTTGATTTGAGTTTTGCTACACTCTATCTTTAGTAGTAAGACATGAGGAGAAAGCTAGAATATCTTTGCCATGATCAAGAGAATTAAGGTATCCTACAAAATAAACGAAGGAAATTTTATTGGTCATGGCAATGAAATTAACACCAAAGCATTACTTCATCTCTCCTAGCATCAATTGCAATGCATGGTTATTGCACATTTCCACCTTACTCTTTTGAGATGCAAGAATGGCATGCACACTAAAAATGAACATGTCATTTGTGCTATGCACATCCCTATAGACATATTTAACCAAATATTGCATTAAAACCCTCTCTAATATCATTTAGGAACACCATTGTAATATAAAAACATATTCCATCCCCAATCTCATGCAAGCATTATAAAGTGACGTTTATCTACCACTATCACCCATACATGTATTATGTTAGCTTCAAAACCTTGGTGTGCTACCAAAAAATGAAATAATAGAGAGATACGCCAATAATCTCCTCACATCCACCATTTGGTAAGTATGTAAGATTTGTTGAATGGACTATCACAATGCATTATATCTTTTATAATTTTGTTGAGTGCTTCACAAGGATAAGTATGTATCATTGGAGCTTCTCCCCACAAAATAATGCTAGTCTCTTGTAGCAATTCTACAAGGATACTCTTGATGGATATATTACAAGTGGATTGATTATAGAACTGCAAGGATATAATACATTTGAGTGGTTATATGACCATTTGGTGAAAAGTAATGCAACAATATTAGAGGATGTTGTGGCTAGGTTAATGCGAGCTTGACTACATAGCTTTGAAGTACAAATTTGTAAACACTATCCTTTTCAAACTACTTGAGCTATCCAAAATTAGACTCACATGAGCCAATCTCAATAGCATCTATTAGTACCAAAAGAGCATTCTTTTGTCCATCATTCAACATAGCTTTTGTAACAAAAGCAAAACTTATCTTAATTTATTTTATCATAAATCTACACGTCTTAGAGTGAAGAGCTTGCATAGCGGTGCATTCTCACCTCAAGTAATTCATGATAATCTACCAAAGTGTGATCATGTTGACCTAAAGGATTTGCATATGCATTAAACACTCATTAGTGGCCTCGTCCTATAACTGGTTTACTATGCAACAATAATCAATGTAATATATCCTTTATTACCAAAACTAAAAACTCTTTCCCAAGCTGGCAAGGCCATATTAGCTCAAAAGTACCAAATCAAAGACAAACAAAGTTCTTAGCTACACACCTATTTCCATTAATGTAGATTTCTACAAATACATGTGCCATTCTTTATCAATTACCAACATACCCTTTACTATGTAAGCTTCTGTGAAAGTGCAATACAATATATTATCAATTTTATGTTATGCCTAAAACAATGCACATCCCTTACAAACATTAAGGAGTTCACATAAGTACTATTATTCCTCCACATCTACGGGCAACAAAGTAGATTCAATCACATGTGTTTCCCTACTTTCTCTCACCATATTTTTCTTTATGCATTCCAAATCCAATATAATGGAAAACCTTGATACAAAATGTGTTAACCTTAAGATGTAGAGAATTGCAAGTAAGCCACTCAATGAGATTTATTTTCATTTTGGGCAACATATCATCAGAGTCGTGAAAAGAAATACTTTGTTTAAGGACAAGCATACATATTAAAGTACTTGCCAATATACTATGAAATAGAAATACACTCTCAATTCCATCTATATCTTGCCTATCTATTCCATTGTGTGGAACCATGTATTAAAATCCTCAAATCAAAATTGGGAGGCACAACCCATCAATCTTCTAAAATATTTCATTTAAGCTTGAACATAACCTCCATGCAAATATAGAAACTTGTGTTCAATATCATAGGCATAATGTTGTGCAAGTTTTAGCCATTGATGTCTATTTACATTTGGCAAGAGGGAACTTATGCAATGATACATCAGTTCATGATCTCCAAAACCACTTTCGAATTAAGGCAAAAGCCCATCAATTCTTACACCCATTAAAACAAATAACTAATCATTGTTTTAAGCATGTATGTTCTTTTTAAATTCTTTGCTTTGCAACATATGGTTGTAATATGGTAAAAGTAAAATTTCGCATTTATATAACAACATTTTTCAATCAAATTAGAATGTACAATCTTTATTTCAAAGCACTACAACTTACTCATATAATTCTCAATTCAGAAACCTAGTAAAGCATTCCAATTGTACGTACAATTGGTTCTTAATAACAATAATAGTTGTTCATGTGTGGCAATATATTTACAAAGAGTTACGTGACTCTCCTTCTCAAGATAAAGAGGAGCAATTGCCATCAGGCTTGTATCTTTGCATCTCACATTGAGGGTATACAATATCACTAGTACGAGGAGAAGCAATTGAGAGGGAAACACAGCTTCTTAGAAATTTGTTGATGATACATGTGACATCACTAGCATAGGTTGACGCAATTGGCAGTAGCCTCAAGCAACAAGCAAAACCTCTGGATAGGGTTGCTAATGTAGGCTAGGGAACATTCAAATGTCCATGTCCCATCCAAAAACAACATACCCTCTCTTTCTATGCAAGGCAACATTCAACCTCTATAAAAATGTAATGAATATTCATAAACAATAAAAAATAAAGATTTAGAATATCCAATCTGAGTAAAGCAAAGTAAGAAAATAGAAATTGATGCAGATGATTTGAGCAACTCACCAAAAGATGCACACCTTGATGTGGTTGAAAGGAAAATTGCAAGATGCCTTAGGGCACCCCAAACAACATATCCTCTCTCTCTCTCTCTCTCTCTCTCTCTCTCTCTCTCTCTCTCTCTATCCCCCTACATCGAAAATGTCACTAAAAATACTTGATTGGCATTATGAAGTATGCTTCATTTTTGGGTTCTTGATCATAAATTATTTACAAGATCAAATCCCATTGTTTAAGTTCTTAAACTTTAGAAAGTACACAAAATAGATCACACAATGTAAACGTATTACATATTTTTAGTGTTGCATGTGCCTACAAGACTCATTCCCTTAAAAGTGAATCCCATGGAACATAATTTGGATCCCTATGTGATGGGACCTAAAATGGGCCGCCACTGGCTATAGCACTAGCTGGACCTCATGCTCATAACGGACAAACACACCCTCACGGCCTTGTGGACCAGGAGCATAAATCTGCTACTAAAGGACAATAAAGCTTAATCTATCCGTTTATAGTTTTATAGTTTTGTAGTCCAACGTTTCCATTTCTATAAACTCCACAGAGGGAGAATGTCAAGATTGTGGGAGAGAAGGAAGGAGTCTCACTTGTAGCTTTCTTACTTACACATTGGGGGAATATACACAAAGGTGGAGGCTCAAAACAGTTTTTCTCTTCTTAGTTCTGAAAACCAAAAAGAACTCTAGTACAGAGAAATAGAAGAACCCTATATATGGGTCTCAAACCAAACTCAACTAACTAAGGTGGCATACTAACTGAGCCACGAACTAGAGTAGATAAGGATAGCTGTCATCTAGCTATTATTCATGGGCGGTGTACCAACCGCATCTGCAGTTAACAAGTTGGTGATATAAATGCATAACGGTCACCCTGGCATATCACGAGTGGAGCTCGATATCTCAATAGAGAACCCATACACATTGGCAATAAATACCACGATAATCACATACATGGAGGCAACCTCTCGGTAGAAACACCGCGGCCCCACTGCAGCTCTCCTATATCGCAAGGATCAGCCCCTTGATGCACTGCTCAACATATAAAACAAACAAACAAACTCTACTTTTTCATTTCAAACATCTCCAAGAGATATACCATGTTTCCTTACCAAATAATCCCACAAGAAACGAACGTCTATCTTACGGCTTAGGATGCCTTTCCGCACTCAACGTGGGTCATTGTCATTGAAAATAGGTGCTATGCATCTAGCATTTTATTCCAATACCATGATCATCATGCACATGCAAAAGTAAATGATTCTAAAGTGCTCAATCATAATTTTCAAATCAGCAACGTACTTGTGCACAAACAGGCTTTCCAAATGCATTCCCTAACGCGTTGCAGCGATGAAAGGATAGCACTGAGATAACACTCGTGCTACTATCCTCCTAATTAAAGTACCACGGACTCTATGTCATGATATGCATCAGAAAATCAGCAACAATCAGCACGCAAATCTCACCATTCAAACCTCCCAACCCCCTACGTTTAGGTATTGCTTTCATTGCATAGGTGTAGAGGTTCATTTTGTCGTGTTTTGATGTATAAAAGCAATAAATCACAAACTTTGACAAAGAGATAGGGAAAACTGAGGGTAAACCTCATGCTTTGCCACTACCATACATCCACAGACAATCATTATATTTTTCCTTATTTTTCCAAGACGCATTTCTATTTTTTCCCTTATTTTTCTCATTTTCTTGATTTATTTGATAATAAAATATGCTATTTTTTGGTTTTTCTTGTTCCAATCACTTCAACATACTAATATTTAATTTATCTTTCATATTCTCCCCATGAGAACACTTTTTACCCACCCGAAACGGAAAAACTACCATTTTGCCACTTAAAAATCGCATTTCGAGTTTAGGAGAATTAAATAAAGCATGTAAATCATTGCAAAACCAAGATTCTTTGATAAACAACAATTACTCATGATGCAAATAGCACTCACAAAAATTTTCATCCAATAAGAACATAATTATCATCATAAACTATCAAAAATCCTTCATTTTCTTCATAAAAATGGTCATACCGTGTTTTTACGTTACCCGAGACGCCTTTAATGACTTCATAACCAGAAGATAGTAGCACCTGCTCTCACACCTCACCTAAAATTGTAGTAAGCTTACCTCCATGCCAATCAAGTTGCCTCCTCCCTCAAGCACTCCAGTAGCTCCATGATCCAAGTGCAAGTTTTAAGTGAACTCGATCCTCAAGCTCCAAGCTCCATGCTCCATTACCACATGCGCAAGACAAGAAGAAGAAGAAGAAGAAGAAGAAGAAGAAGAAGAAGAAGATGGAGAGCTTCTCCACCACGGTCCCTCACCCTCACACACTCACTCCCTCACAATCCCTCTCTCAAGCACAAGCTCATCAAGCAACCTCAATCCCTCTCCAACAAGCTCCATCCTCTATAGCCGCATGAGACAAGAGAAGAGTAGAGAAGAGAAGAAGATGAAGAGAGGAGATGGGGAGCTTCTTCTCCTTGGTCCCTGACTCTCACACACTCACTCCCTCACTCCCTCACACTCACTCACTCCCTCTCTCAAGCACAAGTAAGAAGGTAAGAAGAAGAGAAGAAGAAGAAGAAGCTTTTTGCCACACACAAGAATAAGTTTCTCATTCACTTTTCAAGTTTATATACATGCCCTACTTCCCACGGGCGGTCATTCTCAATTTTTACATGGCCGGCCCTTTTTCTCCATTCTTTCACTTCCTAGCTAGTTCTACTGCCCTTCTAAGTTTACAATTTGCATAGGAGGGAGCCTGGCGCTCTTTTACAAGGATTTGAGAGTGCCTTTGTATTTAAAGGTGCGCTTTCTTGCTTTTAACTCCTCTAGACTTTGGCGGCTGCGCCTTGGACTTTTGGCGGTTGTTCCCATGCTTTTGGATTTTTTTCAAACTTATTATTCTTTCGGGCACATTCTCCATGCCTGCCCTATGCCTTTTCATGCTTCTTAGCTTTTTTTTATTTTTTCACTTTTTTCCTATTGTTGGTGTTGCAGTAAACATTACCCCCCTCCTAGCCGAGTGCTAGTCCCGTGGCACAGATGGGTGGTAGCTTGGAAGGTGGTAGTGTTGGTGGCTGGGTGGCCTTTTGAGTTTGTATACATGCCCTTGTCAAGGATGATGTTGGAGGGATTCATCCTTGAAATTGAAAATGGTATTGAATTGGGCCCCTTCAGAAAGGTGTCTTGACAAAGATCTACTTTGTCTTGACAAAGATCTGCCCTTGAAATTGAAAATGGTGTTGGGACGGATCCATTGGTTGATATGCTTTCTCCTTGATACGGCCCGATCTTAACCTGCAAGGCAAAGTTATGCACTTCCTAAGGGGTGTGTCTATCTCTCCGTGGTGCGTGCAGTGCACGTGGCTGTGGAACTAGGAATTGGGTCAAACCTTAGGCAAGCCTACGGTGTTGTCCCACACTTGAGGACCCAGTTCGTGCATCGTCATGGGTGTGGTGTAGAGCTTAGGCTGACAAGTCTGGTAGTCTTGCCCTTGATGTGCCCTAAGCGTAAGGTGGGGAAGGGGCTAGGTGGAGACCCTAGGTTCAATGAATGTGGCACTCAAGATGTTTCATGGGGAGCTTAAATCTTTACTTTTCTCTTTCTTGCATCTTTTTGTCCTCTAGTGCCCTCTTTCTTTCCATTCATGGTACTGGCGTCTTTTCTTTTTCTTTTTTCTTTTTCTTTCTCTCTCTCTCTCTTTTGTTTTGTTTTGTTTTGTTTTTTTTTGGATGACTTATTAATCATGGCAGCGACTTGAATACAAAAAGAGTTCTTATGCTGTATTCCTATCATCCTTGGATGGTCCACGAGGTGGCCTCAGGCACTTAGTAAAAAATGCAGGACTTTGCAAATATTCTTTGATGCTATCTCTTATCTTCAGAGGTGCTGATGACAAAAAGGGATGGTTACATCTCGTGAAGTGGGTATCGCTCATGTCTTCTAGGATTTCCATGCAGAAGGAGGGGAGTAAGGTCACCCTCATCATGAGCCTAGCCATGGACATGCACAGAAATACATTTCTTCATTTCTTTAGGACTACTAACATGACTAACCATTGGCACATGCCAATCTCCAACATCAGCTATGCATACTATGTTCTGACCCTTGAATTGAAATGCAAGGGTCTTCTTAACAAAATCGGGAAGAGGTATAATCTTGTAATGCCAAGGCATGCCTAAGATAACATCACAGTTACCAATGGGTACAAGTAGAAAATATTATTGGTCATGATCCCCAATTCTAAGATTCAACTTCCCTCGGATAGGAGTAGATTGGTTGTAAGTCCTTCAAATGCCAAACTTGATCCAATTGGTATTCCCAATCGATTCAATGGAATTTGTAGCCTTTCAACAGTATTTGCTGACACAAAATTATCTTAGACCTTGGATCAAAGAGTATCAAAACTCATTGATTGTTGAGTGTCCCCCAACCCTTTAAGAGTTGTCTCTTCTTCTCATTTGAATGAGTGTTATCTTGCACATTCGAAATAGAATTTGAGGATGGCGGAGGAGGATCTTTTATCACATTTGCTTCCTTTCTTTTATGAGGACAATCAGACTTCATATGCCCTAACTTACCACAAAGAAAGCACCTTCCTTCCTCTTTGTACTTTTGTATCTTAGAGGGTGAGAGATACTTGCGCTTTTTCTTATTAAACTCTGGCTTTGAATATTGGTCATGGGTAAAGGTAGGTCTTCTTTGATTAGTCCTATCTCTTGGTTGATCATAGAGCTACACTTGTCTAGCTCTATAAAAACTCATCTCCAAATTTTGAGATGTACCATGTGTATTCAAACTTTTAGCTATGATGGTAGACTCCATCATGCAAGATAAGGTTTCATGTGGATACACCTTCATGGTTCTTTGTAAATGAGAGAGTAGGCCACTTTCAAACTTCCCTTTCTTCTCTTCATCTCGCTGATCTCCATGAAAGGAGTAATGTTGAAGAAGAGTAGACAAAAACTTGTCCACATAACTAGTGACTTTTTTGAGAAATTACCATCAGAAAAAGCAACTTCAAATTGCTTGACAAAGGCTAACGCCTTAGCAAGATCTCTTTTACTGGAGTAAGAGTCAAACTTTATGTCCTTATCCCCAAACTTGAAAGTCTTAGTCTTTTTAATCTTGCTCCTCTTATGGTCCCTCTTTGTCTATTTGCAGATTGCACGAGACTTAGAACCAAGAGAGTAGGAACTAGAAGATGAGGAGGAGAAGTAGGAACTTGAGTAATCAAGGGAGTAGCTAGTTGCTGAGGGAGATGACTCCCTCCTTATCCACCTCACTCAAGGTAAGGTCGTTTTACTCTTCCTGACCCGAGAGTCCTTCTTCCTTCTAGGAAGCTTCTTAGCAATTTGATGCTTTGTACCTTCACCATTAATTGGTGCAATGGTGTTTCCTTTAGTATCACCAACTTTTGGAGGATTCGGTCCTTCATAAGTAGCTTCTTCCCTTGCCCTTAAGCTGTTAATCAATTGATATACTTTGGGAACCTCCAACAAGCTATGATACTTTGTCAATTGTAACGTGCTCGCCTATTGTCTTGTCCTGTAATATTTCCACACAATAATAGTTAGTTGGTTAATTCGAAAGTTAGTTAGTTAATTAATAAGTTAGTAAGATTACTAACTAAAGACTAACTAAGGTAAAAACTGACTAGCATTAATAGCTAATAATTTTCATTCAATTAAAAATATATATTTAAAAAAATCGAGAGTCATGAATTTGACATTTTTCTTGGATTGATAAGGACCATAGCCACCCTTCACGAAAAGTACAATGTGAACAGGACTTATGAGCTATATTAATCACTAGTATTAATGTGTATAGTTTGAATGGTTCAAAAATATTAGATTCTTGGGGGAAAAAAACTATTATATTTTAGATATTATCCTAAAAAGATAGGACTAAAAGTCATTTAAAAGAAAAGACAAGTGATGTTTTAGTTAGTTTTGGAGATTTTATAAAAAGAGAAATAAAGAAAAGTGACTAGCAAAATCGCGTGCGCTGCGATCTATAGTCTACAGGCAGTAGATAGCACTTCGAACAGAGAAAAAATGAAGGAGTGAACTAAGAGATTTCTAATCAAGTGTCTTGGAGGTTTACCCCCCTTTTGGAGCCAATGCAACCATCAGATTTATGATCTGAGCATCAGATCACTGAGTCTTCTAAGAGCCCCTCCACTCTTGTTCTCAGACTTATCCCCCCTACTCTCTAATTCATTATAAATATGAGGTATGGGGAGGCACAAGAGAGCATAAAGAGATCCCAAAAGGCTACGAGAGAGAGAGAGAGAGAGAGAGAGAGAGAGAGAGAGAGAGAGAGAGAGAGAGAGAGAGAGAGAGAGAGAGAGAGAGAGAGAGAGAGTATACCCCTCCAAGATATTGTGAGAGAGAGCTTGAGAGAGAGAGAGAGAGAGAGAGAGAGAGAGAGAGTTACCCCAAGAGGCTACACAATTTCCTTCTATCTCGATTCTCAATTTAACCATCTTCTCTTTCGCTCTCCCATCTCGAATCTATTCCACCTTCTTAATCTCTTGAGTCTACTTGTAGACGATGGCCTCCAAGCGAAGAATATCGTGTGTGTGGATGCCAATCCTACAACCAACAACAAAGCTTCAGGCGAAGGCATCACTATCAATCCAATTGCAGTACCGGTCGTAAGTAATCTATTTTCAAATTGATAGATGCTTGTTTTAATGCTCGCAAGAGATGCATTAGGCTCCGTACCTTGTGGTGCTGAAATAGGTAATTGAAAATGATAAATCACATCTCAAATATTCAAAGATGAAGTTTGTGTAGTGCTTGTATCAAAGGGAGTTAAATTGTACCTAGTTGCTATGTGATGAGTCCTTGATTAATCTTTATCGAGGATAACATTGTTTAAAGTTTGCAAATGCATATACACGGTACATACATGGGAGAGATTATGTAAACTTTATATCGATGACATGAGATTCCTTGCCTTAGGAAAAAGGAAGATAAAGCCAAGAAAAAAATATTGCATAGTAGGGAAATGCTAAAAGATAATTGTCACTTAGAGAAGAGGCATAAATGCTCTTGCTAGATTGATTAATTTGCATTGGAATGATAGGACTTACGTCATGTATAGTATTGGAACCTTTAGCATATGCCTTAGGCTAAAGGAGGGAATATTAAGTAAATTCTACTCTTTGGCCCCAAGGGGGAGAGCGAATATGTGATGGAATTATTGTCACGTCTATTATTGTATTGTTTGGAAAAAATACAATTAGTTTTGTTGGTTGATTGAACAACACCCTAAATGTTTTTCTTTCAATCAAGGGATTGTTGCATTGTGATTTGGATAAATATTCTAAGGCTTGTGTTGATGGCAAATGCATGGCAGGGGTCTGTAATGACAAGTTGCCATGGGAATAAAGGAATGTTTTTCTAGAATATGATATTAGGGCTGATTGCTTTGATTGTGCTTGAATTTTAATTGGATTAATTAAGGAATGATATTTTGCACGCGTGGATCATCTCCAAGATCACATCATGGATTATCTTGAGAGGGCACTGCTCGATTCATAGGCCGATGGTTGAGTGGTGAAAAGGCCAACCATAGAAATTGCATCTCACTCCTAGACCGCTTGTGGGTCAGGTGGAGCTCTGCACACCCCTTTCCTGAACAAAATGAAGTTGGAGATCCTCGTGAGCCCAATGTCTAGGACGTTGAAAGATCCTATTCTAGATAAAGGATGGAAATTTTGGTGCCATGTGATTTGGACCAGGTACTTCTGTTGGGACAGAAGGGATACATAATTCTCCTGTATGGGCAGGAGACAAAGATTAACTTAAAGATAAGTTAAGAAACTTATTTGATAAAAGGACTGCTTGTTTTATTTTTTGCATGTATTGTAAATTATGTGAACGAACTCTGTGCCCTAAAAGGCTTAATTAATGAAGCTGATTTTAAATGTCGCACATAAATGTGGTAGGACCTAATTAGACAACTAAAGCTATCAAGGAAAGTGCGGTGGACGTGACTTGGGTCCGTCCTATGGAAGGGTGGTCCTGGTTAGCTGGGAACTTTTCTCAAAAGACGTAATAACAAAACTGTGAAGACCTAGAGTCAGTAGAGTTAGAATCCCGATTTATGTTGTTTTAGGGGAGTGGAATGGGACTATGCCTTATGGGCAGAGAGGTTGAGCTTCGCATCCCTCTTGTTTCCCATTCTCCATGAACCAAGTGCAACATAAATCCGCTTTGACTTTGTTGTTCCTACGCAAAGTGGTTCATTTGGAGCTTGACGCTAGCTACTTCCTAGAGACTTGGATGATAGGAAAGAAACCCTGACTTCAGGTCGGTCCTAAGTGGGAATGATCGAATACTTCCGCTTCGGGGCAGGCTCGGGAAGACCTAGATTGCAAACCCTGTGACATTCCTTGCGAGTGCCAGGTGGCGCTTTCTAGACTCCCCTCTCGATGGGTTGCTAAGACGTGTCCCACAAGTGGACAAGCAGACATGTTATATATCCAAGCACGTTTTAATGGTCCATTGAGAAACGAATCTAAGCGTTGCAGCCCAACTCCCATGGAATGTTTCGGGGTTTTTCGCCTAGGGTTTCTCGAGTCCACCACGCAATGAAATATTTGTGGGAACTCACAAGTATCGACCTGAAATCTGGTTCCTAGTTGTCAAGGTCTCCTAAAAGTATTCTAGTGTTGGGTTTTGGACATTCTACTTTATGCAGAGATACCCAATCCGAAGCAGATCCATACCGCACTTGGTTCAAAGAGAATGGAAAATGAGAGGGATGCGCCGCTCAACCTCTCTACCCGTAGAGCATAGTCCCATTCTGGTCCCCTAAAATAACATGAATTGGGCTCTAGCTTAACAATACCTAAAGTCAACCCAGTGATAAATCCTTGTGAGAAGCCTCCCAATTCTCTGGGACCACCCTACCGTAGGACGAACCCATTGGGGATTCCGTCCACCCGCTTCCCTTGATAGCTTTAGTTTTCTAATTAGGTCCTACCACATTTATGTGCGACATTTAAAATTGGCTTCATTAATTAAGCCTTTTAGGAAACATGGTTTGTTCTCATAATTTACACCACAAACACGAAAACAGAACAAGCAGTTCTTTTGAAAAACAAGTTCCTTAACCTATCTTCAAGTTAATCTTTGTCTCCTGCCCATACAAGAGAATTATGTATCCCTTCTGTCCAACAGAAGTACCTGGTCCAAATCACATGGCATCGAAATTTCCATCCTTTATCTAGAATAGGATCTTCCAACGCCTCCAGACATTGGGCTCATGACCAGTCTATAGCTCCGTTTCGGACTTGGCAAGGGGGGGTGTCCAGAGCTCCACTGACCTCAAGCGACCTAGGAGTAAGACACAACTTCCGTGGTTGGCCTTTTCACCACTCGACCTTCGGCCCATGAATTGAGCAATGCCCTCTCGGGGTAATCCGCGGTGCGATCTTGGAGATGATCCACCCGCACAAAATATCCTTCCTTGATTAATCCATTTAGGAATCAAGCACAATCAAGGCAAATAGCCCAATATCATCTTCCAGTGAAACATTCCTTTATTTTTCATGGCTACTTGTCATTTTTGACCCTTGCCATGCTTTTGTCATCAAACACAAGCACTTTGAATATTTATCCAAATCACAATGCAACAATCAAATGATTTGAAAGAAAAACATTTAGGGTGTTGTTCAATCAACTAACAAAACTAATTGTACTTTTCCCAAACAATATAAGAATAGACCAAAGAGTAAAATTTACTTAACATTCCCTCCTTTCGGCCAAGGCACATGCTAAAGGTTCAAATATTATACACGACGTAAGTCCTATCATTCCAATGCGAGTTAATCAATCTAGCAAGAGCATTTATGCCTCTTCTCTAAGTGACATTTATCTTTTAGCCTTTCCCTACTATGTAACATTTTATCTTGGCTTTATCTTCGTTTCTCCTAAGGCAAGGAGTCGCATGTCATTGATGTAAAGTTCACATAATCTCTCCCATGTATGTACCGTCTATATGCATTTGCAAACCTTAAACAATATTGTCCTTAGTAAAGATTAATCAAAGACTCATCGATGCTCAATACTTTAGAGTCCCATATGCTCCTTATGCTATGTATGGATTCATCGCATCTTATGCTATGCATGGATTCATCGCATAGCAACTAGGTGCAATTTAACTCCCCTTGATACAAGCACTTCAAAAACTTCATATTTGAATATTTGAGATGCAATTTATCCTTTTCAATGACCTATTCTAGCACAACAAAGTATGGAGCCTAATGTATCACATGCGAGAATCAAAGCAAGAATCTATCAATTTAGAAATGCATTACTTATGATTGGAACCACAATTGGATTGACCATGATGCCTTCGCCCAAAGCTTCGTTGCCGGTTGTAGGATTGCCATCTTCACGCGACATTCTTCGCTTGGAGGCCATCGTCCGTAAATAGACTCAAGAGATTAAGAAGGTAGAATAAATTCGAGATGGGAGAGTGTAGGAGAAGATGGTTAAGTCGAGGATCGAGATAGAGGGAATTGTGTAGCCTCTCGGGGTGACTCTTCTCTCTCTGTCTCTGTCTCTCTCTCTCTCTCAAGCTCTCCCTCACAATCTCTTGGAGGGGTATCCTTCTCTCTACCTCTCTCTTGTAGCCTCTCGGGGTCTCCTTATTCTCCCTTGTGCCTCCCCATGCCTCATATATATAATGAATTAGAGAGGAGGGGATAAGGTTGAGAACAAGAGTGGAGGGGCTCTTGGAAGACTCAGTGATCTGATGCTCAAATCATAAATCTGATGGTTGCATTGGCTCCAAAAGGGGGGTAAAACTCCAGGACACTTGATTAGAAATCTCTTGATTCACTCTTTCTTCTTTTCACTATTTGAAGTGTTGTCTACTGCTTGTAGACTGCGATCGCAACGTGCGTGATTTTGCCAATCACTTTTCGTTATTTTTTTTCTTTTTATAAAATCTTCAAAACTAACTAAAACATCACTTATCTTTTCTTTTAAATGACTTTCAGTTCTATCTTTTTAGGATAATATCTAAAATATACTAGTTTTGCCCAAAATTTAATATTTTTGGACCATCCAAACTATACACATTAATACTAGTGATTAACAAGGCTCATAAGTCTCGTTCATGTTGTAACTTCCACGAGAGGTGGTTACGGTCCTTGTCAATCCGAGAAAAATATCAGATTTTCGACTCTCATGTTTTTTAAAATATATTTTTAATTAAATAAAAATTATTAGATATTAACGTTAGTTAGTTTTTACCTTAACTAGTCTTTAGTTAGTAATCTTACTAACTTATTAATTGACTAACTAAATTTTGAACTAACCAACTAACTTTTATTGTGTGGAAATATTACATCAATTGAACCTGTATTTCCTCACTTGTAGGCACTTCATCATTTTCCATCTTTACCTTCTTCTTGTAAGGATCACCTTTACTTTGAGAAAAGCAAAGAGACCTGTTCTGATACCACTGTTATAAGATCCGAGATACATGCTCAACTTTCTTATATACTTAAAATATATATGGTGAATATTATGCTGGCGTAGAGAGAGAACAGATGAGAGAAAAGAAAGATGGAGAGAGAGAGAGAGAGAGAGAGAGAGAGAGAGAGAGAGAGAGAGAGAGAGAGAGAGAGAGAGAGAGAGAGAGAGAGAGAGAGAGAGAGAGAGAGAGAGAGAGAGAGAGAGAGAGAGAGAGAGAGAGAGAGAGACAACACACTAGGGACTGGAAGATGGGCTAGTCCCCCCCCTGTGGAGTTATATTATTGACAAGGAGCAAGCTCCTCCATCACATATAAACCCGTTCTTAACTTGTAGATCTTGGGAACAAGATCATGGTTCCTTGCATGGTATACAACTGGCTAACACTTGCACAACTTGGAAGTTAGCACCTTTTGATCTTTCTTGACTCTTTCCTTCTCTCCTACACAATATGTGTAGAGCTCTCCTCTTGGAGCTTGATTTCAGCAGAACTCCCACAGTGCACTTGCACCTTCTCTCTTACACAATATGTGTAGGGATATTCTCTTGGAACTTGATTTCAGCAGAGCTTCCACAGCACTTGCTTCTTCTCTTCTCCTCTTGGAACTTGATTTCAGCAGGGCTTCTGCAGCACTTGCTCCGTCTCTTCTCTTGGATGCATGCAAATTGATGCTTCCTTCATCCATTCCACACCCAAGGAGAGCCTCCCTTTTATAGGCTCCAAGAGCTTCTCTTCTTGAAGAGAGGCTTTAGTGCAAGGATTGAAAAGGTTGATCTTCATGCAAGACGTGGCTATTCCAGGACCTACTATGCAGTACTAATTTGAGAATATCTCTCAGTGCATTGTTCAGATGGAAAAACATCCAATACAAAATTTCTAGATCTCATCGTTTTCGATAACCCATGCAGGCCATTTTTTAAGATCTCATCGTTTTCGATAACCCATGCATGCCATTTTTTAAGATAAGCTTTCTTTTGTGAGATATTTTAAAAATGTAATCATCATGTCTATTTTAAGAAAAGAAGCTTTTTAAACTCTACTCTTAACTTATGGTCTATGCAACCACCTTGAGCCATAGATAAGGAGAGTTCATTAGATTGCCTTGGGCCTCAACCTTAATATTGACTTCCCACAAAATCTTGTGTCATCTTAGACCTTAGAAAGAGAAAATCACTTCTCTCCTCACTTCCAAAGGATCATGTCTCTTGTCTTTCTTAGTGAGAGAATTACCTCTCTTATTTTTTCTTAGTGAAAGAATTACTTCTCATCTTAACTCATTAAGAGAGAAAAGACCTTAAACCTTGACTTGTAAGGGAGAGGATGACCCCAAATGAATGCAATGCTCATTACACACAAGTAAACATTCCCAGGCGTCCCTGGATGCACACATAAATACATATACACAATGTTAATGCACTTCCTCTTCTTAGAACTTAATCCATCTTCATTTATGTTTAACTCCTTGGTTCTTGTGCACACTCTTACACTTGGCAGACACCTCCTTCCCCCTTCATAGCTTGTATTTCCCATACCAGATATCCTCGTCATAGTACTTTGATCACCCCATTAAGTGATGCACTAGGAATACTGGTCCCTAAATGGTCCCATGGCCATGCTAGATCATCATCAACACTTAAAGAAAATTAAGTCATTAGTTTATTGATATAAATTTACTAAATGGAGAATGTGTAATAAGCAATCAATTTAGTGACAAATATTATGAGACTTTATGTATATTTAAAATCATCTTCCTAAAACTTGTTTCCAATTTAATGCAAGGCCTCATACATGCTTTAAACTCCTTGAGTGAACATCAACAAAATATTTCATGTTTCATTAGGTAATTGACATGTCTATTTAATATTACGAGACTCGAATGTAGTTTTGAAATAATCTTCCTAAAACTTGTTTGCCAGTTTATGCAAAGCCCTACATGATTTAAACTCCTCAAGCAAACATCAACAACATTTCTATTTTCTTTCTCTCAATGTTGACAGTCTCCATGTGATGGTCTTTTTGAATGCCAAACAAGTCCCCCTAAACATCCAAGTTACCTTGTTTCTGATATGCTCTACCATGTTCAAGAAGCTTCATCCCCTTTAGAATATCCTTTGATTGTACCTTCTAAACCAATGCCAAACATATATGTGCATTTTCTTGCCTTTCTTGCAACACCAGAGTCAAATGCATTCAGATCATCCAAAGAAGCTGTAGAAGGTTGGGTTAAATCACTTCTATGTGTAGTCATGTGTGCCATGCATACTCATCTCCTACTTGTAAGCCTCCGTTTGAGTTAGGCGAGGACATTAGAAGCTTGGATACTCAGTCTTGTCATGTGTTTTGATAGAGGAGGCAACTCTTTCTAAAGCACGCATTTCATTTTCAATTAGATTTAGGAGTGTTCACACTGGCTAGTTATTTTCCAACTCAATGCATTTCTTTTTCAATATTTAGACTGCGTTCACACTGACCAGGATGGGATGACCAACATTTGTGATGGAAATAATATTTTTATAATTGTTTTATTCAGAATGAGTAGTTGGCTAGCATATTTATGGCCTTTAGGAGAAGATTGATGAGATTTCATTGATTATAGTTGTTTATAGCTATCCTCCACACTTGATACTCATTCACATGTTCATCTTCTCAGGTTTTGGCACACATTGTCATACAAGGACTCTTCTCATCTTTTAATGCTACCTTCCATCATCAAAACGATTTGGTGTCCTCATTGAAACATTGGGCTAGAGTGATCAGTTCACTTTTGTATTTAGCTTTCATTCAGTTCAATGATGATTTTCTCCTTCCATTCTCTTCTTTCATTGTATTTCTCTCTCTATCTTCATGTTTTCTCTTCCATTGTGCACTTTCACAACTTCTTGCACTCTATGCATAACAAAAGTTTCACATTGGTCATGGTAAAACTTGGGATTATGTGAAGTGAGTTGTAGGAAGTCTTATGATTGCTAGTATCGATCATAGATGTTGTTGGGTTGAGGTGTGAGAAATTTCCTTCCTTTCTTCTTTAACCCATTTGTCATTTTCTAATAACTAATCTTTCCACCTTGGAATTTCTTACACCTTGACAGAACAATGGGAATGCCTTGTTTAGAACAAAGGACAATGATGCATTTCCATTGCACTTCCATTGTGTTGCAATTGTTCTGCAAGTCACTATCCTTGCATTGCTCATCATAACCTTCTTGCACTCT
This sequence comes from Lygodium microphyllum, assembly GCF_053477565.2. Taxonomy (NCBI): domain Eukaryota; kingdom Viridiplantae; phylum Streptophyta; class Polypodiopsida; order Schizaeales; family Lygodiaceae; genus Lygodium; species Lygodium microphyllum. Next base: position 62,646,519 of record NC_141135.1, read on the forward strand.
AGAAGATTATAGTGGACCTCATGTCCCACTAATATCTATGAGAAGTAGCCTTGTCATGTGTGTTGGCATTACTTTTGTTAGATGTAGGAGATTAGCCTCTCTTCCTAGTTGGTTGTTTAGGTGGTTGCATTGGCAATTGTAATGGGGCATACATGGGCGGTTGCAATAAGGGTTACATGTATGGGAGAAGGGAAGCTGCAACATGGGCTTCTTGTGGGGTTGTATGGGAGGTTGCAATGGGGTTTGAATGGGAGGATGCAATGGAAGCTCCACTAGAGGTTGTATGGGAAGTTGCATTGGGGGACTAGCTTTGCAAATTTGATGCTCCCCAACATACATTTTGAGATGCGTGGGTTTCATGATCCAGATCATTGATCTTCTTGTCCTAAATTGTATTAACATTTTCAAGACTTGATTGGAATTGTGGAGTGCTAAATGCTTGATTATAAGGAAGGAAGGAAGTGACTGCTATGTGAGAGACAAGGATTAGAAAGAAGGTGGAAAGTAGAAGGTAGATTTTTCATGCAATGCAATTTTATGGTTTAGGTGCAAGGTTGGTATGGGAGTGAAGGGTCAAGGTAGTGGCAAAGGTGAGAGGTATTGGAGTTAATCGAGAGGGATTGAATGCCATGATTGAACTAAAAGAGTACCTACAAAAGGATTTTGATACGCCATTGTTTCTTTCAACAAACCAAACACCTACATTTGTTTGACATGCCCAAAAGTTATAAAATGTTGAAGCATTAGGACTAGAGGACGTCTTTTAAAAATATTAAAGGGTAAATAGAAAGGGCATTCGAAAGATATTTTGCTTAGTAATTTAGATGCAACCTAGTATTTTTTACCCAGTTTCCCTCAAGTAACCACACATTTTGACACTTATAATGCAATTAAAAAATGTTTGATGCACATGATAAGGCATATATTGAAACTGGTAAAAGTACCTAAATTAAGAGTTTCTTGTCTTCTTCATTTCTATGACATCAAGCTTACATGTATGCCCCCCAAAACCTACTATGTTTTTTGTCTTTCTCCTTCTTGTTGCAATTTGAGTTAGGAAAATGAATGTAAGGGTAATGTAGGTTCTAGATAGTTTAAACATTATATTTTTTATTGTTTCCATATGGAGAGAGAGAGAGAGAGAGAGAGAGAGAGAGAGAGAGAGAGAGAGAGAGAGAGAGAGAGAGAGAGAGAGAGAGAGAGAGAGGGTAGGAGGAGAGAGAAAGAGAGAAAGAGAGAGAGAGGGTAGGAGGAGAGAGAAAGAGAGAAAAAGGGAGGGGAGAGATAGAGGGTAGAGAGAGGAGAGAAGAGAGAGAAAAGATTACTAAGAGAGAGAGGAGGTAGAAAGACGAGAGAGCATAGAGAGAGAAAAGAGTAGAGGGTAGAGAGAGTAGAATTTAGAGGAGAGAGGAGAGAGAGAGAGAGGAGAGGAGAAAGAGAGAGAGAGAGAAAGAGAGGAGAAAGAGAGAGAGAGAGAGAAAGAGAGAGAGGGAAGAGGTAGGGAGAGGACAATAAGTTAGAGAGAGAAGAGAATAGAGGGTAGAGAGAGGAGAGAAAGAGAGTAGGTGGAGAGAGAGTACATAGAAGAGAGAGTGTAGAGAGGAGGGTAAATATTACAAGAGAGTAGGTAGAGAGGAGGGTAGAGAGAAAAGAGAAGGTAGAGAGAGAGAGAAAGATTTAGGAGCTTGGAAGAGAAGGTAAATAGAGAAGAGAGAGGGGGAGAGAGAGGAGGTAGAGAGAGGATAGAGAGAGGAGGATAGTGCGCAGGGAAGAGAGAGGATAGAGAGGATAGTGGGGAGAGAAGAGAGTAGAGAGGAGAGAGAAAGAAGAGGGAAGTAGAGGATAGAGAGGAGGGTAGAGAGAGAGTGGAGGATAGAGGGGAGGGTAGAGAGAGGAGAGAGAATGGAGAGGGGAGAGAGAAAAGAGTAGAGAGAGGAGAAGTAAAGGTAGAGAAAGCATATGCATGGCATGACATATACCTAGTATAGGCAAAGTGTATGCTAGGCATAGGCTAAGGAATACTTAGCTTACACCTAACATACTCTTAGCATAGGCTAAGAGTATTGGCTAAGTTAGGTTATACCTAGCATAATCTTAGCATAGATGAAGAAAGAAGAGAAAGTATAGCAAAATTCATGTACCTTTGTGTGGGGAGAAGAAGTGTTGGTACAAGTAAAAATATACTCCCTTCATGAGGACTCTTCTCATGGCATCTTCCATATGGGAGCTCATGCTCTTGCCTAATGGCATTTCAATCTTCCAATTGAAGTTTTTAGCCAGTTCATCATTGTGAATAGCTCAAAAAAAGCTTGAAATTTGAAATGAAATTATGGAAGGTTCAAATATTTATGCATGTAGTGGTGCTTTTCTTAGTGCATTAGTTTGCCAATAAAGTGGGGTGTTAGATGGATTGTATATATATATATTCATGAAATAAATTTTTTTCCTTTCTTGACTTTTTATAGATCCTAAACCTTAAAGCCTAAACTCTATACATATCAAAATATATGCTAAACACATGACATATCATAATCAATGTGTATATATATTACATTGATAAAATACCATTTTAAAATCACATAAAATACATTATATGAAAATAATATTTTTAAAACATATTTTTTAAAAGTTGGTTTATGTGATAACTTACATGCTTCATATAAAATACCACTTAAATTATTATCATTCATCCAATCATATCAATTTGTTTAAATTAGAGACAATCAAACCTTATTAAAATAGATTTGGTAATTAAATTTCTTAAAAAGGGCACATTTTGGCTCCTAACAAAAGTATTGCTAGATTTTTTAATCTATGTGGTTCCTACTCTTGGATGAAAACTTTGAAACATGCTAAGAAAGATTGAAAAGAGTCATGCAACATATTGTAAAGAAATCTCTTATTAGTCAGTGTGGTATGTGATAAGCACACAATAATAGTGTACAACATTCAATTCCTCCATTATGAAACATTAACTAAGATTGTGGAAAGAGTTATGTGACCAATGGCATACACTCACAAGTGCTCGGGAGGGTGAAAATCCTAGCTTTTTATAGAAAATTTATTAAAATATTCTCTCCTTTTCCAAGTTTAAAGAAAGCAAGAACCAATCTAAAGCTAAATAAAAAATGCAAGAAAGTTAGACCCTATCATCATACATAAGACTAGATTAAAAAATACTTTAATTCCCAACCTTATTAACCAAGTCATAGCTCTAGTGAACTAAGAAATGTCGAATCCCCATGCGAGAGCATAGATGATCATCCTATCTACCCAACTAACCATCCTAAGAAAATTTGAGATTCCATGGAGAGCTGAGGGCCACACTAAATCAAGAAAAGCTTAGAGCACTACTAACTTTAGCAAAAATTTCACCATTCAAAACCAATTGAGAGACATACGGGTAGAACTAGATGGGATTCAAAATATGCTGGTGAATATAAGGATGGAAGGATTGTCTAACGTCACCCTTAGAAACCTCTTCAATGTAAACTTTTTTGTCATACATGTTTACTCATTGTAGAAGCACACCTATCCCAAACCTTAGTCACTAGAATGGGTGATACTCTAATGCAAAGAGACCAAGCTAAAGTTCTCCTAGTCATTAAGTGACATGAGGAGTACCAACTCAATGATGATTCCTATTTAAGAAAGACAAAAAAGGCATCCTTGCATGCCCTACCTTTAAGGGTATGGTTATTGGCTTCTAAAAAACTTCCTCCTATGAACCCCATCTATCTTAAACCCTTATTACTTCAACAAAAAATGATATGATGGCTTTATATATAGGGAATTTCCTTCACGTGCACTTCCTTGAGCTTGAAATTAAAGCTTCAAACTCACCCAAGGATTAGTATATCTATGAACCTATCTTTGAAATCTTTATTGAACACATCATTTACTTAGATCAATTTGCCACATGCCTTTATTGATACACCTTCTAAACTTTAGCATCCAATATTTACTTCAAATCCTCACATGATAATGCTTTCTCTCCATATTCATGCTAACGATAACCAACTTTCAAATCTTCCTTGGACTAGATATCTATAAGGGAGTGTGGAAAATTAATCTTAGTAAATGGCATGACCATGATGTTCATCACAAATTGCAGATGCAAACATGGCTATAAGGCTAGAAAACACATATCAAAGTACACGAGTTTTTGTCATGCCCTTTAACAAGGGAAGTAAGAAAAATATAAGGGCTTGTTGTGTGGATGAGTGTGTAAAGCTTCATTTAACCTCATCTATCTTAAACCCTTCCAAGGCATCCCTAAATCAGTCAGAGTTATAAAATAGTACAAGCACATGACCCAACTAAAACAATGTTTGGTAGTTGCCTCTAGAGGCCACCAACCGATGTGGGGAGAGGGTGACTTGGTCTCAACATAGACTGATATAATGGCTTTACATATAGGGAATTCCCTTTGCATGCAATCCCTTGAGCTTTGAAATTGGAACTTAACGATCAATATATTTATGAACTTGGCTTTCAAATATTTCTTAAATACACCATTTGTAGAGATTGATTTGCCACATGCCTTGTTGATACCTTCTAAACTTTAGCATCCATTATCTACTTCAAATCCTAACATGTTAATGTTAGCTACCCATATTCATGCTAAGGATACCCAACTTTAAGATCTTCCTTGGACCACATGTCCGCAAGGGAGTGTGGCAAATCAATCTTAGCAAATGATGTATCCATGATATACACTACAAATTGCTGATGCAAATAGGGCTACCAGGCTAGAACACAGGCACACAAGTTTTTTTCATGCTTTGTTGTTGGGGGTAAAGGCGCCTCTGCCTAGCCGCCTGTGTATTACTACACTGATAGTACCCGCCATTGCACACTACAGATGGCGGGCGCCCATTACAATCACTTATTCTTTATTCTTTTAGTGACAGTTTGAATACACACATTGTGGTTGTTGGAGTTTCCACTTTTGAGTCTCTCTCTCTTTTGGCTCTTGCTCTCCATCTACCATAGCTCTCACCGCCAAGCTTCTTCCTCCTAGGTTCCACTTCCCTTTCAACTAGTATCAGAGTAAAGGCATTGGAGCTTGCTCGACATTCTCTTCAGCCTGGATTTGAAGAGCTTCAATCAAAGCTTCAATGGCAGCCATGGCACCTTCATTTGCAGGTATGTTTTGATCTCCTGCCTCCTGCGCGAGCTTCCAGACCTTCATCGGCTTCTTCCCAAGCTATATTGGAGCCCCCTTGACATTGCCAAGTGCCCATGAGGGCTGTTGAAGACCCCCCAGCCCCCAAGAATAGCCATCGCATTTTTAGGGGGTTGGGTTGATCTGCTCCCCGGCATTTACCTGCTCCTCCTCAGCTTCCCAGCACTCTTGGCAACCTTCCCGTGACTCCTCGGCATTAGTGTTTGACTCCCGGTGATCGATTCGAGTGCTTCCCCCTTTAGCCCTTTGTTGTATACACAGTCCCAAGACTATCAAAATAGGGCAGCACTTGACATTTACTATTTGATACTTCTTGGCATTTCCCATTTGATGCCTATTGATGCCCGGTGATGCCTGGATGTTATGGGATGCTATATCTATGCTTTGGGACTGATTTGGAGAAGATTTGAGCACCGTTTGAGCTTCATTTAATAGTAAATTGCTTGCTGTAATACAGTAGGTTGAAGGTCATTTACTTGGTGTATGCATTGGTTCATGGATACGGGGTGCTTACTTGAGGTTTGAATGATCATACCGATGTATTTGGAGGTTTTCAAATGCTTCTTCTTGGTTTCAGAATGCTTTTGAGCTTGGATTAGGCTTTGACTTGGTCATCCTTCACTAGCATTTGGCTTCAGTTGAAATGCCTTGGACCGGTTTATGCCTATTGTCACTGCTTGACATTTAGGCTTCTTGCATTTATGCTTTGGTCAAATATGGATGCCACATGGTTTTCCCATGCTTGATAGTTACTTGGAGCTTCGTCTTTCAATATATTTGAGCATTTTGGATCTACTAGGCATTACATCTAGTTGTCAATTACATGCTCTTTGAATGCTTTCAGGCTTATACTTTGCGGGTCTAAGATAGCTTGGGATTTATGCTTCGGATGTACCCTACTGGGATTTGGCGTGTTTGATGCTATGTATTTGATGTATTAGAGTGTTGCTTGCTCTCTTTGCATCTGACTTCACTTCCAATGGGAGCCTCTTGGTATATTCGGATGTACACAGAGTCTTATTTACAGACAATCTTGAGCTTATGGGATAGTTACATGCATTTGCTCTCTTGAGAGCTTTATGTCTGCATTTTTTCTATAGTGGGCTGATTTGATACATCTATTGGGGCAGGCACCTATCTCTATCACAAATTTTTCAGTTTTGCATGCATCTTGGATGGTTATGTATTGAGTTTCTTGCTCTATCAGTTGTGCTTGTACTTGGTCTCTTCTCTTACCCCGAGACCCATTACATGCATGAATTCTAGACCTATGAGATGTCTCTTGCCTGACAGGTGATTGGTTTGACAGTTCTTGGTACCTCCTTGCCCCTGGAAACTCACTGTTGGATGTATCTTGCTACCTGGAAGTTGCAATGACATATGTATCAGTGATTGCTTCATTTTGAGACAGTTTTACATAGTGTTGTCATTTATTACAACAAGCTAAAATCTGCATATTTTGAGCACTTTTATGAGGGTAATGCTTACTATTTGATGTTATCTTGGTCATATTTGGTGGACAGGTGCTTCTCTTGGTGAAATCCACCCTTTCAGCTAGTTTTAACAGTGGTTTTAGTGCATTTTCTGCTAATTACAACAACATACAATTTGTTTTTTTGCTTTGATTTGGGACAGTGTGGCTAGTCATTTGAAAGACACAACTCTCTTTAACATTGCCAAGTTGAATGGTACCAACTATGGGTATTGGAAGTTCCAAATATGGAAGGTTTTGGTGCAAAAGTTATAGATTAAACCCTTGCATTTCAAGGGTGTTAAACCTGAAGATATGGATGATGATGTTTGGATGGAAGTTGATGAGCTATACAAGTCTACCATTATTTTTTCACTCTCAAAAGAGGTCCATTACAACATACAAGGCTTGATTGGTTACTAAGGGTTTTAAGCACGAGCATGGTGTTGACTTTGATGAAGTCTTTTCTCTTGTGGTCAAGATGACCGCTCTATGCTTAGTCTTGGCCTTGGTTGCAAGCTTGACCTGGACTTGTACTAGATGGATATCAAAACGAATTTTTTACATGGGGACTTGCATGATGAGATTTACATGGAGCAATCTAAGGGCTTTGCAGACCCTGGCACAGGGAACACCTAGTGTGCAAGCTAAAGAAGAGTCTATATGGCTTGAAGCAGGCACTTAGGGAATGGTACCATAAGTTTGATGCATTCATGTAGTCACAAGGCTATACCCATAGTGCTATGGATCCGTGCTTATACACGAAGAAAGCCTGTGACGGTTCTTTACTGATTTTGGTACTCTATGTGGATGACATGCTTTTAGCAAGAATAGCTCATGAGGAGCTAGATGCTCTTAAGGCTCAGCTCAAGAAGAGCTTTGAGATGAAAGATCTAGGACATGCCTCTCATATACTTGGTATGTGCATTACGCGCGATCGATCTCAGGGACTATTCTATTTGTCATAGAGGGAGTACATTCATAAAGTCCTTGAGCGCTTTTGTATGCAGGATGTTAAGCCTATTAGCTGTCCATTACCTTCTTATGTGAAGGTTTCCCAGGCCGATTGTCTGTAGATAGATGAGCAGAGGGCTGAGATGCCAAGATTCCCTATACATCAACAGTGGGCAATCTTATGTATGCCATGATAGCCACCCGTCCAGATATAGCTTTTGCAGTTGGGGTTGTGGCATGTTATATGGCTACACCTGGCAAGAAACATTGGGATGTTGTGAAGGGTATCATGAGGTACCTGAAGGGCACATCAGATATATGTCTTTGTTATGGCAGCCAGGATATAGGAGTTGTGGGGTACACCGACTTTGATTATGCAGGACATGCAGATAGTAGGAAGTCCACTTCTGGCTATGTGTTCAACTATGCCGGAGGGGCTATCTCTTGGATGTCCAGGGCACAGAAGTGTACGGCCCTTTCTACTACACAGAGGCCAGGTATATTACAGCCAGAGGCTTGCAAGGAGGCTATCTGGTTAGGTCGTTTGATTGCAGACCTTGGTATAACGGAAGCTATGCCTACACTGCATTCAGATTCTATGAGTGCCATTCAGTTGGCCAAGAATCCGGTCTTCCATGCAAATACAAAACATATTGAGGTGAGGTATCACTTCATTCGCAAGGTCGTTGAGGACAGGTCTATTGACCTTGTCAAGATTCTGACTGAGCAGAATCCTGCAGACTTGCTCATGAAGAACCTCACTACTGAGTGATTTGCCTTCCTCAGGAGATTGATGGGCATTGGATGAGATGACGTCTTTTTCCTCATCTTGTTGTACATGTGTACATGTTGTACTGCCTTTTCTTTTCTCTCTCTCTCACTAGGGCAGATTCACCTTTAAGTGGGAGGTTGTTGGGGGTAAAGGCGCCTCCTCTAGCCGCCCCTGTATTACTACACTGATAGTACCCGCGCCATTGCACACTGCAGGTGGCGAGCGCCCGTCACAATCACTTATTCTTTATTCTTTTAGTGACAGTTTGAATAAAGGAAGGCCCAACCACACATTGTAGTTGTTGGAGTTCCCACTTTTGAGTCTCTCTCTCTCTCCTGGCTCTTGCTCTCCATCTGCCATAGCTCTCACCGCCAAGCTTTTTCCTCCTGGGTTCCACTTCCCTTTCATTTGTGACAAGGGAAGCAAGGAAAATACATGGATTTGTTGTGTGGATGTGTGTGTAGAGCTTTGTGTATGAAGGTATTAAGTGAATAATTAAGCTCCATGCCTATTTAAGTAATCGTAACCTTTAGTAGGCTTGTTAGGGCTAGGTTCCTTAGGTTTGATGGGACATCAGGTCCACATTTCTTTACCCATCAACACATAACACAACTTGCATACAATAATAAAAACTAAAAACCAACGAGTTATAAGTTGTAAATAACCAATAAAAACATATGCAAACCATAGATAATTCTATAGATATTGGAAATGAAGCCAAGCTTGGATGTTTTGAGAAGTGGGGGCATAAGAGCTCTAACACTTCATAACACCTTCAATCAACTGTGTGTGTGTGTGTGTGTGTGTGTTCCCCCCTTCCCACCCTCTCTTTCCCTATATCTTTTTCCTATTCACTTTCTATTTGCACCAAAAGGCTTTTATTTCTTTTAATTTTTCACAATGCATAGTATTGTCGAGTTTTGTGTTTTAAAAGGTGTCATGTGTAATCATGCATGAGTTTATACATGGGAACATCCTAGAAATTTTTCATTTAAAATAGTGTCTAAAGACCCAAATGTTTTTTAAATATCTTTTCTCTTAAAAGAAAAACCAAAAATAGCATGTATCGATGTAATTTTGAAATATGTACGCACGTAAGTTTGCATTTATTGACTCAAACAAGTAGATATTGAAAAGCCCATCAAAATTGGTGTTTACACATTATTTTGAATGAAATATAGCCCTATGTCCTTAGATGTGAATTCTCACAGAAAATTAGATGTAATGGAGTAAAGATGCATTTATACCTTAGCCAATATTTAGCCTACTAGGGTTAAGTATAAAAGGCTAAGTTGTAACTAGCCAAGGATTTTTTTTTGCCATTTTACAACATCTCACGTTTGAGGTCTCAACCTCCCACCATCGAAGAGGGTGCATACTCTTGGCCACCATAGCTTGGGGTGCATACCATGCTGCAGCCTCATTTTGAGAGAAACATGGGATTTATTGACAAACTATCTAGTACTATAGCATTGTTTTCTAATGTGGCTAAGATTAAGAAGAAAGACCCTATTACTGAAGCATTGAATGAGGGTGTCAAGAACTTTCAAGAGTAACAAAATTACATAAATGAAGCTAATAATTTTGAGCAAATAGACGAGGATCTAAGCATTGGAATTGCTTATAACACATACTAAGAAAGGGATGACACACATGAAGTACATGCAGTGAATGATTACCTATTACTGTCAAAAGAGTTGGGATATGTGAATGAAGGCCTTTCTAAGGATTTGAAGACTTTTTGAATTAAGGCTTAATACATATGAATCCAGGTTTTGTTGCAAGGGATGGCACAAGTAAACAAGGGTATCTCTAATTTGCAGCAAAGCAACAAATCTTTATTTCAAGAACTCATTTCAATCAAAAAAGAAATTGGTAGTAAGCCACAAAGGGAACCTCAAACTATTGAAGATCCACATGCAACCCAATAAACTTTCCCATCCAAACAAGGAAATTCCCTAGCTAGTTATGCATACTTTTGAAAGAGAAGAACCATTAAGAGCAAGGGGTAACCATCACCCTTCACAAGTCTATGGTATTCATACCACAAGGCCTTAGTTTAGTAACCTGAAGGATAGTCTTAGACATGAAGGGGAACGAGATAACAATTGATGGGATGATGATTATCATGGATGTGATCCCTTCTACAAGTCTTTTTACCATCAGCCCTCTAATGTGCAAAAGGAAAATGTAGTCAACAATCAAGTTCATGAAGGTGGAAGAAGTGATGACAGAAGATCAGCCCATGATATTTCAAATAAAAAGCACGTTTCAAATGGTCAACTATCATCTCATGATTTTGGGCCACCTACTTTTAGGTAAAACTCTTGGAACAAAGATTCAAAGAAGTAATATGCTTATGGGTGGACAGCCATCTTACAATGAAAAGGAGTATAAGAAAAATATCAATATCGCTAATTTCAAAGGAGATAACGCTTCACCTTTGGAGTGGGATGAATGGATTAATAAGCTTGAATTGTACTTCACCCTTTATTCTAGAAGTGAAGAAGGCAAGATTTATTTCGTGGCTCTTCATCTTGAAGGTTACGCCCATACTTGGTGGCATTACATGCACAAGATTGGGCAAAAATTTCTCACTTATTAGGAGGAGTTCAAGCAAGCAATGATTGATGTTTTCGTTTTCCCTTTGGAAAAAGAAAGGCTTCAAAGAAGATAGTATCCATGTGCTCAAAGAGAAATATCTATTAGAGACTACTCCAACACCTTCTTAAATCTCTCCATGTACATGCATTTCAAATTTTTCTAAGCTGAATAAATACATATTTGGTCTTGACCTTGCCCTATCATCGAAGGTAGGAGCTCAACAACCAAAAACTTTACATGAGGCCATACAATTGGCTAAAAGATATTCCTTGAAGTAAAGAGAGATACATGAAATTTCCAACAAAGAAATGTGGGCAATAATTTTTCCAATCAACCTACAAAATATGTGCAGTTTTTAAGCCAATCAAGAGACACATTAAAATAAGAAAATAGGGGTTATAACAATCAAAATAGTTAAGACAACAAAGTTCCAATTTTTCCTATTGTTTATGCCTCTAAACATGGTGAGAATTATGCAAGAAAACAAGGGCAAAACTTCAAAAATGTGGCTGAGACAAGAGGCAAATTTTCAAGAGCTGAAAATGCTCCTAAACTATCCCAAAACACTTCTAACAGCAGTTTCCTTTCTCAGGATAAGCTTAGAGAAATGCATGCCAAAGGATTATGTCTCAAAAATGTAGAGAGAAGCGGTCACAAGACCATAAGTTGAAGTGCAAAGCCAAGGATTCCAAAATCAATATGGTAATCACTCAAGATGTTGAAGTTGAAGAAGAAGAGGAACATGAGGGAAATCTACTGCATGTTGATGCTTACCCAATGGTCGAAGAAATTCATGAAGAAGAGGATGCCACTAATGAAGGATTATATGATCCCATGGATGAGTTTCCATTTGATCTGGGTGGTATTCATGATTCTCATTCTTTCTTGTGTACTGTTTCACATGATGCATGGACTAGATGCAAAGGAAAAAGTATACTTAGACTTAAAGGCATCATTAATGGCAAGGATACACATATTTCAGTGTATACGGGAAGCACACATAGCTTCATTAACACCAAATCTTTGAATGCGCATAAGTTGCTACCCATTGACATGATATCCTCCTTGCAGATACAAGTTGCTAATGGTGCATACGAATCTAATAAAAAAGTGTGTCCATGTACTTCAATTGAACTATCACCCTCATGCATAATATAGGTGGATTTGATTACTTTGGATATGGGGCCTATTGACATTGTTATTTGTTGCAATTGGCTGAAAAACCTTGGCAAATTTACTCTAGATTTAGAGTAAATATAAATGGAATTTAATTGGCAAGGACAACACATAGAATTGAAAAGCATAGACCACAAACATATAGAACTCATCTTCATGAAGAAATTGGGTAAATAAATCAATGCCAAGTCATGTATCTTCACTCTTTTGAATAAAAAAGTAGATGAAGAGTAGTCCATCAAATCAGCCATCTTCTTCTACAAAGAAAAGAGATCCTAGATTGGAAGAGCTATTGGAGGAATACAAGGATTTATTTTAGCCACCATCATCTTTACCTCCAAAATGAGAGGTTGACCATTCTATTGATTTATTGCCCAACACAAATCTGAACAAACCTCCCTATCGCTTATCTAAGTTTGAGAGGAAAGAGGTGGAGCGACAAGTCAAATAATTGATGCAAATGGGTTTAATTTAGCCAAGTCAATCACCATTTGCCTCTCTCATGCTCTTAGTTAAGAAGAAGGATGGATCATTTTGTATGTGCATTGATTATCAGGATTTAAGCAAGTCAATAGTCAAGAATATGTATCCTATTCCCCAAATTGATGATCTTTTGGATGAACTTAAAGATGCAAAGGTATTTACCAAAATAGATCTTCATTCGTGTTATTATCAAATTCAAATGAAGGAAGGAGATGAGTTCAAAATAGCTTTTAGGACAGAAAGGGGGTTATATCACTTCTTGGTTATGCCATTTGGGCTTTCCAATGTGCCCTCTACTTTTCAAGCCCTCACGAATAAAATATTGCAACCCTTCTTATTCAAAACAATCCTTGTTTTCTTTGATGATATCCTCATCTATAGCAAATCCAAGGATGAGCATTTGAAGCATATATGAGAGTTATTTGTCATATTATGACGAGACATACTCTTTGCCAAGATGATAAAGTGTTCTTTCATGGAAGACGAAATTGAATAGTTAGGACATGTTGTGGGAGATCAAGGCATTAGAGTGGATCCCAACAAGGTGAAATATATTAAAGAATAGCCTATTACTATGAATGCAACTTCTTTGAGAGGATTCCTTGGATTATCTTCCTTCTATAGAAGGTTCATCAAGAACTGCACTCATGTGGCGGCTCCATTGATGGATAGGATTAAAAAGGAGGCTTTCTTTTGGGACTCCATCATCGATTAATCTTTCAATGAGCTTAAATCTCTTTTAATTTCAACACCTATCCTTGTATACCCGGATTTCTTGAAGGAGTTTATCATATGTGCGGATGCTAGTGGAAGAGGAATTGGGGTTGTTTTATGTCAAGATCATGAAGTCATAGCTTATGAAAGCCGAAAGCTTGATGTTAAGGAGCATCAATTACATGTTTATGAGCAAGAGATGTTGGCAATATTGAATGCTATTAAAAAGTGGCATCATTACATCTATGGCAGCCATTTCAAGGTTAAAAGCGACCATCATGTGCTGAAATACTTCTTTTCACAACCAAATTTGTCTCCCAAGCAATGAAGATGATTAGCTACTCTTCAAGGACATGACTTTGAGATAACTTATATGGCTAGAAAAGACAATGTGGTAGTGGATGCCTTATCAAGAATGTGGGCATGTTCTATCTCTACCATTTCAACCGTGCATAAGAATTGAATCCATAACATTCAAGAAGAGTGTTTATTTGATGAGAAAGCATTCAAAATAATGAAGGAATTACAACAAGGCAAAGAAGAAGAGTATCCAAATTATAAATGTCATAATGGTGTTTTATAGTATCAAGGAGGATAGGTTTTCTTGACTCCTCAATCATCTTCAAAGACCGCATTTTGTGAGAGATGCACTCTACACCTTTAGAAGGGACATTATGGTTTGTTCAAAACATTGGATAATATCCCTATGAGCTTTTATTGGAAAGATGTTAAGGACTATATCATGAGTTGTCTTCTATGTCAACAAAATAAGGATTCCACACTTCTACTCGGCGGTTTGCTTCAGCCCACCACTACCTATTCCTCATGAAAAATGGACTGATATTAGCATAGATTTGATAACAAGATTGCCTAAAATAAAACATGATTGTAATAGCATTTATGTTGTGGTAGACCAACTGACTAAATTAGCCCATTTCATTCCAACAAAGGCTCAGTTTACAGCAAAGAAAGTGGCTAGTCATTTTACGGAATATGTTTTTAAGCTTCATGGAATGCCAATGAAGATTGTCTATGCAATCATGACACCAAGTTTATGGGCAGCTTTTGAAGGAGTTTGTTCTCTTCTACGGGGACTATTTTGACTCCTAGTATGGCTTATCATCGACAAATGGATGGGCAAACTGAAAGGGTCATCAAATGGCTAAACCTTTACTTGCATCATTTTTACCATTGATCCGGGTTTTCTACAAATTGGATTTCTACCACAAAATTTGGCCAAAACCCCTATCAAGAGCCTTAGCCATAGCTTAAACCCTACATCTTATCACTTTGGGTTTAGTCTTCAAGCACTAGGTATGCTACATTGCTTCTCGGTTATTATGATAACTTTAGCAAGTGAGGAAACAAGTACTTAGGAGGGATGTCAATGTAAAGGATAAAAGGGATGGGTTATCTTAGTGAAGGTGGGAATGGATTACAACTAGGGGTTGAGTGAGTACATAGATTTTTTCAAAGGGCTAGCCTCCAACTACACGTGGGCTCCACTTATATCACCAAGATTTGGGATATATCACCATCATTAGAGGATACCTCACCCTTATATACAAGTCAATGTCCACATCTTGGTGTCATTTGGATCTTACAAAAAAGCTTACAAGCATGGACCCCCTCTGTCACATGCTTATATATATATATATATATATATATATATAAGAAACTAAAGTCAAAGCAAATTTTGAAAGCTATTTTTTATAATTTCAATAAATCCCAAGGAAAAGCAAATTTCAAGAAAATTCCCACGCTGTCCAACCGGTTTCAACTTGTCTACAAAGTTGCAAAAGAGACTTTTTTCATATTCTTCACTGATTTGAAGTTACGAAGGCACAGACTATTGGCTGCACACAATTTTTTTCTCTCTTTCACTCTTATCACATCAACTTTCCATTTTATCTTTCTTGTAAATATATTATAATAATGTGCTTTAGGCATCCACCTCTTGTAATCTAGCTCCCTTTCTTTAGCTTGTCTACCGCTACCCTTGGCTTCTTGAATGATGACCAAGGTGGATCCTTGTCCCATCCACTATTCTCCATATTTTCAAAGATGCCATACATAAACTAGGATTATGTTAATCAAGAAGATTAGCTTAATCTAATCCCTCATGGAGGCTATATAAGATGCCCATGGAGATGTAAAGAAAGATAATGACAAGCACATGATAGCACTCTAGAACACCCTCATGCTAGTCCATCTCTTTGAGGTAAGCTATGAGTGAGTCTCTTTTATTATGTAACATTCCATGAATACATAATGGCAAGCTTCCTCTATCTCTTCTCCTCTTGTCTCCCGCTTTTCTGATCTCTCTCTCTCTCTCTCATATTCTAATATGGTGTCTAGATCATATGTACTCTCTTCTAATTCTCCCTTTACATTCATACTTAAACTTATTAAGTAAGACTTGCCATATGCTCTATTGGTGGAGAATCCCTATTTTCTCATGTTATATATATGTTCATGGGAGAATTCAGGAGCCATCACCTCTCTTAACCTTCCATCATCTTCATTTCCATTAAGGTGGGCTACAAATTCTCTCTCGTGAAGATGTGTTTTGGTTCTTTCCATTCTCTTTGAGGAAAGGGATGTCCTAGTCCCATCCTCCCTTTGGTTAGGTGGTGCCCTTCTTTAGCTTTCTTAGTGAGAATTGGAGGTTGCGTGGGTAAGAGACAACCCACTCATCTTTTCAGCTCTCACCATGTCACACAAAATACATGGGATCATTGGCTTCATCTTGCATAAGTTTATTATAATAATACTCATCACATGAGTATTGGAATGTCTCCTTTTGAAGCATTATATGGCTATAAGGTTCAAGTGCCTTCCACATTGTTTCTTGATTCTATGAATCCTATGCAAATATGGGTAGAGGGACCAAATCTCTGTTAATATTTTCTTTCTTTGTTGTGTTAGTAAATTTTTTGCACATGTCAAAATAGCAAAACATGATTATGTTAAACAATATGAAGTTTTTTTAGTGATTCACTCCCAGGAGATTTACCTCCTAAGCACCTTAAAGATCAAACAATTGATCTTATCCTAGGTAGTTCACCACCTAACCAACTACCTTACCAAGTAAGTGCAAGTCAGCAAGAGGAGATCCTAAAATAAGTAAACAAACTATTGGAAAAAGGGTTACCTAGCTCTTCTCCATACTACTCTTCAGTCTTCCTTGTTTAAAAGAAAGACTTCTGTATGTGCATAGACTACAGATCTTTGAACAAGATCACAATAAAGAATCATTTTTCGATCCCAAGGATAGATGATATCTTGGATAAGTTGTAAGGGGCTAGTATCTTTAGTCTCATTGATCTCAAGAGTAGCTATCACCAAATACGAATAGCACCTGAAGATGTTCATAAGACAACTAACTTTTTGTACAATGTTTGGACTATACGAGTTTTTAGTCATGCCATTTGGTTCGACTAATGCACCCGCCACATTCAATCGAATGATGAAGAGAATTTTTAGACCTCACTCAAAGTCCACATGTGTCTTCTTTGATGACGTTCTAATATTTTCACGATCTGAAGAATAACATATAAAACATATATCTATTGTTTTTCAAGAGCTTTGCAAATATAGACTATAGGTGAATGCTAAGAAGAGTGAATTTTTCCTTTCGAAAATTCATTACTTGGACTATATTGTTTCTCACAATCTAGTGAGAATGGATCCTGAGAAGATTCGAGCCACTTTTGAATGGCCTACACCTACTTCTATACATGAAGTTAGAAGTTTCTTGGGTCTATGTTCATACTACAAGAGGTTCATATGAGGTTTTACGTATATTGCATCTCCTCTATATGACCTTACTAAGAAGCGAATGCCTTTTCGCTAGGGATCAAGGCAACTACAAGTCTTTGAAAAAATTAACTTTCTTGTGACTCAAGAACGAGTTCTCATAGTTCCATATCTTCAAAAACCTTTTGAAGTTCCGAGAGCATCATGTAGTGGCATTTGAGAGCTGATGCCTCAAGGACCATGAGCTACATGCTCCAATATATGAGAAAGAGCTTATGGCGGTGGTACATGCTCTTCAAGTATGGAAAAACTATTTACTTGGAGCAGATTTTGTTATTAAAATAGATCACCAAAGTCTAAGATACTTCCTCACTCAGAAGAAGCTCTCAAAGAAATAGATGCGTAGGGAAAATTTCTTATGTATGTTTCACTCCCAAATCCTTCACACATTTGGAACTAAGAATGTGGTAGCAAATGCTCTATCATGACGAACTCAAGTGAATGCAATCACAATTGTTTACCATAACGATTTCATGGATTTACCCAAACCATATGCAACTGATTTTGACTTCTCAACCATATGGGATTAGCTTAACTCAGGTCAATCGATTACACCTTACTCAATTCGAGAAGGTTATTTGTATCATCGTCAAGCAATTTTTGTAGCATTACCATTGTGACACAAGGTAATAGATGAAGCACATGCATCTCCATATGCTGGACATTGGGGAATTCTCCCCACTACTCAAGCATCGGAAATATATTTCTTTTGACCCACTCTTAGAGCTAACATTGAAAGATATATCTGCGAGTGCAAGATATGCCAAAAAGTAAAGTATGACAGGCATAAACCACCTAATCTATTGAAGCCATTACCTATTCTCAATGAGCCTTGGGAAAGTATAGCCATGGACTTTATCATGGAGCTTCCTTGCACACAAGCATACAATGATGCAATCTGGACCATCATTGATAGATTCAGTAAGCAAGAACACTTTATACCTATGCGAAAGACAATCAAAGCCGATCATATGGCTAAGCTATTCATTGCTCACATTTTCAAGCATCATAGCATGCCTAAGTCCATTATAAGTGATCAAGATCCCCGCATGACCAGCCTCTTTCAGCAAGCTCTCTTCGAGAACTTCGGGACTCAATTAAAGTTTTCATCCTCTTATCATCCTCAAACGGATGGGAAGAGTAAAAGTGCTAATTCTACTGCTCTGGACCTTTTGAAATCCTATATCTCTGATAATCAAAGAGAATGGGAAAATTATTTGCCTTTAGTAGAGTTTGCATACAATAATACAATGCACTCTAGTATTGGTAAGGCACCCTTTGAGATCATCTATGGTATCCAAAGGACACAAGAGAAGCATAAACACGAAGCTAATAAGCATCATCGTAAGCTAGATCTCAAATTGGGACATCATGTTCTTCTTAAGTTTGAGAAGGCTCGTTGAAAAGTCAAAAAGGGTAAAGTGGTTAAGCTTTCTAATTGCTATTATGGCCCTTTCAAGATCATAGATAAGATAAATGATGTGACTTTTTGTTTGGATCTACCAAGTCATCAGAACATTCATAATGCTTTCCATATAAGTTTGCTACGTCCCTATATTGGAGAACCTCCAATGGAATCAATCAAGGAAGATTTACCTGATATAGAAGAAATAGAAGAGTTCCTTGTGCTTGAAAGAATTTTACACCATCAGGACAATACTCTAAGATCAGGTATCTTAGAAAAAATCAAGGCGAGATTGCTATGTATTTCAAGCTTCAGTAGAACTTCTTGTTGTTCTTGTTGTTTTCACAATGAGGTTGAGTGGGCTTATATAGGCTTTTGGAGAGGCTTTCTCGTGTAAGGGGATAAGAAGGCATCTAATAATGCAGGATGAGGTGGACAGGGAGATACTTTCCTTTAAGTGGGAATAACTTTTACATTGTGGGCATCTTTTTTACAAAAGAATAAAAGAATTTTGTACAATGCTTTCTTTCGCTTTTTGAGGTGTCATGATGCCTTTCGAGAGAGAAGATCTAAAATGGTATTTTGAATACTTGGAACATGTTCGAAAGTCACATCAAGAGCATCAAATAATAATGACCACCTAAGCAATCTTTTGTTCCCAATTTCATTGGGTGCCTTTTTGGTAAAGTAGCTGGGTACATGCTTCAAGTCAGTGCGAATGGTGAATAGGACAAATCCGATGAAGAACCGAAAAGCTTTAATAGCCTTTATCATTGCTAAAATATCTATTTGGTAGGATGGATAAATCCTTTGTGTGCTAGAGAAGATTCCGGATGCATATCTACATGGATATAATTGTTTTGATTCTTCTTCACATAGACAAGCTCCCCATCTAGTGTCAAAAGCATCTTTGTAGAGGATTAATGGGAGACCAGTAGTAGGCAACCAAAGGGGTGGAAGATTCTTGATAATGTCTTTAATGTTTTGGATAGCTAAAGTGTGTAGGGATTGCCACTGGAACTTTTCCTTGCGGAGAAGCGGGTAAAGGTCTTTGGAATAATAGGCTATGTTTGGAGTAGAGGAATTTACCCAATTCAAGAAGCCTAAAAATTGTTGAAGCTCTTTGACTCAAGTGAAAGTGTTTGGCATTTCTAGAAATTTAGTCAATACATGCTCTTGAAGCTTTATATGTCCTTGATTAATTTCTATACCAGGAAATTCCTCTACTGCTTTTGCAAATTGAGATAGGTGCTCCACATGTCCTCATCCTTCATACAAGAATGGATGGCCTTTGTAGGAACTACATTGGGTTGGATAGGCAATGAGATTGCATACCTTTGTCTTTTCTCCTTATAGATCATAGGGTCTTCATGCATAAAGGTTCTTACGTGCTCTTGTATTTGTTGTATAGCCTGTTCATGTTTTTGCATATCTGCCTTTATCCAGTGAGCTTTGGAGATATCCTTAGTCTGGGCATTAGATTCTGTAATGGAATAAATAGTTCTGCTGATTTTGGGAAGTAGATTCATATCAGCTTTCTTTCCCTTATAGGAAACTGTGAAGTGTGTTGCCCAAAAAGTATAGGGCACCAGATGTTGCAATATGTATGTTCCAATCATCAAATCATATCTCATTTGTTTCATAGGTTGTATTTTTATAGGTACCTTGATGGATCCAAGATTTAAGTAAGCCTAGATTACATGGATCAATGTAATCTTTTTGTTGTTTGACAGTTCTACTATAACAGGAGTAGAGTTTTTTATACATTTTGCATCCTCATAAACTTTTCTCTTTTAGAAGGAAAATGGGATTTATGTGCATTAATAGCTCGAAAGCTTTTAGGGCATATCTCATCATCATCTGAGTCTTCAATTATATCTGAGGGAGTTTCATCCATTGTATCTTGTGTAGTATGCCAAGAGGTTGTACTAGATTCTTCAGAATCATTAGAAGTATAATAATCATCAGAGAATTAAATCTTCGTGTCTTCTTTTCCTTGATCAGTATCTTGTTGAGTATCATAGTCATTGTCGTAGTCACTGTTGTAAGAGTATTCATCTTCTGAATAGCTGTCATATGAGTAGTAGCTGTCATAGTCAAGGTGATGCATCATATTCACCTTTGCAGCATTTGTTTGGTCTTTGTTTTTCTTTGGACATTTGTTGGACAAGTGGGACGAGCTTCTGCAAAGAAAACACTTCAAGTCTTTCTTTTTTTATCCTTTTTCATATTCCTTATTTTTTCCATTTTTTGAGTAAGATGTGTGATGATACTTATCTCTATCTCCTCTTCTTCGAAATCTCTTGGAACGTCAAGAAGATCAATGACCATGTGAAGATTTTGGCTCATAATTTGGGTGGTTGTAGTGCCTTTGATATTGGTGATGTCGGTGATTGTGGTTGCAAAGAATCTATCTTCTCGATTAATCATGTAAGAGCCAAGTGGGTCCAGTTTATTGCCTGGAGTTCAACTGTCCAAGATGAGTTATCTTCTGGACGCAGGTAGGGTGCAGCCTTATATTGATTACTTTCATATTCAAATTCCTGGATGTTGTTAATGACTCCTGAAGATGAACCATCTTTTTCAATTAGTTTCTGACAATGTTGACACACTCCTTGAATGACTTGGTCATGATTACAAGACTGAGTGTGAAATTTAAGAGTATTGGCTCTTTGAGATGGTGAGATCTTGAGTTGAGGTTGTTGGATGACTGCTTTCTGAGGATATGGCTATGGCAAAGAACCATTCTGCAGTTGCTTATGTGGAAGTAATAGTGTCTTTCCTTTTATATTCTGGACTTTGATCACCTTTGGGGGTAGTAGTTCCTTCTTTTGGATGGATGAAATGTCTAGTTGCCATTCACGGGGCAATGGACCAGTTAACACTATCTCGCAAAAATCTTTGAGTAGTTTCATCTGACTTCATGATAATTGTTTGTCCTTTATCCTGGAAGGAATTAACTCCTTCCACAACCCTGGGTATTGCTAAAGACATGCATCTGAAAACCATATGGTACTAGATAGCCAAATGTGCAGATGAAGCTTTCGTCTTTAATCCTAGAGTTCTAATATGCAACATTAGGCATTCAAGCAAATAGGAATCATCTATAGAAATCACATAATTAAGACAAAGTTCAAAAAAGATAGCGCTATTTGAAGGAGGTGAAACAGGCGCACCTACTATCATGTCGTGTAGGTTAAGATGACGGGTGTCAAGGGTTGTTGCCATATAAGAAGCATTTAGACCATGCCTAAACAGAGGAATTATACCTATTGCTATATATCGTAAATGGATGTATGGATAGTCTTTCCTATTTTGATGTTCTTGAATTTTCGAGTAAACAAGAGAAAGAAGATTAACATGTTGGTCTTGAGAAAGGGAGTCCCCTACAGTAAGAATACCCTGATCCTCAATGTACATAGTAGAATCTTTGAATTTGAATATACCATTTTTGCCATAGATATGAGAAGCACCAATTTCTGGCAAAATCTATTTTAAGCTTGGGACGATTTCCCCAATGACTTGTAGTGCTTCAAAAGATGTTTGATTGTAGAAGAGAGGACATTTCCACCTTGCTTTGAATTGGGGGTCATCCTCTCCCTTACAAGTCAAGATTTAAGGTCTTTTGTCTCTTAATGAATTAAGAAGAGAAGTAATTCTTTCACTAGGACAAAACGAGAGAGGTAATTCTCTCACTAAGAAAGACAAGAGACGTGATCCTTTGGAAGTGAGGAGAGAAGTGATTTTCTCTTTCCAAGGTCTAAGATGAAAAAAGCTTTTGTGGGAAGTCGATATTAAGGTTGAGGCCCAAGGAAATCTAATGAACTCTCCTTATCTATGGCTCAAGGTGGTTGCATGGGCCATAAGTTAAGAGTAGAGTTAAAAAGTTACTTTTCTTAAAATAGACATAGTGAATAGATTTCTAAAATATCTCGTGATAGAAAGCCAATCTCTAAAAATGGCCCACTAGGGTTATCGAAAACGACGAGATCTACAACTTTCGTGTTTGACCTTTTTCCATCCAACGCACAGAGAGATATTCAAAAATTAGTGCTACAGAGTAGGTCCTGGAACAACCACATTTTGCATGAAGATCAACCTTTCCAATCTTGGCACTCAAGCCTCTCTCCAAGAAGAGAAGCTCTTGGAGCCTATAAAAGGGAGGCTCTCCTGGGTGTGGAAGGCGTGAAGGAAGCATCACTTTGCATGCATCCAAGAGGAGAAGAGAAGGTGCAAGTGATGCGGAAGCCCTACTGAAATCAAGTTCCAAGAGGAGAAGAAAAGGAGAAAGTGTTGCAGAAGCTTTGCTAAAATTAAGTTCCAAGAGGAGAAGAGAAGGAGCAAGTGTTGCGGAAGCTCTACTGAAATCAAGTTTCAAGAGGAGAAGAGAAGGTGCAAGTGCTATGGAAGCTTTGCTGAAATCAAGCTCCAAGAGAAGATCCCTACACATATTGTGTAGGAGAGAAAGTGCAAGTGTTGCAGGAGCTCTATTGAAATCAAGCTCCAAGAGGAGAGTCCTACACATATTGTGTAGGAGAGAAGGAAAGAGTCAAGAAGGATCAAAAGGTGCCAACTTCCAAGTTGTGCAAGTGTTAGCCGATTGTATACCATGCCAGGAACCGTGATCTTGTTCCCAAGATCTATAAGTTAAGAATTGGTTTATGTGTAACGGAGGAGCTTGCTCCTTGTCAATAATATAACTCCACAAGGGGGGGGGGGGGACTGGCCCATCTTCCAATCCCTAGTGTGTGCCAATATCTATCTCTCTCTCTCTCTCTCTCTCTCTCTCTCTCTCTCTCTACATCTTTCTTTTCTCTCATATGTTCTCTCTCTGTGCCAGCATAATATTCACCATATACCTTTTAAGTATATAAGAAATTCGAGCGTGTATCTCGGATCTTATAACAATATTGAATAGACATGTCAATTATAGAATGAAACATGAAATTTTAGTTGTGTATTATTTTATCATTAAGAAATTAAGACTACAATTATAGCTGTGGGAGCTTCTGCTCTCGACCGCTAAGACCCATGGACCGCTTATTGTTTCAAGCGTTCCAAGCCGAGCACTAATGGCTACCTCTCACATAGCCAACGCGCCATCCATATCTACGGGTATAGTGAGCTTACCTCCATACCGATTGAGTTACCTCCTCTCTCGCACAGTTCGGTAGCTCCACGATCCAAGTGCAAGCTTCATGCAAGCTCCATTCTCAAGCTCCATGTTCCAAGCTCTATGTTCTCAAGCTCCATGTTCTCAAGCTCCATGCAAGAGAGGAGAAGATGGAGAGCTTCTCCTCCTCGGTTCCTCACCCTCATACACTCACTCCCTCACACTCCCACACTCCCTCTCTCAAGCAAGCAAGAACAAGAAGAAGAAGAAGAAGAAGAGGAGAGCCACTTTTGGCCACACACAAGAATGAGCTTCTCATTTACTTTTCAACTTTATATACAAAACCCTAAATCCCTTTTGGGTGGTCATCCCCTTATCCCCTTTTTTACATGGCCGGCCGTAGCCTAGGCCCTTTTCCCCATTGCCCTTCTATCTTCTGAGTTTCCTTTCCACCGCCCATCCACATTTACAAATTGCACGGGTGAGAGCCCAGCATTCCTTGAATTAAACCATGATGCACTTGTGCTCTTTTACAAAAGTATTGACTTGCATTTTTCTTTGCGCGCCTTTCTCCCTTATTTAGGACTTTTCTCCTTGTGCGTCTTTGTCTTTCGTTTCACTTTGCCTTGGCCTTTTTCTTCTGCTTTAGCTTTTCTATATTTTCCACCTTCGTTCGTTTGAGGGTTAACATTACCCCTCTCCTAGACGAGTGCTAGTCCCATGGCACTCACTGTCGTAGGTAGCAAGCTTTAGCATGCACCGAAGACGTGGGTGGCAAGGACATTGATGGTTGCCATGGAGGAGTGTTGGTAGTGGTGGGGAGGAAGGTCATTGGGGGCACGTTGGTGGCCTAGGTGGCTGGTGGTAGGGCTATTGGAGTTGGTGGTAGGGCTGTTCTTTATGGGGATTGCACTGATGGAGTACAAGTGGCGGTTTGTTGGGGATTTTGCATATGATGATTCTTGACGGGCTTGCAAGATGATAAAGGATAAGAATTCAGAGTTGGGTGTCGATGAAGAGCGAATGACACTTTCATTGGAGTCTTCAATACCTACAATTGAAAACCTCTCATAGGTGGTCAAGCTGAGAGTATTGTCCTGCACTGAGGACCCAAACTGTGTATATATTTTGGTGCAGATTATGTGAGTGCTCATGCATACTTAGAGACTACGTAGTTAGAAGATCGTGGGCTGGTTTCTCATAACGATGTGTGGATGAAGCAAAGTTGTCCATGTTGAGAAGAAGTACACGTGAAGGTGTCTGCAACATCCTTTGCAATGTGACTACACGATGTAACATAGTTGAACACAGGGACACTTCACGATCGGTAGAGCTGGTAGCTATTGGACCTATGTGATGAGGACAATGCACTTCTCATGGCCATGCATGTGGTACTTACCACAATAGATTGCAATGGTATTAAGGCAAAGTGCAAGAGGGAATCGTGTGAATGGGTCAAGGTGACAGGTCTAATCATAGGTGAGACAAGCTCCCTAGGTATGTCTTGCCCTTGGTATGCCCTGAACAATTGTGGGTGATGCTAAGGGGCTAGGGGACTAGGGACCCAGCCAGCCAACCAAGGTCACTGGACACACCTAATTTGAGGACCCCTAGGTGTTGTGCTATGATCGTGGGTGCTTGTTATCTTTTTATTCTCTTTTTTTTTGTTCTTTCTTTCTTTCTTTTCTTTTCTTTTCTTTTTTCCTTTTCTGTTTCTTTTTGTTTCTTTTTCTTATGCTTTTTCTTCTTCTTTTTTGACTTGCCTGAGTACAACCATTGCAATATGTTGAGGCCATCAGCCTTTCAATGGGTTGGGAAATGTCAAGCTTCGAAGGCTCAGGAAATGGATATTACAGTGATGATTGCGCCCTAGCCTCGTTGTTAGAGAAGCAGTTGTTGAGATGGGGAGATACACTTGAGATCTTGCAAACCTCTTTGCGACATGTGATGTCAGTATAATTGAGGTAACAACTGTCGTGAGCCACCTGTAGAGCTTGACCAAGAAAGAGAGAGTAGCCCATGACTATGCTTTGGGTCATGCGATGTCGGCACTCGTAAGGGTGATTCTTTGGGTTCGACAGCATGGTTTTGTCGCGGTTCTTTGTGAGGTTGGTGGTCTTGCGGTGACTTGGGCATTGAACACGTTCACACAAAGACTTGTGTCATCCTGCATCCACTTGTCACTTCATGAGAGTATATGCAAGTCACATGTGTCAAGTACAACGAATAAATGCAATCATGTCAAGATATTACTTTTTCAAAATCCTATGATGCTGATTGCGATGCCCATTCCGATGCTTGTTAAAGACTTGGCATATACTAGCAATAGGTGAGGAAAGTGTGTACAAGTGGGGAGCCTTCCCCTTTAACCATCAAAAGACAAAAAGTTATGGAAGGATAGCCTTTGTTAAGTTACTTGCATATCATAGGAGCTACTCTATTTGCACAAGGCGGGGTGAGTCCGGGTGGTCAGGCGACTGAGGCTCTACTGGTGAGGGGCTCCTGTGAAGTTGGACAGGGAAGATGTTGGCCAAGACCTGAATGGTGTAGTCTCTGGCCGCAACCGTTTCCAAAATGCTTTTGAATAATGCATCGAATTTTTCCTTGTCTCGAGCTGCCCTCTCTGCTTTCGAGCACCTGGTGCCCAAGCGTCTGTTGGGGGCCCGCACAATCCGGTGTTGCCACGCCTTGTGTGCTCCCTTGAGCTTCTATTCCCCTAACATATACATCCAGGGCGGCGTCACTTGGGACCTCGTTTCTTTGCATACCTTTTGAGGCTAGGCATGTAGCGCACAGGTGGAGAAGCTTGTGTTGCATGTTCCCTACGATGGCAAAGAGCATCTTTGCAAGCCAGCTGCCTTGGGTACTCCAAGACTTCCACATAGGGGGACCTGCAAAATGCGAACCAATGATTAGGCCTTGATACAGGATAAAACCATTCACATTAAAGGGATTATAGTGTGGGTTATTAAGCGCATATGACGAGAAGGGGAGGGGTGAGGAATGCAATGTTTGTTGTAAAGGGATGGCCCCCATGATGATGTTCATTTGGCCTCCAGCCATTAGCAGATCTTGGCTCATGCTAAATTACGTGTACTGGTTGTCATAGAGTGGGGCAGGGCTCATCCTTGGAAGGATAGACCGAAAAGGGGGAAAGGTGTATAGAAGGGACGGTACCCTATCTATACCATCAAAGATGTTGGTCAGGGCTTCCTATGGTGGTAGTGAGGGTTACATGCCCTCCACCGGGAGGTGGGAATGGTCACACAACTTCTAAATGTGTGGTGAGAGGAAGACCTGAGGAGCTTAGCCTGTTGAACCCAACTCTTCTCCCTGTGCTTGACTATTATTGCTTGTGTGTGTTGATAGTGTCTATACAAGGCCACAAAAGTCATTGTTTATCTATATACATATCCATGAATCCATGCCACTTCACGAGGATAAAAGCCGATTGTAGAACTTCGGATTGTATTGGAGCGTGGCACACGCATCTAGTACTTGTGGCAACTTACTCAATACCGATAGATATTTTGCAACATCGAGTAGCATGGAACCTTGTCCGAGTCTACTTTCAACATGTAACTCCTCCTCAGTGAGAACCTTATCAGACAGAGAGTTCTCTTGTCTAGTTTCAGCTAAGTCCCGTACCCCGAATGGCAGTTAGCACTCGAAAGGAAGTTGGTGCCACATAGGTTGGGTCTCTTTGAGACCACCATTTGGCCAATTGCTCCTTTGAGACTGTCATGATCTGGGCTCCTAGTTTGGCCATTGCAACGCGGTTTTCACACCAACGTTGTTCAAATTGACTTCAACCCTCTGATAGTTGCTTTAGTTGCTCTATCTCTAAAAGATTTGGTTGGCAAAGCACATCATTGAATGTTACAGTTAAGCGTAGTTCGTCGGCTTCCTCGTCAAAGATGAGTCACATGCGTTCATATAGGAGCCTGTTATAGTGCTCGTCAAGATGTTCTTGCTCTTCCCAGAATAAGGGAAATGGAAAGTATTATTCAAGCTGCTCTTTAGGGAATGCGCCCATGTCTGCCAGGACGTAGACACGTGCGAACACTTTGAGCTTAGCATCCAACTCGGTTAAGCATTCTGTGACACTTCTATGTTCAACGAGGGCTTGCTCAATTGCTATCTCATGCAAGGTTGTAGGAGTTTGCCTAGGCTTCAGCATTGCTGGGGGACTCAGGCCTAGACGAGCAAGTTTGGCCAATGCTAGGATTTCTTATGCTCTTGGGGTTTCCATGTTTCTCCTGAGGCTTTGTTATTGCGCCATGGTTCTCCTTGGATGTGACTAGTATAAATTTGTCATGCTATTGTGACAGTGTTGTATCCACTCTTGATTGGTCAATGCGAGTTCTATTGTCGGTGGATTGAGTGTTGCAAGAAGCCGTTGATGGTAACAGCTACTTTGATTTTTCAGAGCACACGGATGTGTCTGAGGTTTCACCGCTATTAGGAGAGGCATCAATGGGGTCATTGGTGGATGGACTCGATGCTTTATTCCTGAGCTCTCCAGCACTCTTGGTGTCAATGTTCTTGGGATCCACAACCACCTGTGACTACTGTTGTCTTCGTTTTTTCCTCCTCTTTTTCTTGGTTAGTGAAGGTGCATCTCTCAATGACTCAGGACCCTTGACTAGGTCAACCATTGATGTGCTTGGTTGGGCCTCAGCATTCTCTCTCTCTCTAGTGCATCCTCATGGGACATAGCCGTGGCCTGCTGAATAGCCTTGCTAGCTTGTGAGGGTACCACTGCCTCTTTATTTGGAGAGTCTAGCTCTTCCCTTCTGTTTAACTGCTCCAGCCTAGACTTTAGGCACTTTGGAAGTGCTGGAGTGTCAATGAAGTTGGTTGCGACACCTTCTTCATAGGTGAACTGCTAAGGACACATTCCGCAAGGGGCGTTGTCATGACCAAGGACTGTGACTGTTGTGATCCCTGATTGGAAGTAGTGGCGGCTAGTCCAATGGGCTGGCTACTCTTGGTGGATTGTGGTGTCAGGTCCCTAGGGCGATCGAAAGTGGTCGTGTCTTTTGTTGCCCTTTGAGCATTCATATGTGTAGATCGGATCTAGTCACATTAGGTTGCATAGGTATATCCTTGGGCTGAGAGCTATGGATGGTGTCATGTCCCACCTCTTGGACATTTGGAAGCTTAGATGGAGATAGAGATTGGGATTGAGCAGCCGCCCTTGACGACTACTGTTGTGCTTCCTGTGTCTGTTTGGGAAAAGAGGGTGTAGGAGATCTAGGACTCTTAGGTGGACTTGGCACTAGTTGAATGATTTGCTCGAGGCTATTGGACAATTGTGCCATGTGCTTTGTTGAGCAATCAGCCTTGCCATGAGCAATGTTGTGTCTATGATGTCTGTTATCCTCTCGGGATATTAAATGCTTTTTGGGCACTAATGGCTTTTGTGCATGCTCAATGGTTACATATGACATCTACTTATTAAGCATGCTAGGTCAAGGCTCTTTCTTTCGAACACTCATGTTTGGTTTCTTGCCTCGATACATGGAGTTTCTCTTAGATTTCCTCTTGTGCTTCGTTGCTTTTGATGCAATCTGGCCTTCAACTGATAGAGGTGGTTTAGCAGGGGGTTTTGGTACCCAAATCCATCGGTTACCTGCGTAATACCCTTGAGCATGTAGCAACGCTTTGGATATCCATCACGGCGTTGTGCTAACCCTCCATCAATGCCTTCGTCTATAAGGCTTGGGCTTCTTTTGGGGTCTTCTACAATATTTGTAAGTCCAAAGCCCATCCTTGGCCCTGTGTCTTGACCTTCTTATTTCAGGCATGGTGTCACTCATTGGTTCTCGTTGTTCGACCTGTGCTTGTATCAACTCTTCCAACAAGTCCTTGCTCTCGTTAGAAGGCTTGACTGTTATGTCAGCACCCTCCTTGCCTTTCCCTCGAGGTTTGATGAGGCCGCCCGTGCTAAAGGTTGTGACTATCCTCACACCCAATAGTGTCAGGTGTATCCTCTGTGCTACATAATAGGCCTCACACTTGGTCGCCCTTTTGAAGGGTCTTCCTAGGAGGGTTTCCTCCCTGTAATTAGCACTATTTGAAGGAACATGAAATAGGATAGGCAAGCTTTCAGTTTCAATTTTCACAAGGATTTTACACTTCCCTATGAGTGCTTGTGGGTGTCCCCCGTAAGGGCTGAGTTGCATTAGTCGGTGTGAGCTCTGGTTGGCCTAGTAGGGTCCATGATTCATAGGTCAAGATATTAAAATCTGCTCCTTCATCAATCACGCATCGTACATCTCTCGTCAAGAGTGTCATGTCTAGTCATCTTCGCATTTGTAGCTTGCTAATGTTGCATTTTGCTCTGACTAGACATGGTTTGAACACAATGTCTTTGTGTTCTCATGGTGTGGCCTTTTTGCCCTTGATGGCTAGATTGGCGTGTTGAGGTTCTAGGGTCTCTTTTTGTCTTTGTTTGGGTGTGGGCTTCTATTTGCTGCTTTGTAAGTGAAGATCTATGCTTGTGTAGAGCCATTACTACACTAGGGCCTAATCCGAAAGACCTTTCACAACGCACATTTTCCCTCCAACCTACTTGGGGGAGGTGCCCCCTCTATAGGGGTCTTGGGGGACAGTCCCCCCTGGCCCGCAAGGCCATTACAGTAAACACCATGCGCAATTTGGAGGAATTTTTATAGCCAAATTTTGAATTACTTGCTCTAAGTTTCAGTCCAATGATGAATCTGTGATGTGCCTTTAGCTCTACGTAGCCTTTGGGGTCAATTTCAGGGTTTAGATGCATCAAAATTTGTGTTCTAGACACCTGTCCGATTTTGACAGTTTTTTGTCTGATTCTCAAACGTCCGATTTTCAAAAATCTGATTATGAGAATCGGAAGTCTGATTTCGAGTTGGTCTGATCCGATTTTGACAAGTATCCAATTCTGAGTGGTCTGATTCCTTGTGTCCGATTTCCAGGGTTCGAGTGTCCGATTTTCAAAATCGGACAATTGAGTGTCTGATCCGACAAGAAAAGGTGGTCCGATTCTGGGATTGGTCCGATTCTGGGACTAGTCTGATTATGGGAATCGGATCGGTAAGATGGTCCGATTTTCGGAGTCGGACAGTTTTCGAAGAGGTCTGATTTTCGGAGTCAGATGGTCCGACTCCAAAGATAGGGCAATCCTATTTTGGGACTCAGACTAGTCCGACTGCGCAGCCGACGGCCCGCAAATTGCATGCGACATCTCTAGGCTGACATCTACGTCATCGAATCATGCCGTGCCGTCAAATTAGATGCAAAGCAATAGAGGGAAACACCTGGCGTACCAAAAAACGGTATGGTGCTCGAATCGATCAGCACGTTGACGATCTCCCCGCAGCTCTCTCTCTCTCTCTCTCTCTCCCTGGCTCTCAAGCTCACTCTCTTCTCAGAGGGCAAGATGTCAAATGTGGCCTTTCCTGGTTCCCTGGGCCTCTTATTGCCCCATCCCAGCTTGATGTGACCTTAGAGGTTAGTCCCTCATACTCTTCCAGCCAAAAATCCAAATCTGTGCCCCTGTTTCCTTATTTCAGTCTATTATACAACAACAGAAAACCCTACTGTTTTCCTTCTTTTTTCATATCCTAATCTTAATCTAATGCAACAAAATTAAAACCAGAGATGGGGATGGATGGTCCTACTCTAATATTCAACAAGAAATCAAAAACCTACTTGCTAAGGAGATCGAATACCTCTTCAAAATCCCTCACTTCCTACCTGTCTATCTCAAGCACCGGTTCGGGAAAAACCCTACTTCAATGCTCGATTCGAAGTGCGCAAGCGCTCAAGGCTTGAATCCGTTGGTCCCGGCAACGGAACCAAAATGTGGGAGCTTTCGCTCAACCGCCAAGACCCACGGACCGCTTATTGTTTCAAGCGTTCCAAGCCTAGCACTAATGGCTACCTCTCACATAGCCGACGCGCCATCCATATCTATGGGTGTAGTGAGCTTACCTCCATGCTGATCAAGTTACCTCCTCTCTCACGCACTCTAATAGCTCCACGATCCAAGTGCAAGCTTCATGCAAGCTCCATCCTCAAGATCCACGCTCCAAGCTCCATTGCCGCGAGCAAGACAAGAGAAGAGAAGAGGAGAGAAGAAGAGAGGAGAAGATGGAGAGCTTCTCCTCCGCGGTCCCTCACCCTCACACACTCACACTCTCACACTCTCACACTCCCTCTCTCAAGCACAAGCTCAAGCAAGAAAGAACAAAAAGAAGAAGAAGAAGAGGAGAGCCACTTTTGGCCACACACAAGAATGAGCTTCTCATTCACTTTTAAACTTTATATACAAAACCCTAAATCCCTTTTGGGCGGTCATCTCCTTATCCCCTTTTTTACATGGCCGGCCATGGCTTAGGCCCTTTTTCCCATTGCCCTTCTATCTTCCTAGTCTCCTTTCCACCGCCCCGTCCACATTTACAAATTGCACGTGTGAGAGCCCGGTGTTCCTTGAATTAAACCATGATGCGCTTGCTCTCTTTTACAAAAGTATTGACTTGCACTTTTCCTTGTGCGCCTTTCTCCCTTATTTAGGACTTTTCTCCTTGTGCGTCTTTGTCTTCCGTTTCATTTGCCTTGGCCTTTGTCTTCTACTTTAGCTTTTTCAGATTTTCCACCTTCGTTCGTTTGAGGGTTAACAGTAGCTACATAGGTTGTCATTTGATGAACCTACATGTTGTGAAGACACATCATCATGATGTAAGTTGCATCATGTTATATTTAAATAAATGAATCTCACATTTGAAAATTGTTAATACAACATTCACGTACTGCATTGAATAATTTGAGCTAAAAACTAGATTGATTTATTATGGCTAAAAATTGGAGTAATTGGCTGAAGTGTAAGATGTTAAACCATGTCCCTGCATTTCTAGATATTCCATAAGATCAATTCAAGTACCTTGTACTTGGGGGGGAGGGGGATTCCTTTGTGTTGTTACTTGCACCTCTTGCAACAAGTGGGTTATCAGCCAATGGATCATTGAGATCAATATCCTTATGCTTGTTTATTGGGCCATCAACATGTAAATCCATCATCATGTTGTGAAGTAAAACACACCCATATATCAACTTAGCTATGAATCAAGGTTGTGGTTAACAAATTTGCAATCTAAAGTTTACCAACCATCTCCAACTATGTGTACATGTATGAGAGAGGCCATGATAGTTGAAAATTGGACCTCACAATTGCTGTCCATCTTGGCACATTTTGTTGAATGCAAAATTATCTAACACACTTGTCATTAGCAAACCCTAGTTAGCTCACCTTGATTTCCATGAATCTCATATTGGCATCAATAATTCCTTGTATAATCATGATGTACTTGTCATAGTGGTTATGCCAAGTCTCATGAGACTCATTGACAAAATAAGCAAGTTCATGTTAATGTCTATGCAATCAACCATACCACAAAAATTTGGAAGCCCATGTTTTCCTTGAAGTCTTCTTTCATAGCACATCAAGCTTCGAGGAAACCCTAGACTATTGGACCAAATCAACATCCCAAACAACAAACGCATCCACAAATGCTCTTATAAAAGCTAAAGTAGTTGATCTACCATATCCAAAAGTGTTGGCAATATGTGCTTAGGAGTTGCTAGAGGCCAATGCGATAATCACTATTGCAACATTCTTCTCAATCATGAATAGATGGTCTTATGATATGGAATGCTGCCTTGTGTGAAATCTTGTCACATCCAATAAAAAAGAGTTCCAAACAAAGTACATGAAAGCCAAAATAGTTCACACTGTAAAAATGTTGAATCTAGAGCATGGCTATGGAGATTGAAAGAGAAAGAGTGAGGTCGAGGTCATAGACATCAAGACCAAATGTCACACAAGTGAATTAGGTTCCAAGATGGAAGCTTGGACTCATAAACACAATCTTGTGTAGTGGACTGACAATGATACAGACACTTTGCCGGAAGTACAAAAGTACTATGACATTGCATTTAAAAAGAGAGCAATGTAATAAACCCCCCTTTTTTGCATATTCCATAGGAACCCCCCCCCCCCCCCCCCCCTCCCCCAATATAATTTTTCATTAAAATTATTTCAAATTTTTTTACTTTCCCCCCCTTTTCGACGCCATCAAACTGGAGAGAGGGAGGGGAATCAAAAGATGACGATGAAGACGATGTGGGAGGAGGGGCATACCTTGATCAAAGATTGTTTGAGTCTTCGTCCTTAGCAAGAAATGTATCCTACGATGGCCCCCAAGCAAAGATTGCCTCGCACTGATGGAAATCCCACAAACACCAATGGAGTTACCGTTCAAGTCGATACGACAAACAACAACTCAGGTTCGGATGTAGATAGTACATCCTTGAATAACCAGGTGCTATCAATCATCTTTCCTACATAGAAAATATCAGATAAATGAAAAAAAAAAGATTTGATTTATGAAAGATCAAACTTCCTTGCATTGAAATGATCTTACATTGAAATAGTCTATTGAAATGATAATGTTTTATTGCATGGAATTGAATAAATTGGTGCATGAAATTAGAGTTACTTCTGCAGAAGAGCTACCTGTAATTCATAGGTCATTCACACTCATAAAATCACGCAACTAACAATGCTTGTATAAATCCACACACGAAGAGTAGATATATGTGTTAAGTAACTCACAAGAAGAGATAAAAATCTTCATCTTTGACTCATAAAGTTGCACTCTTAGGTGCATGTGCCAATACCTTTGGTTGTAAGATGCATCCTTAGAAAAATTCTAGAATTATTGTAAGGAATGGCATCTCAAGACGTGTTTAGAAAAGGTAGCTTCATCCCCATATTAAACATGAAGGAGCACACATTACATAGAAAGCAATTGCTCTCAAGGGTGTTAAATCTTGCATCCTGATTCTCTTGATATCGTAGATATAATTTTGATTGTAATGCTCATAAGATGCGGTCTTCATTGTAATTTATACTAAAGCTGGCTTGTAAGAGGAAAAGTCACTAGGTCATCCTTTTGACAGTAACAAACTAAGAATTCAACCACAAGTTAGATCGAAAAGCGTTACAATGGAGGCTGGAGGGGAGTTAAAATTCGTAATGGATTCTCAAGAGGGTGGAGCCACCCTCAAATGGTCCTTGAAGGTCTTAGATTGGATTATCTAAGATCTTGCCAAAAACCCAACCCATGAGCAATAAAACCTAGAAAAAAAATTACCATTCAAAAACTAATTGGTGTTGCTAATTGGATGTAAGACCAATTGCGTGAATTCTCGTTCTTATTGCATAAGAATGAGGGATGAAACAAGGGTATTCCCTAATCTTAGTACCCAAATTAGCAAACAAAGTAGTCCAAAAATTGTTATAGA
The DNA here is from genome assembly GCF_053477565.2 of Lygodium microphyllum. Lineage (NCBI taxonomy): Eukaryota > Viridiplantae > Streptophyta > Polypodiopsida > Schizaeales > Lygodiaceae > Lygodium > Lygodium microphyllum. The sequence goes on from NC_141135.1 coordinate 62,681,567, forward strand.
ATCTAGAATCACGATTAGAAATAATAACTTTTGGCAAACCATGGTTATTAAAAACGGTCTTCAAAAACAATTATGCAACTTGAGATGCAATTAATGTCTTCTTGCATGGTAGGAAATATGCTTGTTTGCTAAATCGATCTATTATAGTCCAAATCATATCATGGTTAGCTTATGTATTAGGCAAACCAATTATAAAATCCATTGAAATATGTTCCCATGGACATTCAGGAATTGGTAAAGGCATTAACATACCATGTTGCTTACCATGGTGTTGCTTGATTCTTTGACAAATTAAACACTCAGATACAAAGTTAGAAACATCATATTCCATTTGTGGCCAGTAAAATCTTCAACGAATGTTCTTAAAGTGAAAATAATACCTCTATGGCCTTGATATGGATGACAATGAATTTCGTGCAATACAAATTATTTAAATTGAACAGTGACACACAATCTTTTCTCATAAAACATAAATCCATGAGAATAAGACAAAGAATCAATTGGAATCTAGTTATTACCAACTAATTTATTCCAATCAGCTTGAAAATTGGGGTCATGGTTTCACAAGTATCCTTCATAAGAATAAGGGAATCAAAAGATAGAACATAAATATTATGGATACTTGGTTTTCTACTCAATGCATCAGCAACAACATTCTCTCTACCGGGTTAGTATTGGATAAGTGGATGGAAACTTTGAATGAAAGCAGCCTATTTGATATGACGGTTAGAAATTTGTGGCTGACTAAGGAGATGTTTGATACTTTGTTGGTCAATTTTGATCATAAATTTAGATCCCATTAGATAATGTTTCCATTTACGTAAGGCTTGAACTACAGCTAACAATTCTTTATCATAGGTAGAATACTTCAGTTTGGAGGGTTTAAGTTTGTAACTAGAATAGGCTATGGGATGTGAATCTTACATGAGGACAGCTCCTATTCGTGATCCGCTAGAATCTGTGACTACTAAAAAGAATGGTCGATTAAAATCAAGTAATTGCAAAACAGGTGCATGTGTTAAAACATATTTCAATAAATCAAAAGACTTTTGTTGGTTGTCAGACCAATGATACGCGACACTTTTCTTTAACAATTTCATTAAAGGTAATGCAAGCAATGAAAAATTTCTCATAAATTTTCTATAAAAGCTGGCAAGACCTAAAAAAAATGCAACTCATGCAAATTTTTAGGGATTGGCCAATTCAAAATTGCCTCTATCCTTTTAGGATCAACACAAATACTATCAGAAGAAACAATGTGACCTAAGAATTCAATTTGAGTTTGGAAAAATTCACTCTTGTCACAGTTAGCATATAATTGATTCTCTTTCAATAATTTGAAAACCAAATATAGATGTTCACAATGCTTATTCTCATTATTACTGAGAACCAATATACCATCAAATAAAATAATTACACAATTTTGATACTTCAAAAATATACAATTCATCATACGACTGAATGTAGCTGGCGCATTGGTCAAACCGAAAGGCATAACAAGAAATTCATAATTACCACATTGAGTTCTAAATGCAGTCTTGAAAATGTTAGGTGTATCCAATATTACTTGATTGTATCCAGATTTGAGATCTATCTTGCTAAAAATAGTGGCTCCTTATAGTTTATCCATGAGATCGTCTACCCTAGGAATTAGATATCTATTCTTAAAACAATGATCTTGTTTAGGGCATGATAGTCAATGCACATCCTCTAGGTTTTTTTTAAAATACTAATAGGATAGGTGCGCCAGAAGGAGAACTACTAGGCCTAATGAGTCCTTGGTTCAATAGTTCTTCAACTTGTGCTTGGATTTCTTTTTGTTCAATCTGATCATGTCTATAAGGTGCTTTACATGGTGGTTGAGAATCTAGGATTAAGTCTATTTCATGGTCTTCGAGACGTGTAGGTGGTAAACCAGGGGTTAAATCAATAGCAAAACAATCTTTAAATTGTGAAAGAAATTGTGCATGCCTAGGATACATTTAATTCTACTTAGCTTCAATTTCATTCACCCATACTAAGTATGATTTGCTACCTTTTCTCAATGCATATTTAGCTTGTGTGTGACTAAGTAGGGGAAAATCATCAAAGGTGTGTGTTCCATGTGATGTGATTTGTTTTCCGTTAAGATGAATTTTTCATGGAATGTGTGGAATAATCTATGTCGAGATTATATTTGTGACGCCAAGGCATTCCTAAAATGATATCACTAACTTGCAAAGGCATTTTGCACTTAACATAATCACCAATTTTAATTTCTAAATCATGAACTTCCTCTATATCATTGTATCTAGTGCCCAAGAATGCACCCTTTATGCGATAATGAGTTGGAACAGTAGGTAAATTCAATTCTTTTACCAACTTTGTGAAAATAAAATAATGTTGATTCTATCATCATGTAAAATAATATTTTCTTGACCATGCACAAAATATTTTATCGTTAATAATAAATGAAGATTTTGTATACCTAGTAAAGTATTTGAAGCATTGTCGATATCATCATCATCTTCAGTAAAGTGTGTCATATCTCGTCTTTAGTCGCTCCCAAGTGATTGATTTGAATAGCTTGCTTCTTGGATTGACAATTCACTACTAAGTGTCCAGGTTGTTGACACTTGTAGCAAACTATAGGCTTTGCTTTGGAAACATTATTAGTAATGGCTGGAAATTTGGGTATGTTAGGATTTGGGCTAGAGAGAAGGCTTAGGGTTTAGAATTAAATTGCTTTGTACCAAAGTTACCATTAGTTGAAAATTGTTGCAGTCACTTTTCTCGTCCACAAATTTTGTCTTCAGCATCATACGTTAAAGAAATTGCATCCTCCAAAGTCTTTGGCTTGAACATATTCACTTCTGCATAGAAGTGATCAAGCAAACCAGACATATGCTTACGCTTGCGGATCGCCTCAGGAACATCTTCAAGTATTCGAAGTCGAAGTAAGGCACTCTAGAAACACTCAGTGTATTACGGAATGGATTCACAATCTCTTTGTTGCAGAAGATCCCACTGTTTGATTGCTTTTTCATGGAATTGAGGTGGAAGGAATTTCTACAAAATTTTCTTTTGAAAGGCCTCCCAAAGTAGAGGGATAATCAACACTCGTGCGGACAACAGTCCACCATAACAATGCTCTGTCTGCTAGATGGTTAGTGACGCATTTAACTTTATCTCTTTTAGTGTATTTCTCTTCATGAAAATAGTCATCAAACTGACTGATAAAAATGAGAACAATTTTGTTGTCGCATTGCCCATTAAAATTATGGAATTTGAAATTTCTTTTACTTATCTTGGCTTCTTTCTTGAGAGACTGTGCATCAAATGCCGCATCAATTGTACGTCGAATAATATCTCCACGTTGCGCTCCATGTTGATCGACAGTGGATCGTTGAAGTGTAGCCAATTGTGCTTGCAAATTTTGACGTGCTCTTCGCTCTTCTTGAAGCTACATCATAATTAGATTTAATTTTGCTCCATAATTGGCTCTGGCAAATCACCTTGGCCCATAAAATCTTCCATGTTTTGATCGGACATCCTGCAAAAATCTCAAACAACCTCACACACTCAAAATCTCATTAGAAGGATAAGCATAGCTCAAATTTGGGTTTAAAAGGCTTGCTTTTTTTTTAATGGCTTTTGCTTTTATGATCTTGCTTCTTTCGTGGGTACGACAATTGATGACGGTCTTCTTCCAATCGAAAAATTCTTCTGCATAAACTATATATGACAGCCTGCTTGTTGGAAATCAACTCTGCCAAAGTGTAGATGTGAACAGAGACTTGCTGGAGTTGAAACTGATTTAGGAGTAACACGGTGTGAACCCCCACTATGGATAAGATTGAAGATTGAGTTTTTAGTCTTAGTAAGGCTTAAGACCTTTAAGCTTTGTAAAATGCTTTATGACTTTTGTGAATTCGACAGGACAGCAACAGCTTTTTTACGGCAACAACTGCAGCGAGTACATGCCGCATTACCAGATTGAAGAATTTTCAAGCTTAAGCTTTATAAGCTTAAGCATTAAGCTTAATAATTAACATAAACTTCAGCAATTTTCCTCTGATAAGAAACGTCTTGACAAAGGGGATTCAAAAGTGGTCCTCCGCCTCCTAGGTGAGGTCCTTCGCGATCTAACAACACAGTAGGGGGTTATTCACCGCAAGGAACATTACTGAACGGTTTGAGCTGTAGAGTACGTTCTTTCCAAGATCTTTGCCTTCGCGCGAGATGGTAAGCGATTGGAAGCTCTTGATCCCAGCTTTGCTCTGATACCACTGGTGCACAAATCGGATGTTGTATGCGTGCGTAGTGAACTCCGGAAGGTCCCCGAGAACAAAGAACTCTAAAAAGCTTCATTAAAGCAAGAAAAGAGTTTGCATAACATGAGAAAAAAATAACAATTGGGTGCAATCTACCCCCCATGCCTTGGGTGAGCGCTTCACAAGGCATGTATTTATAAATTTATAAATATCCAAGCTTAAAAATAGCCCAATTTACAATTAGCATGCTTTTGGCTTTTGTGTTTGCTTTTTCCCAAATAAAGAGTAAAGCGTTTGGGCGTCCAAAAATCGGGCCGTATCCAAATACAATGCCAAATAATTAAATATTTTAACCGAGTGTCTATGTGCATACAAAATAATAAATGTTTATCAAGTGCTTTAATAAATAAGCGCGCATAAATAAATATTGGCACCACACCTTTAGTGATAAGGCGCGCCCCCATCTAAAATAATAATTCTTCTAAGTAATTTGAATACACACCATCGCCCGGTGCTTCCCAACGCCACTGCAGCCTAATCTACACATCAACTAAAGCATTCACAATTGTTAGAAAATAATAAGATAAGATCCATAAGAGTGAATACCTAGTAGTCTTCAGCTACAAAATAATTAAATAGGTCTCTGTCTCCTAACCTTAATTTAATATGAGTGCACTCTAAACTCATAAACATCCATTAATTTAAATATGTATTTTGCAAAATCACCCGATGTGGAATTACCCACATGCACATTAAATTAATTTGACACCCGAAAAGGACATGCGTCCTCATCAACTTCTCGTACAAGGAGTCCACCTTGTATACGAGCCCCAGCAAATAAATATAGTTTCACGGAATCCATCAAAAAACCTCATGGAATCCACCGTGAAATATGCCTCGTGGCATCACTAACTAACTAACATTTTTTTTTAAAAACTGAGGATCGTAACCTAACACTTTTTTCAGGATTGACAAGGACTATAGCCACCCATCATAGAAGTTACTACGTGAACGAGAGTTATGAGCCATATTAGTCATTAGTATCAGTGTGTATAGTAGGGATAGTGCAAAAATACTAGATTTTTGGACAAAACTAGAATATTTTTTACATTTGGGATATTATTTATTGGAAGTATCCTAAAAAGCTATGGAAATGTCTAAAACAGGATTTCATGTAAAAAACTCAAGTGGTTTTTTTAGCCAGTTTTGGAGATTTAATGCAAAAAAAAATATTGGTGAAATTGCACATGTCGCGATCACAGTTTACAAGTAGTAAACAACACTCCAAACAGGGAGAAGAAAAATAAGTGATCTGGAAGATTTTTGATCAAGAGTCCTAAGGTTTTACCCCCTTTTGGAGACAACGAAACCATTAGATTTGTGATTTGAGCATCAAATTGCATCTTAGAAGTTTTAGATTTCTGATTTTGCCAAGATCCCCTCCATAAAGAGCTCTTCTTCTTAGTCACAACCCTTCTTCTCTAATTTAGCTATAAATAAGAGGCATGGCGAGCAGTTTAGAGAGGCACAAGGAGAACTTGAGAGATTGCGAGAGGCAGATAGAGAGAGAAAGGTAGAACGATACCCCTCCAAGAGGTTGTGAGACAGAGCTATTGAGAGAGAGAGAGAGAGGAGTTACCCCGAGAGGTTGCGACGGAGAGAGTTAGTTCAATCCCCCTTGTCTTGATCTTCGACTAAGCCATCTTCTCTTATGCTATTCCATCTCAAATTTATTCTGCCTTCCCTATCTCTTGAACATGCTCGCGGACAACGGCTCCAAAGCAACAAGGTGGAAAGACCATGAAAACCACCGCAACCGATCAAAGAATGAGTATTGTTGGAGATACGCAAGTACCCGAGGTTGCTAGAGTTGCCACTACTAATTGAACATCGGGTGTGGCGAATGCAAGTATAAGCAAAGACAAAATTTCCAATGTCGTCATGCCAAAACAAGTTGTTCACGTTTCAAAAATAGACTATTATTTTATATCAGTACATAAAATAATAAGATTTTTGCCAAAAATTTACATAAAATATTAGCTTCCATACTTTTCACGTACATAATTGATAATTTTATCTAGAGAGCATATTAATACATGCATAAATGGTTAACTACTACCTATGATTTGTAGTTAGAGTAATCAAGATTATAACTCATAAGATCATGATGGAAATAGGTGCAAGAGGATATTGCATAAAATGAGTAAAAGACTATATGTGCACTTGAGATTAATAAAATAACTCAATATATTGTCAACGCAACAAGGTTAAGGTTGGTTAACGCTTGTTATGAAAAGTGAATGTCTATTTGAGGGTCTTGTAAATCATCTCGTTAAATTATTATCACAATATTTTTTCTAAAAGGAAGTCTGCTTATGTTGGGTAAGTTAGCCCCAAACGGAAAATTCATGTCTTGCTTGACATGTTGTAAGAGATGTACTCAAAACTTCTCTATGGAGAAGAGAATCCTCATTAGAATGTAAGGTTACCTTAGGATAAGGTCTACCTTAGCTATGGAAGCTGTGAACTACACGATGGTGTGATTGTCATTGTTCCATGCCTTAAGGATGAATTAGATTGGATGCATATCCTTGATACCTTGGGGTTACATTTCATAAAAAAGGGAGATACCACCTATCCTCTAACTTAGGAGCCCTTGAAATGATACCTTCCATGCATCAAGGATGAATTAGATTGGATGCATATCCTTGATACCTTGGAGTTACATTTCATAAAAGAGGGAGAGTACAAAGAAGCAAATGAGCATTTGAGTCAACAAGGAACAAAAGAAGCCCCTATGAACGTAGTGTTAAATGATGTGGATCTAGGACATGACACAAGCTATGGTGGATCAAAGATGTAAACCAAGTTCATAATGACATGGACAAGTAGAGAAACTATTACACAAGTGAATTAGGTTCCAAGATAGATTAGCTTGGACTCATAAACACAATCTTGTGTAGAATTGACAATGACAAGACACTTAACTGAAAGTACCAAGCATCATGATATTGTGTTCATTTCATAGTCAAGTACAATGCTTTATAGGCTTTGAGTTGTTCCACTCTCCTCATTGTGCATATGGGATTCAGGACAGCTCCTCTTGGAGCATACATCATTTGTCTATTTCTCAACACCCCCCCTCAAATGATGAGTCCCTACACTTGTTGGCTTTTGCCTGCCCTTCATGATAACATGGCTCGGAAGACTAGCTCATAGGCAGCCTAGTCAAGTTAAAGCTTGAGACTTTACATCTTGGCAAGGGTTGTACAAATCAAATTCACTAAGGAAAAGAAAGATCCACTGTGGGAAAAACATATGAAAGATACAATGAAAGTTCTTCAAAACAATCTGTCAGAGTTGTTGATGGTAGTGGAAGCATATTCTTCTTCTTCTCTTTCTTCCATGTATTGGTTCTAGTGATGATCACTTTGCAATTGTTGGGCTCTCTTCTTGTGGAAACATTCACTGGCTACATGGCCAGTCTTACCACAATAGTGACATGTAATCCGATCCTTGTTATTGTTGTTGATGAATCCTCGACCTCTTCCTTTAGGTCCAGCAGCTCCTTTGGTGTACAAAAGATTTTCCCTAGATGATGAGACATTGTCTTTTGGATTCTTGGTTTTTACTTTGCCTTCTTCATCGAGTAGTGAGTGCTCAATATCTTTAAGTGTGAGGCTTGGAACATTACTCAAAGTGGACACAAGATTTTCATATGGATCCTTGTTTACACTTGCAAGCAGTACGGCTATTGCTTCATCTTCCTTAATATTCTTTTTAAGAGATGCAAGTTGAGTTTTTAAACTCTTAAACTTATTAATGTGTATGGTCATAGAAGCACTGTCTTTGATATCCAGTTTATAAAACTGCATGAGAAGTTTTACCTTTGAATTCTTTGCTTGAGTACCAAATATTTTATCAAGTTTCTCCCAGGCAGTTCTAGCATTTCTAATGCCAGATATATGATGTAACATGTCATCACTTAGTCCCCAAGCAATGATGCCTAGTGCCTTATTATCCATCTTCTTCCATTCTTTGGATTTGAACTGTCCTTCTTCAACGAACCCGTCTTCATCATCTTCCTTCTTGTTATCTGCATCATCTTCAAACAGGTCCCACAAGTCTTTCCACATTAGGTGATACATGGTCTTTTCCTTCCAGGCATGGAAGCCTTCTCCATTGAATTTTGCTATTTGCTCAAGTTCTGCCATGTTGAGCAGCTCCAATCTGAGAAAAGACCAGCAAGGGGGATTTGTGAAGTGTCACAAGGAGGTTAGTGTCAACTGACACTAGTTGAGAATCAATAGATACTATTCTTGAGCTTAGTATTGAATGTCGGTGCTTGATCTTCTTCTTGCTTGTTGATTTGAAGTGTTAATCTTGTTGGGAATTGAGTTCAAACTCAGATAAAAGTGGCAGTGTGTGCCCTCAGTTGAAAGGAATGAGAAATTGAAGGAAAAATGAGCTTGCACCTTGATGGATATGGCTTCCTGGATTAGGGTTTTGACCCACACCTGGTTTTTTCCAGATATCTAGAGCTAGAGTTGATCATTTTGGAAACTTTTTTTATGGAAATGTAGCTTACTTCATGCTCTACAAGAACCCCATGATAACCGTCAAGATCGTGTACTGCAGTCCGCGTGCAGATCAGCGAAACATAACCAGACGCAGATATGGCAGCGAAATCGAATTTCAGCAATGCCAGGCTTGTAGGTATCCAATGTCAGGCTTAGATGTCATAGGTAGAAGCAAGCTCCTTGAGTAGAAGAACAATCCTCCTGAAGAAAGCACACTGAAATATTGCCTGGTTTGAGAGATATGAGAGCTCAAAGTGAGGTATGTCTTGCAGGCCACAAACTAGGGCTATGGCAGCAACTGACAGTAGTGACAATGCTGAGATCCAAATAGACAAATCTCATCGATTGATGTGATACAGGGAAGCTTTGTGAGGTGGAGAACAACTTTCCAGAAGGAATATCAGAGAGATTTGGTATGTGGAGTAAGATACAGGAGCTTCAAGATGACAGGGTGCTGCTGGCTATGGCTGCCACAAGGTCCAACTGAGATTTGAAGTTGAAACTGAAGATATGAGCTGAATGTGGGCTTGTTAGAGATCACTAGAGATGAAGGGAGACTAGAGATTCAGAGTGTGAGCTGTGCCATGCCCAACTAGGCTCTAATACCATGTTAAATGATGTGGATCTAGGACATGACACAAGCTATGGTGGATCAAAGATGTAAACCAAGTTCATAATGACATGGACAAGTAGAGAAACTATTACACAAGTGAATTAGGTTCCAAGATAGATTAGCTTGGACTCATAAACACAATCTTGTGTAGAATTGACAATGACAAGACACTTAACTGAAAGTACTAAGCATCATGATATTGTGTTCATTTCATAGTCAAGTACAATGCTTTATAGGCTTTGAGTTGTTCCACTCTCCTCATTGTGCATATGGGATTCAGGACAGCTCCTCTTGGAGCATACATCATTTGTCTATTTCTCAACACGTAGTTGATGGCCTTAAACAAATTCCTTTTGTGCCATTGCTAATGATGTATCTTGTCTCATCCAAATTCGTCTAAAGCTAAATGATTTTCCACATCAACAACTCGTAGACTCAAACTTTGTAAAATCCTTTCTCTATCATAAAAAACCTTTGTCTCCATTGTGGGCACTAAGGATCCAAATATTGAAGAGGAGAGTGACTTTGAGGATGCCCCAATTGAGTATGAAAGTGACTTCAATTCCAATCTTGAGTATGGTATTGATAGATGGACCATAAATCAAATCACTACAAATTCAAAACCACTAAGGTACAAATCCTCACTCATTGATGCATGCCTAGTTTAGGTAAATTCTAAACTAAAATGGTTGGAATACTTGAAGGTCCTTGACTATGATAAATTTGATTTATAGACCTCGAATCTAGTTTTTGGCATAGACCTTTATATAATATTTCCACACAATAAAAGTTAGTTGGTTAGTTCAAAAGTTAGTTAGTTAATTAATAAGTTAGTAAGATTACTAACTAAAGACTAACTAAGGTAAAAACTAACTAACATTAATTATTAATAATTTTTATTTAATTTAAAATATTTTATTTAGAGAAATCAAGAGTCGTAAATTGGATATTTTTTTCGAATTGGCAAGGACCGTGGCCATCCTTCACGTAAATTACAACGTGAACGAAACTTATGAGTTATATTAATCACTAGGATAATGTGTATAGTTTGGATGGTCTAAAAATATTAGACCTTTGGACAAGACTAGAATATTTTAGATATTTTAGAGATTATCTTAATTAAAAAAAAAAAAGAGATATGGAGATTTCTAGAACTAGATGTCATTTAAAAGAAAAAAACAAGTGATGTGTTAGTTAGTTTGAAGATTTTATAAAAAGAAAAATAAAGAAAAGTGACTGGCGAAATCGCGCGCGCCGCGATCGCAGTTTACAGGCAGTAGACAGCACTTCGAACAGAGAAAAGAAGAAGGAGTGAACTGAGAGCTTTCTAACCAAGTGTCTTGGGGTTTTACCCCCCTTTCGGAGCTAATGGAACCATCAGATTTATGATCTGAGCATTAGATCACTGATCTTTCCAAGATCCCCCTCCACAAAGAGCTCCACTTCTCAACCACAAGCCCTCTTCCCCAATTCACTATAAATACGAGGCATGGAAGAGGCATAAGAGACATAAGGAGACCCCGAGAGGCTGCGAGAGAGAAGAAGAGAGAAGGAAGAATACTCCTTCAAGAGGCTGCGAGAAGCTAGAAAGAGAGAGAGAGAGAGAGAGAGAGAGAGAGAGAGAGAGAGAGAGAGAGAGAGAGAGAGAGAGAGAGAGAGAGAGAGAGAGAGAAAGAGAAAGAGAAAGAGGAAGAGAGTTAGCTCAAATCCCTTGTCTCGATCTTTAACTAAGCCATATTCTCTACCCTCTCTCATCTAAAATCTATCCCACCTTCCCTATCTCTCAAACTTCTCGTGGACGATGGCTCCAAAGCGACAAAGTGGAAAAACCATGGAAATCAACGCAACCGGTCAAGCGACGGGTATTGCCAATGATACTGGAGTGCCCGAGGTTGCGGGAATTGCCACCACAATTGGAACATCGGGTGTGGCTAATGCGAGCGCGAGTAAAGATGAAGTCCCTAATGTCGTCATGCCACCAAACCAGGTTATTCATTACTAGATTATCAATTTTATAATATAAGATAAATTACATAGGATATTAGCTTTCATATTCTTCGCTTACACATTAATCTGATAACTCATCTAGAAAGACATATTAGTTCAAGCATAAAACGATTAATCACTATGATTTCTAGCTAGAATAGTTGGGATACTAAGGCATAGAATCAAGATAGAATTAATTGTCAAAGGTTATTGTACATATGTCTTTATGCGTATTCAATAGAGTTATGATCAAAATGCGACAAGGTTAAGAACTGATTAGTGAAGGTTATAGAAACTGGTTATCTATTAGGAATCCTAAAGATCATCTTGTTGAGTTTATTGACACAATATATTTCCTTAAGGGATTTTGCTTATGTTAGATAAGTAAATCCAAATGGAAAACTCATGCCCTGCTTAATGTGTTTTAAGAGGTGTACTCAACACTTCTTTATGGGGAGAAGAATCCTCATGAAAGGTTGCCTTAGGATAAGGTCTACCTTGGTTATGTGAAACTGTGATTTACATGTTGGGATGATTGTCATTGCACTATTTGATACATATTTGAAAGGATTGTTTGTGTTTGCTAGAATCTAGATTTTTGATTGAAATTATTGCCAACAGAATAAAAGGAAGGATCGCACTAGGCTACCCCCAAGCTAGCAGCGAGACCCTACTCCAAGGGGGTCGTGATTATCGCTACGAGAGGCTTGGACCGGCTCCGTAGGCGAAAGGTCTGTCAGTAGGGATAGTCTCGGGCAGTAGGAATTGTAGGTGCCAGAGGGGGCTCTGGCTGTAAATCCTACATTGTTCCAAGAATCTGACGAGCCCCTTCGTGACCCAGGATGGGATCCTGGAACCCTAAATACTAGTTATGAGGGTGGAATCTTGGTGGACAGAATGTCCTTATGGAATTCTGTGTATCTTCCGCTGGGACGGAATGATGGAAATTGTAATAGACTTCCAATATAATAAAGAAGTTGCTTTATTGTTCGAATTGTATGCGTGTTAGTGAGATAAATTATGTGAAGGAACGTGTGACTAAATGGATTAATTAAGGAAGCTGGTTGTATATGTTCCAATAAATGTGTTGTAGGTAATTAAAAAACTAAAGATGACCCATCATCAGAGGAAAGCGGGTGGGCGTAACCCCCGACGGGTCCGTCCAATGGTAGGGTGGTCCCGGTTAGCTGGGAGCTTTTCTACATCGAATATAGAAATAGGAAGACGATAAATTGACCAAGTAGTCATTAGGTAGAACCGACTTGCATTGTTTTAGGGGACCGGAATGGGATTTGACCTTATGGGCAGGAGGGTTGACGTACCACACTCCCCTCCGTCTCCCATTCTCTTTGAACCAAGTGCAATGGCAAGTCCGCTTCAGATTGAGTAATCCTCTAAAAAGTGGAACTCGAAATTACTGACGCTAGCTGGCTGCTAGGAGACCCATCCGATTTTAGGAACCCAAGTCTTCAGGTCGATCCTAGTGGGTTCGGCCAGAAGTCTTCCGTTGCGAAGTAGACTCGGTAGGGCCTAAGTGACAATCCCGTGATATTCCAAGGGAGCAGCGGGCGGCATCATTTATGGAAAAACCTACTGATGGACTACTAAAAGGTGTGCCGTGGATTGGGACTAGCGGACACCTCACAGTTGGTATCAGAGCGCACGTTAGTATAGATTACGATGTAAGCTTAAGAAAAATATTATTTTTTTTTCTAAGCATAGCCTAGGACATGTTTTTCTTCCTTTTATTAACGTATGTTTTTTCGAATTATGGCAGAGTAATGAATCTTGGAAGCGATTCTTGATCTTTCAAGTAATGTTTATGTCAGCTATGCATTCATCCAGTTTTTCCTGGAGAATTCAGATGATGCGAGTACTAGATCAATTGTACAACCCGTCGCCTCTATATCGTGAAAGACGGTGGATGATTAGTGGAGGATATTGCTATATTGATGCAAGCCGTCTAGCTTATCTTCAAAATAATCTGAAAAGGGTAAAATGGATGGAAGATCTTAAAGTTGTTAAGATCTATCTATTTCATGAGGCCACTGTAAACTCAACCCTGCATACTAGAGGCAAGAAGATCAAACTAAACCAATATATCTATGGGGAAGTTACGAAGATCCTTCCGGCTGACAGAATAAAAGTCATAGGTCGCTCTAGCCGCCGCAACTACAAAAAAGAGGGATTTCCTGAACTCCCTCAAAAATATAGATTCCTAGATATTTACTCTCCGAATCCAAGTTACTTCATAAAGGATGTATCAGAGTGTCATACTTAGATTGTAGTAGGGAATCCTTTCCTGAGAGAAAATAAGATGAGCCTGCGAACCATCTGAATAATGTATTTCCTTCCATCTGATTACCTTGTATATCCGTTGTAATAAAAGATTGATTGATACTTCATCAATCAAAGAAATAATGCAATCCTATTTTATTATTTTTGTCTTGAAACCTCTGAAATTGCAATTTAATTTTATGGGAAGAAAGTTGATTTGAGAATTGTTTCAGTAAACTAAGCGAGAGATATTTTGAGTACTGAACTCTATTATTGACGCTACATAGAGTTGTAAAATTTAACTTACGAATTGCTAAAAATTTCCCAGAATCTCGCACCCACAACAATTCCCAACGAAGCTCAAGAGAAAAGGAATTTATTGAAGCAAGTCAAACCTCCAGAGTTTAATGGGAAAGGCGAAAATGTGGAAGCTGATGCAGAAATTTGGATCGAATCGATGGAAGATTATTTTACTGCTGCTGAAACTATCCCAGCCAACCAAGCCATGATAGCTAAGCTAAAATTAATTGGCGAAGCTCGACTTTGGTGGAAGCAGTGGTGCCGAGATCAAGGTGTCCCTGAAAATACCATTACTTGGGATTTGCTGAAAGAAGCTGTAAGAGGGAGGTATTTACCTCCAGCTTATCGCACCCAAAAGATGAACGAGTTCTTCAATTTGAAGCAAATGGGACTGACCTTGGAAGCATACTACTCCAAGTTTGTTTCTCTTCTTAAATATGCACCCCCCATGGATACTGTTCAACAAGTGTCCAAGTTTTGCAATGGGCTAAATTATCCTCTGAACACTTGTTTAGAATCAATGCGCCCCATAGACCTCCAGGATGCTTTGATTCGAGCTGCTCCTATTGTGCGGGAAGTACAATCAAAGCCTAATAACAATAAGTTCTGGAGCTACAATAACCAGAACAAAGGAGGATTCAAAGGTCAAGCAAAAAGAACCCAAGGACAATTTTTCCAAGGACAAAAGAAGAAGGCAAAATCCAATGCAGTTGGAAATTTTATTCCTACCCAAGGAAACAGGGATGGTCTTAGGTGCTTCCACTGTAATGAGACAGGACATTTCAGGAGAGATTGTCCAAAGCTTGGTAGAACCCATCACCAAGGCCAATTTCGAGGTCAAGGCAGAGCTGCCCAAGGTCATGGTCATGTAGCTATGGCAAGAGGAAGAATGTCAAATATTACCCTAAAAGAGACTAATAAGGAGGAAGACCCTACTATGGAAGAAGATATTGAAAGAGCAACTGTTCATGCTGCATTCCACAGGAAAGGACCAAATCGTCAATATTCGGTAATACAGACACCGGCTAGTCACCAAGGTAAATCATTTAAAGTTTTGATTGACTGTGGAAGTACACACTCATTTATTTCACCCAAGTGTGCTAAGAAGATAGGTATAGATACTGTAAATGCATCAAAGCTGCTTGTGGAATTAGCAAATGGAAAGCAAGTACTTTCTACACAGCAAACTGCCAAGGTAGAGTTTAACCTAGGGGAAAACCTTTCAAGTATGAGGTTCAGGGTAATGAACCTAGGAGCCTATGAATGTTTACTAGGAATGGATTGGCTGATTCCCAATGATGCTCATATCCATTGTGGAAAAGGTCAAGTCACATTTCAGGATTTGAACGGTGAAATAGCAACTACACAAGGTGAAACAGGGAAACCTAAAGTTCAATTGGCAAAAGCTTCTCGAATTGTGAAGGGCTTGAAGAAAGGATTACCTGTTTACTTGATCAAGCTTAACAAGACAAATCAAGATGATCATGCAGAAGAAGAACCATCCTGGTTAAAAGAGTATGCTGACATATTTCCTGAAGAGCTAACTGAGTTACCTCCGGAAAGAGAAGTTGATCATGAGATCAAACTTGTTCCAGGAGCCGTTCCAGTGGCAAAAAGACCTTACAAAATGTCTATTCCTGAAGCCATCGAACTAAAAGAGCAACTCAAGCAACTGCTAGAACAAGGGTATATCCGGCCAAGTAGTTCACCATGGGGAGCCCCAGTATTATTCCAAAAGAAGAAAGATGGAACTCTCCGTCTTTGTATCGACTACCGAGGGCTAAACCAGGTGACAGTAAAGAATAAGTACCCAATCCCAAGGATTGATGAGCTTCTTGATCGTCTACAAGGAGCAAAGATCTTTTCTAAGATTGATCTTCGGTCAGGATATTACCAGATTAGAGTCAAGAATGAAGATATTCCAAAGACCGCCTTCAACACAAGATACGGCCATTTCGAATTCATTGTGATGTCATTTGGATTGACAAATGCTCCAGCTACCTTCAACAGGTTAATGCAGGACATTTTTAGACCCCACCTTGATGACTTTGTCCTTGTATTCTTCGATGACGTCCTAACTTATTCTAAGGAGGAAGAGGATCATGAACCACATCTTCGCATTGTCCTAGAGACAATGAGAACACACAAGTTGTATGCCAAGAAGAAGAAGTGTGCATTCTTCAAAAGAAAGATTGAATACTTGGGATTCATAGTATCTATTGAGGGTATATCAGTAGATCCTGCCAAGGTCAAGGATGTTCAAGATTGGCCGCCCCCAACCACTATCAAGGAAGTGAGAAGTTTCCTTGGCCTAACAGGATGGTATAGGGTATTCATCAGAAACTATGCTCAAATTGCAGCACCTCTTACAAATTTACTTAAGAAGCAAGTTGCCATTAATTGGACGCCAATCGAACAATCTAGCTTTGAGCAACTAAAGCATAGTCTGGTAACTGCTCCTATCTTAAGGCTACCTGACTTGAACAAGGAATTTGAAGTTGTCACAGATGCCAGCTCTCTTGCATTGGGATGTGTACTAATGCAGGAAGGACATCCTATAGCTTACTCTTCAAGAAAGTTGAAAATCCATGAGCAGAAATATGCTACTCATGACCTGGAGTTATTAGCTGTGATTCATGCTCTCAAATTATGGAGACATTACTTGCTTGGAAATAAGTTTTCCTTAGTCACAGATCATAAAAGTCTTAAGTGGATTTTTACTCAACCTGATCTTAATATGAGGCAACGACGTTGGATCGAGTTTCTACAGGAATATGACTTTGAAATTAAGTTCAGACCCGGTAAAGAAAATGTAGTAGCAGATGCCCTTAGCCGTAAAGCCTTCCTTAATGCTCTTATCACTGAAGAACCATCTAGGTCAGAAACTCTAGCTACAATGGTATCGATGCCGACTAATCCTATCATCGAGTTGACCAAGGATGAAGCAAATAAGGACCCAGACTATCAACAATTGTTTTGGGAAGTTCAGAATAAGGAGCAAGATCCCAAACTCAAGACTAAGTATCAGGAATTCTCTATAGATGAAGATGAAGGACTTGTTTATTTCAAAATGAGACTATGCATTCCTTCAAGTCAGACTCTCAAGAGAAGGATACTTTGGGAAGCACATGACTCTCCTTTTTCAGGACACCCAGGATATGCAAAAACTCTTAATGCTGTCAGGAAAAGTTATTACTGGCAAAAACTCAAGGGTGATATACTTAAGTATGTCACTGAATGTCTAAATTGCCAAAGGGTAAAATCTGAACGTGTCAAGTTACCAGGAAAACTCCAGCCACTTGACATTCCCCAGATGAAATGGGAATTTATTAGCATGGACTTTGTAGTTGGGTTACCTTCTGTACAAGGAGGATATAACTCAATAATGGTAATAGTAGACATGCTAACAAAGGTCGCTCATCTTCTACCAACAAAAACCAATTACAAGGCTTCAGATATTGCTAGAATTTTTGTAAAAGAGATTTTTAGGTTACATGGGTTACCTAAAAGGATCATCAGTGATCGTGATTCTCTTTTCACATCCCACTTCTGGAAGAGTTTATTTGAAGCCATTGGAACCCAACTTTGTTTCAGTACTGCTTATCATCCACAAACTGATGGGCAGACAGAACGAGTTAATCAAGTAATTGAGGATATTCTGCGTGCATATTGCAGCAAGGAACCTAAAAGGTGGATTCAGTATCTATCCTTAGTGGAATTTGCCTATAATGCCTCCTATCATCGAAGTATTCAGATGACTCCATTTCAGGCACTGTATGGTCAAGATTGCCGTATGCCACTTAATTTTTCCAATCCTACTCTAAGGGTAGAAGCCTCGAGAAAAATGTTAGAAGAAATGGATGATCAAATCAAGATCATCAGACAGGATATTCAAGCTGCCAAGGATCGACAAAAGGCGTATGCTGATCTAAAAAGGCAAGAACGAATCTTCAAAGAGGGAGACATGGTCTTCATCCGTGTCCATCCAAAGAAGAGTTCTTTGTCTTTAGGTGAGTTTAAGAAGCTAAGTCCAAGATATTGTGGACCCTATAAGATTCTCAAGTGCCTAGGACCAAGCGCTTACAAGATACAACTCCCTGAGAATATAAAAATCCACAATGTATTTCATGTTAGCTTATTGAAAGCATA
Source organism: Lygodium microphyllum (assembly GCF_053477565.2). NCBI lineage: Eukaryota > Viridiplantae > Streptophyta > Polypodiopsida > Schizaeales > Lygodiaceae > Lygodium > Lygodium microphyllum. Next base: position 62,699,725 of record NC_141135.1, read on the forward strand.
CGTAGCTAACCCTAACCATATCCTTGATGATGAACAAGTTGTAATACCTAGCCAAGGAGTCCTTGAGCTACAACCTGACAGAGTGATTGATGTAAGGGAGAGAAAATTGAGGAGTAGAACCCTTAGAGAATACCTTGTCCAATGGAAGGATTACCCTGAAGAAGATGCTTCATAGATAGATGAGGATGCTCTTCATCAACAATACCCACAGTTTCTCTCGAGATGAGGACATCTCGATTTCTCTAAGGGGAGAAGGATGTAATATTTCCACACAATAAAAGTTAGTTGGTTAGTTCAAAAGTTAGTTAGTTAATTAATAAGTTAGTAAGATTACTAACTAAAGACTAACTAAGGTAAAAACTAACTAACATTAATTATTAATAATTTTTATTTAATTTAAAATATTTTATTTAGAGAAATCAAGAGTCGTAAATTGGATATTTTTTTCGAATTGGCAAGGACCGTGGCCATCCTTCACGTAAATTACAACGTGAACGAAACTTATGAGTTATATTAATCACTAGGATAATGTGTATAGTTTGGATGGTCTAAAAATATTAGACCTTTGGACAAGACTAGAATATTTTAGATATTTTAGAGATTATCTTAATTTTTAAAAAAAAAAAGAGATATGGAGATTTCTAGAACTAGATGTCATTTAAAAGAAAAAAACAAGTGATGTGTTAGTTAGTTTGAAGATTTTATAAAAAGAAAAATAAAGAAAAGTGACTGGCGAAATCGCGCGCGCCGCGATCGCAGTTTACAGGCAGTAGACAGCACTTCGAACAGAGAAAAGAAGAAGGAGTGAACTGAGAGCTTTCTAACCAAGTGTCTTGGGGTTTTACCCCCCTTTCGGAGCTAATGGAACCATCAGATTTATGATCTGAGCATCAGATCACTGATCTTTCCAAGATCCCCCTCCACAAAGAGCTCCACTTCTCAACCACAAGCCCTCTTCCCCAATTCACTATAAATACGAGGCATGGAAGAGGCATAAGAGACATAAGGAGACCCCGAGAGGCTGCGAGAGAGAAGAAGAGAGAAGGAAGAATACTCCTTCAAGAGGCTGCGAGAAGCTAGAAGAGAGAGAGAGAGAGAGAGAGAGAGAGAGAGAGAGAGAGAGAGAGAGAGAGAGAGAGAGAGAGAGAGAGAGAGAGAGAGAGAGAGAGAGAGAGAGAAAGAGAAAGAGAAAGAGGAAGAGAGTTAGCTCAAATCCCTTGTCTCGATCTTTAACTAAGCCATATTCTCTACCCTCTCTCATCTAAAATCTATCCCACCTTCCCTATCTCTCAAACTTCTCGTGGACGATGGCTCCAAAGCGACAAAGTGGAAAAACCATGGAAATCAACGCAACCGGTCAAGCGACGGGTATTGCCAATGATACGGGAGTGCCCGAGGTTGCGGGAATTGCCACCACAATTGGAACATCGGGTGTGGCTAATGCGAGCGCGAGTAAAGATGAAGTCCCTAATGTCGTCATGCCACCAAACCAGGTTATTCATTACTAGATTATCAATTTTATAATATAAGATAAATTACATAGGATATTAGCTTTCATATTCTTCGCTTACACATTAATCTGATAACTCATCTAGAAAGACATATTAGTTCAAGCATAAAACGATTAATCACTATGATTTCTAGCTAGAATAGTTGGGATACTAAGGCATAGAATCAAGATAGAATTAATTGTCAAAGGTTATTGTACATATGTCTTTATGCGAATTCAATAGAGTTATGATCAAAATGCGACAAGGTTAAGAACTGATTAGTGAAGGTTATAGAAACTGGTTATCTATTAGGAATCCTAAAGATCATCTTGTTGAGTTTATTGACACAATATATTTCCTTAAGGGATTTTGCTTATGTTAGATAAGTAAATCCAAATGGAAAACTCATGCCCTGCTTAATGTGTTTTAAGAGGTGTACTCAACACTTCTTTATGGGGAGAAGAATCCTCATGAAAGGTTGCCTTAGGATAAGGTCTACCTTGGTTATGTGAAACTGTGATTTACATGTTGGGATGATTGTCATTGCACTATTTGATACATATTTGAAAGGATTGTTTGTGTTTGCTAGAATCTAGATTTTTGATTGAAATTATTGCCAACAGAATAAAAGGAAGGATCGCACTAGGCTACCCCCAAGCTAGCAGCGAGACCCTACTCCAAGGGGGTCGTGATTATCGCTACGAGAGGCTTGGACCGGCTCCGTAGGCGAAAGGTCTGTCAGTAGGGATAGTCTCGGGCAGTAGGAATTGTAGGTGCCAGAGGGGGCTCTGGCTGTAAATCCTACATTGTTCCAAGAATCTGACGAGCCCCTTCGTGACCCAGGATGGGATCCTGGAACCCTAAATACTAGTTATGAGGGTGGAATCTTGGTGGACAGAATGTCCTTATGGAATTCTGTGTATCTTCCGCTGGGACGGAATGATGGAAATTGTAATAGACTTCCAATATAATAAAGAAGTTGCTTTATTGTTCGAATTGTATGCGTGTTAGTGAGATAAATTATGTGAAGGAACGCGTGACTAAATGGATTAATTAAGGAAGCTGGTTGTATATGTTCCAATAAATGTGTTGTAGGTAATTAAAAAACTAAAGATGACCCATCATCAGAGGAAAGCGGGTGGGCGTAACCCCCGACGGGTCCGTCCAATGGTAGGGTGGTCCCGGTTAGCTGGGAGCTTTTCTACATCGAATATAGAAATAGGAAGACGATAAATTGACCAAGTAGTCATTAGGTAGAACCGACTTGCATTGTTTTAGGGGACCGGAATGGGATTTTGCCTTATGGGCAGGAGGGTTGACGTACCACACTCCCCTCCGTCTCCCATTCTCTTTGAACCAAGTGCAATGGCAAGTCCGCTTCAGATTGAGTAATCCTCTAAAAAGTGGAACTCGAAATTACTGACGCTAGCTGGCTGCTAGGAGACCCATCCGATTTTAGGAACCCAAGTCTTCAGGTCGATCCTAGTGGGTTCGGCCAGAAGTCTTCCGTTGCGAAGTAGACTCGGTAGGGCCTAAGTGACAATCCCGTGATATTCCAAGGGAGCAGCGGGCGGCATCATTTATGGAAAAACCTACTGATGGACTACTAAAAGGTGTGCCGTGGATTGGGACTAGCGGACACCTCACACTTTACAACATCAAATGATCAGACAATCTACTCTTTGATGCTCCTCAAGCATTAGAGGAGTTCGATTTTGAGTCATATGCTGGAGCTTAGCATCAATATTGAAGCAAATATACCTTAGCGTACTCCAACTCCATGATAAAAGGTTGATCTTTAGATTTATTTAAGAAGAAAATATCTTAAGAAGGCTATTATATAGCCTTTTGTCAAGTATTAGTAATTGTCCTCTTGATCTAATCGAGCACATTATGAAAGAGTCATCTTACTCAAACATGTATCTTAGAGTATGGGTATAGACCCTTCAAAAAGGAATAAAATGAAGACAATGGCCAAAAAAAATATTCATTTGTTGTAATTAGAACTATGTTGTATTAAGAAGCTTGTAATTTTAATCTTGATTAATGATTGTATTGTAAATTGGGCTTGATACTTGATAAACTAATAATGAGCTTCCTAAACTTAAGATACCCTATGCTTAGGATTGTAAAGGATGGTCTAGAGGTCTCTTTCCAAAGAGCCTTGATTATCTGGACCACTCATAGCTAGAGGTAAATTATCATCACAACGTCATTGTCTTGACCATCACCTAAGTTTTTTTGGAAAATTGATATCTTGAAATGATTGAATACAAATAAAGTACAATCAAATGTTTGGTGAGGACTAGTTCATCCTTAGCATATAATATAGCATAATGTCTAAAAAAGAACTATACACAATATTGTATCACCACCAAGAGAAGAAAGTCGCCCCTCTCAAACTAGAAAGGAAAAAGGTAGAGGTAAGCACCCTCTCCTCCTCAATTTGAAGAAGTAGAGGAGGGATTACCCAAGCTGATCCTAGTTAAAATATATTGCAACACCGATCAATTGACCGCATTGGTCAATATGTTTGCAAAGTTTTCAAAGGAAGCCACAAACTCTAGGTGTATGGTGCCTAGCTCAACTAGCTCTCTAGTAAAGTGGAAGTGGACACCCACATGCCGCATCCATGGTGTAATGATCGGATTGCCTACAAGGGCAATGGAATTATTGCAAATGTAACAATAAGAAAAGTGAAAGAAATGTCTCATGCATATACTTTGATTGATAAAGTTGCTTTGACATATTTTACTCTATACGAGGTAGTTATGATTTATGTTGTGAGATGTGGAATGAATTATTTATTAAGGATTGTTAAACAAATGCCTTGAAAGGAATGTTTTGTTGTTATGTTAGAGAGTGCATGACTTGCTTTGATACCATGTGACAAACCCTAGCTAGCATCATAAGCAATGAGAGCTATGAGAATAAGAGAGAGAAATGATAGGAAAAGTAGTTGTTAGTCTTTACAATAATCTTGGTGTCTTATTCAAACAAAAGTAGAACTCGTGTAGATCTAAAGGAGCATCCCTAAATGAGATACATCTCTCCTATTATTGAGATTCCACTCCTTTATTTTTTCCACCTCCTTTGACTTATGATTTGATTATCCAATGGCTTATATTGCTACATATAGCACTAGTTCTCATTCTAACACATGGATTACTCTTGTTTTCCATTAGAATTGATCACACAAAACTTGATATTCTAAATCAAACAAGTGGTAGGGGATCTCAAAGTATTACATATTCCCCTTTTTTCCATTTATGAGAGAGAGCAAAGAATAAAAGACTTGATCATGGGATTTTAGAGATGATGGGAAGGAATTAAGGAACTTGTACCTATTGAGCCTTTGCAAAAATTGGTTGTATAATGACGTGGAGTTCTGTAATATTTCCACACAATAAAAGTTAGTTGGTTAGTTCAAAAGTTAGTTAGTTAATTAATAAGTTAGTAAGATTACTAACTAAAGACTAACTAAGGTAAAAACTAACTAACATTAATTATTAATAATTTTTATTTAATTTAAAATATTTTATTTAGAGAAATCAAGAGTCGTAAATTCGATTATTTTTTCGAATTGGCAAGGACCGTGGCCATCCTTCACGTAAATTACAACGTGAACGAAACTTATGAGTTATATTAATCACTAGGATAATGTGTATAGTTTGGATGGTCTAAAAATATTAGACTTTTGGACAAGACTAGAATATTTTAGATATTTTAGAGATTATCTTAATTTTTTTTTTTTAAAGTGATATGGAGATTTCTAGAACTAGATGTCATTTAAAAGAAAAAAACAAGTGATGCGTTAGTTAGTTTGAAGATTTTATAAAAAGAAAAACAAAGAAAAGTGATTGGCGAAATCGCGCGCACCGCGATCGCAGTTTACAGGCAGTAGACAGCACTTCGTGCAGAGAAAAGAAGAAGGAGTGAACTGAGAGCTTTCTAACCAAGTGTCTTGGGGTTTTACCCCCCTTTCGGAGCCAATGGAACCATCAGATTTATGATCTGAGCATCAGATCACTGATCTTTCCAAGATCCCCCTCCACAAAGAGCTCCACTTCTCAACCACAAGCCCTCTTCCCCAATTCACTATAAATACGAGGCATGGGAGAGGCATAAGGGAGATAAGGAGACACCGAGAGGCTGCGAGAGAGAAGAAGAGAGAAGGAAGAATACTCCTTCAAGAGGCTGCGAGAAGCTAGAGAGAGAGAGAGAGAGAGAGAGAGAGAGAGAGAGAGAGAGAGAGAGAGAGAGAGGAAGAGAGCTAGCTCAAATCCCTTGTCTCGATCTTTAACTAAGCCATATTCTCTACCCTCTCTCATCTAAAATCTATCCCACCTTCCCTATGTCTCAAACTTCTCGTGGACGATGGCTCCAAAGCGACAAAGTGGAAAAACCATGGAAATCAACGCAACCGGTCAAGCGACGGGTATTGCCAATGATACGGGAGTGCCCGAGGTTGCGGGAATTGCCACCACAATTGGAACATCGGGTGTGGCTAATGCGAGCGTGAGTAAAGATGAAGTCCCTAATGTCGTCATGCCACCAAACCAGGTTATTCATTACTAGATTATCAATTTTATAATATAAGATAAATTACATAGGATATTAGCTTTCATATTCTTCGCTTACACATTAAACTGATAACTCATCTAGAAAGACATATTAGTTCAAGCATAAAACGATTAATCACTATGATTTCTAGCTAGAATAGTTGGGATACTAAGGCATAGAATCAAGATAGAATTAATTGTCAAAGGTTATTGTACATATGTCTTTATGCGTATTCAATAGAGTTATGGTCAAAATGCGACAAGGTTAAGAACTGATTAGTGAAGGTTATAGAAACTGGTTATCTATTTAGGAATCCTAAAGATCTTCTTGTTGAGATTATTGACACAATATATTTCCTTAAGGGATTTTGCTTATGTTAGATAAGTAAATCCAAATGGAAAACTCATGCCCTGCTTAATGTGTTTTAAGAGGTGTACTCAACATTTCTTTATGAGGAGAAGAATCCTCATGAAAGGTTGCCTTAGGATAAGGTCTACCTTGGCTATGTGAAACTGTGATTTACATGTTGGGATGATTGTCATTGCACTATTTGATACATATTTGAAAGGATTGTTTGTGTTTGCTAGAATCTAGATTTTTGATTGAAATTATTGCCAACAGAATAAAAGGAAGGATCGCACTAGGCTACCCCCAAGCTAGCAGCGAGACCCTACTCCAAGGGGGTCGTGATTATCGCTACGAGAGGCTTGGACCGGCTCCGTAGGCGAAAGGTCTGTCAGTAGGGATAGTCTCGGGCAGTAGGAATTGTAGGTGCCAGAGGGGGCTCTGGCTGTAAATCCTACATTGTTCCAAGAATCTGACGAGCCCCTTCGTGACCCAGGATGGGATCCTGGAACCCTAAATACTAGTTATGAGGGTGGAATCTTGGTGGACAGAATGTCCTTATGGAATTCTGTGTATCTTCCGCTGGGACGGAATGATGGAAATTGTAATAGACTTCCAATATAATAAAGAAGTTGCTTTATTGTTCGAATTGTATGCGTGTTAGTGAGATAAATTATGTGAAGGAACGTGTGTCTAAATGGACTAATTAAGGAAGCTGGTTGTATATGTTCCAATAAATGTGTTGTAGGTAATTAAAAAACTAAAGATGACCCATCATCAGAGGAAAGCGGGTGGGCGTAACCCCCGACGGGTCCGTCCAATGGTAGGGTGGTCCCGGTTAGCTGGGAGCTTTTCTACATCGAATATAGAAATAGGAAGACGATAAATTGACCAAGTAGTCATTAGGTAGAGCCGACTTGCATTGTTTTAGGGGACCGGAATGGGATTTGGCCTTATGGGTAGGAGGGTTGACGTACCACACTCCCCTCCGTCTCCCATTCTCTTTGAACCAAGTGCAATGGCAAATCCGCTTCAGATTGAGTAATCCTCTGAAAAAAAAGTGGAACTCGAAATTACTGACGCTAGCTGGCTGCTAGGAGACCCATCCGATTTTAGGAACCCAAGTCTTCAGGTCGATCCTAGTGGGTTCGGCCAGAACTCTCCCGTTGCGAAGTAGACTCGGTAGGGCCTAAGTGACAATCCCGTGATGTTCCAAGGGAGCAGCGGGCGGCATCATTTATGGAAAAACCTACTGATGGACTACTAAAAGGTGTGCCGTGGATTGGGACTAGCGGACACCTCACAGTTGGTATCAGAGCGCATGTTAGTATAGATTACGACGTAATCTTAAGAAAAATATTATTTTTTTCTAAGCATAGCCTAGGACATATTTTACTTCTCTTTATTAATCTATGTTTTTTGAATTATGGCAGAGTAATGAATCTTGGAAGCGATTCTTGATCTTTCAAGTAATGTTTATGTCAGCTATGCATTCATCCAGTTTTTCCTCGAGAATTCAGATGATGCGAGTACTAGATCAGTTGTACAACCCGTCGCCTCTATATCGTGAAAGACGGTGGATGATTAGTGGAGGATATTGCTATATTGATGCAAGCCGTCTAGCTTATCTTCAAAATAATCTGAAAAGGGTAAAATGGATGGAAGATCTTAAAGTTGTTAAGATCTATCTATTTCATGAGGCCACTGTAAACTCAACCCTGTATACTAGAGGCAAGAAGATCAAACTAAACCAATATATCTATGGGGAAGTTACGAAGATCCTTCCGGCTGACAGAATAAAAGTCATAGGTCGCTCTAGCCGCCGCAACTACAAAAAAGAGGGATTTCCTGAACTCCCTCAAAAATATAGATTCCTAGATATTTACTCTCCGAATCCAAGTTACTTCATAAAGGATGTATGAGAGTGTCATACTTAGATTATAGTAGGGAATCCTTTCCTGAGAGAAAATAAGATGAGCCTGCGAGCCATCTGAATAATGTATTTCCTTCCATCTGATTACCTTGTATATCCGTTGTAATAAAAGATTGATTGATACTTCATCAATCAAAGAAATAATGCAATCCTATTTTATTATTTTTGTCTTGAAACCTCTGAAATTGCAATTTAATTTTATGGGAAGAAAGTTGATTTGAGAATTGTTTCAGTAAACTAAGCGAGAGATATTTTGAGTACTGAACTCTATTATTGACGCTACATAGAGTTGTAAAATTTAACTTACGAATTGCTAAAAATTTCCCAGAATCTCGCACCCACAACAATTCCCAACGAAGCTCAAGAGAAAAGGAATTTATTGAAGCAAGTCAAACCTCCAGAGTTTAATGGGAAAGGCGAAAATGTGGAAGCTGATGCAGAAATTTGGATCGAATCGATGGAAGATTATTTTACTGCTGCTGAAACTATCCCAGCCAACCAAGTCATGATAGCTAAGCTAAAATTAATTGGCGAAGCTCGACTTTGGTGGAAGCAGTGGTGCCGAGATCAAGGTGTCCCTGAAAATACCATTACTTGGGATTTGCTGAAAGAAGCTGTAAGAGGAAGGTATTTACCTCCAGCTTATCGCACCCAAAAGATGAACGAGTTCTTCAATTTGAAGCAAATGGGACTGACCTTGGAAGCATACTACTCCAAGTTTGTTTCTCTTCTTAAATATGCACCCCCCATGGATACGGTTCAACAAGTGTCCAAGTTTTGCAATGGGCTAAATTATCCTCTGAACACTCGTTTAGAATCAATGCGCCCCATAGACCTCCAGGATGCTTTGATTCGAGCTGCTCCTATTGTGCGGGAAGTACAGTCAAAGCCTAATCACAATAAGTTCTGGAGCTACAATAACCAGAACAAAGGAGGATTCAAAGGTCAAGCAAAAAGAACCCAAGGACAATTTTTCCAAGGACAAAAGAAGAAGGCAAAATCCAATGCAGATGGAAATTTTATTCCTACCCAAGGAAACAGGGATGGTCTTAGGTGCTTCCACTGTAATGAGACAGGACATTTCAGGAGAGATTATCCAAAGCTTGGTAGAAACCATCACCAAGGCCAATTTCGAGGTCAAGGCAGAGCTGCCCAAGGTCGTGGTCATGTAGCTATGGCAAGAGGAAGAACGTCAAATATTACCCTAAAAGAGACTAATAAGGAGGAAGACCCTACTATGGAAGAAGATATTGAAAGAGCAACTGTTCATGCTGCATTCCACAGGAAAGGACCAAATCGTCAATATTCGGTAATACAGACACCGGCTAGTCACCAAGGTAAATCATTTAAAGTTTTGATTGACTGTGGAAGTACACACTCATTTATTTCACCCAAGTGTGCTAAGAAGATAGGTATAGATACTGTAAATGCATCAAAGCTGCTTGTGGAATTAGCAAATGGAAAGGAAGTCCTTTCTACACAGCAAACTGCCAAGGTAGAGTTTAACCTAGGGGAAAACCTTTCAAGTATGAGGTTCAGGGTAATGAACCTAGGAGCCTATGAATGTTTACTAGGAATGGATTGGCTGATTCCCAATGATGCTCATATCCATTGTGGAAAAGGTCAAGTCACATTTCAGGATTTGAATGGTGAAATAGCAACTACACAAGGTGAAACAGGGAAACCTAAAGTTCAATTGGCAAAAGCTTCTCGAATTGTGAAAGGCTTGAAGAAAGGATTACCTATTTACTTGATCAAGCTTAACAAGACAAATCAAGATGATCATGCAGAAGAAGAACCATCCTGGTTAAAAGAGTATGCTGACATATTTCCTGAAGAGCTAACTGAGTTACCTCCGGAAAGAGAAGTTGATCATGAGATCAAACTTGTTCCAGGAGCCGCTCCAGTGGCAAAAAGACCTTACAAAATGTCTATTCCTGAAGCCATCGAACTAAAAGAGCAACTCAAGCAACTGCTAGAACAAGGGTATATCCGGCCAAGTAATTCACCAAGGGAAGCCCCAGCATTATTCCAAAAGAAGAAAGATGGAACTCTCCGTCTTTGTATCGACTACCGAGGGCTAAACCAGGTGACAGTAAAGAATAAGTACCCAATCCCAAGGATTGATGAGCTTCTTGATCGTCTACAAGGAGCAAAGATCTTTTCTAAGATTGATCTTCGGTCAGGATATTACCAGATTAGAGTCAAGAATGAAGATATTCCAAAGACCGCCTTCAACACAAGGTACGGCCATTTCGAATTCATTGTGATGTCATTTGGATTGACAAATGCTCCAGCTACCTTCAACAGGTTAATGCAGGACATTTTTAGACCCCACCTTGATGACTTTGTCCTTGTATTCTTCGATGACGTCCTAACTTATTCTAAGGAGGAAGAGGATCATGAACCACATCTTCGCATTGTCCTAGAGACAATGAGAACACACAAGTTGTATGCCAAGAAGAAGAAGTGTGCATTCTTCAAAAGAAAGATTGAATACTTGGGATTCATAGTGTCTATTGAGGGTATATCAGTAGATCCTGCCAAGGTCAAGGATGTTCAAGATTGGCCACCCCCAACCACTATCAAGGAAGTGAGAAGTTTCCTTGGCCTAACAGGATGGTATAGGGTATTCATCAGAAACTATGCTCAAATTGCAGCACCTCTTACAAATTTACTTAAGAAGCAAGTTGCCATTAATTGGACGCCAATCGAACAATCTAGCTTTGAGCAACTAAAGCATAGTCTGGTAACTGCTCCTATCTTAAGGCTACCTGACTTGAACAAGGAATTTGAAGTTGTCACAGATGCCAGCTCTCTTGCATTGGGATGTGTACTAATGCAGGAAGGACATCCTATAGCTTACTCTTCAAGAAAGTGGAAAATCCATGAGCAGAAATATGCTACTCATGACCTGGAGTTATTAGCTGTGATTCATGCTCTCAAATTATGGAGACATTACTTGCTTGGAAATAAGTTTTCCTTAGTCACAGATCATAAAAGTCTTAAGTGGATTTTTACTCAACCTGATCTTAATATGAGGCAACGACGTTGGATCGAGGTTCTACAGGAATATGACTTTGAAATTAAGTTCAGACCCGGTAAAGAAAATGTAGTAGCAGATGCTCTTAGCCGTAAAGCCTTCCTTAATGCTCTTATCACTGAAGAACCATCTAGGTCAGAAACTCTAGCTACAATGGTATCGATGCCGACTAATCCTATCATCGAGTTGACCAAGGATGAAGCAAATAAAGACCCAGACTATCAACAATTGTTTTGGGAAGTTCAGAATAAGGAGCAAGATCCCAAACTCAAGACTAAGTATCAGGAATTCTCTATAGATGAAGATGAAGGACTTGTTTATTTCAAAATGAGACTATGCATTCCTTCAAGTCAGACTCTCAAGAGAAGGATACTTTGGGAAGCACATGACTCTCCTTTTTCAGGACACCCAGGATATGCAAAAACTCTTAATGCTATCAGGAAAAGTTATTACTGGCAAAAACTCAAGGGTGATGTACTTAAGTATATCACTGAATGTCTAAATTGCCAAAGGGTAAAATCTGAACGAGTCAAGTTACCAGGAAAACTCCAGCCACTTGACATTCCCCAGATGAAATGGGAATTTATTAGCATGGACTTTGTAGTTGGGTTACCTTCTGTACAAGGAGGATATAACTCAATAATGGTAATAGTAGACATGCTAACAAAGGTCGCTCATCTTCTACCAACAAAAACCAATTACAAGGCTTCAGATATTGCTAGAATTTTTGTAAAAGAGATTTTTAGGTTACATGGGTTACCTAAAAGGATCATCAGTGATCGTGATTCTCTTTTCACATCGCACTTCTGGAAGAGTTTATTTGAAGCCATTGGAACCCAACTTTGTTTCAGTACTGCTTATCATCCACAAACTGATGGGCAGACAGAACGAGTTAATCAAGTAATTGAGGATATTCTGCGTGCATATTGCAGCAAGGAACCTAAAAGGTGGATTCAGTATCTATCCTTAGTGGAATTTGCCTATAATGCCTCCTATCATCGAAGTATTCAGATGACTCCATTTCAGGCACTGTATGGTCAAGATTGCCGTATGCCACTTAATTTTTCCAATCCTACTCTAAGGGTAGAAGCCTCGAGAAAAATGTTAGAAGAAATGGATGATCAAATCAAGATCATCAGACAGGATATTCAAGCTGCCAAGGATCGACAAAAGGCGTATGCTGATCTAAAAAGGCAAGAACGAATCTTCAAAGAGGGAGACATGGTCTTCATCCGTGTCCATCCAAAGAAGAGTTCTTTGTCTTTAGGTGAGTTTAAGAAGCTAAGTCCAAGATATTGTGGACCCTATAAGATTCTCAAGTGCCTAGGACCAAGCGCTTACAAGATACAACTCCCTGAGAATATAAAAATCCACAATGTATTTCATGTTAGCTTATTGAAAGCATACGTAGCTAACCCTAACCATATCCTTGATGATGAACAAGTTGTAATACCTAGCCAAGGAGTCCTTGAGCTACAACCTGACAGAGTGATTGATGTAAGGGAGAGAAAATTGAGGAGTAGAACCCTTAGAGAATACCTTGTCCAATGGAAGGATTACCCTGAAGAAGATGCTTCATGGATAGATGAGGATGCTCTTCATCAACAATACCCACAGTTTCTCTCGAGATGAGGACATCTCGATTTCTCTAAGGGGAGAAGGATGTAATATTTCCACACAATAAAAGTTAGTTGGTTAGTTCAAAAGTTAGTTAGTTAATTAATAAGTTAGTAAGATTACTAACTAAAGACTAACTAAGGTAAAAACTAACTAACATTAATTATTAATAATTTTTATTTAATTTAAAATATTTTATTTAGAGAAATCAAGAGTCGTAAATTCGATATTTTTTTCGAATTGGCAAGGACCGTGGCCATCCTTCACGTAAATTACAACGTGAACGAAACTTATGAGTTATATTAATCACTAGGATAATGTGTATAGTTTGGATGGTCTAAAAATATTAGACTTTTGGACAAGACTAGAATATTTTAGATATTTTAGAGATTATCTTAATTTTTTTTAAAAAAAAGTGATATGGAGATTTCTAGAACTAGATGTCATTTAAAAGAAAAAAACAAGTGATGCGTTAGTTAGTTTGAAGATTTTATAAAAAGAAAAACAAAGAAAAGTGACTGGCGAAATCGCGCGCGCCGCGATCGCAGTTTACAGGCAGTAGACAGCACTTCGTGCAGAGAAAAGAAGAAGGAGTGAACTGAGAGCTTTCTAACCAAGTGTCTTGGGGTTTTACCCCCCTTTCGGAGCCAATGGAACCATCAGATTTATGATCTGAGCATCAGATCACTGATCTTTCCAAGATCCCCCTCCACAAAGAGCTCCACTTCTCAACCACAAGCCCTCTTCCCCAATTCACTATAAATACGAGGCATGGGAGAGGCATAAGGGAGATAAGGAGACACCGAGAGGCTGCGAGAGAGAAGAAGAGAGAAGGAAGAATACTCCTTCAAGAGGCTGCGAGAAGCTAGAGAGAGAGAGAGAGAGAGAGAGAGAGAGAGAGAGAGAGAGAGAGAGAGGAAGAGAGCTAGCTCAAATCCCTTGTCTCGATCTTTAACTAAGCCATATTCTCTACCCTCTCTCATCTAAAATCTATCCCACCTTCCCTATCTCTCAAACTTCTCGTGGACGATGGCTCCAAAGCGACAAAGTGGAAAAACCATGGAAATCAACGCAACCGGTCAAGCGACGGGTATTGCCAATGATACGGGAGTGCCCGAGGTTGCGGGAATTGCCACCACAATTGGAACATCGGGTGTGGCTAATGCGAGCGTGAGTAAAGATGAAGTCCCTAATGTCGTCATGCCACCAAACCAGGTTATTCATTACTAGATTATCAATTTTATAATATAAGATAAATTACATAGGATATTAGCTTTCATATTCTTCGCTTACACATTAAACTGATAACTCATCTAGAAAGACATATTAGTTCAAGCATAAAACGATTAATCACTATGATTTCTAGCTAGAATAGTTGGGATACTAAGGCATAGAATCAAGATAGAATTAATTGTCAAAGGTTATTGTACATATGTCTTTATGCGAATTCAATAGAGTTATGATCAAAATGCGACAAGGTTAAGAACTGATTAGTGAAGGTTATAGAAACTGGTTATCTATTTAGGAATCCTAAAGATCTTCTTGTTGAGATTATTGACACAATATATTTCCTTAAGGGATTTTGCTTATGTTAGATAAGTAAATCCAAATGGAAAACTCATGCCCTGCTTAATGTGTTTTAAGAGGTGTACTCAACACTTCTTTATGAGGAGAAGAATCCTCATGAAAGGTTGCCTTAGGATAAGGTCTACCTTGGCTATGTGAAACTGTGATTTACATGTTGGGATGATTGTCATTGCACTATTTGATACATATTTGAAAGGATTGTTTGTGTTTGCTAGAATCTAGATTTTTGATTGAAATTATTGCCAACAGAATAAAAGGAAGGATCGCGCTAGGCTACCCCCAAGCTAGCAGCGAGACCCTACTCCAAGGGGGTCGTGATTATCGCTACGAGAGGCTTGGACCGGCTCCGTAGGCGAAAGGTCTGTCAGTAGGGATAGTCTCGGGCAGTAGGAATTGTAGGTGCCAGAGGGGGCTCTGGCTGTAAATCCTGCATTGTTCCAAGAATCTGACGAGCCCCTTCGTGACCCAGGATGGGATCCTGGAACCCTAAATACTAGTTATGAGGGTGGAATCTTGGTGGACAGAATGTCCTTATGGAATTCTGTGTATCTTCCGCTGGGACGGAATGATGGAAATTGTAATAGACTTCCAATATAATAAAGAAGTTGCTTTATTGTTCGAATTGTATGCGTGTTAGTGAGATAAATTATGTGAAGGAACGTGTGTCTAAATGGACTAATTAAGGAAGCTGGTTGTATATGTTCCAATAAATGTGTTGTAGGTAATTAAAAAACTAAAGATGACCCATCATCAGAGGAAAGCGGGTGGGCGTAACCCCCGACGGGTCCGTCCAATGGTAGGGTGGTCCCGGTTAGCTGGGAGCTTTTCTACATCGAATATAGAAATAGGAAGACGATAAATTGACCAAGTAGTCATTAGGTAGAGCCGACTTGCATTGTTTTAGGGGACCGGAATGGGATTTTGCCTTATGGGTAGGAGGGTTGACGTACCACACTCCCCTCCGTCTCCCATTCTCTTTGAACCAAGTGCAATGGCAAGTCCGCTTCAGATTGAGTAATCCTCTGAAAAAAAAGTGGAACTCGAAATTACTGACGCTAGCTGGCTGCTAGGAGACCCATCCGATTTTAGGAACCCAAGTCTTCAGGTCGATCCTAGTGGGTTCGGCCAGAACTCTCCCGTTGCGAAGTAGACTCGGTAGGGCCTAAGTGACAATCCCGTGATGTTCCAAGGGAGCAGCGGGCGGCATCATTTATGGAAAAACCTACTGATGGACTACTAAAAGGTGTGCCGTGGATTGGGACTAGCGGACACCTCACAAGTTCACTATATGTATACCCTCTTAATCACATGTGTTCAATGCCTATTTATATATACCCTCATCTATGAATTTTCCTTACAATAAAATACATCCCTTTAGTATTCAATCTATAAATAATCTATTTACATGGCACTCTTTTATATCTAAAAAATGTGTAAAATCATGTTTGAAAAATCCATGTGGTATCAAAGTAGGTCATCCCAAGCAAGATTAAAAATGTGTACTACTAGTTGTAAATAGGTTTATTGTTATAAGAATAAACCTTTACCATCCAAAATTTTCATGCTTTCTCTTGAATGTATAACAGACTATGTATTGAATCTTTATTGTAATTGCTAGTAGTGGCCTAGTAATAACTTTGAATCTCTCTCTCTCTCTCTCTCTCTCTCTCTCTCTCTCTCTCTCTCTCTCTCTCTCTCTCCCCTACAATCCATCTCTGTCTTCTATGTAAGCCAACAAGAAGCAAGAAAGATCCCCCCCCCCCCATCTCTCACACATATGTAGTCCCTTTCTTTCTTCTATGTAAGCCAATAGGAAGGATCCTTCTTTCTCTGTAATTAATAATGCCTAATAATTGATGAAAAGAGGGAGTTTTCATTGAGCCTTATCATAAGTGCATCATTTTGACATAGAGATGTTGAGTGTTGAAATGACTTGTTTTTTGACTGATTTTTGTTGTTTTTGAGAGCTGAATAGTTGATTTTATGAGATGATTGATTGGTTTGGAAGTGGTTTGAGAGTGTTTTGGATGATATTGATTGTGTTTTGGGATTTCATGATGTTTATCAGTGAAGATATGAGATTCTATGATGTTCTGATTGGTTCTGTATACCTTCTGTATAGCTTCTGTTTTGTTCTGATTATCTTCTGTAAGGAGGGATGGAGTATTGATTGATGAAGATTGAGATCTTGTGAAAGCTTATTGAATAGTTTTTGAGAGTTTGGAATGGTTTGAGTATGAGTTATGTGGTTTTGATGACCTTCTGTAACCTTCTGTAGGTCTTCTGTAGAGCTTCTGTCTCTGTTCTGTTCTGTTCTGTTCTGTACTGTAGCTATTCTGGTACTGTTCTGTGACTGTTCTGTATGCTTCTGTATGTGTTGTGATGGATGAGAGTGTAGCTTGGGAAAGTTTTCTAGCCTTGGAAAGAGGTGAATACAAGTGCAAAAGAGCTGAAAGAAGTGAAAGAAGTAGCTGTTGAAGACTCAAGTGAAGACTGGAGTGAAGTGACAGTAATGAGCTATGAAAGACACTATAGTGGCTCTGGTGACTCTTCATATCAGACATACCTCTTGGGAGGGGTATCCACGACCTAAGAAGGATTATTGAGAGTGATTTTTGAAGAGATTGTAGTGAGGAGATGATGTATTATTGATGGAGAGAGAGAGAGAGAGAGTCAGAGATAGCCAATTCTACTAAAACAGAGTGATTGTATATGAGAGATTGAGAGAGAAGACTATGAAGATATTGAATATGAATACTGTGTGATGTATTTCCATTCAAAGATGGTGTATTCCTTTGCTTTCTTTGTGATATTGATGGATTTTTTGAAGATATTGAAGACTATGGTTGATTCTATCAAATCCGTGGGAAATCTACATGATGCTATATGAAGATTTGTTGTGCCTGGTATTCTTTTCTTCATTGTGATCATATAAAACATAATAAACAAGCTTGTTGATATTACAAGATAGATTTTCTTGCAAGAGAATTCCCTTTTCCTTGGTGTTCCTCTTGGGGCTCCATGTTTTTGGTGCGCAGCCGGGGAATCTTGCCATCAACAAGCACCAGAAGAGGCTGAAAATGAAGGAAATGGCATTGCCAAGAAGAGAAGAATTCAATGGATGTTTGTAAAGTTCCTTCTTCCACTGAAGAGTTGGAATTTCTCATAATCAAAGCCACTTTCCACAAGAAGTTCATCCCACAATGGCGGAAACACATCACCATCATGATGCATGCTCTATGTGATGGACAGTTTCCTCTTCTTGTTGAAGCAGCAGAAACTTGCATCTTGGTGGCAAACTGTTTGGGGACAAACTGAAGAGAAGAAATAGAGAGAATGACCATCCATGGAAGATTTGGCATCAACAAGCACCAGAAGAGGCTGAAAATGAAGGAAATGGCATTGCCAAGAGAAGAATTCAATGGATGTTTGTAAAGTTCCTTCTTCCACTGAAGAGTTGGAATTTCTCATAATCAAAGCCACTTTCCACAAGAAGTTCGTCCCACAATGGCGGAAACACATCACCATCATGATGCATGCTCTATGTGATGGACAGTTTCCTCTTCTTGTTGAAGCAGCAGAAACTTGCATCTTGGTGGCAAACTGTTTGGGGACAAACTGAAGAGAAGAAACAGAGAGAATGACCATCCATTGAAGATTTGGATTCATTGAGAAGTTTCCAGACATCATCAAGTGGGAGATTGTGAAGAAGCTTCAGGAGTCTTGGTCTATGGAGGTTCACAAAGACAAGAAGGAAAAGAGTTGGAATTTGTTCGTGGATGCTCAACAGCAAGATACATGGGATGCTTGGTGCACTGATAATCTTCTGTTTGTCCAATTAGCAACCCACTGGAAGTTGGTAGACAGAGTGTTCTTCACAACATACACTGTTGAAACCATTAGAAGCTGGCATTACTATGATGATGGAACCACCACAATGCTTAGACGTATGCATTTTGACACCTTCAAAACCGAATACCTTCCTCTGTGCAGTGGCATGAAAGTAGAATTCAGGGACGTTGAAAAGGAAGAAGTAGAAGAAATGTTGGCAAGAGAGTCCTCCAAAGACTGAAGCCTTCTTTTAACCCTCTGTGGAGCACTAACAACATAGTGGAGCCAACCCCCTGATGAATGATGCAATAAAGAGGCAAGAGTTAGAATGAGTCCAGAGGTACGTGAAAGGAGAGAAAGCAAAAATCAGAGCCGAGAACGAGCTCGCAGCAGAAGCCGCCTTTGACGCCCTTGCGAAACTCTTTACAGAAGTCCCAATGGCACATCAAGCCCTTCCTTCTCCTGCTGGAGGTCCACTTCCAAGCCAGATCCGTCCTAGAAATATTGATGACAGGCCAACGAATGTAGTCCCATTGCCAGTTTTTAAGGGAGAGTACAATGAAGACCCCGATCTTCATGTAGCGGAGTTTATGGTAGCATGTGTGGCTAACAATGCCAGAACCCCTGAGCATTGGTTAGCAATATTCCCCGCCACTTTCAAGGGCGCGGCATTTTAGTGGTATGAGAGACAAGTAGCAGGAACTTTTGGCACATGGGACGACCTGAAGTTGGCCCTCCTCACTAAATTCAGGCGTGAAGGTTTTGAAGAGCGGATGCGAGAGGAATTTATAAACCTAAGTCAGTCCTCTGGAGAAAGAGTAGAAGCTTATGTCTCACGAATGGAATCCATTCTGAAGAGATGGACTAACCATAATCTAGATGATGGTATTCAGAAGGGGGTGTTTCTCAGAGGATTACAACCAGAAGTCCGTAAGTTTGTAGAGCTGCAAAGACCAGCCACACTGCAAGCTGCAACAGAAGGTGCAAGACTGTACGAGAAGTGGAAGCTAGATTGGCGATGAATCCAGGAAGAGGAGTCCTACCTCCTCTGATGCCAGGAATGATGTACCCACCAAATGCAGTCCCAGGGACTGTCCCCTACCTCTACCAACAGATGCCCTCAGTATCACAGTACCGTGCACCAAATCCACAGTGGCCACAATCAATGCCTCAAATGATGGTTCAACCACAACAACAATGGTCCCAACCAATTTTCTCAATGCCAAATCAGCAGCAACAGTGGAACCCTGCCAACTGAAGCCAACAGCCAACAGTTCAAATAGGAGCTCTGAATCAGAATCAGAGCAGAGACCCCTTTGCATCAGCCCAACCTGTTTATGCAGTGATTACAGAGACTCCTCAAAACCCTACTGCCAGTACCTCCGAAGGAGAAAGCTTGAAGGATTATTTATCCAACTCAGTTGCAAATATCAAAAAGGAGTTGATGGATGTGATTACAGAGAAGCTATAGACGCTGAAAGTGAATACCGCTAGCATATCCAACGTTGCAGGAGCAGGAAGAGATGTGATGCGGTCAAATACTTGGTGTGGTAAGTGTCATCAAGCAGGTCATCTAGCCACTGAATATACACGCAAACCAACCATTCTTGGAGCCTTCTGTTCCTATTGTTTGCGGAAGAACCATACAGAGGACATTTGCTCTCTGAAAGAGATGCATGATAGGAGAAGGAAGGAAAAAGACGCAAGATTCAACTTGCTGGAATCCAAAATGACAACACATGATATTGGACCCAAGCCTAGAGAGTTTGGTCCTAATTTCGGACCTAGAAGATTTCCATCCCAAAGTTACAGAGGAAGATGTCCAAATTAGTGTTACAGATGTGGAGAAAAGGGACACATCTCACCAAATTGTCCAAATCCCAGAAGGTCAGTGGATTACAAGCCCTTATGCAGTCGATGCAAAGGAGAAGGCCACACTGCAAAAGACTGTCCAAGCCCAGCCCCAGTGAAAAACAGTGCTACTGATAGTCGCCAAGGCCCAAGAGCCTACCTCCAATTTAGTGGAATTGGAAGTTGCTGCCATCACGCGTGCAAAGAAGAAGGAACCACCTATCCAGAAAGAAAACAATCCTCCTGCCAGAACAGTGAAGTTCAATCTTCCACCAGAAAATTTCTAGTCGGGAAAGGAAGAAGCTTATGTTAGAATCAGCCCCCTACACCCTGCTAGGTGGTGCACTATACAAGAAAGGCAAAGATGAAGTGCTCAGAAGGTGTGTTGTAGGAGATGAGATTGGGATTGTTTTGAAGGCTTGCCATGACAAGCCATGTGGAGGCCACTTTGCAGGAGAAGCTATAGCCAGGAAGGCTTTGCTAGCAGGATACTGGTGGCCTACCCTTCACAAGGATGCCTATGATTACTGTAAAAGATGTGATGCTTGTCAGAGAATGGAGAAACCCACGAAGACAAGTGCCATGCCACTGCAGCCTATTCTTCCCTTAAAGCCATTTGAGAAGTGGGGCATCAACTTCGTAGGCCCAATCGATCCTCCTACCAGAAGGAAACAGAACCGATACATCCTCGTATGTACGGATTATGTCACAAAGTGGTGTAAAGCTAAAGCTCTAAAGCGGGATGATGGTAACAGTGTGGCCCTATTCATGTACGAGAATATCATCACCCGTTTTGGCAGTCCCTTAGAGCTGGTAAGTGATAGAGGTACTCATTTCATTAATAAAGCCATGGAAGAGTTGACAGGGTTGTATAAGATCCACCATCGCAAGTCCACTCCTTACTACCCTAGAGCCAACGGCCAAGTCAAAGTCACCAATCACATCCTCTGCTCGATTCTGACAAGAAAATTTGCCGCACATCGTCGTGATTTGGACGATCGACTTACAAAGGCCCTCTGGGCGTACAGAACCTCCCATAAAGTAGCAACCGGACAGACACCCTTCCAGTTGGTGTATGGTACAGAAGCTGTTTTCCCTATTGAACTAGAATTGCCCTCTTTGAGAGTGGCGATCAAAGAGCATTTGGGGGACGATGATTCACTGCAACGCCGTCTCCTACACTTGGAATGTTTGGACGAAACTCACAGGATGGCTCTACAGTGTATGGAAGCCACGCAAGCTCAACGCAAGGCTTACCATGACAGCTTCATCAAGCACAAGGAGTTCAAAGAAGGTGATTTGGTCCTAGCCTATGATTCACGATTTGGCAAGTTTCCTGGCAAGCTCCAACAGCGATGGATGGGCCCATATAAGGTACTTGCCGTCAACCCTAATGGCTCTATCCAAGTGCAGACCGTTGATGCCTTTGATGATCCCTTCCTAATTAATGGATATTGCTTGAAGAAGTACTTCCCTCCTTGGGGATCTTGACAATCATGGTCACCTAATCCTTTCCCTTGTTGGCGTGGCATTGTACTTCTTATGATGTTACTTCTGATAGCCGTTCTTCAGCTACTCCTGATGAGGTGGACGCAACCCTTTGTCCCCTCAACCCTACCTTCCAACCTTGATCTCTTATCCTCTATTTTCCACCAGTGACAGTGGCGAGGTTGGTTCTGATGCATGGTCTTTCTACCATTCCCTTGCTTAATTCGAGGAGAAAAAAAAAGAAAAAAAAAGACAAAATATACATATCGCTCATGGGAGAAAAGGACTTAGGTCCCTGTCATGACGACGTATTCTTCAAGAAAATGTGAAAACACCCTCGGGAATAGGGAAAAACAAACAAAAAGAAAAGAAGAAAAAAAAAACAAGATTAAAAAAAACAAATCTGTTATGAGAGAAAAGGAAGAAATTCCCTGTCATAGCAGGCCTCGTTCCAAGAAAACGTGGTAACCACCCTTGGGCGGGAAGCTGGCTGTGGAAAAGGTGGCAACACCCAGTAGTCCAGAAAGTGGATTCCTCAATGGATATCCCCAAGATCCAATTGTGAAGCTGCCTCCCTTGGTACGCTGTGTCCTAGGCCTCTCTGTAGAGCGTCTAACTGTCCTCTAGTAGACGCCATGTCCTATCCAACACAACGTTCGATTTGATGGCTAGCTCCCTGGGTACGCCTCTTCAACAACTCATGACGCGATCTTCATCGACAAACAATCGAGTGACGTGAGCTTTCATCCTAACCGGATGGGGAAAGTGAGTATGGGTTGCCCTCTATAATTATCAACAATGAGTGAGACAGAGGGTGGGGCGAGTGACCAGTCTTTGCCTTCAAATCAAATGAGAGGTGAGAAGTGTGAATGAGGTGTTGCACACACAGGATGGGCCTCTCAATGCACAAAGCACAATTTGTTTCTTTACACTACACTATAAGGCTCCCTGGCCTTCCTTCTCGCATCGTATGCCGACACAGGACCGAATGCACAGTTGCACCATCAAATGCGCACAAGGCATACAACCTCTGCATAAGTGACTGTGAGGATTACATCAATGGGTTTCAGGACATGGTTTCCCTCCTGTATCTATCAACAGAGCGTGAGACAAAGGGTGGGCTGAGTGTGACTGGAGTTTCTTTAATCAATTACCAAGAGGTGAGATTGAGGGACGTTACGACACTTGGAGTCAGGTATGTTCCCGTTTCCCTATGCACCCACGGGGTGGATCTCTACCGTTATCACAGGACACGTCACCCTATTCTGTACACTGCACTGTAAGGCTCCCTTGCCTCCCTCCTTGCACTTATGCCAGACAGGTTGGATGCACTAATGCACCATCAACTGTGCACCCTGGCATACTCTCCCTCTACACCATCCCCTTGTCGATTTCTAAACCGGGTATGAGATATGGGTTTCAATCCTTATTCCTCGAGTGATATTAGTCATGGGGTGAGTGACTGTTCTTTCATTCCATTTGAGTGACTGTGAGTTGAGTGCAACATTCCTTATCATCGACGAATTTCCTGCGATTCCTTCAACCAACTACCTCCCTGGGTGCTGCTGCGTGGTCCTTGCCATGACGGACGTGTGCCGAGAAGATGCCTTGGTACCTCCAGTAGCCGACAACGACAGTGGATGTGCCATCGACAATCAATCTTAATCCTCAACAACATGGGCCAAGTTTTCTAACCCTACAACTTCTATTTCTCAATGACGTTAAGGTTTTAAGTGTGGGGACGTTAGTGGATGGTCTGTGGTGTGGTTCTAGGTCCTGTTGCTCGGTTCACCCTATCCGTTAAGGTCTTAAGTGTAGGGGACGCGTCCCTGTGCGTCTACATTGCATACCCTTCTAAATATGCCTCAACTTGCTAATTCCTCTATGCCATGACTTGCTGTTACCCTAATGGGGTCCCTTCCCACCTACTCATTCATTTTTCACCCACCCTTGGGGCTGTTTCCTTGCAGTTTTTCTTCATTCCCTGATTTTGAGGTCCTGCTATGTGAATGCATCCTACGTTCACCGAAGTCCAAATCCAACCTTATACCCCCGTTTCCCCCTGAACTGACTATTTTTCCTTTTCACCTACCCCCTGTTTCGGTGCACGGTTTTTGAGTTATTAATTTTTGAAGCATTTTGTGCAAATTAGCCAGTTTTCCATGTGAACGCGCTTTTCTTGCTTCGAAACCGTGATCTAACATCATAGCCCTGACAATAACTTTCCCCCTGACATTTTTCCTTTTTACTCCGAGTCATTCCGATGCACGGTTTGTCCAATATTAATTTTCTGATTTTTTTAAGACTTTTTCGTGCGTCTTTTTGACATTTTTCCATGTGACCCTGCCCTGTTTGCATCGGAATTTCAATTTGATTTAACAGCCGTGTCCTTCGTGCCTTCCCCCACCTTTTTCCTTTTTCTCCACCCTCTTTCACCTTTTGGATTTTATTATTATTAATTTTTAAATGTGTTTTCGGGCGTATTTTTGGTGTTTTTTGCATGTGAATCCCTCCTACTTCCACCGGAACTGCGGTTTAACGTGACAACCCTGTACCATCCCTTCCTGCAGACATTTTTCCTTCTTATTGCATGCATGTCATTCTGGTGAACGATTCGTCCAATATTAATTTCCAATCCCATTTTCGGGTTTGTTTTTTGGGTTTTTTCCATGTGAACGCGTCTTATCTTAGTCGAAACTATGTTTTGATGTGATAGGATTGTTGGGCACGTATTTTTGCACATTTTTCCTTTTGCTTGCACCTCGTTCCGATGCACAGATCTTCCGATATTAATTTTTAATTGTGTTTTTTTATCTGTTTTTTGTGTTTTTTGCACGTGACCGCCCTTTATCCCCCCCCCCCCCGGAACCCCTGTTGCGTATTTTCCCTGTCTTCCCCCTGCTGTCCTTCCCACTTTTTGTTTTTACACCATTTCGTTTTGACGATTGGATTGGGAGTTATTAATTTTTCTTTATTTTTATGTGTTTTTGCGCGCCCCGTTCCGCACGTGAACGCGCCCGTTTTCAATTTGACGCGTCTTAACGCTCCCCGGTCGCGTCTGCGTGCCCCGTCCCCACTTCCGGGCGCCTTTTCAATCCCGTCACGGCAAATTTTTTTACCCCCTCCCTGCGCACGCGCGCAGGATAGGGGGTATGCCTCTCCTTCATGGGCATACCCCGCCCATTTTCCCCCTTTGGGCCCCTACCCATCTTCCCACCCTACCCTACCACTAACCCCTACCCTACCTCCCGGGCACCCTCCCATGGGCGTACCCTGCCCATTCCCACCCCTAAGTACCCCCCATGGGCACCCCTATGGGCATCCCCCACACCCTTCCACCCCACCACACCCTTTCACCCCTCCCCACCCTTCTCTCTCCCCGACCCCTGCGTGCCCCGTCCCCGCTTCCGGGCGCCTTTTCAATCCCGTCACGGCAAATTTTTTTACCCCCTCCCTGCGCACGCGCGCAGGATAGGGGGTATGCCTCTCCTTCATGGGCATACCCCGCCCATTTTCCCCCTTTGGGCCCCTACCCATCTTCCCACCCTACCCTACCACTAACCCCTACCCTACCTCCCGGGCACCCTCCCATGGGCGTACCCTGCCCATTCCCACCCCTAAGTACCCCCCATGGGCACCCCTATGGGCATCCCCCACACCCTTCCACCCCACCACACCCTTTCACCCCTCCCCACCCTTCTCTCTCCCCGACCCCTCCCCCCCCCCCCCCCCAACTACCTCCCTTCCTCTCTCCCTCTCCTGCTCCTGCGTGTCCCCTTCCATCCCCTCTCCATCTCCACCTCAACCTCCATCTCCTTCACCCTTCCCTTCTCCTCCCTCTCCTCCCTCTCCTTCCCTTCTTCTCCTCCCCTCCTCCTTCTCTCCTCCCTCCTCGCCATCATTCTCCCTCCCCTCCTTCCCCTCCCTCTTCCCCTCGCCGCCCTCCAGTCCCGCCTCTGCCTCGTCCGAGCCCCGCCCCTGCTCGCCGTCACAGCCGCCTGTGCCGCCCATGTTCGCCGTCACAGCGCCTTCGCCAGCCCCGCAGTCGCTCCGCCGTGCAGCCTGCGCCGCCACTGGGCCCTCCTCTGCAGCGCCCAACGTCGACCGCCCGCCTCTACTCCAGCGCCTGCCGCCGTGACAACGTCAACCGTCCGCCTCTGCTCCAGCGCCTACCGCTGTGACGACGCCCCGCCCCGCCTCTGCTCCAGCGCCTACCGCTGTGACGACGCCCCGCCCCTCCCCGCCCCGTTGACCTCCTCCTGCCCTGTCCGCCCTGCCACGTGCCCCCAGTTCAAACCCATTCCCCCCCACCCCAACCAAGCCCCCCATCACACACTCCCCCTCACCTCCTACCTAGCCCCCCTTCACACCCCAGCACAAACACACACTCCCCCCCACCTCCTACCTAATCCCCATTCACACCCCAGCACACCCACACACCCACCTCACCTTAGCCCCCTTTCCCACCATAACTATCCCATCCCCACCCAAGCCCCCAGTCCCACCACTAACCCACCCTACCTCCACACAAGCCCCCTTTCCCCCCCAAGAAACCCAGTGAACCGCAGAAACCTCCCCGTAAGCCCCCTATCACCCGCAAAAAACCCTATTTACGCCCCCCTTTCATCTGCTGACAACCAACAGTCCCACGTACAACCCGCCGATAACATTTTCCGTCCTTTGACACACGCGCAGGTGTGTACGCACGTGGCTGTTCGTACGCATGTGATTGCTCGTGATCGTGCGCGAGTGTGGGACATTGTTCATCGGTTGCTGACACGCAGCTGCCACGCAGCTTATTTCTGGGTATTTTCCCAGATTTTTAATTCACACACTCGAAACCTTTAAAACACTAAAAAAACAAAACAAAACAATTAAAAAAATAAATATTAAACACAAAACAACCTTTAAAATTCTGAAAATTTTCCAAAAAAATCTAGAAATTTTCTTATTATTTTTGCAACCCCTGGCCATCTTTTTCTAGACCTGTAAATTTCAAAAAACACATTTCTGACCATTTTACAATTCCTCAATCTTTTAAAAATACCCAAAAATTTGAACAAATTCCTTCCAAATGCTAAAAAATTCCAAATTAATTTTTGAAAATTTTCTAACACTTCCCTTCATATTTTTATTTATTTTTGGCATATTTTTCTAAGCTATCACAATATTTCATTTCTCACTTAAATTCCTTAAAAATACAAAACATTTTTTTTTTTAAAATCCATCCAAACACAAACTAAACATCTAGAAAAAACATCCATATATTTTTGGATTGAGGAGAGCGCATTCTTTGCATTTTCATATACCCACTACTAGGTATTTTCCTTTTTATTTGTTATTTTTTCAGCTATCCCAAAACTCACGGTTCATATAAAAATAAAACACAAACAAAAAAAACAATATAAAACAAACAAACACACACACAACTACCAAAAAAAAAAAATCCTAAACACCACCATGGCACGCGCATTTACACTAAACACGCCATTACCAAAAAAAAAAAATCCTAAACACCACCATGGCACGCGCATTTACACTAAACACGCCATTTTTTAAAATAAAAATAAATCCGTCGTTCACTTAGCACGTGCTAAGTGCGCTAAAGAGGCACTTTAATATTTTTAATTAAAATGAACCAGCCATCACAAGAGCACGCGCTGGCAAAAAAGCGCTCCACATCACCTTAATTTGTAATAAATGAACTTGCATTTAGAGACCCAGTCTAGGTATCGCAGTCCGGGATTCGAATTAAAGCACCGCTTTAACCTAATAATTGGTAATTAAATTTTTAAGAAGGAACCGCCGTTTTCTTGCTAAGGTTTATCACTTAATAAAATTTCACACATTTCTTAATAATTTATTAAAATGAATCTTTCATTAAATTCATTCCCCCTCACTGCACACTTAAATTCCCCTTTCTAACGAACCCATTTCGTGGAATGGGTATGCGAAGTCTTTGGAGTTATTTCCATGGTCCAACACCGGTTTATCAAAGATGTGGTCTTGATGTGTGTCGATTGTGGTGATGTTTTGGTTTAGTGTCTTTGTTACGGTTAAGGGTATGGTGTGTAGTTTTTTTTTTTAATTGCCTGATACGGGGTTCTGGGTGTTCGTATGATGCATAGCATGGAGCTTTCGGTCGCATATGTCTAGAGGTCATGTCGAATTTTTTTCTAGGCTATGGTTTGCTTGGGGATAGTTGGTCAAGTCACGTTTTATTGTTTTGGTTGTTCTCTTATCCTTGGTTTTTTATCTGTTGCTTTGCAGGCATTCTCCTTGATTATCTATGTTTGTGGTGTGTGTGTAACTATCTGAATGGTGCCTTCTCACGCTCCTCTCCCTATCCAGTATGTCCCACTAGTTATTAGGGATTACTCTTCCCTACTCACTTTTGAGCCTCTCACGAAGGCGGGACTCGCTGCTTTTGTGGCTACCTCCTTTCCATTGCTTCCAGAGGATCCATCGTTGTGTGACGAGTTTCTGGCCTCTTACAGCAAGAAGTCGGGACTGGTCCAGGGTATTTCTATGACTTTGACACCTCGAGGCCTAGGGAAGGCTCTTTCTCTTCCCTCCAAAGGTGAACCCTTTGTTACCACTCGTCAGCTTTTCTCTAATGAAGAGATTTTGAAGCTGTTACAAAAACAGACAAGGGAAATGCTGGATGTTAAGAAGGTGATAAACTCTTCAAGAGTTTCATTTTCCATGATCACTGATCCTGTGTGGAAGATGGTCTGTCAGTTTCTCCAGGACAGGTTTATGCCTGCCAAAACGCCATCCTAGTACTTGTCCAAAGAGCTTTTCACAGCTTCAAGGATGGTGTTGAAAGGAGTCGCTATTGACTAGAGCACTTACCTCCTCACTAAAATGGATCAACATTTCGTCAAAGTCACCAGGGGTAATGTTACCAATGTCACATATGGATCATATTTGTCTGCCTTCTTGACCTATTCAGGTTTATAGAAGATTGTGCCTCCACCTCCTCCATCAGATCCAGTACCTCCTCCTCCACCTTCAGATGAGTCAGACCCCATTGATATAGAGGATGATGATTCTCCACCTCCCCTGGTCGTACAGCGCAAACGCTTGAAGCGGATAGCGGATAAAGCTCCTTCAGTTTTTCCTTCAGTGCCCATTCCTGCTGCCTCTGGCAGTGATCTACCTGGGTATCTCACATGTAATAACTTGTTCAGAGCACATCGCGAAGGTTCGTTGGACATCTCAGTTCCCTCACTGAACAGTCTAGTCTCAGGAGATGCAATTTCTTTCCTTTGTAAAGACATTCATAGTTCCATTGAATTGTCAGTGACAGCTTGTGTTCAACAGCTGTACGCTTCCTTTTATGAAGAGCTCATGCAGTCTAAGGACCAGTTGCATAAGGCAACATCCGAGTTAGCCTCTGCTAAGGATACCCTAGCATATTTGTTTAAGCAGATGGACCAACAAACCCAACTGGTTGCAACCCAAAGAGATGAGATCTCTTCTTTGAAGATTCAATTAACAGAGGCTCAATCAGGGGTTACTAGCCTTTCAGAGGAGAAGGAGAGGATGTCCAGAGAAGCGCAGGAGTTCCAAACTCTTTTAGATGACAAACTTTCAGCCTTACAGACTGCTAATGACACGCTGGAATCCCAAGCTTCCCAAATCAAGCAGTTGCAAGATCAACTGACAAAGTCATGGTCTGTTCCTCCAAGCCCTAATGTTCCCTTGATTCCTTCTCTCTCACAGCCGGACTTGGCTGCTCTTTAAAGACAGGCTACCTTGTGTCCTCTCTTCCAAGATAAAGTGGAACGATTGCAATCCAGAATGGACTTGTTATGGTCTACATTTGAGAAATTTCAGGAATATGTTCCTCCAGACCATTCTTTCTTTATCCACTACCAATTACAGAAGTTGGCCTTCTACATGAAGCTTTCCACGATGGATTTACCTCTTCCAGAGGATGGATGGAGTGGGGCTTGGTCTGCTGACTTGCTGACCGAGGTGGTAAGGATGGTGTTTGAAGATTCTGTCACGACAGATACCATATTGATGTCCTACATGTATCTACGAGGAGACTTGTTAATTCTAGATGAGGTGGATATGGCTTGGTATGTGGGAGACGTGGTTCTACAAGCTGTTTTGTATGTCAACCATTTGGAGTTGCGAATAGATGACATGTTCCAGAGTTACTCCTCCAAAGTGGTTAATTGTCCTGATACTTTCTGGCATACCATGATTGATTCTATGGTCCTGCATCAAAGACAGAACATAGCTCCTACCTATGCCGAGAGTACTAATCAACTGAGGGTGGATCTCTTAGCTTATCTTTCAAAACATAATCCGTTTGATTCTACCTTCTTTGATGCCTATCATAGAAGATCTCTCTTAGGACCTTCTATTCCTACCCTCCTGTATTACCAATAAATGGCTCACCGATATGATATATATCTTTCCCTTTGTCAATCTAATTCCACAATCATTTTACCCCTTCTTTTCCAACCTTCCTCTTTCCCTCAAATTCCCATTTTTACATACTGCTCCTTTATTGAGGATCGAGTATTTTCCCCTTCTCCACCATGTTCTTCTCCATCTATTCATGTACCTTCTACCTTTCCTATTTACCAGTTAACACCCTTCCTTACTGATTCCCTACAAATTTCTGCCACTCCTTCTTTAAACTTTTCTTCCTTTTATGATTTTGCCTACCCCTCACTTCATCCACTTTTCCTTATTCAACTTCCCTCTCCTAACACTTCAATATCTCAACCACCTCAGTTGGTTAGTGACTATGACGGGTTTGATCATCAGATTTCTAGAAGACGGGGATGGAGCTCGAATGATTCCCTTACAGGACCTCAGATAAATTGGCCAGTAATTCCAAGAGAATGGACATTTGCTAGTCAAGCTTATCAGAACTATATTCATTTTGCTCAGCAGTATTCACAGTCTGCAAATCCTTCAGTGAGATTAACTGCTCACTTTGCTTGGTACCTAGCGTATATGCATAGGCATTCTCATAATGATTCCAAGCCTATTCCAAAGTTGTGCATGAATGTCAATGTGAGCATTGATTCCCAGCAGCTGGATATATTGTATTTTCATGCCCTTTGTTTGCCTAGCAGATACCTGGTCTGTTTGGAAAGGATGTGCTGCCTTCAATTTTTTCAGAATCCTCCCAAAACATTTGTAGATGAATCCTTGTCTATGGATCGTTTCCGAAATCACCAATCTTTCAAGAGGGATCATCTTCATTGATACCTTTCCAATGTATGGTGGATGCTTTTTAATGAAAATCTCTTTTTGGAGGAGTCATTCAGATGGTTGTGTTGTGTATAGTGTTTGTGTTGTGAGTTACTTTATGTAAAAAGAACCTATTGGATTGGATTTCGTGCGAGCTACATTTTGAAGAATTGTGGTGATGAGGTCGTGGTTGGAGAGTTGAATATGCTAATGAATAAGATGAAGACGAAGAAACCTCTTATATCCTTTACAAGTTTGTTGTGATTTCTAGTTTGATAAGCAGTGTTAATGTATAAAGGGTTTTCCTTTCGTTGTATTTTTATATTAGATACAGGTGATAAGTTGGGGTCGTGGTTGGATGGTTTGTTTTTGAAGACATATTGAAGATTCAAGTTGAGCTTTTAAATGAACTTGTATTCCCTTTTTCCTGGGTCGCCAGGACGCTTCCTTATTAAGTGTGAGGATATGGTGAGTGTTGAAATGACTTGTTTTTTGGCTAATTTTTGTTGTTTTTGAGAGCTGAATGGTTGATTTTATGAGATGATTGATTGGTTTGGAAGTGGTTTGAGAGTGTTTTGGATGATATTGATTGTGTTTTGGGATTTCATGATGTTTATCAGTGAAGATATGAGGTTCTGTGATGTTCTGATAGGTTCTAATTGGTTCTGTAGACCTTCTGTATAGCGTCTGTTTTGTTCTGATTGTCTTCTGTAAGGAGGGATGGAGTATTAATTGATGAAGATTGAGATCTTGTGAAAGCTTATTGAATAGTTTTTGAGAGTTTGGAATGGTTTGAGTATGAGTTATGTGGTTTTGATGACCTTCTGTAGGTCTTCTGTAGAGCTTCTGTCTCTATTCTGTTCTGTTCTGTACTGTAGCTGTTCTGGTATTGTTCTGTATGCTTCTGTATGTGTTTTAATGGATGAGAGTGTAGCTTGGGAAATTTTTCTAGCCTTGGAAAGAGGTGAATACAAGTGCAAAAGAGCTGAAAGAAGTGAAAGAAGTAGCTGCTGAAGACTCAAGTGAATGTTGAGATATCGAGCTCCACTCGTGATACGCCAGGGTGACCGTTGTGTATTTATGTCACCGACTTGTCAGTTGCAGACGCGGTTGCTACACCGCCCATGAATAATAGCTACATGATAGCTATCCTTATCTACTCTAGTTCGTGGCTCAGTTAGTATGCCACCTTAGTTAGTTGAGTTTGGTTTGAGACCCATATATAGGGTTCTTCTATTTCTTTGTACTTGAGTTCTTTTGGCTTACACAACTAAAAAGAGGAAAACTGTTTTCAGCCTCCACCCTTGTGTGTCTTCCCCCATTGTGCAAGCAAGAAAGCTTCAAGCGAGACTCCTTCCTTCTTTCCCACAATCTTGACATGGTATCAGAGCCTTGTTCGTGGTAAGGAGCTCAAGAAAGCAAGCCAAGCTCGCGGTGGTCTGGTAAGAGGAGCAGTGTTGCTTTCAATTTCTATTTTGGGAGCAGATCTCTGCAGGTAGCAGAGCCGGAAATTGCAGGAGTGCATTGTCTCAGGTTGAGACACCCTTCGCGGTGAAGCAAGAGGGCAGTATATGCTGCGGACGAGGGCTTTAGCCCTCGGCGACCTTGTTTTTTTGATTTGAGGCCATTTCGGGGCCTGTTTTGCAGACGGAAGTTTTCTGCACGCACTCAGGAAAAGGCTCAGTTTTATGCTGTGTAGCCACTATTCTACAGGTCGGTGAAAAGTTACTGTAGAAATTGCATCGTATGCTTGTGCGCAGAGACATTGGGAGTTTCAGAATCATCCTTGGTTCCTGTTTATGCAAAAACGTCACTAGGAAGTGACTGTGTGGTCAAATACCACTTTCGCCAGTTTTGCAGATTTGCCCTTGTGAGGGTGAAGCTGTGTTTTTTGCAGTGACAGAATTTCTTGCAGTATTCTGTAATGGCGTCTGATTCTCTTTCACAAATTGTCACTGAAAAGCTTGACAAGAACAACTTCCAGGCATGGAAGTTTAGAATGACGAATTTCCTTATGGGAAAAGGATATTGGGAATTTGTTGCAGGAAATGAAGAAGAACCAGTTCTTTCTGATGTTCCCAATCAACAGCAAATGCAGGCATTTAAAACATGGCATGAGAGAGCCAGGAAAGTTATGTACTGGCTGTCTATAAGTATTTCAGACTCTATGATTGTGCATATTCAGGATGCAAGTACGCCAAAGGAGGCATGGGATACTCTGTCAAAGATGTATAGCACAAATACGCAAGCCAGGAAAATGCAGCTCAAGCAAGAGTTGCACAATGTGCAAAGAGAAAATATGAGCATCAATGACTACCACATGAAGGTGAAGAAGATTGCAGATGCACTTGCTTCCATCGGGTCGCCCGTGGAAGATGATGATTTAGTTTCTGTGACCTTGAATGGTCTAGGAAAGGATTATGCACAGTTTCGGACATCCATTTCAGTTCGTGAAAGATTTCCTGATTTTGAGGAGCTGATTGCTCTTCTAATTTCTGAGGAGCAAAGAAATGGTGGTGCATCTTCTTCAGGAGGAAATTCAAAAGAAGTTGTCTTCTACTCAAATGCTAGAAGAGGTAGAGGCAGAGGTAGAGGAGGCCGATTTGGAGGCCATGGCAGAAATCAGAATATGCAGCAAACTCAAGAAAACCAGTCCTATAGAGGAGGACGTGGTAACTCTAGAGGCAGGGGGAGCCAAAGAGGTCGTGGTGGATGGCAAAGAGGTCAAAATGCAAACAGTAATGTTGAATGCTACTACTGTGGTAAAATGGGTCATATGGCTAAAGACTGCTATAAAAAGCAGAATGACATCATGAATGGAAAACTGCAACAAGGGAATTATGCATCCTCTAGCAGACAGGGTGATGACAGAAATGAGCATTTGTTCATGGTGTAGCACATGAATAATTCTGTGACAAGTGCAGAAGAAAGCAATGATGTATGGTATGTTGACTCAGGTGCATCAAACCACATGACAGGTCATGCAGAATGGATGGAGGATGCAAGGAAAATGGAAAAACTAGGATTTGTGGAGACTGGTGATGATACTGCACATCCTATTGTGCAGATTGGAAAAATTCCCTTGTCTATGCAGGATGGGAAAAAGAAATACCTGTCCGATGTATTTCATGTCCCGAATATCACCAAGAATCTGGTTTCTGTCAGTCAAATGGTTGAGCAGGGCTTGCAGGTCAAATTTAATCCTCATGGATGCTTTGTTGAGGATATGAAAAATAAAGGTCGCCTGATAGAAAAAGGAAAGAAGAAGGGCAGAATGTTTACGTTGGATGCAGACATGTCTGAATTGAGTGCAGCAATGTTTGCACATGGGACCGGTGTAGTTGCAGATATTGATATCTGGCATAAACGCATTGGTCATGTTAATGTACAGTGACTTAAATCAATGCAGGCCCAAAATATTGTTGCAGGATTGCCTAAATTCAAGGTTGCAGAAATGCATAAGGTATGTGAAGCCTGTCAGTTTGGAAAACAGGCAAGGAAACCATTTCCTAGACATGTTCAAGAGAGTAAGAAGCCATTGGAATTAATCCACTCTGATGTGTGGACTACTAAAGCTGCGTCTCTTGGAGGCTGTCATTATTTTGTCACTTTTATTGATGACTATAGCAGAAAAGTTTGGGTGTATTTTATGAAAAAGAAAAGTGAAGTTTTTGGGCATTTCAAAACTCTTAAAGCTATGGCTGAAAAAGAAACAGATCTGCAGATAAAATGCCTAAGGTCAGATGGAGGGGGAGAGTACCTCTCAAATGAGTTTGCAAAGTTCTTACAGGAGCATGGCATAAAGCAGCAATATTCATGCAGTTATACCCCACAACAAAATGGAATTGCAGAAAGGAAAAACATGCATATTGGAGAGGTATCTCGTGCCATGCTCAATGAAAAAGACTTGCTAGATTTTTATTGGGCTGAAGCAGTTGCTACAGCAGTCTATATAATGAACAAGACTCCCACTGCAGCAATACATGGGATGACTCCAGAGGAGAGGTATACTGGTAGGAAACCAGATATTTCTCATTTGAAAATTTTTTGTTGCATTGCCTATGTACATGTGCCAGATGAGTTGAGATCCAAGTTGGATCCAAAAGCTGAGAAGTGCATCTTTATTGGTTACTCTCTGCAGCAAAAAGGGTATAGATGCTATAACCCTTCTACTCGTAAGTTTACAGTGAGCAGAGATGTTGTTTTTGATGAGATGAGTAGCTGGTATAAACCAGTAAATGTGATTGATGATGTAGATGCACAAAATGGTAATGCTGCACAGAATTCACAGCAGCAGTCGCAAAATATTAGTGGACCTGGAGCGTCCTCTAGCAGTGGTTCACATTCTTCGCCATGGACAGGTAGATTGAGATCAGGAGAATCTTCTCAAAGCAATGCAGATAGTGGTATGCAGGTATCAAGAAAAGGAAAAGAGAAGGTTGATCAGCCCATGTTTGATGTGAATGCAGGTCACTCTTATGTGGATGGTGAATCTAATGGCTCAGAACAGAGCATTGATGATGAGTTGGGTATTCCTTCTATTGTTACACCTGGAGTAAGGAAGACCAGGGATGTTTTGAGAGCACCTGGGAGTGAACCTACTTTGCGCAGGTCTACGAGAGCTAGGTATCCTGTGGATAGGCTGAAATATGATGGATTTACAGCCATTCACTATGCATATATGGTCAAAGTGATACAGGAACCAGAACCCACATCTTTTGAGCAAGCCATGGGAAAAGAAAAATGGGAGAAATCCATGGATGAAGAAATTGATGCCTTGGAAGCAAATGCTACATGGGAGTTAGTACCTTTGCCTAAAGGTAAGAATGCAATTGGCTGTAAGTGGGTTTATAAGGTGAAGCACAATGCTGATGGTTCTGTGAACAGATACAAGGCAAGATTAGTAGTCAAGGGGTATGCACAAACATATGGCATTGACTATGAAGAAACATTCAGTCCGGTTGCAAGGATGGCAACCGTAAGAGCAGTCATTGCTATGGATGCATCAAAGGGATGGTCTTTACATCAGATGGATGTAAAGAATGCCTTCTTGCATGGTGATTTGCAAGAAGAGGTCTATATGGAGCAGCCACCAGGTTATGTGCATGCTGTTCATCCTGAGTTTGTTTGCAGGTTGAAGAAAGCCTTGTATGGCTTGAAGCAAGCACCTAGAACATGGTCTGACAAGATAGGACAGTATCTTGTCACTATTGGCTTTCAAATTTCCAAGGCAGATTTCTCACTTTATGTGAGAAAAACAGAGAAAGGTATTATGCTACTTGTCATTTATGTTGATGATTTGATTATGACAGGTGACAGTGATGAAGATATCCTTCATGTGAAAATGCTATTGAAGCAGAAGTTTGAGATGAAGGATTTGGGAGAGCTGCGTTATTTCTTGGGCATTGAGGTGATTAGATCACCAAGTGGGATACAGCTCTTGCAGATGCAGTATGGATTGGACATGCTATCCAAATATGGAATGACAGGTTGTAAGCCTATTTCAGTTCCTTTGGAGCAGAATGTGAAGCTGAGCGCAGATGCAGGTGAGCTTCTGGAGGACCCTACTATATACAGACGCATAGTAGGAAGCTTGATTTATATGACTATTACCAGGCCAGATTTGAGCTATGCTGTTGGATTGGTAAGTCAGTTTATGCAAGCTCCAAGGAAACCGCATTTGGATGCGGCTAGACGCATACTCAGGTATGTGAAGTCCACATTGCAGTATGGACTATTTTATGAGACTGGGGTTCAGATACAGCTGCATGGATACACTGATGCTGATTGGGCTGGTAGTATTTCTGATAGACGATCTACCAGTGGATATGTGTTCTCTTTTGGGAGTGCTGCAGTCACTTGGAGCAGCAAGAAATAGCCTACAGTTGCCTTGTCGAGCACAGAGGCTGAATACAGGGGTGCAGCAATGGCTGCATGTGAGGTAGCTTGGTTGCATAAGCTACTTTATGATATGCATCAGTCTACAGATGGACCAGTTGTCATTTATTGTGATAACATGAGTAGTATACACTTGGCAAATAACCCAGTCTATCATGCTAGAACAAAGCACATTGAGGTGCATTATCACTATGTGCGAGAGAGGGTTTTACTAGGTCTTATTGATCTAGTTTATGTCAGCACAGAGGATCAGGTAGCTGACATCTTCACGAAGGCATTGGGCGCAGAGAAGCTGCGCAAGTTCAGAGACCTGCTTGGTGTGCAGGAATTGGGATTGAGCTCGAGGGGGAGTGTTGAGATATCGAGCTCCACTCGTGATACGCCAGGGTGACCGTTGTGTATTTATGTCACCGACTTGTCAGTTGCAGACGCGGTTGGTACACCGCCCATGAATAATAGCTACATGATAGCTATCCTTATCTACTCTAGTTCGTGGCTCAGTTAGTATGCCACCTTAGTTAGTTGAGTTTGGTTTGAGACCCATATATAGGGTTCTTCTATTTCTTTGTACTTGAGTTCTTTTGGCTTACACAACTAAGAAGAGGAAAACTGTTTTCAGCTTCCACCCTTGTGTGTCTTCCCCCATTGTGCAAGCAAGAAAGCTTCAAGCGAGACTCCTTCCTTCTCTCCCACAATCTTGACAGTGAAGACTGGAGTGAAGTGACAGTAATGAGCTATGAAAAGACACTGTAGTGGCTCTGGTGACTCTTCATATCAGACATACCTCTTGGGAGGGGTATCCACGACCTAAGAAGGATTATTGAGAGTGATTTTTGAAGATATTGTAGTGAGGAGATGATGTATTATTGATGGAGAGAGAGAGAGAGAGTAAGAGATAGCCAATTCTACTAAAACAGAGTGATTGTATATGAGAGATTGAGAGAGAAGACTATGAAGATATTGAAGATGAATACTATGTGATGTATTTCCATTCAAAGATGGTGTATTCCTTTGCTTTCTTTGTGATATTGGTGGATTTTGTGAAGATATTGAAGACTATGGTTGATTCTATCAAATCCGTGGGAGATCTACATGATGTTTTATGAAGATTTGTTGTGGCTAGTGTTCTTTTCTTCATTGTGATCATATAAAACATAATAAACAAGCTTGTTGATGTTACAAGATAGATTTTCTTGCAAGAGAATTCCCTTTTCCTTAGTTTTCCTCTTGGAGCTCCAAGAGAATATGAACTTAAGGGGCACTATTGGCACATATGCATCTGTTGATATTCATAAAGAGGCAACACACACAATAAAGCAAGGCTGTGGAAATCAAAGCATGCTTGTATAAGATAATATGAAGCAAAGTTGTATCTACATGGCTCTCCAGTGCTTGGTCCTAAGTGAGGATTTGCTAACATCATATTATTTCTATGTGTATATAAGGCCATGCCCACAATTCAATGTGTGTTTTTATTACATTACCTTTCGTAAGTTTATAAAATTTTCCCCCATGAACTGAATCTCTACTTGTAGACTACCCATGCTTTGATAGATACTCCATGCTTTCTCCTACAAAAAAAGCACATAATTCACCACTTGAAAGTGGCCAAAATAATGCCAAAGAGATGTGATCAATGTAGTAATGGCCTAATCAAATAGTTATTATGACATGCTTAAAACTCTTGACCTACACCCATGTTCTTACACTACTAACCCACTACCTCAAATAGATGGTATAATAGTGACTTGATTACTTAGCTAGTTTGACTTGGAGACTATTTAACTAACTAGGCTACTTAAGTAACTACCCAACGAGAAGATTGCTTAATCGACTAGGTCGTATAGCACAATTACCTAGGTACTCAAGTTTAACCAACTATGAATAGCACCATCCAAATACTTAGTGTACTAGTTAACTAGAATCATTATAAAGGTAGGACTGGGAAGGACATAATGATCTAGCTAGTCTACTACCTCATTAACTAGTAAACTAAGAGTGTAATCAATCCCCTTTTTACTAGCTACTTGACATGTGCCTAATTAACTAGCTAAGTACCTAGTCTACTAGCTAACTAGCTAACAATCTAGTCAACTATCAAACTAGCTATCTAATTAGTCAACTAGCTAAGTATCTAAGTAATTAGTCAACTAGTAAATTAGCTAACTAGTCCACCATCTAACTAGCTATCTGACTAGTCCACTAGCTAATTATCTAGCCAACTAAATGACTAGCTATCTAATTGGTCGACTAGTTGACTAGCTAGTTGACCAATTAACTATCTAACTAGTCAATTAAGCAACTAGCTATCTAATTGGTTAACTTACTAGCTAGCTAACTAACTAGTCAACTAGCTAACTAGCTACCTAACTAGTCAACTAGCATGGTTAAGGTTCAACTAGCTAACCAGTCAACTAGCCTAGTTAAGGGTCAACTAGCTAACTAGTCAACTAGCTTGGTTAATGGTCAACTAGCTAAGTAGTTAACTAACTAGGCAACTAGCCTAGTTATCTAGCCACAAAGCAAATAATGGTAGATCTAGGCTGAGTGTGCACAATTTCATTGTTACACGTAATAGAAAAGCATAAAGATACTTACTTTAATAAAGCCTAAATCGAGGAGACCATGGTATTGCCTTTTATTGATAGAATCCTTTAACCATGTCCAATATGCTTTCATAGCACTATGGAAGCAAATAAGTGTTTCCCATGTAGGAAAGTACTCCAAATACAAATGATAGGCATGCTTGTAAGGGAGCATGCAAAATGTTGTTAGATTATTGTCCTCAAATCCCATGCCACATGCCAAGCACTCCAAGACTGAAAGCTTGAGGTAAGAGATAGATTGTGTGACATTAAGCATGGGAAACAAAACCTGGACATTAGGCAAGGAGATGCCTCATGCATGAGCCTAAATCTTTCAGTGAATTTGAGCTTTGTGGAGCATTAGGCTTGCACTACTTCACCTCCACCTATAAGGAACAAGTATTAGTGATAGATTAGCATTTTCTAAGGCAATTCCAAATGTGGAAGTTGAAGCAAAACCAAAGAAATCTTGGTCTTAATTGGATGATATTTTGAAAGATAGAAGTGAGCTTACCTCTTTAACCATTACATTTACATTGTCCCTACTACTCTTAATCAAAAATGAAGTTTTTTGTTCCTCAGTATCATCTAAGCAAGCTACTAATCTCAACTCAAGATTGTTTATCTTTTTGTGAAGCATTTGATTGCCTTTAAGCCATCATTGCTATATGAAGTACATCTTGTGTAATATTTTCACACAATAAAAGTTAGTTGGTTAGTTTGAAAGTTTATTAGTCAATTAATAAGTTAGTAAGATTACTAACTAAAGAAAAAAAACTAACTAAGGTTAATAATTAAGGATTTTTATTTAATTAAAAATATATGTTTAAAAAATCGAGAGTCGTAAATTTGATATTTTTCTCAAATAGAAAAGGACCGTAGCGACCCTTCACGTAAGTTACAACGTGAACGAGACTTATGAGCTATATTAATCACTAGTATTAATGTGTATAGTAAAATATTAGATTTTGGGCAAAACTAGCATATTCTAGATATTTTAGATATTATCCTAAAAATATATGGAGATTTCTAGAACTAGATGTCATTTAAAAGAAAAGACAAGTGATGTTTTAGTTAGTTTTAAAGATTTTAGAAAAATGAAAAAAATAAAGAGACGGATTTGTGGAATCATGGGCGTTGCGATCGCAGTCTACAGACAGAAAATAGCACTTCGAACAGAGAAAAGAAGGAGTGAACTGAGAGCTTTCTAACCAAGTGTCTTGAGGTTTTACCCCCCTTTCAGAGCCATGGAACCATCAGATTTATAATCTAAGCATCATATCACTGATCTTTCC
This sequence comes from Lygodium microphyllum, assembly GCF_053477565.2. Taxonomy (NCBI): domain Eukaryota; kingdom Viridiplantae; phylum Streptophyta; class Polypodiopsida; order Schizaeales; family Lygodiaceae; genus Lygodium; species Lygodium microphyllum. The sequence goes on from NC_141135.1 coordinate 62,740,473, forward strand.
AAGATCCCCCCTCCACAAAGAGCTTCACTTCTCAGTCATCACAAGCCCTCTTCTCTAATTCACTATAAATATGAGGCATGGGGAGGCACAAAAAAGCATAAGGAGACCTCGAGAGGCTGTGAGAGAGAGGTAGAGAGAAGGATACCCTCCAAGAGATTATGAGAGAGCTCTTGAAAGAGAGAGAGAGAGAGAGAGAGAGAGAGAGAGAGAGAGAGAGAGAGAGAGAGAGAGAGAGAGAGAGAGAAGTCACCCCGAGAGGCTACACAATTCCCTCTATCTCGATCCTTGACTTAACCATCTTCTCTTACACTCTCCTATCTCGAATCTATCACGCCTTCTTAATCCCTTGAGTCTACTTGCAGACGATGGCCCCCAAGCGAAGAATGTCACGTGCAGATGGCAATCCCATAACCAACAACGAAGCTTCAAATGAAGGCATCACTATCAATCCAATTGCGGTACCAGTCGTAAGTAATGTATTTCCAAATTGATAGATGCTTATTTTGATTCTTATATGAGATACATTAGGCCCCATACTATGATACACGTGAGTATGATACACGCGTATAGGTCATCGGGAGGGATAAATTTTATCTCACATATTCAAAAGATCGAGCTTGCAAAGTGCATGTATTAAGAAAAGTTAATTGCACCTAGTTGCATATGGCTTGTTCGTTGATAGAGCAATTACAAGGAGGAATCGGTCAAGGGTTATGAATGGCATAATCATGACATTAAAAATTATGCATACAAGTGTTAGGTAAATTTTACGTAGAATTGTTCTTTATTCTCCCAAGGGGAAGAGCAGATATGGGATGGAAATATTATCGCAACTATTCTTGCATTGTTTGTAAAGAATACAATTGGTTTTTTTTTGTTGGTCTATCGAACAACATCCTAAATGCTTTTACATTCAACTGGTTGTTAGTTTGTTGTTTGGATGATTGTTCCAAGTGCTTGTGATTTATGGTAAATTCATGGCAAGGGTCTATGATGACAAGTTGCCATGGGGATAAAGGAATGTTTTCCTAGAAAATGATATTAGGGATGAATGCCTTGTTGTACTGGATTCCTAAAGGATTTAATTAAGGAAGGATATATTGCATGGGTGGATCACCTTCATGATCGCACCGCAGATTAAACCAAAGAGGGCAATGCTCGATTCATGGGCTGAAGGTCAAGTGGTGAAAAGGCCAACCACGAGAATGATGTTTCGCTCCTAGACACTTTTCATGTCAAGTGGAGCTCTAGACATCCCTTACTAGGTCTAGAATGGAGTTGAAGACCTCTGTGGCCCCCAACATCTAGGCATGTTGGGAAATCCTATTCTAGATAAAGGATTGAATTTGTGGTACCATGTGATTTGGACCAATTACTTCTACAGGGCAGAAGGGATACTTCTGTAGGACAAAAGGGATACATAATTTCTCTTGTATGGGTGGGAGACAAAGATTAACTTGAAGATAAGGAACTTGTTTGAACTCGTTTGTCAATAGATTGCTTTGCTTTTTTTTCGTGTCTATGCTATAAGTTATGCGAACGAACCCTATTCCCTAAAAGGCTTAATTAATGAAGCTGACTTTAAATGTCACACATAAATGTGGTAGGACCTAATTAGAAAACTAAAGCTACTAAGGGAAGCGGGTGGGCGGAACCCCTAATGGGTCCGTCCTATGGTGGGGTGGTCCCAGAGAACTCGGAGGCTTCTCACGAGGTTTACCATCTTTGACCTTAGAAATTGTTAGGATAGAACCTCAATTCATGCCATTTTAGGGGACTGGAATGGGACTATGCCCTACGGGCAAAGAGGTTGAGTGATGCATCCCTCTCGTTTCCCATTCTCTTTGAACCAAGTGCGGCATGGGTCTGCTTTGGCTTGGGTATCCCTACGTAAAGTAGGATGTCCAGAATCTAACTCTAGAATGCTGTTAAGAGACCTTGGCCACTAGAAGCCCAAATTTCAAATCAATCCTAGTAGGTTCAGCTAGTTCCGTTGCGAGGCGGATTCGGAAAACCCTAGGCGACAAAACATGGAACATTCCATGGGAGTGCCGGGCAATGACGCTTAGATTCATTTCTCAATAGACCACTAAAAGAGTGCCTGGAAAGCCAATGGGCGGGCACCTTACATCTTGTCTCAAGAGGTAGACCTATAAGAAATAGCCTATATAACATGCGTTCAAAGGGTATTAATAAGAAATACCCTTTCTTCACATACTATAATGCCATAAAATGACCCCTTTTTCTTTAGTAAACTTATAATTTTTAAAAATATATAATTTAAAAAATATTTTGTAAATAGTCCTATAAATTTTATAATTAAAATAACATTTCTTTTGAACTCATGTGATAACTTACATATTTGATAAGGTGCACTCCTCAAACATTTTGTATCTTCATGACATTGTTGTTTTGCCTTCACATTTGCTTAAGGATGCAATATCCTCTCTATAATCTCTACACACAATGCATCCACTTGCACAATGCATAAGCATGGGTTGTTGTCCACCTTTCCCACATCTGACATATTGCTTTGGTTTCAAATGTCTACCTGGGGGCCATGTAAGAAGCCCTCTTCATTGATTACCACTCTTGATTGCAATCAACTTGCCTTTTGCCTTCTATGTCTGATTTCTTTTGCAATAAGCTCATGGCAGCCTCTATAAAAATAGCCCATGCAATGCATTGCTTGTGCTCCAAGATCTTTCCTTTTTGCACTCAAATATCCATAGGTACACCTCTAGAAAATATATACCTAGCCCATACTTAGCTCCCCATTTATCACATTTGTCTCTTGATAAACATGGTTATATAGTGTCTTCACCTCACTCTTCAAGACATCTTGAATTAAGCAAGCCTTCACTGACCTTTGCCATTGTAATCCTCTTTAAACACACTCAACCATAGATCGGGGGGCACCATGCTCAAAAAGATAGCATGGGTTTGGGCCTTCTAAACTCAAGCCATACTCTTAATGAAATTCTTATTTTGTAGTGTAGAAGATTATCCAAGAGTTTGACATGTTTTGTGCATGTTGCATTGAATCTGCATTTTCTTTCATTGTGTGGGCTATGTAGAATAATGAGCAACACTATGGTAGTAAATAGAGTAGCAGATGACAAAGCATGAAAGCCAAGAAAAAGCAATAGTCAATGGTAGTTCTTAGTGCACTCATGTGAAGGAAAATGCATGTGGTCAGGTGTGACATCTCAAATGATCCTTTGGCAAAGAGCTTACCTTGCAAGACGATGGACATATGCAAGACCTTTCAAGGAAGCTATGATTTGAGACTAGTTACATTGGGCCACACCACTACTCTAACGTGACATGCATGACATTTCAAAATTCTTTCATTTCAAATCTATTAAATTTTTAATTATCAAATCTTTTCATGCTTTTCAATGTAATGGCCAACTATGTCCAATGACTATAGCACTCATATATATAGGTTCCATGGTGGCCCACCTTAGCATGCTTTCACCCTTATGTTGAACCCATAGGATATGCATATATGTTTATGAGTTATCCCCCACCCCCACCCTAACCACCCCACTCCTACCACCTGTATACACCCCCCCCCCCAAAAGCATGTGCAAGGTACCTTAAATCAATTGTCTTTCTTCACCAAAAATCATCACTCTCTATGTGTGTTATTGAGTAGTGTGTGCTTTTGAAGACAAACTAAGAGTGTGCATTGTAAGCTCTAGGTCTAGTTGTAGATTGTCAAAAGTTTTTGAGATTTATGTATGGAGATGAAATTAGGATTTGAGTTATTATGGCATTCTATGGTGTTAGAGATGACGAAATAAAGGGTCATGAGAATGAAAGGTAAAAAAAAAGGGTTGAGATCATGAAACACAATGGTCATGACAATGAAGATCAACAACTCACATACCTTTTCAACTAACCAGGCTACCACTACTTGCTATGCGATTGGGTAGATTTGCTAAGTGGAAAAAGGTCCCAAAATGATTTCCAAGTCCTTTCCAAAAATAAGGTTGACCCTAAATATACTTGTGCTTTGTTCTCATCATATAAAATAGAGGAAACTGAAGAATAAATACCTACTAACATCTTTAAGATGAAGAAGAAGAAGAGCAAGAGTAAGAAAAAGTAAGCAAAGAGGCTTTCTTTCAAATTTTCAATTAGAATATATGTTGCATGTAACAATTTTAAACGCATATATGTAGTGACATCGATAAATGCATCCATGTATCCTTATAGCTTAATGCCTATTGAGGTTCATCCTCATGTTTTAGAATCAAGGGTACTATGTATGCTTAAGATGTCCATTATACTTGAGAATACTTTGAATTTAAAGGTTGCCATTATTCCATTATTCTCTCAATTCTCAAATTGTAACCACTCCTTCACAACACATTATTTAGGTAGGCCATTATGATTATAAAGATTACTTTTGTTAGCATTACTATTTAGGGCATAAACCTATACAATGGTGCAATGACAAGGTGGTGCAAGTCCCAAAAAAATTACCCATTGTTAACTTCAATTATGTGGTCCACTTAGCCTTAAAATGTGTGGATATATTTCTTTTTGAGAAAGAAGAGTTTATTTTAGAAAAAAAGAAAAAGGGTGCTCTCTCTCTCTCTCTCTCTCTCTCTCTCTCTCTCTCTCTCTCTCTCTCTCTCTCTCTCTCTCTCTCTCTCTCTCTCTCTCTCTCTCTCTCTCTCTCTCTCTCTCTCTCTCTCTCTCTCTCTCTCTCTCTCTCTCTCTCTCTCTCTCTCTCATGCATCGACGACACCTTCATAGGCAAATACAAGGGATTATTGCTCAGGCTAGAGCTAGGTCCTCCATACCCACAGACTGTACCATTTGGAGCTCATTGTTACTAGATAGAGCTCTATGTTTTACACATAGCTATAGTTAGTATCCTTTCTTATTTTTCTTTGTGCTACATACATATTTTTCCCAAACAGTTGTACCATCATACACATGATCGTAACTCATGGTCTCATAGGTCATTTTGGCCTTTTGTAGACGTTAATATATCATTTCATTTCATCTCTCTCTCTCTCTCTCTCTCTCTCTCTCTCTCTCTCTCTCTCTCTCTCTCTCTCTCTCTCTCTCTCTCTCTCTCTCTCTCTCTCTCTAAAAAAAAGGATAATGCTCTTGCACACGATAGCATGCCCTTGTTAAAAACTTACATGTTTATTTTCAAGGCTTTGAATGTAATTTCTACAAAACGAAATTGAATACACTAGTAATGGTGGTTCAATTGAAAATTATATCATTGAAGGGAAGAGAAAGCATCCAAACCATAAAAAAGCCACCATGAATCTCCTCTTACATGCAAGTTATCTCCCAATCCTCGTCAGAGTGGAAGGTGGAAGAAAAGAGAGACTAGTATGCGAGAACTCCAACAATCACAATGTGCAACCTACTTTTCCTTATTCTATTTGTCACTAAATGAATAAAAAATAAAGTGAAAGTGATGGGTGCTTACTACCTACAGTGTACATGCGTGCAAGTCTATATATGACTAAACATAGGTGGGTAAGCACATCGGCCTTTAACCCCCAACAACCTCCTACTTAAAGGCGAATGTGCCTTAGGGACGAGTAAAAGAAAAAGAGAAAAGTACAACATGTATATAGAGTGCAACAGGATGAAGAAAGATGTCATCTCATGCTATGCCCATTAACCTCCTAAGAAAGGCATATCATTCCACTAGAAGACTTTTAGTGGGCAAATCTATAGTATTTGTATCCATAGGGATCTTGACAAGCTCAATGGACTTGTCCTCTACCACCTTTCGGATGAAGTGATAACACACCTCAATGTGCTTTATATTTGCATGGAAGACCCGATTACGGGTCAACTAAATGGCACTCATCAAATCCGAATCAAGGTAGGAGTCATAATCATACCAAGATCAACAACTAGATGGCCTAACCATAGGGCCTCCTTGGAAGCCTTAATGGTTGTGATGTACTCAACCTCAACAATAGAGATAAGGGCATACATTTCTATACCTTGGATATCCAAGAGATTGCACCTCTAACATAGGTAAAGACATATCTAGAGGTGGACTTCCTACTATCTATATCGCATGCATAATCTGAGTCAATGTAACCATGACTCCTATATCATGGCTTCCATAGCAAATGCATATATTTATAGTGCCTTTAAGTTATCTCATGATATCCTTCATGAAATCTCAACACCACCTGCCAAGTGTAGCCATATAATGGGCCACAAATCCCATTGTAAATGCTATGTCAAAACGACTGCCTATCATGGCATGTATCAAACTACCCACTATGGATGCATATGGAACCTTGGCCATCTCGGTCCTCTCATCATTTGACTATGGAAAATTGACCTAACTAACCTTCATATGAGAAGGTAAAGGATAGCCAATATGCTTACCATCCTACATATGGAATCGGCAAGTACTCTATGTATGTACTTCTTCTGGGACAAGTATAAAAATCCCTTAGAGCAATTGCATGTAATGCACATACCAAGTATATGTGTGGCCTATTCTGTATCCTTCATCTCAAACATCTTCTTGAGTCGAGTCTTTAAAGCATCCAACCTAGCATGAGCACTCCCAACTACAAGCATTTAATTAACATAAAGCACCAAAATAATAAGGCTACCATCACAAGCCTTCTTCGTGTATAAACACATATTCATATCATTGTGAGAATACCCATGCAAATGCATGAAAGGATCAAACTCATGATACCACTCCCTAGGTGTCCTCTTAAGCCTATAAAGTCTCTTCTTAAATTTGCACACTGGGTGTTCCCTGCCTTTCTCCATAAAGCTCCTAGGTCCTTGCATATAAATTTTATCATGCAGGTCCCCATGTAAGAAAGCCATCTTAACATCCCAATTGAGCAACCAAGGCTAAGACCAAGCATAGGATAATCATCTTAACCATAGGAGAGAAGATTGCGTCAAAATCAACTCCCTTTTCTTACTTAAAGTCCTTAACAAACAATTTGGCCTTATATGCTAGCTTAGGGTGACCAGGGGTACTCTTCAACGTGTACACCCACTTGCATGGCAATGCACATTTTCTATCAGGCAAGGAAGCCAAGTCCCATGTATGGTTCTTTTGCAATGAATCAAACTCAAACCACCTAGACCTCTCCCAAGAATGAGAATCACCTCTATGCATAGCCTCCTCATAGCTAAGTAGTTTAGTAGAGTCTATCAGATATAACATCATGATTGTGGATAACCTTCTAAGCCTACAAATCACGAAGATGATAGCCCATCTCACATGAATCCCCATATCCAAGAATGATGCATTTGATTGACTTTGGATATAACTTATTACACTTGTCTTTAGGAATATGAGAAAAAGCCTCACATCGGAAAGACTCACAAGTATGCATATGAAGAAGGTTTCCCAGATTATACCTCCTCTACAACTTTACCACCAAGAGCAGTGCATGGGGATCTATTAATGAGATGTATGACAGTGGTAACTGTCTCAACCAAAAGTGTTATGATGAGCTTGCATGACTAAGCATACTACAAACTCTTTTCTAAATAGTCCTGTTCGCACACTCTGCAATACTATTCTGGGGTGGGTTGTTTGGGGCAATTAATTGATGCTTAATGCCCCTCTCATCACATAGTTTCTCTAGAGCCTCTAAGACATATTTACCCCCATGGCTGTAGGCATTCTAGCCTATATTAAGAGCAATTTTCAACCATGGTGAGAAAGTGTTGAAATATATGCCATACATCCGATTTTTGCTTAATGGGATAGGCCCAAACCTTCATTTATGGACACAACAAAATACTTCGTATCATCCAAGGACTGACAAGGCATGGGCCCATAAACATACGAATGCACAAGAGCAAAAGGCTCACATGTGTAGAACTATACTTCTTATGCAAATTACAAGTCTACATGCCATAAAGATAATGACCACATGAATCTTTATGCTAAATATATGCCATAAAGATATATGTGCCCAAGGTGATAATGCCATAAAGATATATGTTGAATATCGATCACATCCAATACATGGTCAATAAACCCAAAAATAGGCAAAGGGTAGAGGTTGCCAACATTGGCGCCTCTAGAAAAAACAAGAATGGCGTGCTTAATGTTCCATGAGGAAACACCAAAGGATACATGATACCTATCATCATCCAATAGTCCAACTGAAATAAGGTTTTTTGTCAAAGACAATACATGATATATATCATGAAGTACAAATAAAGCATCAATACACAAAACAATAGTCTAATATCACCTATGCCAATGATATCCAATATAGTGTCATTTCCTAGTCTATTTGAACTTGTAATTGTATAATAGCTATAAAACCAATGGCAATATGGGGTAACGTAAAAGGAAGTCCCCCAAATCAAGAACCCAACACTGAGAGCAAGCAAATAATGCATCGGTCAACTAAGTGGTATCAAGAGATGAAGCTACAAGAATGTATTCATCAGAAGTGTACTCCAATGTATTTATCTTCTCTATCTTCACATTGGACTTGGGTACAATCTTAGTGGATTTTACATATTCCTGTAATTTGCCCTTGCCTTTCTCATTGCACATTCTATGGCAAAATAGCCTAATGTGACCCTACTACCCATGATAATGACATGTCAAAGAGGACTTATGATCGCAAGACTTACTACAAGATTGCTTATGAGATTAAGACTTACCTCTATTGGGCTACGAGTCTTGACCATGGTTATTATTATCATTTCTACCTCTAACAATAAATGCATGAGAAGTGCGGCTGTATCAATATTCTTCATGTTTACTTCTTCTAATAGCAGAGCAATCTCGACATCATTGCATTCAAAACCACGCTCAGGGAGATTAGCACTCATAGCAATATGAAAAGTATCTCGTGATTCTGGTAATGTAACAAGCATGAATAAAGACTTTGTGTGATCCTCAAACTTAATGTCCTGTCAAAAAAGCTTATTGAAAATAGAGTGGAACTCATTCAATTGAGTAGAAGTAAAGCATGCCCTCCTTCATGCAAAGGTCCACAAGATTCTTAAGCACCACCCTAAATGTCAATGACATTGAAATACACCTCCTTTGATAATGACAGAATAATAGTTGACTTGCATAATTGATCAAGCTCTTTCCAAACCTCTGCATCATAAAGCTTTGGCTTTATGCCCTCTAACTTCAATGGTTTAACTTACTTATTTTGCACCAAGACTTGCCATATTTGTGTCTTCTAGTATTGGAAGTTCTTTTTCCATCAAGCTTTTCAATGTTGAAAATAGCATTGTTGATTGATCCATGAGAAGTACTTGTCATGATGACTGCAAAGGACTATAAATAATAAGAGTATGTGATGTTATAATTACAACAAGATAGCCCCAAAACTAATCCAAAAGGTGGACAAAAGGATGGGAAAAAATGAGGTTACAGCTATCCACAAACTGCAATCGAAAGATTGTTAAATTAAACTATCTACTCAATAAAACAGCACTATTGTAATAAATGTAGCAATGTATGCCAAACCAACTATGGGCAAATAGACAAGATAGCAAGCTCCCACAACCACGGATATCTGGGTAGCAACTAGGATATACAAAATGTAACTAGCAGTGAATAGGCATAGACCACTGGTACCAAAGATTTTCACAAACTCAAAGTGTCAATAAACCATACATCCCATAAGTAGGCACATCATGCATGTAAAAGATCTCGAGAGTAATTGCAAAGATCTACCAAATCCATAGTGAACTAAGCAAAGAGCAATGATGCTTAGTATGTAACCAATATGCATGTATACATCACTGACAAACTATTGACACAAGTAAGTGCTAGTGTCCAAAGCATATGGAATCAAATTAGTCCATAAGTGGAAGTAACTATATCAAGTAGCATACATGAGAGCATAGATTCCCACTGTCTCAAAGAACCAAGCTCTACCAAGAAAATACAAGTGTCTCCCATTGGAAGCAAATCTAGAATGATAAGTGAGTAAACAAATCTCAAGGTATATACATCAAACAATCTGGGAAGCCCAAGCATGTCACAAATATATCTAGGAGCAATAAGTATCCCATGAATCCTCAATGCCCATAAGTGAGTAATCTTTGAAGCTCAAAGCAGCTGACCAAAGCCCAGTACATCAAAGGTAGCTCAAAGTTAAGCCTCAAAGCATGTGATGAGCACATCTAGGCATGTGGATCAATGTTAAGCATCATTATAACCAAGTAGCACATTTAAAGCATGTGTAGACATAATAGCCATAAACTTTCTTGTGAAATAGCTCATTGTCCACACTATTAAGCAATGAAAACCCTACTAATGCTTGCTAAGCTATGCAACTCAAATGTGTCCCCAAAGCACCTTAATACATCCTCCAAGCATCTAAACAACAATACATGAGCATATAAGCACTAGTAGAACAATAGCAAGTCCTTTTGGTAATGGAGAGAATGATGGCAATAAAGACTAAGAGGTCATTGTGGGCTAAGGGTAAAACCACTGCCAAGAAAGGTGGAGAAGCAATAATGGCCATGACAAACACTGCAAATGGCTTGCAAGAAGATAGCCGATGGTGGCACTAGACATTGGCTTGCAAGAGGGCCAACTGAAGGTAAGAGCTAGCCTATAAAGCTTGTAAAGACATACAAAAAGCCTCTTTAAATGTTGGCCTATAAAACATTTGGTCATTTATACAAACAGACCATACATAATGCACCCATAGAAAAGGCTTGCCTTTTATTGTGGCTAGTTTTAGATCTACAACCAAATGATGCTATTACACCTTCCCTTTCTTTTGATTTCTTGCCATAGAGTGCCTCCTATCTCACACTTTGAATGTGCATAGATGGTTGTTTTTTCTAGCACAAAAGCTCTATATCTTTGTTGACCTCTCATGCAAAAATATATCCTTTCAATGTCTCTCTCTCTATCTCTCTTTCTCTATGTGAATTATGATGTTAGAGGTCAAAATGCAACACAGGCTTTGGCAACCTGACCTAGGTACAAATGTGCCCTTTCTAAAGAGCCTTAACTGAATGAAGGCATTTTTAGACATTGGTCAACTATTTCGAAGTTGGATATAGCTTTAGAAGGTCTTGTGATGATGTATTGTTAGAACTTAACTCTATATGTTCAATGAAATTTAACTTTTTAAGAGAAAAGTTGTTGAGTCAACCTCATGTGTGCAACCTATGTATGCAAGCCAATTTGAAAGCTTTTGTAGAGAACGGCAACTTAAGTCACCCTTATGGTTCTGGCCTTTGTCACTTCGTTATACTTTTTTCTTTCAAAAGGATGTGCGTAGCCTTCTTTGCATATTCACATCATACAATGTGTGCAATCCATTAGTCTCCTTAAGGATTAAGTCGAATATATATTGTCTTACATTCAAGTTTTATTGTAGTGTTGGTTTTTTGTTTAGAATAGGCAAATATATTTAATGTATGCATGTGCATGGAACGGACTACATGTATCATATTATTGTAATTAAGTCTAACCTATATTTGTCAAGAATCGCGTGGTGGGGGGACTTGCTCAAGATGATGCGCCGAACACACACAGAATGCACAAGGAGAAACTCACTCAAGAGACAAGAAGAGAGATGGAGGCCAAAACATTTTCTTGCTGGTTTCTTCTTCTTCTTCCACACACTTTTCAATGTACAATACAACATAAAGGAAAGTGGCCTACTAAGTCACAAAATGCATAACCGACTACACTAGTTGACTCGCGCTATAACTATACCACTTGTAAATAGGTGTAACAACCTGAATATAATAAGTAATGAGTCGATGGCCATGCGAGAGTCATAATGACCATCGATGTGCTAAGTGTAGACGTGTGGACCCATCTAACCAGGTGGTCCATCATTAATGTCCGCATGTGTTGAGCTTGTCATCTCAACACTCCCCCTCAAGCTCAACTGCATCTCTGCAACTCCAAGTAAGCTTTGAAACTTTTGAAGCTTCTCTGTACCCAATGCCTTTGTGAAGATGTCAGCTATTTGATCCTATGTGCTAGCATACACCAAGTCAATCTCACCAGCTACTAGTACCTTCTCTCTCACAAAGTGGTAGTGTACCTCAATATGTTTTGTCCTGGCATGGAACACAGGGTTCCTAACCAATTGTATACTGCTCATGTTGTCACAATAAATGACAACTGGACCTTCCACCTGCACATCTAAATCAGCCAATAACTTTTGCAGCCATACTACCTCACATGCTGCAACAGTAGCACCTCTATACTCAGCCTTTGTACTCGACAAAGCAACTATAGATTGCTTTTTGCTACTCCAAGTAACTGCTGCACTACCAAGAGAGAACATGTATCCGTTGGTAGATCGTCTATCAGACATACTACCAGCCCAATCTGCATATGTATATCCAAACACCTGTACATCTGTACCTGCCTCATAGAAAAGTCCATAATGTAATGTGGACTTCACATATCTCAAAATGCGTTTGACTGCATTTAAATGTGGCTTTCTAGGTACTTGCATAAACTGACTCACAAGACCAACAACATAGCTCAAGTCTGGCCTTGTAATGGTCATGTAGATCGAACTCCCCACTATCCTCTTGAACATAGTAGGGTCTTCTACCTCATCCTCAACATCAGCACTCAACTTTACATTTTGCTCCAACAGGACTGAAAGTGGTTTGCATGTTGTCATACCATACTTGGACAACATATCCAAGCCATACTATCTTTGAAACAGCCATATACCATCATCACATCTAATCACCTCAATGCCAAGGAAGTACCTTAGCTCACCTAAATCCTTCATCTCAAACTTCTTCTTCAAATAGTCCTTGACTTCAGAAATCCCACTATCACTATCACCTGTAATAATCAAGTCATTCACATAGATGACTATGATGACCAAATCTGCATCTCCCTTTCTTACATAAAGTGAGTGATCAGCATCAGAAACATAAAAGCCAATATTGACAAGATACTCTCTAATCTTGTCAGACCATGCTCTAGGTGCTTGCTTGAGCCCATGGAGCGCCTTCTTCAACCTGCACACATACGTGGGATACTCTAAATCTTCATAACCTGCTGGCTGATCCATATACACTTCTTCCTGCAAATCACCATGCAAGAAGGCATTCTTCACATCCATTTGCTGCAACCTCCAACCTTTGGCTACTGCCAAAGCAATCACACATCTGACAGTTGCCATCCTAGCAACTGGACTGAAGGTTTCTTCATAATCTATGCCATATGTCTGGGCATAGCCTTTTGCAACCAGCCTAGCTTTGTACCTATTAATAGAACCATCTGCATTGTGCTTAATCTTATAAACCCACTTACATCCAATAGCTTTCTTTCCCTTTGGAAATGATACTAGATCCCAAGTCTATTGGCCTCTAATGCAGCCATCATCTCATCCATTGCTACATCCCAATGAGTATTATCAACAGCATCCTCAAAACAAGTGGGCTCAACATCCTCAACTAGTTTCACCATATAAGCATAATGGTGAGCTGCATAACCTTCAAAACCAAATCTTTTAACAAGGTATTTGACCCTGCTAGATCTGTGTACCACCGGATCACTCAATGGAGCCTTTTGTGAGGTGCCCGCCCATCGACTTTCCAGGCACTCTTTTAGCGGTCTATCGAGAAACAAATCTAAGCGTTGCTACCTGGCACTCCCAAGGAATGTTCCGAGTTTTGTCACCTAGGGTTTCCCGAATCCGCCTCGCAACGGAACGTTCACGACCGAACCCACTAGGATCCGACCTGAAATTCGGGTTCCTAGTTGTCAAGGTCTCCTGTTAGCATTCTAGCGTCGGGTTTTGGATATCCTACTTTACGCAGAGATACCCAATCCGAAGCAGATCCATACCGCACTTAATTCAAAGAGAATGGAAAACGAGAGGGATGCGTTGCTCAACCTCTCTGCCCATAGGGCATAGTCCCATTTTGGTTCCCTAAAATGGCATGAATCGAGGTTCTATCCTAACAATTTCTAAGGTCGAAGACGGTAAACTTTGTGAGAAGCCTCCCAGTTCTCTGGGACCACCCTACCGTAGGACGGACCCGTTGGGGGTTCCGTCCACCCGCTTCCCTTAATAGCTTTAGTTTTCTAATTAGGTCCTACCACATTTATGTATGACACTTAAAATCAGCTTCATTAATTAAGCCTTTTGGGGAACAGGGTTCGTTCGCATAACTTATAGCACAGACACGAAAACAGAGCAAAGCAATCTATTGACAAACAAGTTCAAACAAGTTCCTTAACTTATCTTCAAGTTAATCTTTGTCTCCCGCCCATACAGGACAAATTATGTTTCGCTTCTGTCCAACAGAAGTATCCCTTGTGCCCTACAGAAGTAACTGGTCCAATTCACATGGCACCACAAACTCAATCCTTTATCTAGAATAGGATCTCCCAACATGCCCAGATGTTGGGGGCCATGGAGGTCTTCAACTCTATTCTAGACCTAGCAAGGGGTGTCCAGAGCTCCAACTGACCCGCAAGCTGTCTAGGAGCGAAACATCATTCCCATGGTTGGCCTTTTCACCACTCAACCTTCGGCCCATGAATCGAGCAGTGCCCTCTCGGGTTAATACGCGGTGCAACCATGGAGGTGATCCACCCGTACAATATATCCTTCCTTAATTAAATCCTTTAAGAATCAAGCACAAACAAGGTATTCAACCTAATATCATTTTCCAAGAAAACATTCATTTATTCCCATGGCAACTTGTCATCACAGACCCTTGCCATGCATTTACCATAAATCACAAGCACTTGGAATAATAATCCCAAACAACAACTAACAACCAGTTGATGTAAAAACATTTAAGATGTTGTTTGATCAATCAACAAAACCAATTGCATTCTTTCCAAACAATGCAAGAATAGACGATATAACATTTCCATTGTATATTTGCTCTCCCCCTTGGAATCTAAGAGCAATACTATGCAAACATGTTCTTAAGACTTTCTTCCTTTGGGTAGGGCATATGTTAAAGGTTCAAACACTATTCATGATGTAAGTTCTATAGGTCACTTACCTTGATCGATAACCCAACCATGAATTTAGATTGGCAAAAGTCATCGTTATCCAACGAATCTCAAGACATCCTAGCTTTAACCCTTATGATCAATTTCTTATACTAGCTCTTAGTCAAGTCATAAGGCAACTAGAAAATTATCCTCATATATCAAACATGTTATAGGCATAACGTGTGAATACTTAATAAGATAAGTGCGAGATGATCTCAAGTAATTAGACTCCAATAGGCCATGCATTGAGCTAGAATCTAGTTTTTCTTAATATTTGGGCTCTTAGGCTAAGTACTTTTGAAGTATCTAAACTTTAAACTAGTACTTCTCTATTCATGATTCTTAATGTCATATTCTTTTAGTAATTATGCTATTTGTAACGCTTGACTATACTTTAATCTAGCACTTATATGCACAATCTTTTAATGTAGTTCTTTTGATGACTATGCCATTCATAACACTTGACTAGTTCTTCCTTGTACTTGCTCTATTAGCAAATAAGTCATATGTAACTAGGTGCAATTATCTTTCCTTGATATATGCACTTCACAAACTCCATCTTTCGAGTAGGTGAGATGAAATTTATCCTTTTCCATAACCTATACTCGTGCAATAGTATGGGGCCTAACGTATCTCATACGAGAGTCAAAACAAGCATCTATCAATTTGAAAATACATTACTTACGACCGAAACCGCAGTTGGATTGACGGTGATGCCTTTACCCGAAGCCTTGTTTGCTAGTTGTAGGATTGTCATCCACACGCAACATTCTTCTCTTGGAGGCCATCATCCACAAGTAAACTCAAGAGATTAAGAAGGTGGAAATAGATTCAAGATAGGAGAGCGTAAGAGAAGATGGTTAAGTTAAGGATCGAGATAGAGGGAATTGAGCTAATTCTCTTCCTTGCAGCCTCTCGGGGTGGCTCTTCTCTCTCTCTCTCTCTCTCTCTCTCTCTCTCTCTCTCTCTCTCTCTCTCTCTCTCTCTCTCTCTCTCTCTCTCTCTCTCTCTCTCTCTCTCTCTCTCTCTCTCTCAAGCTCTTCCTCACAATCTCTTGGAGGAGTATCCTCCTCTCTACCTCTCTCTCGTAGCCTCTCGGGGTCTCCTTATGCTTTTATATGCCTCTCCCATGCCTCATATTTATAGTGAATTAGAGAAGAGGGCTTGTGGTTGAGAAGTGGAGCTCTTTGTGGAGGGGGATCTTGGAAAGATCAGTGATCTGATGCTCAGATCATAAATCTGATGGTTCCATTGGCTCCGAAAGGAGGGTAAAACCCCAAGACACTTGATTAGAAAGCTTTTAGTTCACTCCTTCTTCTTTTCTCTGTTCAAAGTGTTGTCCACTGCCTGTGTACTGCGATCGCAGCGCGCGCGATTTCGCAAATCCTCTCTTTACTTTTTTCTTTTTGTAAAATCTCTAAACTAACTAAAATATCACTTGTCTTTTCTTTTAAATGACATCCAGTTTCTAAAAATCTCCATATCTTTTTTTTTAAGGAAAATATCTAAAATATACTAGCTTTGCCCAAAATCTAATGTTTTTGGACCATCCAAACTATACTCATGAACTTAGTGATTAATATAACTCATAAGTCTCGTTCACGTTGTAATTTACGTGAAGGGTGACTACGGTCCTTGCCAATCCGAGAAAAATATCAAATTTACGACTCTTGATTTTTCTAAATAAAATATTTTAAATTAAATAAAAATTATTAACAATTAATGTTAGTTAGTTTTTACCTTAATTAGTCTTTAGTTAGTAAACTTGCTAACTTATTAATTGACTAGCTAACTTTCGAACCAACCAACTAACTTTTATTGTGCGGAGATATTAGATCCTCCTCCCCTTAGAGAAATCGAAATGTCCTCATCTCGAGAGAACGAGGGGTATCATTTTGGAACCTGTGGATTATGGGCCCACCATGCTTTCGCTGCGCTACTCCGATCTCTCACAGACATACGGTCTTTTGAAACAACAACCTATGGGATTTGATATATCCGAGTCTTTTTGTTATAATAGAAAATTTATTGTAGTTACATCTCATGGATATCTTCTAGGTTTTTCCTAAGCACTTGGTATATTCTAGATCACTAGAGCTTGTACGGATTATTTCTTGTAAGCTCAAGTTCTCTTCAAGTTCCATTGGGACAATTGATATAGTTATGCCCAACGTTGTGGCACTCGGAGCATCGGTGTTTAGCGTGCTTTGGACATTCCCTTTTGAAATGACCTAACTCCCTGCAATAGCAACAGCGCGGAGATCTATTACTTGCGGTCACAAGGTTCTTGGTTGTCCTTTGCAGGATTTTCTTATTTAGACCAAAGTGTCCTAGGATTCTTTTAGCGGATTGGAGTGGTCCTTTATCTTGGAAACTACATTTCCAAATTGTCATGTCCTTAGTTCGGGACTGAGCTCCATGGACAAATGGCTTTGCTTGTAATACTAAAGAATACTTCCAAGCTTCGACATTCTGGTAAGACCCAATCTATATTAGTTGAGAAGAAATGACTTAAGAGAAATTCATTGCACATTATAACTATCATTCCTTGCCAGAGTATCTCTAATCATTTTGCAAGTTCTAGGCTCAAAATAGATGCAACTCATAATACTCAAGTTAACTGTAGTTACAAGAGTAGAGTTTATTCCGCTACAAGCTGTATTTCATGTTGATAAAATTTCTATGATTTCTAATAATCCTGAAGTGGTGTAGTAGGTTCTAAATCTTTGTCTTCATCTGATTCCTCTGTATATCCGAAGACTGCACTTGTGTAGCTTCATTTTCTTGGAGGCTCCGTATCTTTTGGACTTAAGTCAGGGCAGTCTTCTTGGACATGTCCTAGTTCATTGCAATGGAAACATTGATGGTAGGGACATCTCCTACGGATGTGCCCTATCTCTCCACATGTATGGCATCTCTTACCTAGATCTCGAGAGTCATCTTTACTACAATTTTTTTATTTAAATTCTTGGACGATTGGATTCGCTCGGAGTAATGCGTCTTGCAAGTCTGTTGGACGCATTGCTTCAAGATGGTGGTTCAGAGGAGTGTTTAGGCCATGGCAAAACTTGGATACTTGCTGTGCAATATCCATAGGTGGTGCATATTTTAGTAGGGTTACAAACTTTGAGTAGTAAGATTCCAAAGCTAATTCTAGTTTATTTAGCTTGAAGAATTCATTCATCTTCAAAGTCTGGTAGGTTGGCGGAAGGTATCATCCACGTACAGCATCTTTCAGCTGAACCCAAGTAACAACGGCTTCGGAAATACATTGATCTTTACACCATTGCTTCCACATAACCGAGCCTGGCCAAGTAACTTAAGTTTGGATATCATTGCTTGATTGGTAGAGGTAGTTCTCGAAGCAAAGAAATAGTCATCCATCGACTTAATCCATATCTCTGCCTCTGTTGCGATGTCTATCCCTTCTCCATCAAACTCGGGTGCCTTAATTTGCTTGAGAATGAATTTCTTCTCTTGCATGTCAACACTCGTGGGTGCAGAAGGTGCCTAACAATCAAGCCATACTGCTTAGATTATTTTGTTTAGGATATGTCTACAAACCATACATTAATCAATCACGTATCATTACAAAATTTCGCTCTGATACCAACTGTGAGGTGCCCGCCCATCGACTTTCCAGGCACTCTTTTGGCGGTCTATCGAGAAACAAATCTAAGCGTCGCTGCTTGGCACTCCCAAGGAATGTTCCGAGTTTTGTCACCTAGGGTTTCCCGAATCCGCCTCGCAACAGAACGTTCACAACCGAACCCACTAGGATCGACCTAAAATTCGGGTTCCTAGTTGTCAAGGTCTCCTGTTAGCATTCTAGCGTCGGGTTTTGGACACCCTACTTTACGCAGAGATACCCAATCCGAAGCAGATCCATACCGCACTTAGTTCAAAGAGAATGGGAAACGAGAGGGATGCGTTACTCAACCTCTCTGCCCATAGGGCATAGTCCCATTCCGGTACCCTAAAATGGCATGAATCGAAGTTCTATCCTAACAATTTCTAAGGTCGAAGACGGTAAACTTTGTGAAAAGCCTCCCAGTTCTCTGGGACCACCCTACCGTAGGACGGACCCGTTGGGGGTTCCGTCCACCCGCTTCCCTTAATAGCTTTAGTTTTCTAATTAGATCCTACCACATTTATGTGTAACACTTAAAATCAACTACATTAATTAAGCCTTTTAGGGAACAGGGTTCGTTCGCATAACTTATAGCACAGACACGAAAACAGAGCAAAGCAATCTATTGACAAACAAGTTCAAACAAGTTCATTAACTTATCTTTAAGTTAATCTTTGTCTCCCGCCCATACAGGAGAAATTATGTTTCGCTTCTGTCTAACAAAAGTATCCCTTCTGCCCTACAGAAGTAACTGGTCCAATTCACATGGCACCACAAACTCAATCCTTTATCTAGAATAGGATCTCCCAATATGCCTAAATGTTGGGGGCCATGGAGGTCTTCAACTCCATTCTAGACCTAGCAAGGGGTGTCCAGAGCTCCAACTGACCCGCAAGCTGTCTAGGAGCAAAACATCATTCCCGTGGTTGGCCTTTTCACCACTTGACCTTCGGCCCATGAATCGAGCAGTGCCCTCTCAGGTTAATATGTGGTGCGACCATGGAGGTGATCCACCCATACAATATATCCTTCCTTAATTAAATCCCTTAAGAATCAAGCACAAACAAGGTATTCAGCCTAATATCATTTTCCAAGAAAACATTCCTTTATTCCCATGGCAACTTGTCATCATAGACCCTTGCCATGCATTTACCATAAATCACAAGCATTTGGAATAATAATCCCAAACAACAACTAACAACCAATTGATGTAAAAACATTTAGGATGTTGTTTGATCAATCAACAAAACCAATTGCATTCTTTCCAAACAATGGAAGAATAGACGATATAACATTTCCATTGTATATTTGCTCTCCCCCTTGGGATCTAAGAGCAATACTATGCAAACATGTTCTTAAGACTTTCTTCCTTTGGCTAGGGCGTATGTTAAGGGTTCAAACACTATTCATGATGTAAGTTCTATAGGTCACTTACCTTGATCGATAACCCAACCCTGAATTTGGATTGGCAAAAGTCATCGTTATCCAACAGATCTTAAGACATCCTAGCTTTAACCCTTATGATCAATTTCTTGTACTAGCTCTTAGTCAAGTCATGAGGCAACTAGAAAATTATCCTCATATATCAAACATGTTATAGGCATAACGTGTGAATACTTAATAAGATAAGTGCGAGATGATCTCAAGTAATTAGACTCCAATAGGCCATGCATTGAGCTAGAATCTAGTTTTTCTTAATATTTGGGCTCTTAGGCTAAGTACTTTTGAAGTATCTAAACTTTAAACTAGTACTTCTCTATTCATGATTCTTAATGTCATATTCTTTTAGTAATTATGCTATTTGTAACCCTTGACTATACTTTAATCTAGCACTTGTATGCACAATCTTTGAATGTCGTTCTTTTGATGACTATGACATTCATAACACTTGACTAGTTCTTCCTTGTACTTGCTCTACTAGCAAATAAGTCATATGTAACTAGGTGCAATTATCTTTCCTTGATATATGCACTTCACAAACTCCATCTTCCGAGTAGGTGAGATGAAATTTATCCTTTTCCATAACCTATACTCGTGCAATAGTATGGGGCCTAATGTATCTCATACGAGAGTCAAAACAAGCATCTATCAATTTGAAAATACATTACTTACGACCTGAACTGCAGTTGGATTGACGATGATGCCTTTGCCCGAAGCCTTATTTGCTAGTTGCAGGATTGTCATCCGCACGCGACATTCTTCACTTGGAGGCCATCATCCGCAAGTAAACTCAAGAGATTAAGAAGGTGGAAACAGATTCAAGATGGGAGAGAGTAAGAGAAGATGGTTAAGTCGAGGATCGAGATAGAGGGAATTGAGCTAATTCTCTTCCTTGTAGCCTCTCGGGGTGGCTCTTCTCTCTCTCTCTCTCTCTCTCTCTCTCTCTCTCTCTCTCTCTCTCTCTCTCTCTCTCTCTCTCTCTCTCTCTCTCTCTCTCTCTCTCTCTCTCTCAAGCTCTCTTTCAAGCTCTTCCTCACAATCTCTTGGAGGAGTATCCTCCTCTCTACCTCTCTCTCGCAGCCTCTCGGGGTCTCCTTATGCTTTTATATGCCTCTCCCATGCCTCATATTTATAGTGAACTAGAGAAGAGGGCTTGTGGTTGAGAAGTGGAGCTCTTTGTGGGGGGGGATCTTGGAAAGATCAGTGATCTGATGCTCAGATCATAAATCTAATGGTTCCATTGGCTCCGAAAGGGGAGTAAAACCCCAAGACGCTTCATTAGAAAGCTTTTAGTTCACTCCTTCTTCTTTTCTCTGTTCAAAGTGTTGTCCATTGCCTGTGTACTGCGATCGCGGCGTGCGCGATTTCGCAAATCCTCTCTTTAATTTTTTCTTTTTATAAAATCTCCAACCTAACTAAAACATCACTTGTCTTTTCTTTTAAATGACATCCAATTTTTAAAAATCTCCATATCTTTTTTTTAAAGGATAATATCTAAAATATCTAAAATATACTAGCTTTTTCCAAAATCTAATGTTTTTGGACCATCCAAACTATACTCATGAGCTTAGTGATTAATATAACTCATAAGTCTCGTTCACGTTGTAATTTACATGAAGGGTGACTATGGTCCTTGCCAATCCGAGATAAATATCAAATTTACAACTCTTGATTTTTCTAAATAAAATATTTTAAATTAAATAAAAATTATTAACAATTAATGTTAGTTAGTTTTTACCTTAATTAGTCTTTAGTTAGTAAACTTACTAACTTAATAATTGACTAGCTAACTTTTGAACCAACCAACTAACTTTTATTGTGCGGAGATATTACACCTTTACATTACTATGAGCTCTCTGTACACCTGGTGTCCTAACAAAAGGAATACCAAGCTCATCGTCCAAGCTCTCTGAGCCACTGGAGTCTCCATCAAGAACTGCATCAATGCCATCTGACACTTTATTCTTTCCTTTGTCTTTACCTGTAGTGCTACTGGATGCACCTGAAGATGTAGTGCTACTCCTTAGTCTCCTAGACCAAGGACTACCACATGATGTCTCTGGTCCACTAAGAGTCCATGATTCTTGCTTTTCAGCTTGCACATGCGTGTCATGATCATCATCATCATCCAATGCATCACCACTAGATGCATACCAACTGCTCATTTCATCAAAGATGACATCCCTGCTCACTCTGAACTTACATGTGACAGGGCTATAGCAGCGATACCCTTTCTGCTCTAAAGAGTATCCAATAAAGACACATTTTTCTGCCTTTGGATCAAGCTTCTTCCATAGCTCATCTGGCACATGAACATATGCAACACAGCCAAATACCTTCAAATGCAATACATCAGGCTTCTTGCTAGTAAAGCATTCTTCAGGAATCATCCCATGAACTACAGCTGTGGGAGTTCTATTCATAAGGTAGACAACAGTATGGACAGCCTCAGACCAAAAATGTTTGGGTATATTCTTTTCAGCCATTAATGCACGTGCAACTTCTACAATATGCCTGTTTTTTCTTTCTGCAACACCATTTTGTTGTGGGGTATACCTGCATGTGAACTATCTCTTTATCCCATGAGACCTCAGAAAATCACTGAACTCATTTGAGAGGTACTCTCCCCCTCCATCTGACCTCAAGCACTTTACTTTCAAGCCTATTTCTCTTTCAACTGCAGCCTTGAAAGTTCTAAAGTGCTCAAATGCTTCATTATTTTTCTTCATAAAATATACCCACAGCTTTCTAGAACAATCATCAATGAATGTGACAAAGTATGAACTGCCTCCAAGAGATACATTTTGTGTAGGCCCCCAAATATCTGTATGCACAGCATCAATGATATTTCTGCTTACATCTCTGTCATGTGAAAAGGATTGTCTTTCCTGCTTACCAAACTGATATGCTTCGCATACCTTATGAAATTCTACAACTCTAAATGTACGCAAACCTGTAACCAACCCTTTGGACTGCATTAATTTCAGCCTTTGTACATTTGCATGTCCAATGCGTTTGTGCCAAATTTCAATATCTGTAACAACACCTTTTCCTTTAGCTTACATAGCAGCATTCATAGTAGGGATTCCAGTATCCAGAGTAAACATACATCCAACTCTACTTCCCTTTGCAACCAACCTGCACTTGTCATTGAAGTCTTCTACAAAGCAGCCCTTTGCATTAAATCTGACTTGCAGCCCTTGCTCTACCATCTGACCGACTGATCCCAATTTCTTTGTAATAGATGGCACATGTAATACATCTGAAAGACTCTTTGTCTTACCATCATGATGCAAGGACAAGGGAACTTTTTCAATGTGTGAAATTGGGTGGCATGAATCATCACCCATCTGCACATAACCTGTACTTTGCTAATCCTACATCTCTCCAAACCATTCTGCATGGCTGGTCATATGATTGGATACACCTGAATCAACATACCAAACATCATCATGTGTTCCCTTTCCCGTAACAGCATTCACCATATGCTACATAACAAACAGACATTCATTTTTGTCTTTATTCTGTCGTGAAGACGATGCATAGTTTCCTTGCTACAACTTACCACTGCGAATATCATCTTTCTTAGCATAGCATTGGGCTGCAATATGACTTGTTTTGCCACAGTAGTGACACACAATACCAAAGTTGTTAGAACCTCTGTTCTACCATCCACTTCTTCCTCTAAAGCTCCCCCTGCCTCTAAAGTTACCACGACCTCCTGAAACTTGCATATCACCAAATTGATGATTCAATCTATTTTGTTGGTTGTCATCACTACCACGTCCTGCACCATGGCCTCTTGAAGAGGACCTGCCACGTCCCCTTCCTGAACTGGAGTAGAAAGCTTGGACCTGTTCACCACGTTTTTCAAATGTCTCACTCTACATATTGATCTCTTCAGTGATCATAAGGAAGACCAACTCATCAAAATTTGAAAATGGCTTTCTGACATATACAGAAGTTACAAAAGACTTCCAAGCCTTTTCATTGTTAAGTCCACCCAAGGTAGACGACACCAAATCATCATCATCGAGCATTGCATCAATCATTGCCAAGGCATCTGCAGTGCTCCTTACCTTCAGTGCATACTCATTGATAGACATCTTCCCTTTCTTCAATATATTCAACTCTTGCTTGAGTTGAATCTTTTGTGCCTTTGTATTTACGGAAAACATACTTTCAAGTATGGTCCAGGCTGCATATGAATTCTTTTATTTTCTAATATGTCCCAGTATATTATTGTTAATTACTGTAGACAGCAAATACATGACCTTTTTGTCTTTTGCATTCCATTTCTTCCATGCCTTTGTCTCTTCTGCAGTTGGAGGATCACTCACCTCCGGCTCTTTTTCTTCACTTGAAACAAACTCATAGAGGCCTTTTCCAATAAGGAAGTTCGTGACACGGAACTTCCATGAAGGGTAGTTGTTCTTGTCGAGCTTCTCAATGCTGGAGTTTCCACTGTTCTCTTCCATTATCATAAAACTAATACCAAACATCAAGCAAATCTTCTGCAACCCTCAACCTGTAGTGCACATCAATACACCAAACAACCTTTTTCATTCTACTCAATAATACATGCAATCTGTAACCAGTTTGTAGATAAACCTTGTGTTTATTCGCTGTTAAACACCTTTGAACTTACAGATCTGAAATCTGTAACCTGTGCACCTGTATACGACAGACATAACTAAAATTGCAGGGTATCTCGAACTGCAGTCCGCAACCTTGCAAGTCTAAAACGGGGCTTGAAATAACCTCGGATGGCCAAAATAGCAATGGGAA
Organism: Lygodium microphyllum; assembly: GCF_053477565.2. Taxonomy (NCBI): domain Eukaryota; kingdom Viridiplantae; phylum Streptophyta; class Polypodiopsida; order Schizaeales; family Lygodiaceae; genus Lygodium; species Lygodium microphyllum. Next base: position 62,765,318 of record NC_141135.1, read on the forward strand.
AGGTCTAAAGGGCTTAATCTGGAGAATACACTACGCTCTTTCTGCACACCAAATCTCACTGCAATATGAGATTTATGCTCTGCACTGCTTCCGGTGCCTCCACGGACATTGTCTAAGAGAAGAAGTAGAGAATGGAAGAGCTTCTTACTCATTGCTTGCTTGCTCGAATCCTTGGCTCCTCTCCTTCGCTTTGGCCTTCAAAACCAGCCTCAATTAGTGGTGCAGCTCTGATACCATGTCAAGAATCGCGTAGTGGGGGGACTTGCTCAAGATGCTGCGCCGAACACACACAGAATGCACAAAGAGAAGCTCACTCAAGAGACAAGAAGAGAGATGGAGGCCAAAACGTTTTCTTGCTAGTTTCTTCTTCTTCTTCCACACACTTTTCAATGTACACAAAGTATAGATAAGATACAATATAAAGGAAAGTGGCCTACTAAGTCAAACAGTGCATAACCGACTACACTAGTCGACTGGCGCTATAACTATGCCAGCTGTAAATAGGTGTAACAACCTGTATATAATAAGTAATGAGTCAGTGGCCATGTGAGAGTCATAATGACCACCGATGTGCTAAGTGTAGATGTGTGGACCCATTTAACCAGATAGTCCATCATTAATGTCCGCATGTGTTGAGTTTGTCATCTCAACAATATTCTTACAAAGGAATTCACCATCCAGATGATTTACATCAAAGTGCATTGATAATAACTCTCTTCACATCTATGTCCTTGGAGAAATGCATTTAATTCAATATTTGGGTAGCATCATATGCCAATTAGATCAGTGAAAATATAAAATTTCTAAATGTTCAAGTGTTATAATATTATATCATGTATTATGTACATTATCTTTGTAGAGATCAATGCAAATGTGCAAATCCCTGGTGCTAGCTGCATGTATGATGTTATTGTGGCTAGGTCTAACCTATGTGCTTACAAACAAATTCAAAATCTAAATGATTTGGTTTCACATCAAAAGTGCACTGATAAAAACTCTCTTCACATCTATATCCTTAGAGAAATGCATTTATTTCAATATTTGGGCTTCATTATATCTTGATTAGGTCATTAAGAGTGTTTTTTAAAAATTTTGCAAGGACTATAATATTATATTATATATTATGTACAACATCTATATATATATATATATATATATATATATATATATATATATATATATATATATATATATATATATATATATATATATATATATATGTTAATGGTTAGTATATTACATTTACCAAGCCATGGTCAACAAAAGTATTTGGAGCCCTCATTCATTTGAAGTAGTAGTGTTTTTGCATATGTTAGTAACATTGCATGCACATTTTTCACTTTTGTACACATATCCATAGAAATATTTATTGCAACTTGCATATATTGAAGCTTATTTATGGGCATGTCTACTTTCATGGACATTTGACACACCATGTTAAACTCTAAACCCTCAATTTACAACTTTAAAATTTTATCTAAAAGTTCAATTATTTAAACAAAGGAAGGATCTTGCTAGAATGAACCTTTGTTCTCAATGGATATTCTCATCATGAAAATCTACCTTCAAGCTCCTTCGAATTCACTTTCACCTCTTGAATGTTTGGGAGCTTAAGGATATCCCAATAGTGCATAGACTATAATAACCTATGCTCATATACTACAATAATCTTAAGATTTTTGTGAGGTGCCTCCTCCAACAAACTCAGAGGAGTCCTCTAGTACTCGACTGAAAATCATATCCATGGACATCACCATCGCGTCTCCCCATGGGAAACCTTGGACTTAGTTGAGCATGGGAATCTCAGTTCTACTTCACAGGGAAAGCATGGGCAAGTCACCACTAACATCAATCTAATGCCCACCTAAGAAAGACCACTTTGTAATCAATCAAAGGCAAGAGTGAGGTTAACACCGCACTTGGTTCAAAGAGAGTGAGAGACGGGGGAGAGTGTAACTGGATCCCCCTACCCATGAGGTAAAATCTCAGCTCCGGTCCCCCTAAAATAGTGTTAAACCTGGTAACTAATCCTATTGGTATTGGGAGGGTCACAATTTAATCAGCTCTATCTAGTGTTGGAAAGTTACCCAACTTATTGGGTCCACCCTATCATAGGTGTCCAATCATCAGGATCAAATCCTCCCACTTTTCTCGATGGGTTTGCTTAGTTTTCTAATTGGCAAAGCATACTACCACACTATTTGGACATATAAAATCAACTTCTTTTTATTACTCCATTAAATTAGGTTCGTTAAACTTGATCTTTAGCACATAACAAACAATTCAAAAATCAAATACTTTATTTCACCTTCACTCCGTAGAGTGATTCAAAACCATCTTTCCGCAGAAAGACACCGTCCAACCTAGGATAGGACCTTCCAATCCCTCAAGATTGGGCTATATGTGATCGCACTCCATCCACGCTCAATAGGCAATTTACTGGCTCAAAGCCCCTCTAAGCTTTCCTAAGCCTCCGGAGCCATCCTACATAACATGGGCCCTTACCACTTGGCCTTTTGCCCTCTCAAGTGCTAGAGTAATCAAAAACCAAAAACACCTACCTCCCTCGGGACCATAGGACCCCACCTGTAGGTGAGTTTTTCCACACTCCATAGAGTGTAAGGGAGCATTGGATTGGGGACTCTAATGTCCTGAACCACCACAATCCACAACTCGTCTGGTTGTGAAAGCCCAGAATCATAAGAGCTATAACTCATCATTTACAAATCCAAAAGCAGTCATAACCATAAGACACTTTTACATAGTTGTCAATGTGATGCATAGAATTTATCCCCTTCATCAATTTCTGTGTTCCTTTCTAAAAAGCATTTGATAATACTAACATGCTTTTACAAGTCTAAGTAAGTTCTAACTAATCATGATCCTTTTCTTGTATACTAACCTGATTATCTCTATTTGGCCATCCATCATGATTACAATTTATAGCCACAACCTCCATTTGTTGTGAGGTGGTTGGTTCTTTAGTTTGAATGGGTTTAGGGTTAACTTCCGCTTGTGCTTCAGCATCGTTTTGAGTTCCCTCAACAGTAGTGACGACCACTTCCTCGTGTTGGGGAGCTCTTTGAGTGTGACCTTTCTCAGCATCTCGACATCTCTTAGGAGCTATGGAAGAAGCTTGATGGGTTCGAGCAGCGCTTCCACGTAAGAGTGGAGAGAGAGAGAGAGAGAGAAAGAGAGGTTCGGATGATTGCAGTAGAGCTTCGTTGCATCGATAGCAACAAGGAGACTTTTTCATGGATCATTGTGTGTTCCTTGACGTGACGTTCTACCCCTTTTTTTATAATAATGAGGGGGGGAGGTGTAAAAGAGAGGGCACCTACTTTTTAGCATTTTTTATGATATCATCGACGACAAAGAGAGAACGCTTTCTTTTAGTATTTTTGACGATGTCATTGATGATGTCAAGGAGGGGCTCCATTTTTGTAGCGCAAAGATAAAAATTAACGAATATGTGGGCAAGGACGCACTACACACTGCGTGGGCGTCACTCCAAGGTGCACGACCAAGGTGGTGACCAAGGCATAGACCTTGGCATCTTGGCCTTGGTATACTTGGCAATGGGCTACGAAGGCTTCGTTGGCACTGTTGGCTGTGTGTGAGAAGCTCCCACTAGCTTATAGGAAAATCTTCCTGCGAGGTCACCCATCTCGGCAGCGTCGTCACCCAATTGCACTTAACTACCAAGTGACTATCCATTAGGCTAGTTCTTTTTGTTGTTCTATACTACAAACATAGTTTTAATAAGCTAGGCTTGGGAGGGTTTTCCAAGTATTTTTTAACATGAACTAGCATATAATACCTTATTAATAATAACAATTATCTTCATAAGTACAACCAATTTTATTTTTAAAAATGTGCAACATAAATCAATTTTCTTTGGAATGTATATGCACATTGTTTATTAAAATAAACTAAGTAATGGGGACATTGCATTCTTTCCTCCTTAGAGAAATCGAAATGTCCCCATCTTGAGAGAAACTGGGGGTATTCTTCCATAAGGGTTGCCTCATCGACCCAAGTGGCATCTTCTTTAGGATAATCCTTCCATTGTACTAGGTGTTCTCTTAGAATTCGATTTCTTAGAGGTTTCTCCCTTGTATCTAGAATCTTCTCGGGTTGCATTTTCAGAATTCTTTGGGCAAACATGATTATTTTTTTGTCATTAAGCACATGATCGGGGTTTGCTACATAAGGTTTTTCTAGGCTTACATGAAATACATTGTGAATCTTGAGATGGGGTGGCAATTTAAGCTTGTAAGCTTGCCTTCCCATTACTTTGGTGATAATGAACTCTTATCGGGCCTTAACCTTAGAAACACCATGTCACCTTCCTTGAATGTTCTTATGGATCTTTCAAGATCTGCATAGGACTTTTGCCAATCTTGAGCATCTTGGATGCCATGTCGGATCAATTGGATCTGTTGGTCCATCTCTTCAAGCATAGCCTTAGAAGCCTCTACCTTGAGAGTGGAATCTGAGAAGTTTAGAGGTGTACGACATTCTTGCCCAAACAAGGCTTGAAATGGTGACATCTAGATTGTTTGTTGAAAGGCAGTGTTATAAGAAAACTCCACCAAAGGTAAATTTTCAATCCACCGTTTCGGTTCTTTGCCACAATAAGACCTTAGAATATCTTCAATGGTCTAGTTCACCCTCTCAGTTTGGCCATTAGTTTGAGGATGATAAGTGGTATTGAAGCATAACTATGTTCCAATTGTGTAGAATAGGCAAGTCCAAAACTTAGACGTGAACCTAGAGTCTTGGTCACTAATTATGCTCTTTGGCAATCTATGTAACCTAAATACTTCTTTGATAAAGACTCGAGCAATGTCAGATGACTTATAGGTTGTTTTGACTGGGATCAAGTGTACAACTTTTATCAGTCTATCAACCACTACCATGATGGAATCATATCCACTAGCAGTAGTAGGTAATTCAACAACAAAGTCCATACTTATTGACTCCCATTTCATTTGTGGAATGTCCAAGGTTTGTAACTATCCAGGCATCTTGATCCTTTCCACCTTGACTCTTTGACAAGTCAAGAATTGAGTTACGTACTTTAATACATCCCTTTTTAATCATGGTCAGTGATAGCTCTTACGAACTATGCTGAATGTCTTGGCATACCCCAGATGTCCTGCAATGGGGCTATCATGTGCTTCCCTTAAGATCTTGGCCTTCACTTTTAGTCCTTTTGGGACACAAAGGCAATCTTGGTAACATAGAAAACCATTGCTGACATGATAATCCTTAATCTTAGACCTTTCTTTGTCAGAGCTTTCTCCTTGAAGAACCTTAGCCATGAGTCCCTCATATTCATTATCTTGAGAAATAGCTTGGCATAAAAGCTCAAGTACAAGGTTATCAGGTATGGATACTGTTCTTAAGCTTCAAACTTCTACAACGCTGTTAAGAAAAGCTTTTTGGCTTAATGCCTCTACAACAACATCAGCCTTCCCTAGATTATATTTGATTTTAAAATCAAACTCTTTCAATATCTATATCCATCTTCTTTGCGTCATGTTTAGGCCAGCTTGGGCCAAGGTCCACTTTTAAGACTTTTATGATATGTCACTAAAGTGAATTCCTTTCCCAATAGATAGTGTCTCCATAGTTTCAAGGCATGGATTACTGCGAGTAACTCAAGGTCATGAGTAGCATAGTTGGACTCATAGGGTTTCAATTTTCTGGAAGTATAGGCCATTGGTCTTCCTTCTTGTACTAGCACCCCACCGATTGTAAGTCCACTTGCATCAGTGATCACCTCAAATGGTTGATTGTGAAAGGGAGCGACAAATCGAAGGTTGGACTCGAGAGCTATGGCACGAGAGCAAGAGCAAGAAAGAGAGAGACTGGAAATGGGAACTCCAACAGTCACAATGTGTGACCGGGCCTTCCTTTATTCAAACTGTAAATAAAAGAATAAATAATAAAGTGACCATGGCATGCGCCTGCCACCTGCAGTGTGCTATGGCGGTGACTGTCAGTATAGTAATACACGGGCGGCTAGGCAGAGGTGCCTTTACCCCCAACAACCTCCCACTTAAAGGTGAATCTACCCCAGTGAGGAGTGAAAAGAAAAAGAAAAAAAGATAGTCCAACATGTACACATGTACAACAAGATGAGGAAAGACGTCATCTCATCCCACGCCCATCAACCTCCTGAGGAAGGCAAAGCGCTCTGTAGAGAGTCTTTTTGTGAGCAGATCTACAAGATTCTGGTCAGTCAAGATCTTGACAAGATCAACAAACTTATCCTCAATGACCCCACGTATGAAGTGATACCTCACCTCAATGTGCTTCGTCTTCGCATGGAAAACCGGATTCTTGGCTAACTGAATAGCACTCATAGAATTCGAATGCAGTGTAGGGATAGCATCAATACCAAGGTCAATAACTAAACGACCCAATCAAATGGCCTCCTTGCAAGCCTCGATGGCTACAACATACTCGGCCTTTGTAGTAGAAAGGGCTGTGCATTTTTGCACCCTGGACATCCAAGAAACAGCACCTCCAGCATAGGTGAATACATAGCCGGAAGTGGACTTCCTACTATCTGCATGTCTTGCATAATCAGAGTCACTGTACCCCATGACTCCTGTATCCTAGCTGCCATAGCATATGCATATATCTGCAGTGCCCTTTAGGTACCTCATGATACCCTTCACGGCATCCCAATGCTTCTTGCCAGGGGTAGCCATATAGTGTGCCACAACACCAACTGCAAAGGCAATATCTGGATGAGTGGCTATCATGGCATACATAAGACTGCCCACTGCTGATGCATAGGGAATCTTGGCCATCTCGGCCCTCTACTCATCTGTCTGCGAACAATCATCCTATGATACCTTCACATAAGAAGCCAATGGATAGCCAATAGGCTTTACATCTTGCATGCAGAAGTGCTCAAGGACTTTATGAATGTACTTTCTTTGTGACAAGTAGAGGAGTCCCTGATGCCTGTCGCATCTAATGCGCATACCAAGTATGTGAGCGGCTTGTCCCAGATCTTTCATCTCAAAGCTCTTCTTAAGCTGAGCCTTAAGAGTATCTAGCTCATCATGAGCTTTCCCTGCTATCAGCATATCATCCACATAGAGTACCAAAATCAATAAAGAACCATCACGGCTGTCTTCGTGTAAAGACACGGATCCATAGCACTCTTGTTGTAGCCCTGTGACTGCATAAAGGCATCAAACTTATGATACCACTCCCTAGGTGCCTGTTTCAAGCCATAAAGACTTTTCTTCAATTTGCACACTAGGTGCTGCCTGCCAGGTTCTGCAAAGCCCTTAGGCTGCTCCATATAAATCTCATCATGCAACTCCCCATGTAAGAAAGCCGTCTTGACATCCATCTGGTATAAATCAAAGTCAAGCTAAGTAACCAAAACCAAGACTAAGCACAGGGTGGTCATCTTAACCACAAGAGAAAAGACCTCATCAAAGTCCACACCATGCTCCTCCTTAAATCCCTTTGCTACCAATCTAGCCTTGTATCCTAGCTTGGGGTGTCCAGGGGTACTTTTTAGCTTGTACACCCACTTGCATGGCAAAGCCTTCTTGCCCGTAGGCAAGGAAACCAAACCCCAAGTGTCATTCTTATGCAGGGAGTCTATCTCAGACTGCATAGCCCTCTCCCAGGAGTGGCTGTCACCCCTGCGCATAGCCTCATCATAGGTGAAAGGCTCTCCTACATCTATAACCAAGACATAATGCATCGAGGGCTGAAATCTATCAGGTGGACGTTTGTCTCTACTAGACCATCTCACGGCAGGTTCTATTGCCTGCCCAACTGCCTGTCCAACACCCTAACCATGAGCATCTGTTGTAGCTGTAAGCTGTCCAACTGGCAGCTCCTCTTGAAATATGATCCTATGGATCTCAATAACTCTCTCAGGTTGCCTATGCATTTTGTCTTCATGGAAGACTACATCATGACTGTGGATAACTTTCCGCGCTTGCGGATCCCAGAGACAGTAACCCATCTTGCCTGTATCCCCATAACCAAGGAAAATACATTTGAAACTATTGGGATCCAGCTTACTTTTCTTGTCCCTGGGCACATGGCAAAATGCCTCACATCCAAAGATACAGAGATGTGCATAAGAGGGAGGTTTTCCAGTCCATACCTCCTCTGCAACCTGGAAATCCAAACCACTAGAGGGTGATCTGTTTATGACATGCACAGCTGTACTAACTGCCTCAGCCCAAAAGCTTTATGGTAGGCCTGCATGGCTAAGCATATTGCGTACACGCTCCTGGATGGTTCTATTCATCAGCTCAGCCAAACCATTCTGGGGGGGGGTGTAGGGGGCGGTCCACCGACGCTTAATACCCCTCTCATCACATAACTGCTCAAAAGTACGTGAGACATACTCACCCCCATTATCTATCCTTAGGCATTTTAGCCTATACCCAGACTGGTTCTCAACCAATGCAAGCCATCTCTAAAATACACCCAAGACATCGAATTTCAGCTTAATGGGATAAGCCCAAACTTTTCATAAAAAATCATCTATGAATGTAACAAAATACTTTGCACCACCCATAGACTGACAAGGCATGGGCCCACAGACATCCAAATGTACCGATGCCAAGGGCTCCCTCATGCGTAGCCTACCAGACTTCTTATGCGTAGACCTAGTCTGCTTGCCATAAAGACAATGCTCACATGAATCAAAACATGCATAATCAAGGGGCAGTAAGTACTGCAAACCAGAAAGCATTTCTATTCCCTTCAAAGATATATGGCCCAAACGGGCATACCAAAGAGATACATGTGGGATAGAACCCACAGACAAAGCATGATCAAGGGAAGAAGCTGATACAATCAAGGGGTAGAGACTGCCAGCCTTGGCACCTCTCGCAATCACAAGTCTGCCACGAGTGATCTTCCATGCAAAGTCTCCAAAACATACATGATATCCAGCGTCATCAAGATGTCCAGCTGACATGAGACTGCATGTCAAAGCAGGTATATGACGTACATCCTACATAACAAAACTGCTACCAGAAGGAAACTACAGCCTAACATCACCAATGCCCACAATATCAAGAGAGCTATCATCACCCAAGCGCACAGAACCCGAAACAGTACGGTATGAATGAAACCACTCTCAGCAAGGTGTCACATGAAAGGACGCACCTGAGTCCAAGAGCCAACACTTTGCATACATAGAGTGTATCTCTATCATCTGTGAAGCACTAGAAGAAGCTGCTAGGATATAATCATCATCATCAACATTCTCAAGCTGCATGACATTGATCTCTTCAATTTTAACACTGGACTTTGCAGGTACTATGCTGCGATCAGAAGACTTATCCTACACTTTGTCTTTCCCCTTATCTTTTTGCCTTTCATTGCGCAATTCATGGCATTGTGGCCTAATATGGCCCTTTTTCCCACAATGGTGACAAGTAACATATGCATTCCTGTCACACGGGATTTGCTACGTGACTTCCCACGAGAGTTGTACCGAGATTTATGGGAATCCCATCCACGGCCACTACCACTGCCATGCTTTTCATATCCATCATTCCTGCCTCTAACTGTCATAGCATGAGACACACGAGAGGCATCCAAATTCTTACGATTAACCTCTTCTTGCAGAAGAGCACTCTCAACATCATATAATTTCAAGGTAGCAGTAGAGGCACATAATGCAATGCGAAATACATCCCATGACTCATTAAGAGTACCAAGCAAGAAAAGAGGAGTGACATCCTTTGCAAAAGTGATGTCCTGGGAAGTCAAGTTCTTGAGTACAGCATGGAACTAGCTCAAGTGAGCAAACATAGTCACATTCTCCTTCATACGCAGATCCATAAGCTACTTCAGTCAATACATCTGACTCGCTGGACTTTTCTTGTCATAGAGATTTTTTATCTTTTCCCACAACTACCATGCACTCTATTCTTCCTAAAAGACATTATAGTGAACCTGTTTTGTGAGAGACAGTACAATAGTGGACGCATAACTCATCAAGCTCAAGCCATTCCTCACCTGGCATAGTTGCATGCGGACGCCCGCGTAACCTCAAAGGTTTGATCTGCGATTTCTGCACCAACACCTGCCAAATCTGGCTCTTTCAATAAGAGTAATTCATACCATCAAGCTTAATGATATTGAAAATAGCATGATTAGTGGACGAACTCACCATAATGCAGGCTGGAAGATTGTAGACAATTCAAAATTGCTTGCTGTTTACTACAAAAAATCACCAAAAAATCACCAAAATCGAGGAAAAATGGTGAAGAAAGTGGAACCAAAGATGTTGCCCACCAAGTACTAGTGAAAGTACACCATTTCAGAGTGTTTCAGCATGAAAAATCCATGTCAGTCCATACATATATGCTTGTTGTAATAAATTTTAAATTTCAGTAAAAGAGAGCTAACAGTGCCAAAATCGGATCCCAAGGCAATCAGATACTGCCAAGACCAAAGCCGACATCATGTGGGAATAGCATAAGCATATGCATATGACAGTCAATAAGCATGAATCCAATACCCAAGTATCTCATACAAACATCTGCCACCAGTGAGTAGGCGCACCCCCTAGGCAACGGGGCAAAGTGTTCCTGCCACTACCAAAACTTGACACAAGTAGGTGTCAGCTCACAAAGATACGGATCCAAAACTAAGACTTAGCTCATAAGCATACAGTGAACCAAGACATATGATGTATCATCCCAAAATGTAAGAAGTCCCAAAGTCTGAAGTGTCTGTAATAACTGTTCAATAGCATGTAACGGCTCAATGCATAAAAGTACCACCTGCTCAATGTTTGATAAGCATTCAAGAATGCTCCCACTGGCACAAAAGCCGTATGTACGAGCTCAAAAGCTCAAGCCAAGGCAAGACACAGTGCCAATGACATAAGTCCAAGACAATACATCAATAGTACATCCCGAACATGTAGGTCGTAGAGCATCCGTATGTAGCATCCATAAGCATGTAAGACATCAAGTACATCCCAAGATACAACTCTGGCAAGCCAATAAATAGCTCAAGTAAGCTCTGAGAATCCAAGGTCAAGCCAAGACCGAGCTCCAATAGCAATAGGCTCCAAACAATGTAACTAGCATGTAGTAATGGCATAGGCTAAGCATGTCAAGACCGGTCAGACATAAGCAACATACATGCCATAATTACATCTAAGACGGAGCATCTAAATGCTTTGCAAAGCAAGCTCAAGCTCAACCAACGATCCTGAATCAAAACCAAGCTCTATGTCGAGCCCTAAGTGTCAATACATCACCATATATGCCCGAAACATAGCCTGAAAAGTATAGGCATAAGTATACATGACTAAAATGATTTCAGCCCAACTGTGTACAGCAGTGATTTACTGTTCAAAACTGAGAATTTCAACACCAAAATCAGCTCCAAATGGTTGCCAAACAATAGGCATACCTTCCCCTAACATCCGGGCATCAAACGGGACCAACTGGGCATCAAATAACAATGCCAAACAAGCTGTAGCATCAAATGTCAGTGTAACATTGTCATTAACTTCCTGTGGACTGTTATGACAGTCCCAAAATAGTGTTAAATCAGTCCAAATGCTATGCCAATACATCAATCATCAAAACCAAGCATCAAAGCATGTTCATATGCCCGAAATGGAGCCTTTCCAAGTGCCAATGGAGGGGGAGAGCTGTTGTTGTGATTGTCAATGCTGAAGACACATATGGGAGGACTGCATGATTCTGCCAACTATAAATGCTGGTCCTGGGGATGCAAAAAATGGTGGCCAAGCTTTGGAGGGGTCCAGTGAAAGCCAAGGAAGGCCTTAAACAAGCTCCAGTAAGTCTTGTTCAAAGGCAAGTGAGATATGAAGCAAAGGAGCTTCAATGGTGGCTGCCCCAATCTTGTTTACAGCCTATAAGACCTAAGAATTGAAGTAAACCCTGAAGAAAATGATCAAATACCTTTGATGTAATGCCGTGAAGGTGCCCAACAATGCCGGGAAGGTGCTTGGGAAGCCAAGGAGTGACGGGAGCTCAAAGGTGTTGATTATGGCTGCTGGGAAGGAGACCCAATGCAAATAGGGAGTCGATGGGATGTTGAGAATGCCATGAACCAAGCTCAAGAGTCAGAAAGCAAAGCTCTGATACCAGTTGAAAGGGAGCGACGGATTGAAGGTTGGACTCGAGAGCTATGGTGGAAGAGCAAGAGCAAGAAAGGGAGAGACTAGAAATGGGAACTCCAACAGTCACAATGTGTGACCGGGCCTTCCTTTATTCAAATTGTCACTAAAAGAATAAAGTGACGATGACGGGCAACTACCACGAGCAGTGTGCAGTGGTGGTGACTGTCAGTATAGCAATACACGAGCGGCTAGGTAGAGGCACCTTTACCCCCAACAGATTGAAGTTAGGGAGCTTTAATACAGGTGCAGTGGTTACACCTTCTTTAAGCTTATCAAAGCTTTCTTGATGCTCATTGGTCCAAATGATTACTATATTTTTCTTTAAAATATTTGTCAAGGGTACAGCAATGAGGGAATAATCATTGATAAAGATTTGGTACCATCCTGTTAGTCCCAAAAATCCTCGAATTTCTTTTACTATCTTAAGTATTGACCATTCTAGGATATCTTTTACTTTGGCAGGGACTACAGAGATTACATTAGCGGAAACAATGTATCCAAGATATTCAATCCCGTCAGTGAGAAATACGCATTTAGTCATCTTGGTATAGAGTTGATTTTCACGAAGTGTTACTAGGGCAATCTTTACATGACCTTCATGTTCCTCTATTGATTTGGAGTATACTGGTATATCATCAAAGTATACTAGTATAAAATCATCTAGATATGGTCAAAAGATGTCTTGCATTAGATGATTGAATGTAACTAGGGTATTATTCAAACTGAATGGCATGACTAAAAATTCATAATGACCATACCTAGTGCTGGAGATTAGTCTTTGGAATATCTTGTTCCTTGATTCGAATTTGATAGTATATGAACCTTAGATCAATCTTGGAAAAAACCTTGGCTTCATATAGGTGATCTAAAAGTTCATCTATCCTAGGTATGGGGTACTTGTTTTTTATCCTAACATGGTTTAGTCCTCTGAAGTCAATGCAGAGTCTAAGTGTTCCATCCTTCTTTTTCTGGAAGAGGACAGGCACTCCCCAAGGTGAGTTACTTGGGCAGATAAATCCTTGCTCTATCAATTACCTCAGTTATTCCTTAAGCTCAATAGCTTTAGGAATAGACATTTTGTACGGTCATTTTGACACTGGCTCACCTCCAGGAATCAATTTTATTTCATGATCAACCTCATGATTTGGAGGCAGTTGAGTCAATTCTTCTAGAAAAAATCCTCGAAGTCATTAATCCAAGAAGGTAGAGTGCCTTCATTAGACTTTTTGACCTTATTCAACTGGATCGTGTAGATTGGTTGACCTTTCTTCAATCCCTTCCTAAGTTGACTTGCCTTAGCTAGTTGGGACTCTAGTTCTTCCAGCTTTCCCATATGCCTTTACGCTTTCTCGTTCCAAGTCTTGAAATATTATTTCCTCTTCAACACATACAATGTGGGCTTTATTTTTCTTGAGCCAATCCATTCCCAGAATGCAATTGTAGCATCCTAGTGGCAGGATTCAAAATTCTACTTCAGTTATATGGTTGTCTAACTCAAATTGAAGTTTCCCTATAGTTTCGACTGAGGCAATTTCCTTTCCACTAGCCAATTCTACTATCATTTTCCTTGTCCCCCTAGATTCTAAATGCAATCTTTTAACTCTATTGGGTGCAAGAAAGGAATGCATGCTACTACAATCAATTAAGATTATGAACAACGTACCCTTGTAAGTAGCTAGAGATTGAATTACTGAACACTGGTGGTCTACTCCTTTCCTTTCCATGGCAGCATGAATGGATCCTCTTTCAATTTCTTCACCTAACGTGCATTCCTTGGGTTGTCCAATCATGGTATTTACACGAGCACCAACTATTCTTTCACGTCCATGGTCTAGGTTGTTATTGCTATTCCCTTAGCCTCTTCCACCAACCTGGTTTGGGCTAGGATTTTGAGGACGGTTAGGACAATTTGCCCCTAGGTGTCTAATTCTTCCGCACTAGTAGCAATGTCTGATTCCTATCCCATTTGGTCCTTGGGTGATTGCATTAGCTCCACCATTCCCTTTGGCATTGGCCATGTCGACAGCACAGTTTGGGTAGCCCCTTCCATAGTTGTTTATTGGACGGTTCCTTTGGCCATTTCGAGTAATTTCCTTGGTCATAGGTTTTGCTCACATAAGAGCATCTTCGAGAGTCATTGGTCTCATTGATTAAAGGTGAGAGTCCAAAGGTGGATTTAGTCTTTGGCAGAACCTTGCAATTTGCTCTGAGACATTGTCATTGGGGGTGCATATTTACGCAGACTCACAAACTTAGAATAGTATCCTTCCAAGGTTAGGCTCAATTTTCGTAAGTTGTAAAATTCATTCATCTTGATTGATTCAAAAGATGGGGGAAGATAACGTCCTTTCACAACTTCTTTGATCTCCTCCCAAGTTTGGGAAGCTTATGTTACCCCTTTATCTCGTCAAAACTGTTTCCATCAAAGCTTAGCTTTGCCGAGCAGTCATGGACTGATTTGCGGCAATAGTTTCAATGGCTAGGAAATAGTTGTCCAAAGCCTCAATCCACACTTCTACATCTTGCTCCACCTTGGATCTTTCACCGCTAAACCTAGGTGTTGGTGTCTCCTTGAGAAGAAACTTCTTCTCTTTTGGAGTTCCTTGTATGTTTCATCAATTTGCACCAGTTGGTGATTGTGATTATCTATGTAACTTCTTTGTTACAAAATGAGGTGGTTTGGCCTTTGTTTCTATGAATCAATAAGATTTTTGGGAGATTCGGATACTCTAGAAGCTCATAAATTTTTTTATTTTTTTATTTTTTTGACTTTACACTCCTGATGAGGGTTATCCTATCGAGAGGAATAACCTTTGTATATTAGTCATACATCCAATGATGTAGGGTCTTGTCTCCCCATTAATTGTCACAATATCATTAACTCTATGTTCTTCAAATAAGAAACAGTGAACTAGTTTTAGTTCTTCAAGCCATTCCAACAACTTGAGATGGACTTTCATATCTTCGTACAAAGTTGAGTCTAAGTACAGGTAAGGGTTGTCCCGTCCCCTTTTTTTTGGCCTCTAGTTGTAGCCCCTTTGTAAACTTAAACAACTCCATAGACGAGTCTTCTCTAAGATAGCCATTATGCTCTCTCTTAATTCCAGCATGTTTGATTGCTAATAAGCAGTGGAATACATGATCTCAAAATCACTCACATAAAGTGTACTTCATCGTTAACTTATCAAAGCAGTTCAACTATCATCATAAGCTCATAACTCATGCTCTTCAAAAATAATAACGAGACTTTATATTTATGAAAAGTATTTACAAAGATGTATTGATCATACTATGATCTACCAATACATCATCTCATGGATCCTTTCCTCATGAAAAGTATCAAGGTCTATATTCTCATATCTTGGGAGATTCTCATGTACATGGAAAAACAACATAATGTGGTGGATCTTGGGGATAACCAAAATATCCTCTACCAAAATAAGGCCTTCTTGGTACTACAACAACTCTCTCGGGTGGTACCATTTGTAACATTTTCCAATATACCCACAAGATTTCAAATACAGGCTCATCCCCAATGTCTAGTAACCATTTAGCAAAGGCACTGAACAAAAGATATATCTTAACTATCCTTAGTTGTTCAGCCCACTGAACCCTCCATAGTTCATAATGAAGAAGGTTGTTATGCCCATAGTATATCTCCATATGTGACCTTTTCCTTGGCCAGAAATCTCTCATGTACCATGAGTTAGGAGAAGGTTGCAAAACAATTGAAGGAATAAAGATCATCTCCATTATCTCAAATATAGCCTTGCGATATGAGAAATTATTCAACCTTAAGGCTACTTGATACATGATGGGAAAAATATCCTACAAATGTGTAGCTTTCTCATCACTAAGTTCTTGATGAGCACAATGCGTATGCTAGTGTTAGTGCAAGATATTCAACAACAATTGTCTTCAAAAACAAGTGTGGTTATTTTATTAATTCATTTTATACGTAGACAACTTAGCCTTACACTAAAGGCTTTTTTGAAACCTAGGCTCATCTGAAACCTAGGCTCTGATACCATGTGTGAGGTGCCTCCTCCAACAAACCCGGAGGAGTCCTCTAGTAGTCGATTGAAATTCATATCCATGGACATCACCATCCTATCTCCCCATGGGAAACCTTGGACTTAGTTGAGCATGGGAATCTCAGTTCTACTTCACAAGGGAAGTGTGGACAAGTTGCCCATAACAGCAATCTAATGCCCACCTAAGAAAGACCACTTTGTAATCAATCAAAGGCAAGAGTGAGGTTAACACCGCACTTGGTTCAAAGAGAGTGAGAGACGGGGGAGAGTGTAACTCGATCCCCCTACCCATGAGGTAAAATCTCAGCTCTAGTCCCCCTAAAATGGTAATAAACCTGGCAACTAATCCTACTGGTATTGGGAGGGTCACAATTTAATCAGCTCTATCTAGTGTTGGAAAGTTACCCGATTTATTGGGTCCACCCAACCATAGGTGTCCAATCGTCAAGATCAAAGCCTCCTACTTTTCTCAATGGGTTTGCTTAGTTTTCTAACTGTTTGGACATATAAAATCAACTTCCTTTTATTACTCCGTTAGACTAGGTTCGTTAAACTCGATCTTTAGCACATAACAAACAATTCAAAAATCAAATACTTTATTTCATCGTCACTCCGTAGAGTGATTCAAAACCGTCTTTCCGCATATTGACACCATCCAACCTAGAATAGGACCTTCCAATCCCTCGAGATTGGGCTATATGTGATCACACTCCATCCACGATCAATAGGGAATTTACTGGCTCAAAGCCCCTCTAAGCTTCCTTGAGCCTCTGGAGCCATCCTGCATAACAGAGGCACTTACCACTTGGCCCTTTGCCCTCTCAGGTGCTAGAGTGATCAAAAACCAAAAACACCTACCTCCCTCGGGAGCATAGGACCCCCACCCGCAAGTGAGTTTTTCCACACTTCGCAGAGTGTAAGGGAGTATTGGGTTAGGAACCCTAATGTCCCAAACCACCACAATCCACAACTCGTCCGGTTGTGAAAGCTCGAAATCATAAGAGCCATAACTCATCATTCACAAATCCAAAAGCAGTCATAACCATAAGACATTTTTACACAGTTCTCATTGTGATGCATAGAATTTATCCCCTTCATCAATTTCTGTGTTCCTACCTAAAAAGAATTTGATAATACTAACATGCTTTTATAAGTCTAAGTAAGTTCTAACTAATTGTGATCCTTTTCTTGTATACTAACATGATTATCTCTATTTGGCCATCCATCATGATTACGGTTGATAGCTGCAACCTCCATTTGTTGTGGGGTGGTTGGTTCTTCGGTTTGAATGGGTTCAAGGTTAACTTTCACTTATGCTTCAGCATCGTTTTGAGTTCCCTCAACAGTAGCAACAACCACTTCCTCGTGTTGGGGAGCTTTGTGAGCGTGACCTCGCTCGGCATCTCAACATCTCTTAGGAGCCATGGAAGAAGCTTGATGGGTTCAAGCAGCGCTTCCACATAAGAGGAGAGAGAGAGAGAGAGAGAGAGAGAGAGAGAGAGAGAGAGAGAGGTTTAGCTGATTATAGCAGAGCTTCATCACGTCAATAGCAGCAGAGAGAATTCTGCATGGATCATTGTGTGTCCCTTGACGTGACACTCCACCCCTGTTTATATAGTAGTGAGGGGAGGGAGGTGTAAAAGAGAGGGTGCATGCTTTCTAGGGTTTTTTTATGATGTCATCAACAATAAAGAGATAACACTTTCTTTTAGTGTTTTTGATGATGTTAGGGAGGGGCATCACTCCAAAGTCATGTGCATGGGCGTCACTCCAAGTCACTCCAAGGCGCACGACTAAGGCGGTAACCAAGGCATACACCTTGGCACCTTGGACTTGGCATACTTGGCAACGGGCTATGAAGACTTTGTTGGCACCATTGGCTACGTGTAAGAAGCTCCCACTAGCTTGTAGGAAAATCTTCCCGGGAGATCACCCATCCCACTAGTGTCATCACCGAAGTGCACTTAACTGCCGAGTGACTATCCACTAGGCTAGTTCTTTTTGTTGTTCTATACTACAAACATAGTTTTAATAAGCTAGTCTTATGAGGGTTTCCCAAGTCTTTTTTCCATAAATTGGCATATAATACCTTATTAATAATAACAATTATCTTCATAAGTAGAGCTAGTTTCATTAAAAAATTTAAATGTGCAACATAAATCAATTTTCTTTGGAATGTATACGCACATTGTTTATTAAAATAAACTAAGTAATGGGGACATTACAATTTTAATGATTATACTAACAAAATAGTTGTTAAATGGAAACCACATCATATTGGCATATGATATGGCATAAAAAATGTGCATACACACACACACACACACACACACTCCATTTGCATTGAACCTTCCATAGCTTATGGGGCATCTCTAATATTGATACATTTTATACCAACACTTATTCCCACCTTGCAACAATTCACTTTATTTGGGCATCTTTTGTATGATGTAAGCCTTGGCTATTTGAAGACTAAATGATGCTTCGATATTTTGTTTTGTGCAAGTTTTATGTGCTAACAATCTAAAGTGAAGTTTCAACATTTTCTTGTTCTTTTGCAAGCATACATTAGGTTGGTGTGCAAAAATAATGACAGAGGATGGGTGTCGTTTATATATTACAAGAAGTTTAGGGTTTGGATATAGATAATGAGAAAGGTGTTTTTATACACACACACACACACACACACGTGTGGAGAAGAGAGGGGAGTTTCAAACCATTACTTAATGAGTACCCTTAAGACCCATGTTGTAAATGATACTTGTTATCTTGTTTATAGGAGATGTGATGATGGTAACAATGTGAACATTAGGGGTAGTGTGTTTGATAATTGATGTGTTGGGCCCTACAATCCATACCTTTCAAAGAAATATGAAGCACACATCAATGTTGAGATATGTTCTTTTCGATCAAACTCAAGAAGGGTTTCTTCTCGATGGCAATGATGAGAATGTCATGACCTGTGCTTCTTGGTTGTGCTACATCAACTAAATATGGATATTGACTAGGTATTTCTTTACGTTCATTGCAATTTCTTTTATTGTTTTCTATTTTCATAAATATGTATTACTGCTAATCTTGTGTTGTATTTTGTTGTTGCACCACATAAAATGTTCAATGAAGAAGTAAGCTCCACAAGTGAGGTTTCAACTAGATCTTCATCGCCAATACATGTGAAAATGAGGACACTTGTTATCATTGATAGCAAATGCTCGCAAGAGGAGATTGTTTGAGGAGTAGATGATCATTTGTATGTGCAAGCAACTTTGTGATAACAGTCCCCCCCTTTTAAGGGTATGGGCTTTGTAGCTATACCATGGCATTGGAGCCAGAAACACCTATATAAGGAGTAGTAGTGACTTTGAGCTCTGCTTGGTTTCTACTCTACACATGATTCCTTATACTCAATGGTGAACCCTCACATATGCAGTGTCATGAGGGTATAGTCCTGATATGTGCCTCAATGTTGTATCTTTCAATATCATGAATACAAAGATTCCTTATTGATATATATTGTGTACCATTCTGCTATGCCTTTTTGTGTCCCATGACAAGTTATGACTTGAAGTCCCGTGAAGGTCTGTAACACTTGGTATCAAAGCAACTCTAGCGCGGAGTATACTAGCTCAAAAGGGAAGCAAGCTCATGGATATAGAGGATATCCTACCATGATATGTCATAGAATGCAACACAACAACCTTGCCACGACATGACACAACACAGCACAATGCCCCACATTATGATGCCCCCCCTCCCCCTGGCGTATTACGTGCTAAAAACTAATGTGTCAACAAAGTTGAGAGGGAGCCGTGGCATGATAGTGATGCATGGCATACCATTCAAGAATGACTTTGAGAGAGCTGAGGCTATGGGAGAACACTCTCTTTGAAGATGAAGATGAGCTATGTCACTAGCTCAAAATCACATACAAGAAGAAAGAGTTGCGGCTCAAATTGATCAAGTAGACAAAGAAGACTATCCAAGTGCTAATGAAGATCCACAAAGGAATAGATGTGCTATGTAATCTTGAAGAGAAGGTTGAAGAGGTGGATGAAGACCTGGAGGAGGTTGACTACCCATTGATCATGGTGTGAGAGAGCCAAGCTGCAGCAAGTGAAGAGGGCCCAAGACCTTGAAATAGAGTTGCAAGAGAAAATCATACTGAGGTGGAACTAGGAGACTACCTCTGGATTTGAAGGAGCCAAAGAGAGGGCCGAACCTTACTTGAAGAAAATGAGAACTAAAAGGGTCCAAGAGCTAAAGAAGGAAGTGAAGCCAACCAAAGAAGAACCAAAGGGCCAAGAAGAGAAGAAAATTTGAAAGAAGAAGAAGATTTATGGTTAGATGAAGATAAGGGAGAGGATAAGCTCAACCCAGATCTTGGAACATCTTGTCCCCAACAAGAAGAAGCCAACTGCTACTACCCCAACTACTACACTGAAGACTACTACCAAGAAGGCTACCCTAAAGACCAATATCTCTACAATGAATACCTTCTTGAAGGAGATGGATACTACTATCCCAAAGATTTTCCCATCAATGATCAACGATTACCACCCAGAAGGAGAGTACTGCTATACCAACTACCCCTATCTAGAACCCCAAGAGAAACACCGAGAAAATGGGGAATCAACTACAAGAAAATCTATCTTGTATCATCAACAAGCATGTTCTTCATTTTTTAATCAATCACAACAGGAAAAACAACACCAATCTTCTCAAATCTTCATGCACCATTATATAACAATTCTTCTACAGATTTACCACATGCAGACGTGAGCACAAGCTCAACCGCCAAGACCAAGGGACTGCTTATCGTTCAAGTGTTTCAAGTGAGAACTAATGGCTACCTCTCACATAGCTGATGCGCTATCCCTCTCTACAAGTGTAGTGAGCTTACCTTGATGCCTGATTGAGTTGCTTCCTCTCTCAAGCGCTTTGATAGCTCCACTATTTGTGATGCAAGCTCAAACATCCTCAAACCTCTTCCTCCAAGCTCCATCCTCCATAGCCACGTGCAAGAGAAGAGAAGAGAAGAGAAGAGACGAAGAAGAGAGGAGAAGGTGGAGAGCTTCACCTCCTAGATCCCTCACTCTCACAAGTTCACTCCCTCACACTCCATCCCTCAAGCACTCACAAGCAAGTAAGAGAAGAGAAGGAGAGAAGAAGAAGAGTCCACTTTACCACACACCAAAGAATGATCTCTCATTCACTTTTTAAACTTTATATACAAAGCCCTAAATCCCTTTTGGGTAGTCATCCCCTTATCCCCTTTTTTACATGCCCTACCATGGCCTAGGCCCTTTTTCCCATTGTCCTTCTATCATCTTAACTTCCTTCCTACCACCCATCTACCTTTACAATTTGCACGAGTGAGAGCCCAACTCTCTCAAAATAAATCACTGTGCGCATTGCGCTCTTTTACAAAAGTATTGACTTGTGTATTTTCTTGTACGCCTTTCTCCTTGATTTAGGATTTTTCGATACTTCTTGTGTTTCCATATTTTTCTTGGTGCACCTTCGTCTTCCATTCCACTTTTGCCTTAGCCTTGTCTTT
The DNA here is from genome assembly GCF_053477565.2 of Lygodium microphyllum. Lineage (NCBI taxonomy): Eukaryota > Viridiplantae > Streptophyta > Polypodiopsida > Schizaeales > Lygodiaceae > Lygodium > Lygodium microphyllum. The sequence goes on from NC_141135.1 coordinate 62,787,087, forward strand.
TTCTTTAGATTTTCTGGATTTTCCACATTGTTCATCTAAGGGTTAACATTACCCCCTCCTTAGCTGAGTGCCAATCCCATTGCTGAGTTGGACAGTGTTGCTGGGGAGGCCAAGTGGCTTTTTGAGTTTGTGTACAAGCCGTGTTGGAGAGTGTGTTGGAGGGATTTATGGAACTGGAAGGCCCTTAAGTTGCGAATGAGCCCTAGTGTTGGAGGGATTTATGGACCTTTAGAGGGATTTATGGAAGTTGAAAGGCCCTTGCATTGGATAGGATCCATGGTGTTGGAAGGATTTTTTGACCTTTGGAGGGATTTATGGAAGTTGAAAGGTCCTTGTACTAGCCCTAGTGGAAGGTGTGTTGGAGGGATTTATTCCTTTGAAATTGAAGACAAAGTTGAACGGATCCGTTGGTTGCCCCTCCATGGCTACCTTTGCCAATGTTGTTTGAAATGAGCTTCTTCATTCACTTTTTGACTGGCCTGTTGCATTTGCCCCTTGCTTTGTTGTGCCTGCATGGTGACAGGTCCCATAATATGGGGAATACATTGCATGGATGATGGGGTCTCTAGAGTTGGTGGTGGGAGCCCTTGTTTGTACCTCGAAAGAGAAGAGGGTGCACTACTTGGCCTTGCCGTGGAGTGTGGTGCTGATGCTTGTGGAATACACAATGCTAATGCACTTCCTCTTCTTAGAACTCAATCCATCTTCATTTATGTGTAACTCCTTGGTTCTTGTATACACTCTTACACTTGGCAAACACTTCCTTCCCCCTTCATAACTTGTACTGACTGGGAGATGGGTACACCCTTGGGCAAGCCCTCGGTGTGTCCCATACTTGAGGACCCAATTTGTGCATAGGGAAGGGTAGTGCATGTAGCTTAGGGTGACAGGTCTTAATCGTAGGCAAATAATACATCCCTAGGTGTGTCCTGTCCTTGATGTGCCCTAAGCGTGAAGTGGGGGATCAAAATGGGACTATGGGGTTAGGGACAGATCGTGGCCAAGACTGGGGCCACTGGGCGCACCTAACTTGAGAACCACTAGCTGTAGTGACAGTGATCGATGTGTAGCTTGCGTTTTTGTTTTTTCTTTTTGAATAAACAATTTCTTGAATTTGGAGAAGTAATACAAGATGACAAATTCATTTTCTAGGTTCGTGGGTGTGGGATGGGGAAGTTGGGGCTTTGATGATTTGTTAAGGAAGTGCATGCTTAGCATATACCCTTTTGGCCTATGCTAACATGGTCAAGAGTTTCAAGCCGAGCGGCCATGGCTACCTCTCACATAGTCGACGCGCCCTCCCTACTTATGGGATGTAATGAGCTTACCTTGATGCCCGATCGAGTACCCTCCTCTCCCATGCATGCCCGTAGCTCCACAATCCTTGAGGCAAGCTCAAGTAACCTTAATCCCTCTCCAACAAGCTCCATCCTCCATAGCCGTGCAAGACAAGAGAAGAGTAGAGGAGAGAAGAAGATGAAGAGAGGAGATGGGGAGCTTCTTCTCCTAGATCCCTCACTCTCACAAACTCACTCCCTCACTCTCTCACCCTCACTCACTCCCTCTCTCAAGCACAAGTAACAAGGAAAGAAGAAGAGAAGAAGAAGAAGAAGCTTTTTACCACACATAAGAATGAGCTTCTCATTCACTTTTGAAGTTATATACACGCCCTACTTCCCACGGGCAGTCATCCTCAATTTTTACATGGCCGGCCATGACCTAGGCCCTTTTTCTCCATTCTTTCACTTCCTAGATAGTACTACCGCCTTTCTAAGTTTACAATTTACATAGGAGAGAGCCTGGCACTCTTTTACAAGGATTTGAGATCGCCTTTGCATTTAAAGGTACGCTTTCTTGCTTTTAACTCCTCTAGACTTTGGCGGCTGCGCCTTGGACTTTTGGCATTTGTTCCCATGCTTTTGGATTTTTTTCGGACTTATTATTATTCTGGGCGTCTTCTCCATGCCTGCCCTACGCCTTTTCCTACTTCTTAGATTTTTCTATTTTCTCACTTTTTTCATGTTGCTAGTGTTGTAGTAAACATTGCCCCCCTCCTAGCCGAGTGCCAATCCCATGGCACTGATCGGTGGTAGCTTGGAAGGTGGTAGTGTTGGTGGTCGAGTGGCCTTTTGAGTTTGTATACATGCCCTTGTCGAGGACGGTATTTGAGGGATTCATCCTTGAAATTAAAAATGGTATTGAATTGGGTCCCTCTGAAAAGGTGTCTTGACAAAGATCTACTTTGTCTTGTCTTGACAAAGATCTGCCCTTGAAATTGAAAACGAGGTTGGGGCGGATCTATTGGTTGATGTGCTTTCTCCTTGATACAGCCTGATCTTAACCTGCTAGGCAAAGTTGTGCACTTCCTAAGGGGTGTGTCTGCCTCTCTATGGTGCGTACAGTGCACGTGGCGGTGGAACTGGGAGTTGGGTCGAGCGAACCTTGGGCAAGCCCATGGTGTTGTCCCACACTTGAGGACCCAATTCGTGCATCGTCATGGGTGCGATGCAGAGCTTAGGGTAGCAGGTCTGGTATTCCTACCCTTGATGTGCCCTAAGCATGAGGTGGGGAAGGGGCTAGGTGGAAACCCTAGGTGCAATGAATGTAGCACTCAAGATATTTCATGGGGAGTTCAAACCTTTGCTTTCCTCTTTCTTGCATCTTTTTGTCCTCTAGTGCCCTCTTTCTTTTCATTCCTAGTACTGGTCTCTTTTCTTTTTCTTTTCTCTCTCTCTCTCTCTCTCTCTCTCTCTCTCTCTCTCTCTCTCTCTCTCTCTCTCTCTCTCTCTCTCTCTCTCTCTCTCTCTCTCTCTCTCTCTCTCTCTCTCTGTGTGTGTTGGATGACTTATTGATCATGGCTACGACTGGAATACAAAAAGAGTTCTTATGTTGTATTCCTATCAGCATCCTCAGGTCCACGAGGTGGCCTTAGGCACTTAGTCAAAAATGTGTGACTTTGCAAATATTCTTTGATGCTAGCTCTTACCTTTAGAGGTGTTGATGATAAAAAGGGATGGTTACACATCATGAAGTGGGTACTACTCATGTCCTCTAGGAATTCCATGCAGAAGGAGGGGAGTAAGGTCACCCTCATCATGATCCTAGCCATGGCGTGACTATCGATGCCTAAGTTGATATCAAAAAAGAGTGGGGGAAGGTGGGATTCCTCAACTGTAGGCTTTTACTTAAGCAAGAACTTAATGAGCCTAAGGTAATTACATGTTACTATAAATGTCAAGTCTGGACATGAGGAGAAATCCTCAAGGAAGCAGTTGATGGATGGAAGGATATCCTCCAATCTAAAAACCAAGCATTCTTTGGGAGTCTGTGCACTGACATTGTAGATTGTTGGAAAGTCAAGGGGCCCATGAAGGTTCCTGTCATGGTTGACTCCATGTTTGCGAGGGTAAGGCTTGTAGATGGGGTTGTTCCGCTCTTCAGGCAATGAGCTGCAAAAAGTAGTCCATGCATCAAAGTTGGTATCCCAAATCCTCCTCCTCCACTTTGGTTGCACCTCATAGCCTTGGACAGTCTTGGGAACCCGGTTCTCCTTGTCCTACCAATAAATCTGTTGTGGTTCCTGCCTCCATCTAGTAACTATAATGTTTCTCTCCTCTATCCATCTGTTGGCGAGGTCATTAGCCATTCTATTGATTCTTGCCACCATCTCTAGGGATAGAACACGATCCAAAGCTCGTGGATAAGAAAAGGACAGCTCAAATGGTCATGTCTAGAACTCCCGCTGTCACCATATAGTCAATTCTTGAGACCAGTTGACGGGTTGGGGATCCTCACATATCGGCATGGGCTCTTCAGGGAGTTGTTGTGGTCATACTCTCACTCTGCTCTGGGCTTGCTTCGCAAGCTCTTGCCTTCTTCTTCGGGCTGCTATTATGTGTTCAGGAATTTGTGCCCATTCTAGCTCTTCGGATGGTGATTCACAGGCAAGGGTGGATTGGGCTCTCTGTGTTGTTCTTCCTAGAATTCTTGCTCAAAGTCCTGCCCCTCTTCCATGGCTTGCTCTATCGCTGGCTGGTCTTTAGGTGGTGGCTATTGCACTTGTCCTTCAAACCCTAATTCCCTGATCTCATCAACGAAAAGGCGGGCTTGCCGTAGGTAACTGTATTGTTGTGCCGTAGTAATACGTGTGCCGGTTGGAAGGGTGTGTTCTTGAAGGCCATATCTCAAGGCACGAGATGTCAATTCTAACTTCCTCTTCATCCTTTCCATTGAGTCCTCACCTTCAACTTGGATGGCATTCAACACCGTGCTCAGGAAGGCTTGTCTCTGAGTGCCTGAGCACACTTCGGCAGCCTCTGCTCTTGATTCCGTGAAGACTCTTTTGCATTCACTCACCGCCAAGTGTTCTGTTAGTTCACGCACTCTTTCAAAGTTGCACCACTCCCATTGCCATGCCTTCTCTTCCATATTTTTCCTTCCCTCCTCCATTTCTTGAGACAGCATCACTACCACCTATTGCTGCTCATTCGCTAAGTCTAGCATCTACGTCTTCTCCTTATTATGGTGGTTCAACTGCTCTTCTGCTCTTTTCCTTCCTTGTTCTGCAATGGTAAAGAGCAGTTGTGCCTCTGTGAATCTCTCTAACAGATTTTCCCGAATTTGCTCACCGCTTTCTAACTCTGCAAAATGCAATCTTCTTTTTGTTATTGCCATAGCCATGAGAGCTTCCACATCTCTTTTTTTGTTTTCCAAGTTATCTTTCAACTCATGTGTGCTTCTTCCTGTGGCATCCTGCCTTTCTTGTTCTAGGACTTGGATCTCTCTTTCTAGTCTTCCTTGCTCCTCTTTCTAGTCTTCCTTGCTCCTCTATTTCATACCACAGCCGAGACCCCAGGGCGTCCTCTTACTCTTGACATTGCTCTTCCAACTCCTAGCTTTCTTCATGTCGATGCTTCTCCAAGCAAGCGTTCCTTTCCATTAGCTCATCATACTGCTGAATTAACATTTTTTGACTCTTCAGATGAGCTAGTAAATCATGTTCTTCCTCCTCCAATCTTCACCTCAAATGATCATCATTCTCTTGAGCTTCCTTGGTCTTGGAATCCAATTGCTCTTTTAGGGCCTTAAGCTCTTTTTGATGATCTGTGGCTTGCTTAGACACGTTGAGCCTCAAAGTTGCCGAGGTTTCCTTTTCAACATCTAGCTCTACCAAGGCCACTTTCTTTTCCTCTATGGCTTGCTCAACTGAGTGAGGAGTTGAGTCACATATGTGTTCTAGTCTACTACTAGTGACACTATGAGAGGGGCCATAGTGATTGATGCTTCTAGCTTCTGTCGCTTAGGGTCTTGCCGTGATTCTACATCTGCTCTGCAATTGGCCTCTTTGTTCCTACTTTGGGGGCAATCTCTGCCAATTTGTTAGCCAAGAGCTGTATCATTGCTATTAATTGAGCCGTGTCCACAACTGGCACCGAATCTTGTGTCGTGGTGGGTGTGGTTTTAGTTGGGAGTGGCACAAGGGAAGAGGGGAGAGGTTGCAGTGGGGCCTTGCCCTTTCTTGCAACCACCGGAGTTGTTTCTATACTTCCACCAACTCCAGCCTCATGATGCAGGCTCATCTCTCCCCCTCCATGGGTCTCTTCCATGGGCCTATGAGTTGCCTCTGCCAAATCCGCAGCTTCTTTCCTCCTCATTTCTTCAACTTCATCTTCAACTCTTCTCTTCCTCTCCTCCTCGACTCTTCTTGACTCTTCTCTGATCCTTTCAAATTCTTCCTCTTCTTTTCTCCTTCATTCCTCCTCCATTCTCTTCGACTCTTCTTGTGCTCTTTTCAACTCAGTTTTCTTTTCCTTGCTTAACTTTTCCTTCTTCTATTTTTGGATCTTGGCAGTCTTCGCCTTTCCTTGTGCCCTAGCTTCAACTTGAGTGGATGGTGCTTCAGGATCTTCTCTGTCACTAATGGTGCATTCATTGGATCTGTCTTCCTCATGGTGCAGTGGCTAGGAGGGTGCTACTATCTCTTCAATTCCCCTTGCTTCCATGGTGACCTCGTGAATAATGGCCATCAGTACACCACCATATCTGATGGTAGAAGCCTTGGCAGAGGACTTCTTGCAGGCTAATCTCACTGTAGAGACTGGGGACTCTCCTTCAGCTGCTGCTACACTCGTAGCAAGGGCCTTTGTTGTTGTCTCGATGGTCTTTTTGACAAACCTATTCCAATCCACTTCCTCAAGGGACCCTACTGCTATGCTTTTCAACACCAAGACATTGATCCTATTCATAAAAGCATTGTATCTTTGTCCTGAGAAGAGGGCGAGGACCATCTTTGCTTGCATCTTTACTTTCAGGTTTGGGATGTCTACCAAAACTTACTCCATGTGTGCACCTCACTCTTGTCCATCCCCAACATGGAATATACATCTCTTCTATGATGCTTCACAGCCTTGGGGGCCAAGCCAAGGGCCTTCTCCACCACTTCAATGTTAAGTGGTACCTCCACCTGGTGGGCAACATCCCCCCTTCTTACTGTTACTATACCACACTTCCTATGAGCATCAAAACTCCTCAGGAACTCTGTGCAAGCACTGTAATCCACGGCTTGTCCTACTTTCTCCACATACTTGCGGAGAGTACACTTGTCCACTAGTTGCTTTACTACAAGCTCCTCTAGGATGGCTTCGTCCAGGTTTAGAGTGTGCTTGAAGTTGAACTGATTAAATCATTGATCTCCATGCCTATCCCATACTTGGCTTGTTCTTCTTCCGTGAACGGAAGCTTACCACCTTTTTCCTGTCCTGCCATTGTGGGTACCTACGATGCAACAATACCCATGATTAGTATTGATGGGTTAGGCAAGACTGAATTATGGCATTATGAAAGAATTGAACAATTAGAAAAGCTGCACAAGAACGTGAAATTTGAGAAATAACAAACTAAAAGAAAAGACATGAATTTTCCAAGTGCGCTTTGCTCTTAATTTTTTATGCGTAGTTCAACTCTTCATTATGTTTTTCCTTTGTGTTATGTTTTCCTGATCACCTTACCCCCTCCCCCTCGTGGAAAGATGAAAATCCTTCCTAGGATTGAAAAGGATGAGGCAAGGGCATTCAAGCACAGCGTGCTGTGTTTAATTTGACAATAGCCACTGGTAGAAATTTGGGTTGCATTCCAGTTGGGCATGACGATCAAGTTCATGTGGTCTAATGGATGCTTGCGTGATATACGTTAGGACATCGTGTAGCACATCTCCATATTTGAGGCAGCTAGCAATGTGTAGCTCTTCTTTTGTAACGACTTGCTCGATGTAAGGATGGGCCAATAAATGGTCGTCAAGTAGTTTGTTACGCAAGATGGCCATAACCCTAAAAGAAGTAAGCTACATACATGGGGTCATATTCCCAGCCTTGATTGCGCATCTCTGCTCGGCATTTGTCATAATTTGGCAACCTTTCCACTCCCATTGGAGGCATAAGGCATACCATTGCTGTAAGAATGAAGAGGGAGAGTTTGCAAGACTCACGAGCTCTTCAAGCTCTTGGATTGGTGCAAAGCTAGCAAGCTTTTGATATGAGGTCAGCATCCTGCCGATGATTGCTTGCTCCTTTGAGACTTCACCACTAGCGATAACATCAACTGCAAGCTTGGGGAATTTGATGGTCATGAGCTCATACTCTTCCCAGGTGCATGGTAAAGCACGGACTTCAGAAGCAAGTGGCTCATCAAGGAGGCCAAGATCTAGCCACTCATAACTTCAGGTGAAGGTCATGAATGAGTTGTCCCGCATTTTAATGCAAGTAACCAAGTCATCATCTGAATTGGCAGTAAGGTCCTTGGCCATAGCAAAAAATCAGCATCACTCATACGAAGGCCTAAGACTTGTTGGTGGCTATGGTGGAACAGAACTAGATGGATGCATTAGCGATGATGTTCCGCTAGATTGCTCCTTGGGATGAGCATCTGCTTGGAAGGTTAATTATGTGCACTACAGCTTGGAAGTGTAAAATATTACACGGCACAGCGAACAGAATCTGAGAAAGAGATAGAGAGTACACAACAGATAAGAGGAGAATCAGTAAATTCTTTAACTCCAAACAACTGATACAAAGATGGCTCTGTCCACCCGTGCGCTTCCACTGTGTGAAGCTTAGATGGCGATCTAGACAGAAGATAGGTGAAGAGCTTAAGGCTAGCTCGAATAACAACTCTGACTGGGTGAAAGATGAGTGAGTGATGGCTGCGAAGGAGTTTAGCTTTTATAGCCTGCGAAGGTCGTTAGGTCGGCCTTTAGTCGGCCAGGGAATATTCCCTTTACCATCGGGCCGGGGGCGCTGCCCCCGGACCCCACAATAGGGGCCCCTTTTAACTCCCTTACACCGCAACTCGATGCAATGTGCCTCGAGTTGCTACCAGCTTAACCACTCCGTCTAACCCAAAGATTAGACCCACAATGGTCACCTTTTTGCCATCCGGTCACATAAACCTCATCTGATATACAAGTCAGGACTCCACCAATGTCTGGGCTCACACTTGGCTTCTCCTCATAATGGGGGCCTTACAACTTTGAGCACCATGGATCATTGGTAGCACCTAATGAGGGTGGGGCATTGATCATATCTAACACCTCCTCTCAATGTCCACCCATAGGTGAACTATCTCCTCGGCCCAATGCCGAGTCTCTGAAGATGAACTTGAAGCAAATCCTTCGTAAGTGCTTTGGTGAAGATATCTGCTCCATTCTCCTCTGTTGGACAGTAGACCAATTCCACTATCCCATCCTCCATCAAATCACGCACATAGTGATACTGGATCTCTATATGTTTGGTGTGTGCATGAAACACTGGATTTTTGGCAATGGCGATGCAACTCTGATTGTCACATCTCAGCACAGTTGGTTCTTCATCCTGCACTCCCATATGCCATAGAATCCTTCTCAACCATACGGCCTCACATGCAGCAAAACAAGCTGCCTTGTACTCTACTTCGGTAGAAGACAATGCCACTATTGGTTGCTTCTTACTAATCCAAGAGAAAATTCCTGAACCCAAAGAGAAACAATAACCAGAAACTGACTTCCTGGAATCAATGTCTCCTGCCCAATCTGAGTCACAGTTCCCCACAAGAGAGGTTCCGAAAATGTATGTGATACCATAGTCAAGAGTTTTCTTCGAGTATCTGAGCACCCGCATCCCAGCCTTCCAATGACTCTCATGAGGTTTGTTTGAGAACCTGCTCAAAACACCAACAACAAAACTGATATCTGGTCTGGTGTTACACAAGTAGATCTGTCGACCAACCTCCTATACCTCCCAATGTCTGCTAGTGCTGATGTATCCTCGACGGATAACTTTGCATTCACCTCCATAGGTATAGCTATCTCCTTGCACTCGGTCATGCCAAATGCCTTCAAGATCTTCCATGCATACTTCTTTTGAGAGATGAAGATCTTGCCAGACTTCAATCCCCAAACAATAGTGCAGCAAGCCCAAGTCTGTCATTTCAAACTCAGAACTCAAAGCCTTTCGAGTTTGGTTGATCATATCTTCATAGTCACCTGTAATAAGAAGGTCGTCCACATATAGGACAATCACTACAGACTTTTTACTATCCCTGTAAACATACAAGTTAGCATCTGAGGCACATCTTTTGAAGTTTAGGTTTAAAAAGAACCTATCTATCCGCTGGTACCATGCTCTGGGGGCTTGTTTCAGCCCATACAATGCCTTCTTCAGTTTACACACTTTGTTCTCAGAATGGAGGGCCTCAAACCCTGGTGGCTGAGCCACGTACACCTCCTCCTTGAGGTCACCATTTAAGAACGCTGACTTAACATCCATTTGGTACACTGGCCACTTCTTGTGGGCAGCCACCACTGCAAGTACCGTGCGAATAGTGGTCATTCTGGCAGTTGGGGCAAATGACTCTTGAAAATCAAACCCTTCAACTTGTGAAAATCCTTGGGCAACCAGTCTAGCTTTGTACTTTTCTAAGGTACCATCAGCCTTGTACTTTACCTTCCAGATCCACTTGGTGCCAATAACCTTCCGCTTTGCTGGTCGATCCACTAGCTCCCAAGTGTCATTCTTCATTATGCTGTCATACCCCGCCTGCATAGCAGCCTTCCATGATGGATCTGCAAGTGCTTCTTCTAAGTCAGTTGGCTCCTTTACTTCTCTCATAATCTCAACCATCAAGGCCATATTGACTATGTGAGCAGAAGCCCTCCTTTGCTCCTCTATTCTCTGAGACCTCCTTGGTCCGTCTGCCTTCTCCTCAATAGATGCAGGCATAGGATTATTGTGGTCATAGAGCTACTTCACCCAGCGCGGCAATGGCTTTTCCGGTGGGGTGATGTCAGGTTGGTGAACTTTTTCCTCATCATCTGAAGATGATGCTTCCTCCTCCTTAAGGATAGGGATAGCTCTCAGGACAGGTTCATAGTGGACTACTTCTTCGCTTGGTGATAAAGTGGAAGAACTTGCATTCTCCTCCTCCACTGCATGCGGCTCCTCCTTGAACACCACATCACGGCTCGCGATGATCTTCTTTGCCTCTTGGTCATATAATTTGTAAGCCTTCTGCTCATCACTATAACCCAAGAAGATACATTTTCTGCTTTTTGGTTGTAACTTGTTTCTCTTCTCATCTGGAACATGTGCATAACATTCACATCCAAAAATTCTGAAATGTGAGACAGATGGTTTCTTACCAGTGTAAGCCTCATGAGGTGTTTTTCCCTTGATAGCCTTTGTATAGCTCTGATTTAGAATGTAGACTGCAGTATTAACAGCTTCAGCCCAAAAATGGTTAGGCAATCCCTTGCCCTTTAGCATGCATCTTGCCATCTCCACAATGGTGCGATTCCTGCGTTCCACAACACCATTCTACTGAGGTGTGTGAGGCGTCGTCAATTGACGCTTGATCCCTTTGCTCTTGCAAAAGCCTTCAAACTCCTTTGAGTTGAACTCACCACCACCATCTGTTCTAAATTTCTTCACACTTTTCCATGTTTCATTCTCAACAAGTATTAACCATTCTTTAAACTTACCAAAAGCTTGAGCCTTATCACGAAGGAAGTACACCCACATCTTCCTACTGTAGTCGTCGACAATCAACATAAAATAAGAAGATCCCCCCAAGGCCTGTGTAGGCATCTTACCACACAAGTCAGCATGCACCAACTCTAGAGGAGCCTGTGCTCTATTCTTGCTTTCTTGTGGAAATGCCTTTCTCTGTTGCTTGCCCATCATACAAGCTTCACATGGTTCCTTCAATTCAATTATTGTAGGTAGGTGAGCAACCATACCTTGCTTTTGCATCTCCTTCAATACTGCAAATCCGATGTGTCCAAACCTTTCATGCCAAAGCTTACTTGTGCCCACTCCAGCGGTGGCTGTAAGAGCACTTAGCTCATACAAGTTGTTCCTTCTTTCTCCTTTACCAACAATTGTGCCAGCACTATCAATAATTTCTGCACCTGTCTTCTTGAACCTCACTTCATGACCAAGATCAGTTATGGCAACTGATAAGAGATTTCTCCTGATTTCGGGAACATACAACACATTTGAAAGCTTTTTGACTTCACCATTTGCAGCAACAAAAGAAATAGTACATGTGCCCGCAGCAAGGCATTTAGCATCATTTCCAACCGTCACAGTGATGGATTCTTGTAGAGGCTGCATAGAACTGTATAGACCTTTCTTGTTGGTCATGTGACGGGAGGCCCCACTATCCAACACCCATGAGTCAGTGGTAGATTCTTCTTGCGCTGAGGAGCACACTTCCTCAATGGTCGCCATGAATAATTCCAACTCTGCTTCAGCTGTATTGGCTGTCTCTTTCCCTTTACTTTTAAGGGTACCATTCTTTTCATCTGCCTTCTTGACACGACAATCTGCAATTGCATGTCATTTCTTCTTACAGTAGAAGCGCTCTCCTTGAAACTTCTTCTTGCCGCCCTTCTTCTTTTTGTCACCATCATTTTTGGTGGAGGAAACACCTTTGCCTTTTGCATTGGCAGAGAATGCAGCATCTCCATTGTTGCTTCCTTCTCGGGCTTTCAGCCTCAACTCCTCCTCCATTAATAATGCACAAAACTCCTCAAAAGTCAAAGCTTGAGGTCTCACCTGAGTATTAAGGGCAGTTACTAGTCCATCAAACTTTTGTGGACAAATCCGAAGACACCTCCGAGCTAGCTCTTCACTAATCTTTTGTATCCCAGCGCCAGCCATCTGATCACGCAGATTCTTAATCCGAGTGATGAATGCTTCAACCGTCTCTCCTTCAGCAAACTTCTCCGCTGCTAGTTGATTCTCCAAGTTTTGAATCCTTGTTTGGTTTCGTGTTTCATACTGACTCCTTAGTACATTCCAAGCATCTAACACTTTGGTTGTATGCTGAATTAGAGTCAAAACACTGTCAGAACAGCTTGTAACTAAGGCACACAATGCATCTACATTCCTTCGTTTTCAAGCTCGTAGAAGATCTGCATTCGGAGGAATCATCACACTAGGATTTGATGGGTCGGGGGTAGGCTGTGGTTCTGCGTCAGTCCCCAGCACAGTCTCCAGAAGCTCATAAGAATCAAGGATAGTTGTAATTTTGAACTTCCACAAGGTGTAGTTTGTACCATCTAACTTGCCTTCGCTGAAGGTTGGTGGACGAATCCTCAGTGTTTGAATAGCCGGTACAGCAGCACCACCTCCTGCACCGCTTCCTAATGCGCCAGAACCGCTTCCCGGAGTCGACATAGTTTCTCTTTGCTGTTGAAGCCTTTGCCTCTTGCACGCTCTCCGATCTCTAGAGCCCCCTGGGCTCTGATACCATGTAAAATATTACACGGTGCAGCGAACAAAATCTGAGAAAGAGATAGAGAGTACACAACAGATAAGAGGAGAATCAGTAAATTCTTTAACTCCAAACAACTGATACAAAGATGGCTCTGTCCACCCGTGCGCTTCCACTGTGTGAAGCTTAGATGGCGATCTAGACAGAAGATAGGTAAAGAGCTTAAGGCTAGCTGGAATAACAACTCTGACTGGGTGAAAGATGAGTGAGTGATGGCTGCGAAGGGGTTTAGCTTTTATAGCCCGCGAAGGTCGTTAAATCGGCCTGCTGACCGACCTACCATATGAGCCTCCACTAGTCGGCCAGGGAATATTCCCTTTACCATCGGGCTGGGGGCGCTGGGCCCCTTTTAACTCCCTTACACCGCAACTCGATGTGATGCGCCTCGAGTTGCTACCAGCTTAACCACTCCGTCTAACCCAAAGATTAGACCCACAATGGTCACCTTTTTGCCATCCGGTCACATAGACCTCATCTGATATACAAGTCAGGACTCCACCAATGTCCGGGCTCACACTTGGCTTCTCCTCATAATGGGGGCCTTACAACTTTGAGCACCATGGATCATTGGTAGCACCTAATGAGGGTGGGGCATTGATCATATCTAACAGGAAGGCGTGTAACCTTCATCGTGAGCTGCTTTGAGCATGCAAGATTTGATCGCATTATATGATTGCAGGACATCGAGCTGCTATGTAAGTTGATAAGTTTGTGAGATCTTGAGAAACATAGTGGGTTCAGACTGCACGGGACTGATTGGTCGTGTCTCTAGAGACTTTTCTCTGGCATCAATACTGGCTCTTTTAGAGCCAACGGGTTGCGGCTTTGGCTAATAGATGGGCTTAGGTTTTCCACACGCTGCTTGAAGCAGGTGTGGTGGCAAGCTGTGTAAGGGGTTTGTTCTTAAGGACTAATGTCTTAGGCCCCCAGATCCAATAGTTGCCCTCATATTATCCTTGAGCACGTAATAGGGTTATGGGAATCCATCGCGGCTTAAGGGTGTGTTTACGACTTTGGCATCTAAGCTACTTTCTAGGCTTTGCATGAGAGCTCCTAGGTCTACGGGGTCGCATTTGCTTATTGTGGGAAGGCTTGCCTTGATGTTTAGGTACCCATTGAAATGTAGGTTGCTTAACCTTATGAGTGGTTTTGGTGGGGTGGTGTTTTGTGGGCTGAGTGGGGTGTAACACATCACAGCCCCCATCCTTAGCCTTAAGCATGGTCTTCTCTATTGGCGGAGTGGCGGTCTTGGAGGGACCTGCATTGCCCTTTCTGAAAGTTGTCACGACGCACACATTTCCTATGGTGAGGTGGATACGCTTTAGGTCATAATCGATGTAGCAATGGGTTTGTTTTCTGAAAGTGCGCCCTAGTAGTGATGCCTTGCTTGCCTCCTTCATGTTGGGCAACGCATAGAAGGTGATCGGCAAACATTCAGACTCAATAGAGACAACAACTTTGCACTTCCCAAGGAGTGCATAGGATTCACCCCCAAATGGGCTAAGTTTAGCATTAGTTGGCTGCAACTGAGGTTGACCAATGAGGGTCCAATGAGCATGGGTTAGGATATTGAAGTCAGCTCCCTCATCGATCAAAGCATCAAAAGAATATGCCTTTTGGGTTGTGGCCGTGATTCATAAATAAGCTGGAATAACAGCTTCCTCATCATCCTCTATCTCAGTGATGGTTGCGAGGCAAACATTGACAGGGGCCTCTATCATAGGGGGCTCATGTAAAGGATGTGTGGAAGGGTACTACTTCTTCATGCGACTGCCATTGAAAAAGCCTATGCCCTCACCTTCCAGTGTTTCAAGTTCAACATTACCCATCCTACTAATGGCATGCACTCTAAAAGGTCCTAACCCTCAGAACTTCATTTTCTGCTTATGGCCCTTCACATAGTACAACAACACAAGGTCGCCCCGGTCAAAATCACGTTGTTTGACATGCTTGTCAAACCACATCTTTCTTCGCACCTTTTCACAAATTAGAGCATGGGTGGCGATAAGTCTAGTTTCAGTGAGGCATTCCAACTCGATAAGACGATTAGTCCGAGCCTCTTTCCCTTCCCAATGCTCCTGCACCGCTATCCTCAAGCTAGGCATAAAAAATTCTAAAGGTAGGATAGCCTCGGTTCCATATGTCAGCCTGAAGGGCGTTTGTCCCACAGTCATTTTATAGGGTGTTCGATAGGCCCATAAAGCTACCATGAGCTTGTTATCCCAGTCGCTCCGAGAAGTGAAAACCACCTTTGTGAGCACGTTGACCAGGATCTCATTCGTTGATTCTACATGGCCATTGGCTTGGGGATAGTACGGTGAAGAATTCCTATGGATGATCAAGAAGGTTGAGAGCATGTGGGCAATCACCTCATTGATGAAGTGGGTGCCTTGGTTGCTCACTATCTCAATAGGGCAACCAAATCTCGAGATGACCTGCTCCCATAAGAACTTTGCTATGGTCCTTGCGTCGTTCTTCCTTGTGGCTCTTGCTTTATCCCATTTTGTCAAATAGTCAGTTGCTATGATGATATATCGAGCCTGTGAATACTGGGCCACAGGACTAATGGGTTCGACGAAGTCAATGCCCCATTTCTCGAAAGGTTGTCATGCTATTACAGGGGTCAATTCCATTTTGTCCTTCCACACGGGGACCTTGATCCTTTGGCACTCATCACAGTGCTTGACAAATCTAGTTGCATCACGGAATAGCGTGGGCCACCACAGTTGAGACTACAACACCTTCTTGTGGGCTATTATGTCTCCACTGAAATGCCCCCCAGCGATTCCAGCGTGTGCCTCTCTCAATGTGTCATGCATCTCATGTTCACATACACACCTGCGTAGCAACCCATCTTGCCCTAACCTATAGAGTTGGCCGGCAATCAGCTGATAGGGTTGGATCTTCACAATAAGCCTCCTAAGCTTGGCCTTCTTGATAGGTCTCTTAGGTAGACCGTGTTCGAGCACGTGGACGACATCGTCAGCCCAGTATGGCATTAAATCAACCTTGAATAATTCCTTGTCACTGGACAAGCCAAAGAGATGCACATCTGAAAGGTCGTTCATTATGCCTTGTCTAGTGGCTTCACCTGTGGGTATGCAGGACATGTGATCTATCATGTAATGTTGTTTCCCTTTAGATACAACCACAGAGAAGTCAAACTCTAGAAGAAGCAATAACCATCGTGCAATCCATCCTGTAGCACAAGGCTTGTTCACTAGATAGAGCAATGCTTGATGGTTAACAAGAAAGATAAAGGGGGTGGCCAAAAGATAATGTCTAAATTTCTTAATGGCAAACACCATGGCCAACCCCTCCCTTTCCGTAGTGGAATAGTTCATCTCCGTGTCAATGAGCTGCCTGCCAGCAAAGCTCACTAGGTAATCAAGGTTGTGTTCACCAAGTTGGTACAGAACAACTCCAATGGCAAACTTAGATGCATCTATATGCACATGGAACGTTCTGGTCCAATATGGGGCTTGTAAGATGGGGGCGGTGGTAAGAGCCTTTTTCAATTCTTCGTAAGCACGTTGGCATTCTTCAGTTCACTTGAATACAATTAGTAGCTTATACAATGGTCTTGCGATTAGTGCATAATTCAGTACAAAGCGCCGACAAACCCTGTGTGACCTAGGAAGCACTAAACACCCTTATAATTGTTGGGTTATGGCAAGTAGACAATAACCCTAATCTTTGAGAAATCAGTGGCGATGCTATTCTTGGAGACCACGTGCCCTAGGATGCATCCATGTTTCACCCAAAATTGGCACTTCAAGGGGTTCAACGAGAGATTATAAAGTTGACACCGCTCAAAGACTGTCCGTAGTTTCTCTAAGTGTTCCGCCCAACTAGAGTGTATGCATAGATTGTCCACAAACACCTCTAGCTCACATCTGAGCATGTCTTTGAAGATCATGCACATCACGTGTTGGAAGGTTGCAGGCGCATTCATTAGCCCAAAGGGCATAACAATGTAGGCGAATACCCCCCACTCTGTAGCGAAGGCAGTCTTGTGCATGTCATCGAGGTATACTCACACTTGATTGTAGCCTAAGAAGCCATCCAGAAAACTACAAGCTTCTTTACCTGCCACCCTCTCAAGCGTGTGCTCGGTGTATGGCAATGGTTAGTTATCTCTCTTTGTAGCGGCATTGAGTTTCTTGTAGTTGACCCACACTCAAATCTTTCCATTTTTCTTCATAACGATCACTATTGGTGATACCCAATCCGTGTGCTCTATTTCGTAGATGAATTCTGCTCTCATGAGTTTATCAATCTCCTCTTTTATTGCATGGGCATGCTTTAGATTCATGTCTTTAAAACTTCGAATGGCCTTACCTTCATTCCATTTGCTAGTGTGACATTGAACCTAGCAGTCTTGACAGTAGGATTTCCCAGGCTTGCACGACTATGTGGCTCAAGGCACTAACCCCTCTACCCGTGTCTACTTTTCCTTTCCGCGTCTGTCTCCTAGGGCCAGGAAAGGTAGCTCAGAGTGCATCTCGGTGCCCTCCCAAAAAACATTTACATGCAGAGATTTCGCCACTGAGTGCAACGTCAAGCTCGGTATCTATGTGACTGCATCATGCTCATGCAGGTCAGCAGCAATCTGCTCAATTGGTTCCTCCACCCAGTGCTTCAATTCCAACCAAAGCATCGGATGATGCCTAAGCAAGTCTCCTAGGCTCAAGGCTACTGGGGTGGTTACTAATGTCGTGAGGAGGTTACTCGTCATTTGTCTCTCTTCCATTCCCATACCTCTAGGCCATTGGCCTTAGGTGTTTTGTTGGCCCATGGCTCGTAAGCTTCTCCTAGGTGGTGCTGCTCATGGCATAGGCGCATCTCTTGACCTTCGTTCAAAGGGTAAGACTAGGGTACTCACACTAGAGAAGTTCTCAGTTCTGTCTTCTATGATGGCCTCAGCATACTTCAGGTTCTCTTGGGCTTCCTTTACCCACTCCTTGACCTTTTCAATCGCTTCTAATTGGCGCTTTGGGTAGGGGTACTCCCCTACCTTAGCACTCCCTTTCTTTGTTGTTTTTGGAGTGGTGGTTTCAGCCTCAGCATCAGTTACCTTCCTACTACTCACTAACATCGTCTCTCCATCAGTTTTGAGAGTGATCGTAACGTTGGTTTTCTTCTTTCTCCACCTACAACTCTTCTTCTCTATTGAGGCAGCGTCTAGGTTGCTAGGCCCAAGCAATGATATGCCGACCCGCCGCTTTTGTGCATGTGTCATGACATGCAGCAGGATGGGTGTATCCTCGCTATCAAATTCGCTGTCGAATGTCTCAACGCCAAACAACCCCAAAGGCATTGATGGTACATTGCGGCTTTTGTCTAGGGCATTCCTTGAAGAGATGGGTGATGGCGCACTTGGCACACCTGAGATTAGCTCTCTCCCTATTAGCCTACTCTTTTTTTGGGCATCATGTCGATATGTGACCAGGATGACCACAAGTCCAGCACGTGACTAGGTCTTGGGTTGGCCCTAAAAAACCTCTGTCTCTTCCCCTTCCTAACGCCATCAGCAATGGCACTGGTTGATAGTCCATGAGGACTGGATTACCCTCTTCATCATATGAGATGTAAGGGTTCACATATGACTCCTCATCATTGGGCTCTTCCACATAGTGGATGGGAGCGTCACTCAGGTGGATGTGTCATGAAGGGTCCAGGCAGTCTGGGTATGCCTGTGGGATTGATCTCTAATCTAGGAACTACCGATTTCGCATCATTAGGTGCTAGAAGGGCCAATGGGGCTCCTCCTCCAAAGAAGTTAGATGGCCTATTCCCGTAGTATAGTGAGTTGTACTACTGTGCGTAAGGAAATCTTCTTGCGCAATTGACAATGCATTGCATCGTGGCCAAACCTTTCGCAATTTGCACAAGGCCTAGATCTTGGATCCTGGCACTCAGTAGGGATGTGGTCACCTCCACAGTGCACATACTAGACATGCAGTTTAGTGGGTCTCTTTACCAACTCTTGCAATCATGCTAGCTCTATCCTGACTTTGGCTAGCTCTTGGTCTTGTGCCATGCTCTTGCCCTTATCCTACATGTCAGGGGTTGATCTCTCACGATAGGTTGTGGCTTTCTCTGTGGTTCTTTGGCTAGAGCCATCTTGATTCGAGTTTCTAGTGCTTCTCTCCCTAAGCTAGTCATCTACCCTTATTGCCTCATCAAAAACACTAGCGAGCACATCTCTCTGCAAGTTGGAGTTGCTTGCCAATGCCTTGTAAAGTTCCTCGTTGCGATTCCATTTATAAAAACAGTGGAGACCGCTCTCTCGTTTGGTTGTTCGTTGGTAGGGATTATCTTAAATAGGCTACGTACATGAGTGATGCAGTCTCTAATGTCCTCTTTGTCCTTCTGACTGACATTTATCAGTTGGCAGACTATGAGGTTGTCCGAATACCTTGTCTATGAAAATCTCTTGATGAAGAGATCCTTTAGGCGATTGAAGTTCGTTCGCTTTGCTGCATCTAGGATGGTGTACCACATCCTTCCCTTATCACCCAAGCAAAGCTCGAAAGCGTGCAAGCATTGGGCGAGGTTCGTAAGACTGTTGGCTTTGCAAACTTGCTCGAACTGCTCCATGAAGCTATAGGGGTCGTTGCTAGGCTGGTACTTGTCCAGCTGCTTGGACACTGCAGGGATCTTGTTGTGGCTCTTCGCCCCTTGTGTGACTCCTAAGCGTGTGAGCAAAGAGGTGCCTAGCGCAGTTGCACTCTGTTCTGCAGGCTGTGTTGTCTATGAGCCACTTGATGATAAGCTCGCTCAATGTCAGGTTTGCCTCTAGCTCCCTCTCCCTCTCTGCATTCGTCCCTGTTGTGGCCTTACCAACTAAGGCTAGAATGCATCATGTCTCATGTACCTCTAAGTCTTGCCGCAATTTCCTCATCCTTTGCTTACGGTTATATGCCGTGATGCTCTATAGCGCTTTCATAGCTGCCTTCCTCTCTTCCTCAAGGCTCGTAACTACTTCCTTGATCAGTTTTCCATGGATCACAGTCCTTGTTAACCGGTCGTATTGGTCAACCATACACTGTAATTCGATTGGGAACTCGCCCCAAGTCTAACTGATCATCCTCTCAGTCCACGTCTGCTCCTGACATTTCTGTAGCCTCTCGCTCCACCCGGTTGTCGATCAATCTAATCAGCTCGGGTAGTGACTTCCCCTCAATCTTATCGTCTTCGAACTCTTTAGGGTCTTCAAGGTCCTATTAATGGGGCTCAATGGCACCTAGCTACGTCTCAGGGTCTGCTCCTACTAGTGGGTTCTTTGAATTATTCTGATTCTATATGAGTTCCTTGTTATTGAAAGTAGTTGTCAATTTTTTTCACACTTATGCTTCGTGCTTTCCAGTGCATAGTGCCAAATTAGGCTTTCTCCCTTTTAGTTCACTTTAAATGATGAAATCAGCGTGGGGTGCAAATGCAAAATGAACAATGCAGTTTTCACTTTTCCCTCTTTTGTCGTAGCCTAATATGGCTCTAAGTGCATTTCCTAGCTTTCCTCTCATATTGTCTAGGGTTTATGTTGTACACTCTACACCCTGTCAAGGCCAAATTGGAATCTAAGGGTCTGTTTCAACTCTAAGTCTCGTATGTTCTATGGCCTGCTACTATAGGTTGACTCTAGGCTATCTAGGTGTGGTTTCTCCAATTTCTGGCTTTTGAGAGCCGGGTCAGGTTTACTGAGGGGTGTTTGGGGATGTGTTGGCCTGAGGAGGTGGCTCACTTACCAGTTTAAAATGTTCTACCCTAGTGGTCCAATTTCGAGAATCAGACCATCCGATTCTAGGTGGTCTGACTGTCCAAGTTGGACTGTCCGATCAGACCGGGTGGTCCAATCCTAGTCTTGGTTCACCAACTGGAGTTGGCCCGACTGTCTGATAGTAGTCCGATTAGACGGGTGGGTCTGAGTCTAAAAATGGGTCCTACTGCCACATGGTAGGGTCCAACTGGCAGAGTCCCGGACGGTCCGATTGTGTAGTTGGTCTGATCAGACCGGATGGTCCGAGTCTAAGGTGGTGCATCCGATCGGACCACAGGTAGTCCAACTAGTAGAGTCGGATAGTCCGAGTGTCCGATTCTGGGAATCAAACACCTGCAGCTTGGTCCAACTGCTTTTGCTGTGGCGTAGTTGCGATGACGCGAGTGATGAATACTACACGTGGAGGTCCTGGTACAAGCTCCAACTTTCCAAATCAAACAAGCACAACCTAGAGAAGGTTAAGGAATACCTAGAATGACTGGGCGACAGCAAAATGATTGGATCAAACCCCTTCTGTACCTGCACTCACACACACACACACACACACACTCTCTCTCTCTCTCTCTCTCTCTCTCTCTCTCTCTCTCTCTCTCTCTCTCTCTCTCTCTCTCTCTCTCTCTCTCTATGTCTGACTGCAAAATGAGGCCTCCCCTGACCTTTTGAGCCTCTTATTGCCCTGCTCAAGTCTCCTTCAACCTTATGGTTGCCTCTCTTGCACTCATCTACTCAAAATTTAGATTTTATGTCCCTTTCTCCCAATTTTCAGTCTGTTTACAACAGCAAAAAACCCTTTTGTTTTCCCTATTTCCTTGGTCCTAATCCTATCCAAGCGCAACAAAAATCAAAAACAGTGGCTGATGTTGATTTACTACTTGCCTACTCAACAACAAACCAAAATACATACTATCAATCCACCTAAATCTCCTATTTATCTCAAGCATCGGTTCAGGCTAAAAACCTTATCTCTATGCTCGATTCGAAGCACATAGCGCTCAAGGCTCGATTTCATTGATCTCGGCAACGGAACCAAAATGAAGGGAGCTATAAGCTCAACCCTCGAGACCTATGGACCGCTTATTGGTCAAGCATTTCAAGCCGAGCGGCCATGGCTACCTCTCACATAGCCGATGCGCCCTCCCTAGCTATGGGTGTAGTGAGCTTACCTTGATGCTCGATCGAGTACCCCCCCCTCTCCCGTGCACGCCAATAGCTCCACGATCCTTAAGGCAAGCTCAGGCAACCTCAATCCCTCTCCAACAAGCTCCATCCTCCATAGCCGCAAGAGACAAGAGAAGAGTAGAGGAGAGAAGAAGATGAAGAGAGGAGATGGGGAGCTTCTTCTCCTCGATCCGTCACTCTCACACACTCACTCCCTCTGTCAAGAACAAGTAAGAAGAAGAAGAAGCTTTTTTCTACACCTTGACTTTTGGTGGTTGTTCCCATGCTTTTGGATTTTTTTTGGACTTATTATTCTTTTGGGTGCCTTCTCCATGCTTGCCCTATGCCTTTTCTTGCTTCTCGGATTTTTCTATTTTCTCACTTTTTTCCTATTGTTGGTGTTGCAATAAGCATGTGGAGAGGTGTGGTGGACAAGAATGTATGGCTACATTTGGTAAATTGGCTGCCGTTCGTGTCCTCAAGAAGGGCCATGCAAAAGGATGGGAGTCAAGCAGCACGCAGCATTAGTCGAGTCATGGCACACCTATCTATTCCTGCATTAATGTCAAAAAAGAGCGGCGAAATATGGTACTCTGTCCATGTAGGGGGTTTCTTGAGGAAACTTCTAAGTAATCTAATATAGTTACATGCTGTTACAAAGACAAGGTCTGGGGGCAAGAGGAGAATTCCATTAGGAAATGGGCCATGGAGTTACATAGATCTTGTTAAGAGAAGGCGAGTGCCGCCTTTGGTTTTGTGGCATTGACATTGTAGATCCTCAGGAAGTCATATCGACCATGGATGTTAGGGACAAAATCTACTCCCACCCTTCAAGGATATGGTAGATAGGTCAGATTGTTCCATTCAAAGGGTAGGGAACCAGAAAACGACATCCACGCATCCATGTTGTCATTCCAAACTCTTCTTCTCCACTTAGGTTGGGATTCGTAGCCTTTCACCGTGTGGGGTACCTCCTTAACCTTGTTTTCCCAGTAATCTTGGGGCTCTGTCCCCCAAGCTATTGGATTTTGTTCTCTTTCAGTGAGCCATCTTTCACCAAGCCTTTTTCCCATGGTGATTACCTCCATTATTACTTCAGTGGGGATAGTACTTTGCTCAAACACACTGGATATCGAAAGGTGACGTCGAAGGGTTAGCGACGATCTTCCCACTGCTCCCACACCGACAGCTTTGTATTCCAATGGGTAAGTAGTCCCTTTCTAGTGGGATGGGCGGTTGTGGAACTACAAGCGGTTGTGCTTGAGCTCTTTTGTGTGCTTTATCTAACATTCTAGCCTTCTTCTTTTTTGCTTCTACCTTCCTTTCCGCTATGGCATCTTATTCTTGAGAGGGCTCTAGTCATGGTGAGGGGGGTGGTGGGATCCACTCCTCATCTTGTTGCCTTCCTTCATGGCTTGACCCTACCCTTGCCTCCTGGGATTGTCGTTCTTGAAGTTGCAGGGCATCAATCTCCTCTAGTGTCAAGCCTACTCATAACCCTTTCTCTTGTTGATCTTGAGTGATCAAGTCAAGGCTTGCATCTTGGACATGGGAGCACGGCCCTTTTTTTATCACCTTCCGGGCTATTTCTAGCTTCCTTTTAAGCACATCAATTGCCTCCTCCTCCTCAGAGAGTGTGACATCTAAGATTGTGCTGAGGAAGGCATGTTGTTGGATTTCGAGGCTAGCTTGAGCGGCACCTGCCCTACCTTCTACTAATATTTGGCCTCCCTCTACAAGGGCCAAGCAGATTGTTAGATCCTTCACTTGCTTCTCGCTCTTGACTTCCCATTCCCTTGCCCTTTTTTTCATTTCTTTTAGGCCCTCGCTTTGCCTTTGTGATAGAGCCACTATCACTAGCTCCTGCCTTTTCCATTTTTGTACAAGGTCCTCTTTTTCTTCTATTAGGCGCCTGATCTTCTCCTCTAGTGTTGCTCGTTCTTCCCTTTGTCGTTACGTTCCACATTCTACTTCTTCTCTATCTTTTTTTCATTCTTCCTACTCTCTTGCTCTCTCTACTTCTAACACAGTGAGCTCTTCCATGCCCTCTTGAAGTTTTCTCACATGTGCTTTGAGCTCCGCCTGTGTTGTAGAACCAAGAGCTTGTATTCCCTTTGCATTGCAACCATCTCCTAGTTCTCTTCCTCCAGTCTTTTTTACCACCACTGTTCTTCGTTGTCTTCCTTGGCCCTTAGCTTTGCTTTCAACGCATGGATTTCTTTATGTTGCAAGGCCACTTGGCGTGTCTTTTCTAGTTGGGAGACATTTGCCATTTCTCTCTCCATTTCCAACGTTGCCATTGCCACGCTCTTCTCCTCCTTTTTGCCCTTTCCAATTGAGCGTAGAGCTCCCTGACATGCTCATCCTAGTTTGCGGCCTGTGGCTTTGTGGTGATAGCATCTACCTTTGGTCTCTTGGGTCCCTATTGAGATTCAACGTTTGCAACAGCAAATCTTTTCACTATTGTAGTTGGGGTTTCCGCATTGGAGGTGGGCATTAGGTTATGTGCCTTATTGACTAAGAACTGCACCCATGCCATGAGATTGCTGGTGTCCATTGTGACTGGGGTGCCTGGCGTTGTTGTGATGGTTGGGGTAGTGGGCAAGAGGGTAGGTGGGGTTGAGTGGAGCATGGCTTTGCCCTTTCCTTCAAGGATGGGGTGGAGATAAGTCTTTTGCCGCACTTGGGCACTGGTTCTCGACCTGTCCTGCCTAGGCGGGCTCATTGCTGCTAGTTCTTCCTACTTGCACTACTATTCAACGGACATGCGCACAGTTTGTGATGGGTCCTCCTCTTCTTTCCTTCTCAACTCCTCTTCTTGTTCCGCAGCTCTTTTTGACTCAATCTTGGCTTTAAGTAGGTTCGCTTCCTCTTTTTTCTTCCTCTCTTCCTCCTACTCCTTCTTCGGCATCTTCACCTTCCATTTGTTGGATTGAGCTTCTTGCTCTCCCTCTTCTTCACTAATCGTCCTCTCACTTGATGGTTCTTTGTCATGATGAGGAGGTGACTTCTCAAGCGTTTTATCTTATCCCTCTTCTCCGTCTTGTGCCTCTTTTATAGCCTCTCGAGTAAGGGCAGTCAAGACCTCCATACCCTATGAATGCGGCCTTGACCGAGGGCTTCTTCCTGTCAATTTCCTTTAATGCTGGGGATTCTCCACCTGACCGCCGATCTACTTCCAAGGTCGAGTGTCTTGGCTGATTGGTCTATGGTTTTCCTAACATAGCCATTCCAATCCACTTCATGCAACGAATGAGCCACCATGCTCTCCAGCACGGGTACACTGATCCTGTGCATGAGGAAATTGTACCTTAGGCTAGAGAAAAGTGTGTGGATCACCATTGCTTACAATTTGATTTCTGTGTCGGGAATGTCCTAGATACTTATGCCATCGTTTGTTAAGATGCTTTCCTTCTTCATCCCTAGCATGGCATAGACGTCTCTTTTGTGCCTTTTCTCCACCTTTGATTTCAATCCTAGTGCCTTTTCCACCAAGGTCTTGTTGAGCAGGACCTGCCTGCTTGGTTCCTTCCTTGCTTGCCAAGGACACTATCCCACTCTCCTTATCAAGGTCATATGTCCTCAAGAATTCCACACACTTAGTGTGGTCAGGCTCTTGTACGAACTTTTGGATATACGTGGTAAGGTTGCACTGATCCACAATCTTTTTGACAGCTCCCTCGCTGGTCACCACCCCTTTGATGTTGTGGATGCTCCTAAATTTGAGCTGGCTGTATGCCCTATTTTCAAGGGTTAGGTCGTACTTCGCTCTTTCCTCTTCCATGAAGGGTAGGTGATGCAATCGGTCTTACTGCGACATCTTTGGCTCCTGTCATAAGCCATGGTTTGCCATTAGTACTTTTCCACCTAGCTATTCACTGAAAGAAAAGACTTCATGCTTGGTAGATAAACTCATTTTTAGTACATAATTAGACTTTTTGTTCCAAACAGTCTAAGTACATTGCTTCTAAGTTTTATTGTTAATTCCTTAGTCTAAGTACATTGCTTCCAAGTTTTATTTTCAATTCCTTAGTCATAAGTTTATTTGTCCTACTATTGAGGTTCCTCATGTTCCGCATGTGTTATTTTCCTTTATGGTTCTTGTTATGTGTTTGGTTTGTTTCACCACCCTTCTCCCTCTCTAAATTGAGAAGGATCCTTCCTAGGATTAAAGGGTTAGAGGATGATGACCGTCCAGCACATAATGTGAGAGCTTTACCTTTACATGAGCCAGGCATAGAAATTCGGATTATACTCGAGATTGGCATAGCTATCCATGTCAAAAGGGCCAATGCCTACGTGTGTAATATAAGTGAGGATAGCAAGCAAGAAGTCACCGGAGTCCATTTGACTAGCGACGTGCAACTCCTCCTCTGTGATGATGAGATCTAAAAATGGATGTCCCTCAATGTGTTCTTCTAGGCGTCGGTTACGAATAGAAGTCAACACCCTATAGGAAGTTGGAGTGACATAGGTTGGGTCATATTCAAATGCCTTGATTGCACGTCGTTGTTCAACATTGGTCATTATTTGGTATCCCACTTGCTCCCAATGCAAACGTAGAGTGTACCATTTTCATAAGAAGGAGGAGTCATGGTCGATAAGATGTTCCAACTTTGTGATTTCTTGATTTGTGGCCGAGGTTGTAGTCTTGTTATATGACGTAATGAGACAATGCTTGATGGCTTGTTTGCAAGATATCTTAGTTGCAATTAATTCCCGAGCTATTGCGGAAGCCTTGATGAATACAAATTCTAACTCTTCCCAAGAGTAAGGGAGTGTTTGTACTTCCCTTGCTATAGGTTTGTTCAAGAGGCATGAGTTTAGTCATTCGTAGCTTTTAGCCAAGGTCATGAAAGTAGCGTCCAAGCATCGGAGGCAAGCAACCATGTTGTCCCCTGTATTTCCAGCTAAGTTCGCAACCAAGGTTAAGATTGATCGTCGTTCATAAGAGGGTCGAAGGCCGATGGGGGGTTGAGGCTTAACAAGACTAGAGTTCAGCATCCAATAGTTGTAGTTTGGGTTGTTCTTTAGGTTGGAGCTTGGCCTCACATTCAATGGGTTTAGTGGGAGTTGTGGTTGTTGTGCCACTAGATGCATTCGAGATGTGAGAGGTATCATTAGCGCTAGAGCTAGGCATTTTGCTAGTAATGCGGGTTGTAATTTTGGGTGATAGATTGGTTCAGGCCCTACTGAGGTAGACTTTGGAGGTTCTACAAACTTAACGGCCTAGTTCTCTTGTGTTGTGAGTGTCTCAGGCATGATGTTTTGTATGGTCAAGTTTGAGGGTGGCATTTGAGTAGGGCCTTTGGTTGTTTTGGCATTAGGTAGCCAAATCTTGGTGTTACCGGCATAGTAGCATTGCACTTGCAATAAGGTCTTGGGGACCCATCACAGCTTGACCGTTTGTCGATGTTTATGGCAAAGCCTTGGCTTCCTAGGTTTTGGGTGCGGATGATCAGCCTTGTGAGGCCGTGGGTTTCTATTCTTAGGTGGCCCTTCTTGTTCATGTATCCTTTTGAACTGAGGTTCATGGGCTTTAGTGTGGGTTCTAGTGGGTTGCTGGCCTCGAGGTTGGGTGGGTGGTGATGAGTCACGACCCCCCTCCTTAGCCTTGGTGATGGGTTTCTCTAATGGTGGCTTTGTGGATTTGGAAAGAGTCACACCGCCCTTGCTGAAAGCTGTAACTATGCGGACGTTACCCATGGCAAGGTGGATGTGCCGCAACTCGTAGTTAACATTGCAACGAGCTAGCTTCTTGAATGTTCGTCCTAACAATGATTCTATGCATGCATTCTTGGTGTTGGGCAACACATAGAAAATTATGAGCATGCTTTCAAACTCGATAAAAATTGCAATTTTGCACTTTCCCAGAAGTTTGTAGGGTTGGCATCCATAAGGGGTGAGACTAGCATTAGTGGGCTGCAACTGCGCTTTGCCAATTTGGGTCCAATTGGTTCCAATGGTCATGAGTCAAGATATTAAAATCAGCTCCCTCATCGATCAATGCGTTGATGGTGCATGTGTGTTTGGCAATGACCGTCATGTGTAGGTAAGCTAGTGGTACTACTTCCTCATCCTTCCTGTCCATCTCAGTGATAGCGGCTACTCGTACATTGACATGTAGCGTTGGCATTGGGGGCTCATGCAATGGGTGCGTGGGGGGAAAGTACTTCTTTATGTGGCTATCATTGAAGAAGCCTATGCCCTCACCCTCTAGGGTTTCAAGTTCTATGTTGCCAAATTGGCTGATGGTTCGAACCTTAAAAGGTCCTAGTCTCCAAAATTTCAATTTTTGCTTATGTCTTTTGACTGAGTATAGCAGTACGAAGTCACCCTGTTCGAAGTTGTGCTACTTAACATGCTTGTCAAACCAGCTTTCGTGTCTTGCCTTTTTGCATATGAGCACATGGGTGGCTAGAAGTCAGGTTTCCGTTAAGCATTTGATTTCAATTAAGTGTTCTGTCCATGCCCCCTTCCCATCCCATCTTTCTTGAAGGGTGATCCTGAGGCTTGGTATGAAGAAGTCCAAGGGAAGGATTGCCTCTATACACCATATGTTAATCTAAAGGGGGTCTGTCCTGCCACTGTCTTGTAAGCCATGCAGTAGGCCCACAAGGCTGCTATCAATTTGTTATCCCAATCACTGCGTGACGTGGAGACAACCTTGGTCAGGATGTTCACTAGGATTCTATTTGTTGATTCAGCTTGACCATTTGCATGTGGGTAATATGATGAAGATTTCCAATGGATGATTAGGAAGGGGGACAGGAGGTGAGCTATCACTTGCTCCCATAGGAACTTAGTGGTGGTCTGAGCGTCATTCTTTTTTGTAGCTCTCGCTTCTGCCCATTTGGTTAGATAGTTGGTGGCCACAATGATGTATTTGGCCTGTGAATATTGTGCCGCGAGACTAATGGGCCCGATGAAGTCAATCCCCCAATTCTGGAAAGGTTGGCGTGTGATAATTAGGGTTATCTCCATGAGATCTTTATGGATAGGTACTTTAGTTCGTTGGCACTCATCACAATGCTTCACGAATCGCATCACATCTCAGAAGAGGATAGGCCACCATAGCTGGAACTACCACACTTTGCGAGCTGTCATGTCTCCATTGAAATGTCCTCCTACAACTCCATTGTGTACCTCTATCAGTACATCATGCATCTCATGGTCACACATGCATCTGCGTAGTAATCCGTCTTGCCCCAGCCTGTAAAGTTGGCCAGCTATCAACTGATAGGGTTGGATTTTCAAGCTAAGTTGCCTAAGTCGGGCCTTTTCTATCGATCGTCTCGGTAGTCTATGTTCAAGCACTTGAACTATGTCATCTGCCTAATAAGGCATCATGTCATCTCTAAACAAATCTTTTTCATTGGACAAGCCGAATAGATGCACGTCTAGCAGTTTGACCACAATGCCTTATCCAATTGGTTCTCCCGTGGGGATCCAAGATAGATCGTCAGCCATGTTATGTTGTTTTCCCTTATGCACCACCATGGAGAAATCAAACTCCAAAAGTAGAAGGAGCTATCTAGCAATGCGTCCTATAGCGCATGGTTTGTTAACCATGTACAACAAGGCTTGATTGTCAACAAAGAAAGTAAAAGGTGTAGCTAGAAGGTAATGCCGAAATATCTTTACGGCAAACACCATGGCCAAGCCTTCTCGCTCCGTTGTTGAGAAATTCATTTGGGTCTAAGTGAGTTTCTTGCTAGCAAAGCTCACCGAGTAATCCAGGTTGTGTTCACCAGGTTAACACAACACCACTTCTACAACGAATTTCGAAGCGTTGATGTGCACATGAAACATGAGTGTCCAATCTGAGGCTCGTAGAATTGGTGATGTGGTCAGAGCCTTTTTTAGTTCCTCATACGAGTGTTGGCATTCTTCGGTCAAATATGATCAACATCTTGTATAGAGATCTAGCAATTAATGCATAGTTCAATACGAACCACCGATAATACCCTGTATGTCCTAAGAAGCACCGAATAACCTTGAAATCTGTTGGGGGTGGAAGATTGACAATGGCCTTGATCTTTGAAAAGTTTGTGGAAATGCCATTCTTCGACACCATGTGTCGTAGGATACATCCATGTTTCACCCAAAACTAGCACTTCAAGGGGTTCAATGAGAGACGGTATAGTCACTACCTTTCAAAAACCACTCGGAGTCTATCCAGGTTTTCTCGCCAAGTGGAGTGAACACACAAGTCAGCCACGAAGACTTCTGACTTCTTCCTCAACATGTCTTTTGATATTGTACACATCAATCATTGGAAAGTAGCTGGCGCATTAGTCAATCCAAAAGGCACGACTATGTAGGTAAAGACTCCACATTCAGTGGTGAATGCAGTCTTATACCTATCATTAGAATGCACTTGCACCTGATTATATCCAAAGAAACCATCTAGAAAACTGTAAGCCTCCTTGCAAGCTATTCTCTGACCATGTGCTCAGTGTACGGCAATGGGTAGTTATCTCTCTTGATAGCTGTGTTTACCTTTTTGTAATTGACACACACTCTAATCTTCCCATTCTTCTTTAGTATGATGACTATGGGCGAGACCCAATCTGTGTGTTCAATTTCTAAATGAATCCTGCTCTCATCAATTTGTCAATTTCCTCCTTAACAGCATGAGCATGCTTTGGATTCATGGGATATGGTCGCTACTTGGCAGGTGTTGCGTCAGGCGTCATGGGTATGTTGTGAGTCACCACGCTCAGGTCTACTCCTTTGAGCTTTTCTAGGGACCAAGCAAAGACGTCTATATACTCTCATAGGAGAGTAACGAGGCTTGCTTCATCTTGCTCAGCCAAGTCATTTTCTATAAGGACAGGTCGTAAGGTCTCCCCTTTCCTAACTAAATTGACCTCCTTGACCTTGGCGGGTTCCTCGATTGGTTCGTTTGCATGCCCTTGTTGTTTGGCTCCTAGCAAGATCACCGCCCTATCTCCCTTTTTGAACTTTGTGAATCATTTTGGCAAGTCATGCGGTTTTCGTTGTTCGTTTGTCCACGTTTCTTTGTTCCGTGCATGTCATTCCTCCTTTAATTGCAAGCGTCGTAGGTGGACGAGTAGGTCCCCCTTAGTGCATCTAGTCTTGGGAGGTCAAGGTATTTCAAGGTCACTATCTGAGCTGACTTCCGATTCTGAATCTAACTCTCCATTTTCGTTGAAAGAGGGGGTCTCTCCTGGTGGTCATAGCTCAGAGGGTGAGTTTGTTCATAGCAGTGGCACATCACTCAGTTGGGCTAGGCCTACCTACTCATAGTCGATTGCTCCCATGTGCTCCAACCAAGTTCGATCGCAGTCCTTGTGTTTGATTTATTTCTCTACTCTAAGGCCACTCTGTTTGTGTGGTTTGGAGTCTACTCATATTTGTTCGATTATATGTCCCCCAGTGTCGTATTGTATGGTATCGATTTCCATGTCGCTCTCATCACTGAAGGAACAGTAGTCGTCATATTCGTCATCAGAGCTGTCTTTGTCCGATTGCTCATCATTTTCCTGGTTCTGAGAATTCTTTTATTGTTGGTCAAGGATTAAGGCCCAATTGTACTTCAAGTTTAAATCATGTACCTTGGACCATCGCCATTCACGCTCGTCCAAGAGGTCTTGGTGTGGCTTAAGATTAGTTGTTGGATTGCTAGCCAACTTGTCGGTCAAGTACCCTAGGATCTCCAGGAGCTCTCGTCTATTGTTTGGGACTTGGGATGCAACACGGTTGGGTCTTCCACATAGGCTTCCAGTCATCATGCAGACCGACACCAAAGGTGTATCGAGTTTGTGAGTTGCCTTGATGGCTTGTTCGTACTCCTCAGTGTCTAAGAACGATAGGTCGATGGTAGCAAAAATATGCATCCAGTCTCGCTCGTCCTTAGGGCACAGGATATACTTGGTAAGAGCTCCATAGGATCCCCTAGTCTATCCATCGCCCTTCAGCATGGTGGAGATGGCATCTAGGTCGACTGGTATGGTCTTCCAAGTGTTCATCTCCACTCTCACAGCTTCCATCCGATTGCCTAAGAAGATAAGACCATTGCCTCAGTCTTCTACGAATCTTATGTTGCACATCCAGGGTGGGCCTAGCAAGATGTCATAGTCCACTCCCTTCATGACTATGAAGTCAATAGAGAATTGGATCCCTGCAATCTTTACTGGCAAATTCTTCAACACTCCAAATGGCTTCACCTTCATTCCATTTTCTAGTGTGACATTAAACCTAGCAATCTCAACTGCAGTCTCGACTAGTGGGTTACCCCAAGTTTGGAGCATTGCATGGCTTAACACACTCGCTCATGCCCCAGTGTCCACAATGCCCTTTCTTGTGACATCCCCCAAAGCTAGAACTGGTAGGATTGTATGCATTTCTTTGCCTTCCCAAAAGGCATTGATGTGTAGGGATTTGGGCATGGAGTGCAACGTCAGACTTGGTATTTGAGTTTCTACACCATGCTCAAGTAAATCTATGGCAACTGGCTCATTTGGTTCTTCGACCCACTGCTTAAGCTCCTGCCATAGCGTTGGGTGCTGCCTAAGCAATTCGCCTAAGCTTAGAGTTACCGGAGTGGTCACCAGTGTATTAAGGAAGTTGCTAGTCACTCGCCTCTCTTCTAGGTCTGTGGTTCTTAGCCAATGGCCTTGATTACTTTGCTGGCTTGGGGTAGTTAGACTTTGTCTAGACGGCCCAGCTTGTGGTTCCTCATCTCCCTTGGTTTTGGTTGTGGGAGAGAGATTGGGGTGCCTATGCTTGAGAGATCGTCAATCTCGTCCTCCAATATGGGCTCAACGTCCTTTAGGTGCTCCTAGGCCTCCCTCACCCATTCTTTCACCTTCTTGTTGGCTTCGAGTTGGAGCTTCGGGTTGGGGTACTCCCCAACCTTAGCACTTCCCTTTTTAGTCGTCTAAGGTGCCGACGTCTCTTCTTTTGCGTCAGTGACTTCCCCTCCAACTGAAAGAGTCGTGGCACTTTCGGTTTTGAGGGTGATCTTAGCATCTGGTCTCTTCTTCCAACGTCTTTGACTCTTTTTTCCAACTGAGGTTGTGTCAAGGTTGCTAGGCCCTAGCGATGATATGCATGCATGCTTCATTTGTGCACAAGTCATGACATGCAACGGGATAGGTGTGGCCTCCTTGTCAAGTGTTTTGACATCGAACAACCCCAATGGAACCAATGGCTCATTTGTTGAACTAGAGGATGGTCTCCGCCTAGGGCAGTTCAAAAAGAGATGAGTGATTCCACATTTAGTGCATCTCAGATCAGCTTTATCTCTATCTACTTGACCACTCGGGGCAATGCAAAGAAATATGTCATGGGTGACTGCAAGTCTCCAACACATGATTGGCTCTTTGGCTTGCCCTCCTAGGCCCCTGCCTCTCCCTCTTCCCAACATCATCACCAGTACTAGTCAATAGTCCATGAAGATAGCATTGCCTTCCTCATCGTATGACACGTACGGGTTTACATAAGGCTCATCATTGCTTGGCTCGTCCACATAGTGGACTGGGGTGTCGCTTAGTGGATGGGTCACAAAGGGTCCAGGCGGTCTAGGGATACTCGTAGGATTTATTTCCATCTTAGGGATGGTCAATTTAGCATGGTTTGGTTCCGGAAGAGCCAATGGGGCTCCCCTTCCAAAGAAAATTGATGGCCTGTTCTTAAGGTGGGGTTGACCGTAAGACTGTGGGTATCGAAACCTCCAAGGTAATCAACTATGCATGGTGTCATGGCCTAGCCTACCACAATTAGCACAAAGGTCATGACCTAGGGTCTTGTCACTCAACTGACAAGTGGTTTCCGCCACAATGCACACATTGGACATGTGGGTGTGTTGCTCGTCTCATCATCTCCTATAGTTTGGCTATGTTCATTCTAATCTCATCTAGATCTTATCCCGACCTCAATGCCCTTCCTTTTGTCATGAGCGCTTGAGTCTGCTCTCTTACTTGGTGTTGAGGCTCTCTCGAAGCTCCTGACAATGGACTCTTCTTGATTCGAGCCTCTGGAGCCTCTTTCCTTGAGTTGGTCATCCACTCTAATAGCTTCTTCAAAGACCCTTGCCAGTGTATCCTGCTACAAACTTGAGTTGCCGGCCAAAGTTTTGTAGAGCTCTTCGCTTCATAATATGCATTGATAAATATTATGGATACCGCCCTTTTGGTTGGTCTCTCATCCATTGGGATTCTCTTTAAGAGACTCCTCACGTGGGTCACATAATCTTGAATATCCTCTCTCTCTTTCTGCTTGACGTTCATAAGTCGCACCAACAGGTTATTAGAGTATCCAGGTTTGAAAAATCTCTTAATGAATAGATTTTTCAAGCCATTGAAATCGGTACGCTCTGTAGCATCTAGACTCGTGTATCAAGTCCGACCCTTGTCACCTAAGCATAGTCTAAAGGCTTAGGAGCACTGAATAGGATCAGTGAGGTGGCCATCGGTCTCGCAGACCTACTCAAATTGTTCCACGAAGCTATATGGGTCGTCGGTAGCTTTGTACTTGTCTAGCTATTTTGCTACCACCGGGATTTTCGATCAGCTCTTAGAGCCTTGGTTTACTTCTAACCCTATTAGTAGCGTTGTTGCCAATGTTGTAGCACACTATTCTACGGTCCTGTTATCTAGCAATTGCTTTGTCATAAGCTCGCTCAGTGTAAGATCTTCTTTTAGTGCTCTCTCGCTCTTTGATCGATTCCTGCCTACTAGGGCCAGCACTCTCTGGATCTCTTGCATTTCTAAACTCTGATGTAGGTTCCTAGTTTGTTGATCCTGGTTATTCACAACTAGGCCTTGTAGAGCCCTATGGGCCAGCTTTCTTTCCTCCTCTAGGTCTGCTATGATGTCCTCTACCGGTCTACCGCGGTTTTCTAGCTGGGTTTGAGCATCATATTTGTTCACTAAGTGTTGGACAACCTTAAGAAAGTCTCCTAGGTTGAGCTCTTCATTGCTTCTATGTCATGAGCTGCCTCCTTCCATGTATAGGACTTCCTGTTCTGCCAAGTTGTCGATCAAGTTCATAAGGTCGGGTAGGTCCACTTCCGCAATATTATTTATCCTTGTTGCATTCGAATTTTTGGCTGTGTCCTTCACTCGGTCCTACTTTTGGGGATTTGATCTCCCTTCTATGTCATTAGGTCTTCTCTTACTAGTGGGTTCCTTCAAGTGCTTAAGTTTGGGTGTGTTCCTTGTTACTTACAACTAGTCCTCAATTTACCCTCACTCTATGTGTGTGTGCGTGTGTGTGCTCTTTTATGTGCACTATGCGAAATCAGGCTTTTAGCTTTTCTCCATCGTGCTTTGAGGACTGGAATTCAGACTAAGTGAGAAGACAAGTGCCTAAATGACTCTATCACTCTTGTCATGGGTTCAGCTTGATAGGCTCATATACTAGGTTTTTGGTTGTCCCTACTGATTTGTAGGGTTCATTGCTAGTCTCTCCGCACAGTCATGATTCGGTAGTGCTTTGAGACTCCACTCGATGCTGCTATTGTGGGTAGAATCGCTAAGTGGTCAGCTAATGTTGCCTCTATGCTCAAGACTCATTGTTCCCCTCATTCCTTGTGCTAGAAAGGCTTTTCTAGAGTCTATATGGTCTTTAGATGTCCGGACAGCCGATGTCTAGGTGGTCTGGTCCAATGCTAAAAAAATATAGGTCCAAATTGCAAGGGCCGAATGTTCGATTCGGCCCGTCCAAATGGCCAAGGGCCGAATGCAATTGGTTCGAGTGTCAAATTCGACCAGTCTAGATGAGGTTGAGTGAAGGCCGAATGGCTGAATTGTAGTGGGCCAAATCAATCGGACCGAGGGTCGAGTGGTTTGTCCAAATGGGTTTGGGCCGAAAGGCCAAGGACCAAGTTAGGTGGGCAGAATGCAATTGGTCCAAGTGTCAAACCGGATGAGCGATGGGTGTCCGAGTCAATTGGGCCGAATGCCGATTCTGGGATTTGACCCTAAATTGCCAACACTCAAACGGGCCGAGCACAATGTATTTTTCGTCGAGCATCGAGCTTGCACAAAATTCATCGCGTCGAGCAATCAAGGCCTTTCCACTGGTCAAGAGCACCTTTAGATCCTAGTTACACATGCAAGGGAAGGTGTGGGAATACACGTAGTGGGCAATGAACTCGTCTCAACGATGAGATTGAAGTAAGTCCTTGCAATGAAGCTCTCTCTCACCTTCTCTCTCTGTCTCTCAAGCAACCAAGGTCTCAAATGAGCTTCCCCTTGGTTTCCTAGCTATTAAACCCCTTCTTCGCAAAGTTCTTGCCACTCCTGCCCCCTCGCTTGTTGGTCTCAATCCCCTTCAGCTCTCCTTCCGCCCGTTTTTCATAGATCTATGCCTTGTTTGGTCTATTTTACAATAGCAAACCCTACACTTTTCCAACCGATTTTCTAACCTTAACCTACTCTAAATGCAACAAGAATCGAAAGCAAGGTATTGAACTAATGTCTCTTACTAAACTATGTTGGGGGTAAAGGCGCCTCTGCCTAGCTGCCTGTGTATTACTGACAGTACCCGCCACTGCACACTGTAGGTGGCGAGTGCCTACCACCGTCACTTTATTCTTTATTCTTTTAGTGACAGATTGAATAAAGGAAGGCCCGATCACACATTGTGACTGTTGGAGTTCCCATTTGTGTCTCTCTCTCTTCTTGCTCTTGCTCTCCACCATAGTTTACTTCCAAGCAAGCTTCAATCCTTCTCACCTTTCAATTGGTATCAGAGCTTTGAATTAGAGCTTGATCATGGAGCTTAGCCCGACATTCCTTCAGCCCAGATTGAATACCTAGAGCTTGGAGCTTCAATGCTAGCCATGTCTTCTTCCCCCCGGGGTAAGATTTCATCTCCTGCCTCTCCCCGACCCTCATAGGCTTTTTGCAGGTGTTCCTTAGCTTCATTGCGCACCTTGTATGCCCCCATTTGTCCCCTTATCCTCGTAAAACTAGCAAGCCCCACAATCAGCTTACGGTTTTTTTTTTTCGCTTATTTCAAAATCTGGCTTAAAAATCCCATTTTTTCTCATTTCTCGGGCATCCGAAACCCGACTTAGGCAAGGTAGGAATCTAATTTGGGGTTTTGGTATGCTCCAGACATGATGACGATGTCAGATCTCCCAAATTCCGATCCATAGAATAAAAGTTAGTTGGTTAGTTCGAAAGTTATTTAGTTAATCAATAAGTCGGTAAGATTACTAACTAAAGACTAACTAAAGAAAAAAGAACTAACTAACGTTAATAATTAAAAAATTTTATTTAATTAAAAATATATGTTTAAAAAATCAAGAATCATAAATCTAATATTTTTCTCAGATTGACAAGGATGTAGCCACCCTTCATGGAAGTTACAATGTGAACGAGACTTATGGGTTATATTAATCACTAGAATTAATGTGTATAGTTTGGATGGTTCAAAAATATTAGATTTTGGGCAAAGAAGATCCTAAGAGTGTCAAATGCATTTTTCTTGGCTATGGGGATATCGGCGAGATGGGTTACCATCTCTAGAATTCGCAAGGGCAGAAAGTTGTTCGCAGCCATGATGTAGTCTTCCATGAAGACACGATGCATAGGCAGCCTGAGAAGGTGGTAGAGATACGCAGGGTTATATTCCAAGAGGAGCCACATGCTCCTACATAGCCAGTTGGACAACTTGCAACAGTAGTTGTACACATGACCAGGGTGTTGGACCCGCCGCAGAGCCTGCCGTGAGACGGTCTATTAGAGATAGACATCTACCTAATAGATTTGAGCCCTCGATGCATTATATCTTGGTTACAGATGCAGAAGAGCCTCTCACCTATGATGAGGCTATGCGCAGGGGTGAGTCAACCCTGGGAGAGGGCTATGCAGTCTGAGATAGACTCCTTGCACAAGAATATGACTTGGGATTTGGTTGCCTTGCCTCAGAGCAAGAAAACTTTGCCATGCAAATGGGTGTACAAGCTAAAAAGTACCCCTAGAAACCCCAAGCTAGCTTATAAGGCAAGGCTTGTTGCTAAGGGTTTTAAACAAGAGCATGGAGTTGACTTTGATGAAGTCTTTTCTCGTATGGTCAAGATGACCACCCTACGCTTGGTTTTGGCCTTAGTCGCGTAGCTTGACTTAGACATGTATAAGATGGATGTCAAGATTGCATTCTTGCATGGGGATTTGCATGATGAGATATACATGGAGTAGCCTAAGGGCTTTGTAGAACCTTGTAGGGAGCACTTAGTGTACAAGTTGAAGAAAAGTATTTATGGCTTGAAGCAGGCACCTAAGAAGTGGTATCATAAGTTTGATGCCTTTATGCACTCACAGGGCTACCACAGAAGTGCTATGGATTTGTGTCTTTACTCGAAGAAAGCCCGTGATGGCTCATTACTTATTTTGGTACTTTATGTGGATGATATACTAATAGCAAGGAAAGCTCATGATGAGCTGGATGCTCTTAAATCTTAGCTGAAGAAAAGCTCTAAGACAAAGGATTTGGGACATGCATCTCACATTCTCGGTATGCGCATTAAGCGTGAGAGGCATCAGGGACTACTCTACCTCTCATAAAGGGAGTACATTCATAAAGTCCTTGAGCATTTTCGCATGCAGGACGTAAAGCCTATTGGCTGTCCATTGCCTTCTTATGTGAAGGTTTTACAGGCCGACTGTCCATAGACAGATAAGCAGAGGGCCAAAATTGTCAAGATCCCTTATGCATTAGTTGTGGGCAGTTTGATGTATGCCATGATAGCCACTCGTCCAGATATTGCCTTTACAGTTGGTGTTGTGGTATGCTATATTGCTACACCTAGCAAAAAGCATTGGGATGCTGTAAAGGGTATCATGAGATACTTGAAGGGCACATCAGATATGTGTATTTGCTATGGCAGCCAGGATATAGGAGTTGTGGGCTACACAGACTCCGATTATGAAGGACATGCAGATAGTAGGAAGTCTACTTCCGGCTATGTCTTTACCTATGCTGGAGGTGCTGTTTCTTTGGATGTCCAAGGTTCAGAAGTGTATGGCTCTCTCTACCACTGAGGCTTGCAAGGAGGCCATATGGTTGGGTCATTTGGTTCATGACCTTGGGATTGATACTATACCTACGCTGCATTCGGATTCTATGAGTGGTATTCAGCTAGCCAAGAATCCAGTCTTCCATGCAAAGACGAAACATATTGAGGTAAGGTATCACTTCATACAAGGGGTCATGGAGGACAAGTCTATCGACTTTGTCAAGATCTCCACTAACAAAAATCCTACAGATCTGCTCACGAAAAGTCTCACTACTGAGTGCTTTGCCTTCCTCAGGAGATTGATAGGCGTTGGATGAGATGACATTTTTCCTCATCTTGTTGTACATATGTACATTGTACTATCTTTTCTTTTTCTTTTCACTCCTCACTGGGGCGGGCATATTCACCTTTAAGTGGGAGGTTGTTGGGGGTAAAGGCACCTCTACCTAGCTACATGTGTATTATCACAATGACAGTACCCACCACTGCACACTACAGATGGGGGGTGTCCATCACCGTCACTTTATTATGTATTCTTTTAGTGACAGTTTGAATAAAGGAAGGCCCAGTCACACATTGTGATTGTTGGTGTTCCCATTTGTCTCTCTCTCTCTCTTCTTGCTCTTACTCTCCACCATAGCTCACTTCCAAGCAAGCTTCGATCCTTCTCACCTTTCAAACTAACCATCAAAGATAAAAAATACTTACTTGTAGCACGGATTAAAGACCCAAAGCCTCCTATCTACCTCAAGCTCCGGTTCAGAGATGGAACCCTTACTTCGATGCTCGATTTGAAGCGCACAAGCACTCAAGCTTGAATCCGTTGGTCCTGGCAATGGAACCAAAATCTAGGGGTGAGCACAAGCTCAACCGCCAAGACCCACGGGGACTACTTATTGTTCAAGTGTTTCAATTTGCAGTTGCATATACATAGACATAGACATATTCTGCAAAATTTGCTTTAAATCATCTGTAGAAGTACTTGAAGGAGAAGTCGATGATGGAGTCGAAGTAGAGGACAAAGTAGGAATCGTAGAAGGGGCTGAAATTGATGCTGAAGTATCTCCCATCCTGAAATATTTTTAATGCGACACTTTCACGTCACGTTCACCAAAGATGTCGAAGGGTTTTCAAAAACAAAGTCGCAACCACAAAGGTCCTTGAGAAATTCCAAGATAGAAGATCAATCAAGCGAATAAGCAAGATGAGAAAATGATGCCAAGACTCTGTTTTATTTCTGCCAATAACAAATACAAGGTTCAAGAAGAAGAAACCAGAGCGACCTCTCCAAATCCAGGAAGGAAAATAGCAAATCCATTAACTCTTCATCTTCCATCATTGTTCTAGCCTCTGCAACTTTCCCTCGATAAGATCGGGACTTGTGGGTGATGGTAAGGAATCAAGAATATGTTGTCCTTTGCCAACCAGCACAACCAGACAGCCAGATTAGCTTGTAGTGGCAACCTCCACAACACGTTCTCCACTCTCTAGAGTCACCTACAGAATGCAATCATGTACTCTTTCCCCCTCCGTGCCCCCCACAAACAAAAAGGACTAGTAAGCTTCTTGGCTTGCAAATGCAATAAGCAAAGGGCTAGGAAATATATCATGGCCAAAAAAAAAAAAAGGACAAACGAAATTGATTATGGATATAGTCCAAAGACAACTAGATGGAGGGTGAAGATGAGCAAAGGGGGACAATCACCAAGTATAAAATTTGGGGTTGAACTCCAATTATAAAAAGGCATCTAGGTCAAATGAAATACCCAAATTCCACAAATAAGTGGTGATATCTATGAGTAAACAAGGACCAGCAAAGTGATTAGCCACATGTAGTTCTTTCTCTATAAGAATCTTATTAAACAATGAATGGTGTTGCAAATTGGAAGGCATGTCTAGTTCATGAGCCAAAATGATAGCATAGAGAGAAACATTAGAATGATAGGTAGGATTAGCCTGAAGGGTGCTAATGGCATGTCGTTGCTCAACAGTGGTCGTAAGGTGACTACTAGCATGAGAAATCTCAAATCAATGGCCATACCAACAATGTAAGAAAGGACTAGAAGTGGTGTGTTTGGCCGTATTGTTTACAAGCTCAACGTCATCATCACATGTGGTCACTAGGGCATAAGACAAAATGAAGTGGGAAGACTAGAGACACTTCTGAGGAAGAGACTTGGCATATTCAACCTGCAGCACTAAGAGGCTTTTGTGGAAGAGATGTTCATTCTCCTCCCAAATGGGACTCCATCTAGTAGCAAGTTCAAGTGCCTCATTGTCAACAAGACCGAGGTCAATCACGGTGAACAATTTTGCAAAAGTGGTAAACATAGAGGTGAATTGAGTAAGCAACTAGTTTCTAAGGAGTTGTCCTTTATGGCCAAGTCCACTGCCATGCTACTGAGAGATGACAAATGCGAAAAGGTCTTAGACCAAAAGGTGGATTAGGAGCGATGGAACTAGTCTAAAGATGAGCTCGTGTCGGTTCCTTGAGTTCATGTTGGATTTCAGCTTGGGCTACCTGATCCAACTCATGGACTAGACGAGAGATAGTGGAAGAGGAGGATGCTAGAGATGAGTTTAAAGGTTGAAGGATGGATGTGGAAAGAGTATCAATAGGTAGATCTTGTGCAAAATATGGAGATGGTGAGTCAGAAGGAGGTAGTGTAACCGACTCCCAAGCAAGTAGTTGTGCAAGTGAGGTGGAAGGGGTTATAGAATTTGACTCAGCATGACCTTTGAGCCCGAAGAGGTAAACCCTTATGAGCTTGGACAGAATGAGTTGGAGGATGAAGCCTCAAATAAGGGAGAGAATGAGGGAGTGCTTGCAATATGGTCCAATTAAGGTGAAGTCATTAGCTACATCTTTGAGCCCAAAGAGGCAAACCCTTATGAGCTTGGACAGAATGAGTCAGAGGACACAAATCCCCAAAGAAGGGAGAGCATGAGGGAGTGCTCACAATATGGTCCAATCAAGGTAACTTAGTTCCATGGAAGGGAACCTTGCTAGTTAAGTATCGGAGAACTCTCCAACTCACTCTTAAGGTGAATGTCTTTGGACTATAGAACCCATTGGGACTATACTCAATGATGGTAAAGATTGAGATCCTGGCATTGAGGTTGCAAATTGTGCAAGGAGTTGTCATCTCGATCCTATGGATCCATGACACACTAAGCATCCCACATAGAGGCATCAACCCAAGAACTTCAAAGACACATCTACTTCAACAAACCAAAATCTGATCTAAGTGTGATGACTTAGTCCATTCCCCTCCACGAATATCAACTCCAAATGAGGCTAAGAAGAGCCAAAGAGGTGCTATTTACTAAGACCGCACCTTTCTTGAGACGAGAAGGTAAGATGAACCAACCGATTTATCTAAGTTCAGGGCAAGTAAGAAAGATCCAATTGGGAGGCCAAGGAAAATAGCCTCAAGTTCTTGATTTGGCGATGAGGGCAAAGCGTCTTAGAGAACGAACTAAGAGGCCCAAGTCCCCAAGGCCTAAGGTGACAGCACGAAGAAAGGGAGGGATGGCGTAAGGAGCAATGAAATGGACTGTCTCCCTTAAGTCATAGCACACCATGGTTACAACCGCACCACCATGTTGCCTTGACCCCAACAACGTGACAACTTGGGATTGTGCCTATTACAAAGCTTGGAATGCAAAGCTATAAGTACCAAGCCACATCAAGCTAGGACTATGAAGCCTCCACTCCTCAAATGTAATTGAGTTGAAGGTGGATTGGAATGCAAAAGAATAAAATAACTAAGTCTAGATGGGTAGACCCTAGTTAGCTTGACATAATAAGTTAAGACCCCTAAGCCATGGTGTGGTAGACATCGACCAGCTTAATAGAAAAGGTTGTGTTAAGACCTTTGTAATGATATGGGCTCTGTAGCTATACCATAGCAGTAAAGCCAAAAACACCTATACAAGGAGTAGTAGTGACTTTGAGCTCTACTTCGTTCCTACTCTATATGCGATTTCCTATACTCAATGGTGAACCCTCACATGTGCGGCGGTGTCATGAGGTGTAGTCTTGAGATGTGCCTCAATGTTGTATCTTTCGATATCATGAATATAAAGATTCTTTATCGATATATCTTGTGTGCCATTCCGTTGTGCCTTTTTGTGCCTCATAACAAGTTATGACTTGAAGTCCTGTGAAGGTCTGTAACACCCCCTTCCCAAATAGGTGCTATAGATTTAAGACTCTTTCGTACTTTCTGATGAAATAGTGGTCTAATACACTCGATGTCTATTTGGGTCTACAAATAAGAACACTTGTTGTCACTCGTGATAGATGCTCGCAAAAGAAATCTATTTGAAGACTCAATGGTA
The DNA here is from genome assembly GCF_053477565.2 of Lygodium microphyllum. Lineage (NCBI taxonomy): Eukaryota > Viridiplantae > Streptophyta > Polypodiopsida > Schizaeales > Lygodiaceae > Lygodium > Lygodium microphyllum. Next base: position 62,830,175 of record NC_141135.1, read on the forward strand.
TTTTCATCGTTTGTATTTTGTTGGTTTTATGTCTAATAGTCTACCATGGAATTTCAATGTTTTGCTAAACTACTCAATGATGTGACAAATAATGAGAATATTGTGTACAACTAACCGAGAGAGAGAGAGGTAGGTAAAAATAATATCATGTTGTAGGCACCTTTAAAACCCATGCCTGCACACGTATTAGTGTGAAGCACTAGTATAATAAACACCTGTAACCTTTTTTTTCCTTGAGAATACTTAACAATGTATTAAACTTTTTAACAATTGAGTTGACACCTCGGTTTTTTGACCATTGGGACTCGGGCAAAACATGGTAAATATTTTTTTAACGCGCTTCAAAAAAAAAGAACAAAAAGCATATTTACAATGCCTCTCCCACAGAACGTGGTGAAGTTTGGATGACCCACATTTTGACGCATCTAAATTCTCTCAATGATGGAGTGTGACAAGAAGGAAGCTAGCGATGGAGGGCTGTTGCGGCACAGGAGTCAACGCTAACGCATGCATGATGGCGATGGACGCCTCTCGTTTCTGCAGCCGCCTCACCATCGTCGGCAGTGATTCGCTTGGTGTAGTGCTCAGAGGAAGGTGGCGCCTCACCTTCTTGCAGTCATTTCCCGTCCCTCATCCATGGCTCTGGCGCTTCTCCAACACTTCATTGCAACAATGGCAATGGAGCAGAAGCTCAATACGGCCGTGCAAGCGCAAGGGTACTACTTCTTTCTCTGTATTTGCAGCAATAAACGAGCACGCTAATGCTTCTGATAATGATGTTGTACTACAAGAAGCAGCAGCAGCAGTAACAGCAGCAATAACTGATGACGACGAAGACGATGATAATGATGTTCATGATGATGATAATGGTGATAACAATGGCGTTGAACCGTTCCAATCCAGCCCCTTGGAGAACTTCCACTTGTGCCATCATGCATTCTTCGAGGGCGGCGACTTGACTTACCTCAAGCGGTTGCTAGATGCAGGCTCTCTATCAAGTGCCCCTTGCATCCTGGTGATGCTAGGCAGTGAGGCTTTTGTGGACGGGGTCTATCAGAGGTGCCCTGATGCATCTGTGGTTGTCGCACACTTCTCTATTGACATCTTGGCTAGCATCAAGGAGAAGTATGATGATGCACGATGCTGGTACATTACTGGTACAGACTTTGCCGACATTGATATCTCTGGATTGTACGACACCATCTTCCTTAACCATTTCTCAGTCTTCTCAAGCTCTCTGGAAAAGGTTTTGCATGATGTTGCACAACACTGCAAGCTTGGTAAGCTTCTTAACTAATTGATCATGTGGGTGTCCTGTTGTTGACTGCAGAACCTTTTTATAAATGTCCTAGTCTGCTCACACATTTCTGTTACAAATGACCATGCTTTGTATTGTCTTGTTTTTTTTAAAGTTGTCATCGAAATGAATTCTTACTTTGGTGTTAACAATGTACTCTCTCTGTGTGCAGTTTATCTCCTCCTTTTACTAGTTAAGATTTCCATGTTTAAGTAGGTGGCAGTTTCCTTTATGGCATGTGCCATGTACTGATGGCTGTGTTACTTTTTGACTACCAGGGGGAACAGTAGTAATCAGTCTCCCACAAGACAAGAAAAGTTTGTTGTCAATCAAGGGTCAAAGTCATGGTCTTTTGCAATCTTTTCTTCCAGACAGTGAAGAGCTAGCAAAAATTATGTCTTCTCTGCCTTTTCGTATGGTGTCTTTTAATGAGATGACAGGCTGCTACCTGGCAGCTTTCAAGGCAAGTGTGACTCTGGTACACTTAAACTCTTAAATGATATCCAGCAGCTAAATGCGTTTTATTACTGTTTCTGTTATAGGTCTTTTTGTTGGATGAAGTTATTTTTCTAGTTGATTGTCGTTGATGACACATGTTTGCCCACATCTTTTTTTCCCTTCAGAGGTACCTTTTTTTGCTTTTCTCACACTTATTTTGTTGTTAAACTTTACACCACTGTCTGGAAAGCACAAAGTTAGAAAAGTACAAAACCTTGCAATAATAAGAGACCACAAGTAAAGAGGAATTATTTGTCAAACAAATGTGGAACAATGGAGCAAAGCAATGAAGCTGCTCTATACACAAAGAACTGAACAAAAAAACAGGAACACATGAACTTGGAAATAATGAATTCCGGAAATGGAATCCATATACCAAAGCACAAGTGTATACGCCGCATGGGTTGTGGGCTGTAAAGAAATATTCAAACTCAGAAGATAAACACAAATGTATGACAAAGTGTAGAGCGATAATAATAAAATTCAGAGGTGAAGAGTAACTTGGAGACAATGAAGATGGGAGAAGAATGAACAATTAATAATACAATGCTCAATGCAATAAATACACCATGCAGAGTAAACACAAAACCTTGAACTCCCATGTCTCTGAAGGATTGGGGCAGAGTGATGAGTTGGAGAGCATGTTGTACTTTGGATGACCCCAAAATGCAGCAGGTAGCCTCCAATTAGTGACCAGCTACAGAAAATAGCAGAAGACAGGTTTGCAGGCTGTGCTGTCCCAAAAACGCAGGCTGAGTCTGTCAATGACTGATCTGGCAGTGTAAATGCAGCAAGACTGTTGAGGACCAGCTCCCGGAGTAGTAGAACAGGCTGGGTGGCAGCTGCAGCTGCAAAGGCAGCAGCTTGGAGGGCATGTGATGGCTGGCTAATGGAAACCAAGTTGACTGGTGACGGGTGAATCGCAAAATGCAGCAGTTTTGGGACTGGTGATAATTGGACTGAGTGTGCAATGGAAGAAGGAACACGAACATAGAGAGAGAAAGCAAAAAATGAAGGAAGAAATACTGTACCGACTGAAGATGAATGCTGAATACAATGATGTGGGACTGATTAATCCCTGCATGTAGCCCAAGGCATCAATGAGGGCACCAAATCAAGCTGAGATGATGGAAGCACCAAGTCGGATAGTGCTTGGGAGCCAAAGTGTGCTGAAATCTGCAAGAAGAAGTGATCAGCCAAGTGTGGGCTGTGGCTATATATAGCCAAACTCCTCTAAAATTGTCTAACTGCTAAACAGGGCCTCTAATCTGCCCAACCTGCTGAAATAGGTGATATGCAATCTGACTGCATAGAAAAAATGGGAAAATAATGACAACATATCCTAGGCAGTCATGGAGTAGGTAGTACTATTAGGAGGTGGAATCCAACTAACAGACAGGGGAAATACATAAGAAATGTGCCTAAAATGGAGGAAATGCACGCTAAACTAACGGAACTCCAATGTCTCTGTTTGACTTTGACAAGAGCTCACAACGAGGAGATGACAGATTGACATGATTAAATAGGGCAAGCTAACATCCCCTCTTAGATCTTGGGAGTGTCTGAAGACCCAACAATCTCATATGATGAAGCATTGAAGCTTGGGGCAAAGGCTTCGTGAACAGATGGACCTCATTGTCCGCCGTGGGATAGTAGGCCACTGCTAGCTTGGAATCCAGGATTTGCTCATGAACATAGTGATAATTGAACCTCAATGTGTTTTGTGTGGGCATGAAACATTGGGTTCTTTGCCAGAGCAAGGGCGCTTTGGTTGTCCACGTGTAGTTTTGTAGGTTCCGTTTGTGGAAAGCCAATCTCTGCCAACATATGACGAAAGTGCCTCCATAGCCGTCGAATACAGGGCATGATACTCAACCTTTGTAGAAGAAAGGGCCATAGTAGGCTGCTTCTTGTTGCTCCAAGAGATGGCTCTTGATCCAAGGGAGAAGGGGAAGTTCTACGGTTGGTTAGGCTCTATGCATTGAATGATTCATCATCTAGATAGGATTTGTGGGATTGCTGGAAAGCTTGTTTGTCACTTTGCAAACCGGGAGTGCTAATGGGAGATTTGTGTGTGTTTAACATTTGCAGTCTACCCTTCAACACTCGGTGATGGATTCACTTGAGAGTTGTGTGGCATGATTTTGAATTGGTTGTTCTTAAGCTGGACCTTTGGTCTTTGCTTTGCCCATCGGACTCAAGCTTTACTTTTTAGTTGCTACAATATATTGTCGCATGGTTTAGATTGGATTGTCTGCAGGTTACACAAGATGATCCCTTCTTACTAGAGATTTTGGACATGTGAGTGTTGCAACAATACGCATGGTCTGATAATTTTTCTTTGCAATTTGACATGCTTGTACACCCTCATTGCTTCTTTTGTGTAATTTTTTGGATTGCTCCCTTTGTGTTTAGATTCATCTTATCTGTAGCATCCAATTTTTAATGATTATATGGCACCGTTGATTGATAGATTTTCTCTCGATTTCCCCTTTGGGGGCAATGACTCTTTTGAGCAACTGATATATAATGCGCAAAGGGTTGCTCGGCACTATGGCATTTATCATGTCTCTCTTTGTAGGCAACATCGGCAGGTTGCTGAAGAAATGTCGGCTTTGTTTTGCTCCTTACTGCTTGGTTTTTGTTTATGAACCCTAAGAAAGGTGAATAGTACAATAGGTTAGTTTCTCTATTGGTAAGTTTTTCCTCTTTTGTTTCTTAAGTTTCTTCATCTCAAGGTCATTTCGAAGTAGATAAATCATTCCATTCTTCATTTCAATTCAATGCATTTGATGGACAAAAGGAATCTAAAATATTTTATATAATTGCATCCACAAATCCATTTAATCTACCACCTATTCCTCCCTCTTTTTCTACTGTACCTTTCTTCAAATATCCATTAAGTATATCTCACATGACTTCACATACCACACTAGGGGGCTCTTTACACTTAGGCACTACCTTTAGGACCTCTTTTTTCTCATAGGCGGGTTGTCTATCCATGATGGAGGCTTGTCCTTCTTTTTATACACTTTTTGTATTCTCACGGCCTAGGATACCCTCCTAACCATTCCGGAGTGTGGATAATTTGGTACCACATTTTGCCTCCATGGCATTATCTAGTAGGCCTTCTGGTCATTTCGTTTTGTCCTTGTTCACAATTGGATAGGGTGGACGTGTCTCAGTGTCTACTTCCATCGACACCTTATGGAAACATTCATGTTCTATTGCCTCTGCATTAATCGATATCCTTAGAACACAGAGCCTATTTTTGCCTATGTACCTACTCCTACTTCTCCTTCTTATCCCCCTCTACCACCTCCTTCTTATCCACACTATCCTTCTTATCCTACGTATCCGACACCTCATAGTTCTTTCTCCTCATCAGCCAAGCATGCTTTCATTGACAAGACTTGTTTTAACAGGTCTAACTGTTGAGATTTATGTAATCACACTCTTATGACAACTGCTTTGTATGGAGTAGTAGGATAAGGGACATGCAGCAGCCTAAATCCCATAGGCACAGTGAGAAAAGGGGAACCGTCCTACAACTATAAAAGCATATACTTGACATTGAGTTAAATGATGAATGCTATTGTAGTTTGTACTTTCAATCTTCTCTCTCTACTCAAGATTGTGTTTATGACTCCAAGCTAATTTATCTTGGAACCTAATTCACTTAAGTAACAATTAGTGTATCTAGTCTCAGTCATCATGCTTCTTATCATTGACTTTCCTCCATAGCTAGACCTTGCTCAAGGATTCGTGTTTCCCAACACGGTATCAGAGTCATGGTGAGCTCAGTTTAGCTCAACTCACTGCTCCTCCAGCTTCCCATAACCTTTGGTTAGCTCAGCTACACAAGAATCTTTAATCTCTTACTTCATTTTCACTCTACCATTCTTGACCTCCATAGGCAATAACATCTATCTCTGTTGGAGCAGCTATATCTCTTCAACCAAGCCATATCTCTTTGAACCTTCTTCTCAAGAGTTGTTTCTTCAGGTCAAGTTGCAACTTCTTGACACAAAAATCGAGGATATTGATATGCATCATGCCCGACATTCTCACTTTCCTGAAATTGGGTGCAGTTTTGACAACGATCACTTCGAAGGCTTAGATCTCTCAATTCAGGCAAAACAAGTTCAAAACCCTCTTAGGGGGACTTAGGCCCATTAGTGAGGGTCCTCCATCTCAAAGGGTTTGAGCAAATTTGACCTGTGGAGCTCATGGAAGCTGATTTACAGCCAACAATCCTTGTTTTGACAGGACAGCCATAGCCATTTTGATCTCGAGCTAAAAAATTACTTCATTTTCTCACTCCCTTGGCTTAAACAACCCACTACAACTTTGATCCATTGTATCATTGAAGTTCTAGTAAGTGTAACCCTCAAAGCCATTAGCAAGAAGAAGATTCAAGTTAAAGATCAAGCATAAAAATCCAACATTAAGATTCAAGCTAGTATCTTTTGATACTACATAGTGTTATTTGATGCTACCATTATTTGTGTCCTTTGACACAATTGCTTTCAACTCTTTTGTTAGTCAAAACTTAGAGATTTGAGGCTGATTCTCAATCATGGGAATGAAGTTTTTTATGTGGGTACCTGTAATAATTTATAAAGAATGACACAATACTACTTACTCACCTGTACTACATAGAAGATGTTTTGCTCTACTTGCAGAAATAAATGAAGTTATCTACATCCAAGTGCAATCAATGATTCTGTTTGAAGATTTTGAAGATATTTGAGTTTTCATGGTCATTATGCAAAACCTGAAGCTTGTGACCCCTTTCCTTGAGGGCGACCAGAAGATAAAAGACAAAGAAGAAGCAAGCAAAGTGGAGAGTATCAAAGTAAAGAAGGACAAGGAAAAGAAGATTTGTTATGCTGAAAGAAAATCACAAAAAGCTTACAATGTCATATTTGAAAGAAGATGTGTTATGTTGAAAGAAAACCACAAGGGCCTATTGGACCTTGTCTCCAAATTTTACTAGACATTTTTAAAGCCTTGTATGTACTTGTATGCTCCAATCATAAGCTTTGTAATCCTCATGTAACCTGTGGACTATAGCCTCTGCACCCTTAATGAGGCCTTGTGACATCCTCTAGCTTTATATGGTTGGTTTTTTCGATGTCTACACTTAACAAGGTTCTACTCATGATAGCCTTTGTATACTGAGTGCTTTTTATGGTTGTTATTGAGAAGGGGTGTTGAGATTTACGCAATCACACTCCTAAGACAGCCTCTTTGTATGAAGCAGTAGGGCAAGGGATATACAACAACCTAGGAGAAGCTGCCTAAATCCCATAGGCACAGTGAGAAAAGGGAAACCATCCTACAACTATAAAAGCATGTATTTGACATTGAGTTAAATGATGAATGCTATTGTACTTTGTACTTTCAGGCGTGTCTCTCTACTCAAGATTGTGTTTATAAGTCTAAGCTTATCTATCTTGGAACCTAATTCACTTTAGTAAGAGTTAGTGTGTCTAATCTCAGTCATCATGCTTCTTGTCATCGATTTTCGTCCTCCATAGCTAGACCTTGCTCAAGGATCCGTGTTTCTCAACACTAACTACTCTACTTGGTCAAACTAATGAGACATGTCTTTGTCTAATAGAACCTATGGGATATTGTGCAGGGGTTGGAACCCCAACCCAATCTTGCGCTCGTTCCATATGAGGTTGTCTTCTCATTGAAGGTTAGAAATGCCCCCACTATTGTCGAGTTGATATAAGGCTTGTTACCCAAGTTTCATTATTATCTTCAGCATTTTGACTTAGCATTAGAGTATTAGACATACTTGATTGATCGTTATGTGGCTTGGGATAGGACTTGTCTCATAAATCTTAACCATGAGCTCCAAAACTTCAAAACCACTGATTGGGATGACTTGAAAGTCAAGTTGGTTGACTATTGATAACTTCTCACCGAGTCCTTTTGATCCGTGTCTACTGCTTGCTTCTAACCTTCCCTTAGATTTTTCAGCCTCTAGACCCCCTCCTTGAGATTTGTTAGCTTGTTGATATCAGCAGATCATACTTCAAAATGAGTGACTGGGATGACTTGAAAGTCAAGTTGGCTAACTATTGATAACTTTTCACCGAGTCCTTTTAAGCTAGGTCTATTGCCTGCTTCTAAGCTTCCCTTAGATTTTTCAGCCCCTAGCCCCCCTCCTTGAGATCTGTTAGCTCGTTGATACCAGCAGACTATGCATGATTTAAGAATCCTTCCACTTGATTTCACTTTTGGAGAGCCCTAGAAGATCTACCTGGCTTGCACCTCAAGATTTATTTGTATTGCTCTTTATAAATAATTACATAGCGCTTTTCGAGTCGGAAAGTTGACAGGAGGCTCTTTAGCACCCTCAATGGTGAGAGCCATGGAGAAGAAGTTAGGGCGTATTGATTGAAATGAGACTTGGACCTTGGTGGATTGTCTGAGTCACAAGAAAGTCATTGGGATGAAATGGATATTTAGGAGCAAGCTAAAGGCTGATGGAACTTTAGACAAGTACAAGGCTCGCCTTGTCCTCCAAGGGTTTTGATAGAAGTACAGTATTAACTATGAAGAGACTTCTGCTCCTACGGCGCAATTGATATCTTTTCATTTGTTGGTTATGCTAGCCGCTCATCATGGTTGGCCGATCTATCAGATGGATGTTAAAAGTATATTTTTGAATGGTTATTTGGAGGAGGATGTCTATGTGCAACATCCACCTAGATTTTTTTTTTTGTTGATTAGAAAGATAAGGCCTTTTGCTTGTGGAAAGCTCTTTATGGGCTACAACTAGCATCGCGGTCTTGGGTCCAGAGGATGAATGAGTTTCTTCAAAATCACGGATATCATTCTACCCCTTATGACCCAAACTTATATGTTCGTATTACTTCAGAGGGGTCAGCTATATCCTGTTATATATAGAGGATCTGCTAAATCACTGGCTCAGATACTGTTGATACAGTAGAATGCTATAGAAATTAAGGCCAAGCTTTGTGCTACATGTGAGATGATAGACCTCGATTTATTGTGTTATTTTTTGTGGATGGAGTGTAAAGAAATTCTCTGACACAAAAACAGAAATAACAATCGTACGACAAAGCACAAATTGATAAAAGAACTCAGAGACAATGAACACAGAAAATAAGTGAAGTGATATAATTGTTGAATATACATTGCTCATGCAGCAAACACAATATGCAGTGAATGAATACTGAACCTTGAACTCTTATATCTCAAGGATCAGGGTAGGGGTAATGAGCTGGAGAGTGTGTCGTACTCTAAACGGATCCCAAATCGCAGCAAGGCAGCCTTCGGATGTCGAACACCAGCAAATGCAGCAGTGAGAAGTTGGATTTGATGTAGATGGCAATGAGGAGAGAGAGATACTAAAAACGCAGGCTGCAAGAGAGAGAAAGACTAAAAACACAGGTAGGATAGGCTACAAGAAGAGAGAGTTGCCAAATGCAGGCTGGACAGCATGGCGACAGCTTGCAGAAGTTGGGCGATAGCTGAAGGAGAGAGAAAACTGCCAAACACAGGTTGCAGATGGCGTGACAGGTAGTACGGCAGCAGGTCTGTGTAGGAACAATAGTCACTTGGTTGGGATCAGCTCCAAACTGCGAGAAGAGGTTTGGAAATCAGGTGCTAATTGATGTAGACATCAATCGACAGCTTCGTTGGTTGAGATGTCCTTCGCAAACAGGGTGTGGGCAACAAGCTGAAACACTTGAAATCTGCAAAAACGAGATTGAGGGCTGAATGGAGGGTAGCATATGCATTTATAGAAAGTTTGGGCCCTCCCAAGTGGGTTTGTGCTTATGGGACACATATACTCTCTAGGATGACGTTTCTTTTAAATAAACAAGGTTTCTTCATTAATTAAGCAAGTTTTGGGGCTGTTTAAGTAAAGCTAATGTATTTTTAGCTCAACTCCCCCTCTTAGGCCCAACAACGGTGCCACGAGAAGATCTTTTATCCCAAGGCGTCCCACCCCAAAGCAGCCAGAGCATCGGACAAAGAGTGTGCATTGATTGCCCAGTGGCCTATTAAGACTATAGAGGCGAAGGTTATCTTACCAAGGGAGCCCAAGTGATCACCCTAGAGAGGACATGGCATTTGACAAAGGGTGTAGGTCAGCTGCCCAGTGGCCTACCAAGCCCTACAAAGGCGGATGAAATTAGCTATAGACTGTGTTTGTTTGTTTGTTTTTTTAAAAAAATTGAATTTGATAGATATAGTAGTTAATGGGGGTTCAAATTAGTTTTTGTCCTATTGAGTATCTGTGCCCCAAACGGAAGAATGATAAAGGATGGTTAGACCCAAGACCTTCGCAAAACAATCCCTACCATTATTGGGTGTCGGTGAAGAAGAATAAGGCTAAGGTGTGGATATAGCAAATAAGTGAAGCAAGCAAGCAAGCTAAAGAAAAACTGCCTTGGAGACTTTATGGAAAATGTCACGAATATGGTGGATTCAGAGTCGACCACTCCAAAAGATCGAAAAGGGATAAATGTGTACAGATACATGTGTTTATGAACAGAATGGCAATGCATGGGGTAATGCAAAGGGCGCTGCAAGATGTCATGCTCATGCAAGATGCAATGCAATGGTGCCACTTGGACAGTGCCCTTGTAGGGAAATTATTCACTTGTCCAAGTGTCCTTTTACAATCATATCATCCTGATGCGGATGAAGTTACAAATGTCCATAATACAATACAAAAGAATAAATGAATGAATGTCGAAAAGCTGTAAGTGGCATCACTGTCACTATCAAGAGTAGAAGCCGCCCCCTCTCAAACTGGAAGGGAAAGCAAGAGGGAAGTACCCTCTCCTTGTCAAGTTGAAGTAGGGGAGGGTGATCTTGGGTAACAAGTACTGAAGAAGCCGGTCAACTGCTTTGGTCAAAATACCTACAAAATTGTCGGATGTAGGCACAAACTCTTGGTGGATAGTGCCTAGCTCAACCTGCTCTTTGGAAAAATGAAAGTGAACTTTTACATGCAGCGTCTGGGTGTAATGATCGGATTGCCTACAAGGGCAATGATACTCTAGTTGTCGCAGTAGATGACAGTGTGAGAGTTGCATGGGAAATGAAGTGCCGTTAGTAAACTCCTCAGGTAGATGGCCTTGGTGGTGCCATCGAAGAGAGCCCGGTACTTAGCCTTGGCCATGGAAGCCACTGCCGTCTCTTGCCTATGGCTTGATCAAGAGATGGGAGCTATACCCAAGGTAAAGAGGTAGCCACCAGGAGAACGTCGGGTGTTGGGATCTCCTGTCCAATCAGAATTAGTGTACTGCTGCAAACATAAATTAGAACCAGAGGTCAGGTTGTAAGAATGAGTACACCGTAAATAATGCAACACACGAAGACATGCAATCCAATGTGATATCCTAGGTGCTGTGAAATACTGACTAAGTATGCTAACTAAGTAGTGAATTAACCAAAGAAGTTTTCCTACCATGGAGTGATAAGTGTGTGCATCGAAGGGCTGTCCTAGGGTATTCTCCGACAAGTGAACAATAGGATCAAGAGGTGTTGCAACTGGCCGTGTCTAATCCGAAGTGTGTTGTTCCACAAGTTGAAGTGCGTACTTTTGCTATGACACAAAAATGCATCTCCCAGAACAAACTACCTCCATCCTCAAAAAATAAGACAATAAACCAATGTCTGTTATCTCAAAAGTAGCACTAAGGTTTGCCTTGATGTCCGCTATGGCAGCAAAATCTGAGCCTGTGATGAGTAAGTTGTCAATATATAGCAGGATATAGCTGACCCCCTCTGCAGTAGATCGAACATATAAGTTCGGGTCACAAGAGATAGAATGGTATCCATGAGTCTATAAGAACTCATCTATATTATGGAACCAAGATCACATGCTTGCTTCAACCCATAAAGAACTTTCTGCAAGTGGAATATCTTATCCCTCGGGTTCCTTCATGGAAAGCCTGGTGGCTGCTCCACATAGGCTTCCTTCTCCAAAAAACCATTCAGGAAGGCACTCTTGACATCCATTTGATATATCGGCTAGCCGTGGTAAGTGGCTAGCGCGAGAAGCAACCAGAAAGATATCAACGACGCGGTAGGAGCAAAGGCCTCTTCATAATCAATGCCATGCTTCTATCGAAACCCTTGCACGACAAGGCGAGCCTTGCACTTATCTAAAGTCCCATTAGCTTTTAGCTTGGTCTTGAAAATCCACTTTGTCTGGATAACTTTCTTGTGGCTTGGATGATCCACTAATGTCCAAGTATCATTTCGGTCAATACTCTTGAGCTCCTCCATGGCCTTTCTGTGAGAGTGCGCAACGGAAGAAGAACACGAACACAGAGGAGAGGAGAGAGAAAGCAGAGAATGAAGGAAGAAAGTCTGCACTGACTGAGATGAATGCTGAATACACTGAAATGGACAGAACAGTCCCTGCACGCAGCCCGGAGCGTCAGTGAGGGAACCAGGACAGACTGGAAGCAGTGGCAGCACCAATGCCGGAGACGGAGGCGATGGGAGCAGTGCTGTACCTGCAGAGCATAATGCTGGACTGACTGGGGGGGCTGATATAAATAGCCCCCAGGCCAGCAAACTGGCCGACCAGCCAAACTGGCCGACCTGGCCAGATTTGGCCGACTGCCCAGAAAATGGGCAGTCTGGACAAAAAACAGCCCAGTTTGGGCTGTAACACACCCAGGGCTGCTGGCTAACTAGGGCAGCCACCAAAATGACCTGACAGAGCTCCTCTGTCTCCTGTCAGACTCTGACAGGAGCTCACAACCAGGAGATGACAGACTGAGACTGAAAAAAGAGCAGGCTAACACCCCCTCTCAACTCCTGGGAGAGTCTGAAGACCCAAGAACCGCATGTGATGAAGCAAAGAAGCCTGAGGCAACGGCTTCGTAAAGAGATCAGCTGCATTGGCCGCCGTAGGACAATAGACCACCACCAGCTCCGAATCCACGATCCGCTCTCGAACATAGTGATACTGAACCTCAATGTGCTTCGTGCGAGCATGAAACACCGGGTTCTTGGCCAGAGCAAGAGCACTCTGGTTATCCGCGCGCAGCTCCGTAGGTCCGGTCTGGGAAAAGCCAATCTCCGCGAGTAAGCGACGGAGCCAAACTGCCTCCATAGCGGTCGAACATAGGGCCCGATACTCAGCCTCTGTAGAAGAAAGTGCCACAGTAGGCTGCTTCTTGCTGCTCCAAGAGACAGCACCAGATCCAAGGGTGAAAGCATAACCTGTAGTGGATCGTCTCGAATCCACATCACCTGCCCAATCAGAATCACTCCATCCAGAAAGGGTAATCCCTTCTCTATACATGATCCCGAAGGATCGAGTCCCTTGCAAATAGCGAAGAACTCGCAAGGCCGCCTGCCAGTGATCCTGGGTAGGAGTCTGCATAAAAGAAGACAATAAAGCCACCACAAAAGAGATATCCGGCCGAGTATGAAGCAGCCAGATAAGAGAGCCGACAAGGCACCTGTAACGGGTGGGATCGGTAAGAGGAACTCCAGCTGTCAAAAGCTTGGACTCAGGGTCCATGGGGCATGAGATAGGCCGACACTCAGCCATATCAAACTCCGAAAGAAGTTCGGAGATGTACCTGTGCTGCGAGGTAAAAATGCCCTGTGCCATCTGATAGATCTCCAGACCTAGAAAGAAGTGAAGGATCCCTAGATCGGTCATGTCAAACTCCTGCTGAAGAATGGACCGTGTATGCTCCACCTGCTGAGTGTCGCTCCCTGTAATGATAAGATCATCCACATACAAGATAAGGAACACCGAAAGAGAATCCACAACCCGTAAGTAGAGGTTAGGATCATAAGCGGAGCGCGCAAAGCCACTCTGTAGAAAGAAGCGGTCAATCCGTTGGTACCAAGCACGAGGAGCCTGCTTTAGGCCATAAAGAGCCTTCCGCAGCCTGTAGACATGATCCTCCTTCCCCTGCACAAGAAAACTAGGAGGCTGTGAAACATAAATCTCCTCCTCAAGAACGCCATTCAGAAAAGCAGACTTGACGTCCATCTGGTAGACAGGCCAACGGTGGTGAGCAGCAAGAGCCAAAAGAACTCGGATGGTAGACATCCTGGCTGTAGGAGCAAAAGTCTCAAAGTAATCCAACCCTGCACGCTGTGCAAAACCCTTGGCAACAAGCCTAGCCTTATGCTTGTCCAAGGAGCCATCTGCAAGATACTTGGTCTTAAAGACCCATTTCACACCAATCACCTTCCGTTTCACGAGACGCGGAACAAGCTCCCACGTATGGTTTCGCTCGATGGAATCGAGCTCGGCCTGCATAGCGTGTCTCCAAATATCCTGTGCAAGAGCCTCCTCCACAGTGGAAGGCTCGGAATCCTGAAGAATCTGTGACATAAGAGCATAGTTCACACATAGTGAACTGTCCCGCTGGGCCTGTAAACGGGCTGATCGACGTGGACCTGAAGAAGAAGCAAGAAAGTGAGTAACACTTGAATCCTGCATGAGCCGGCGATACCATAAAGGAATCCTGAGAGACTCCTGCGGCTGTGAGGGAGACCGGGGGGTCTCCGGAACCTGTAAAGCACCCAAATCGGAGAGGGACTCCCCCTCACCGAGTGAAGGTAGATCCTCCGCATCTGAAGAAGGCTGTATATCCCGTGAAGATCCCGAAGTGGCGGTAGAAGAGCTCGTAGTAGACGAAGGCACATCCACCAAAGGGGAAAGGGAAGCCGAAGGAGGAGGAATAGGGGGGGTGCTAAGGGGCATCCTGGAAGGAAGGGAAGGGAGAGAAGGTGGGGGGGGGGGGGTCCGTCGATGATGAAGAAACATCTGTAATAGAACCATCAATCGGATCCTTAGAGGCCGAATCCTCATCAAAGATCACATCCCTGCTCACCTCAATCGTCCGCGTCGTCGGGTCATAGAGCCGATATCCCTTCGTGGTCGTACTATAACCAACGAAGATAAGCTTTCGCGACTTAGAGTCGAACTTCGTCTTCCTCTTCTTCTTGTCCACATGGACAAAAGCATCGCACCCAAAGATGCGAAAATGGGACACGGAAGGCTTCTTTCCAAAGAAAGCTTCATACGGAGTCATGTCCAGTAACGCCAAAGTCGGAGAGCGGTTGCGAATATGCACCGCTGTAGCCACCGCCTCACCCCAAAGGAAATGAGGAAGACTCCTATGCTCCAGCATAGATCGGGCCATCTCAATCATGGTCCGATTCGCACGCTCCACCACACCATTCTCTGATGGTGTGTTCGGATGGGAATACTCCACCCGAATACCATGATCCCTGCAAAACTGAGAGAAAAGGTGAGAAGTGAACTCGCCACCGTGATCAGCTCGAACACCACGAACCTTGGAAGTGATTTGGGTCTCCACAAACACCTGCCACTCACAGAAACGAGAGTACGCCTCGCTCTTGTACTCCAAGAAATAAGGCCACACATAACGACTAAAGTCGTCCACAATCAGCATCAAATACTTGGCCTTCCCAAGGGAGGCCGTGTCCATAGGTCCGCAAAGGTCGGTATGAACCAACTCAAGTGGAGAAATAGCCCGCCTAGAAGCAACCTGCGGGTGAGGCTGCTGGTGCTGCTTGCCCCTCAAGCAGCTAGGGCACAAAGTGTGAAGAGGAGGGAAATCAGGAAGTCCCTCCACCATCTTCCTCCGAGAAGCCCGGCGAAGAGAATCGAGGTTCAAATGACCATACCAAGCATGCCAAAGCAGCCCAAGCTCATGGGAAGTCCGCGCAGCCAAGGTTGTGAGCGTATAAAGCCCACCCTCCTATGTACCTGTCCAAAGAGCATCACCTGTAGAAGCATCCTCCACTGTGACTGCATCCTGAGTAAAAATGACTCGGGTACCTAATTGAGTAAGGCCATGCACAGATAATAGGTTATAACCCAAATCAGGGACATAGAGAACTTTGGTGGAGGAAGACCGCCTGTCAGAAAACATAGGTAAAGTCCCCACTCCTCGAACTCGAACAGGAACTGTAGAATTGTCACCAATGGTGACTGTACCCCCTCTGGAACGAAGATCCTGAAGCCAATCGTGTCGGAAGGTCATATGTGAAGATGCTCCACTGTCGACGAGCCAAGGCTTCTCCTGTGTGGTAGAAGCTAGGGCAGTGTCTTCCTCAACAAAGACATGCACAAACGCAGATTCTGTTGTGGCTGGGGCCGCCTTCGAGTCCTTCTCCTTAGGCTTCAAATGGGGATACTTTTGCCAACACTTCTCCTCGGGATGAGTGCCCTTCCCACAATGGGGACACTTGGGCTTCTTCTCCTTCGCATCCTGCTTGTCCTCCTCCTTCTTGTCCTTGGCCTTCTCCTTCTTTTGTTTCTTCTTCTTGCTGCCACCTGTGCCGGCCGTAAATGCCTTGGTGGAGCCACTGGCTCCCACCTCTTTGAGTCGCTCGTCATGCTCCAGGACAAGCGGGGAAAGCTCCTCCCATAGGAGTGTCTTACGGGTCCTCGAAGTGATGAGGCTGGTGTAGAAGACATCATAACAGCGTGATGGCAGCTGAGTCAACAGAATCATCGCCATATCCTCAGACGATATCAGACGACCAAGAGAGGCTAGCTCGCCTCGCATATCCTCCATCTTCGTGATGTGCTCCTTCATGGAAGAAGAACCATCAAGACTGAGCATCCGCAACTTCTTCTCCAGGGAAATCTTGTGAGCAAATGTCTTGTGCTGATACAAAGACGCAAGCTTTGTCCACACTTCCGCCGCGGTCTGTAACGTGTGAACATGTACAAGAACAGAATCATGGAGACTCATAAAAAGAAAGGAACGGGCTCGAGAGTTGAGCCTATCCCATAAGGCTGCACGGTCCATAGAGGTGCCATCGGACGAATCCACAGGGGGGTCGGTTGATGGGCGAAGAAACAAGCTCCCAAAGGTCAAAGGTATCAAGGATGCAAGCCACCTTGCATGACCATAGGGAGTAGTTGGAACCATCCAACTTATCTTCCTTCGGAAAGGAAGGGAGAATCGGCACCTGTATAGAGGGAATCAAGGAAGGCATCCGCACATCTGAAGCAGTCTTCACTGAAGAAACCTTCGCAGTAGATGGAACCCTCTGAGATGCATGGACTGAAGAAGGACGAGTGCGTGGAGGTTCTTCCCGATGTCGAACTTCACGATAATCCTGCCTCCGCTCAGAGGAATGATGAGAGAGAAGCTCATCCTCTGAGTCTTCAAAACCTGAAAACTGGTAAGACATCTTCCAATCTGCAAAATACCAAAGAAAGTTGTACCGCTGTCGAAATAGGACCAGCAATGTGGTCACCAACCACCAAGACGTAGGCAGAGAGTGCCTACAAACACTTGAATCTGCAAAACGCAAAGAGTACTGATGTCGAACACCAGAGAAAAGACCACCAGCACCAGGAAACAGCCCGGACAGAGGTCTCCAGCAGGAAAAGGGTCGCCTGAGGTGGAAGCGACCTACAGAACAGCAAAACGCAGCCTGTAGGGAGGTCGCCCAGCAGCAGGAGAGGCAGCCTGGTGGAAAATGCAGGGTTGTTGCGTCGCTGGATGACGTGGCAGCATCTACAGTCAGCGTGGGCAGCAAAACGCAGGCTGAACAGCCTTCTGTAGCAGTCGCCTGGCTGTGGGTGATCTGTTGGCAGCAGCAGCAGGGTATCTCACTCTTGAGGGTATGTCCTCCGTGCTCTCAATCAGGCGATGATACCATGTGAGAGTGCGCAACGGAAGAAGAACACGAACACAGAGGAGAGGAGAGAGAAAGCAGAGAATGAAGGAAGAAAGTCTGCACTGACTGAGATGAATGCTGAATACACTGAAATGGACAGAACAGTCCCTGCACCCAGCCCGGAGCGTTAGTGAGGGAACCAGGACAGACTGGAAGCAGTGGCAGCACCAATGCCGGAGACGGAGGCGATGGGAGCAGTGCTGTACCTGCAGAGCATAATGCTGGACTGACTGGGGGGGCTGATATAAATAGCCCCCAGGCCAGCAAACTGGCCGACCAGCCAAACTGGCCGACCTGGCCAGATTTGGCCGACCAGCCAGATCTGGCCGACTTTGGCCAGATCTGGCCGACTGCCCAGAAAATGGGCAGTCTGGACAAAAAACAGCCCAGTTTGGGCTGTAACACACCCAGGGCTGCTGGCTAACTAGGGCAGCCACCAAAATGACCTGACAGAGCTCCTCTATCTCCTGTCAGACTCTGACAGGAGCTCACAACCAGGAGATGACAGACTGAGACTGAAAAAAGAGCAGGCTAACACTTTCACCATTGAGGGTGCTGAAGAGCGTTGTGCCATGTATTCAGCTCAGAATGCGCTATGTAATGTAATTGGTTGTAAACAATGATGCAAATGAAGCCCGAGGAGCGAATTGGAATCTTCTAGGTCCCTCTAGAGTGGAATCTGGTTGTAGGATTCCTGAATCTCGCATGGTTTGCTAGTACCAGTGAGGTAACAGATATCGTGGAGGGGGTCTAGGAGATGAAGAATTTGCAGTAATGTTAGGAGTGGGAAGTAGACTAGGCTCAGTAGGCACAATCTCCGATGATGTGGAAGGAGGATAGGAGCAGAATCTTGTGCAGACGATTGCACGATATCCCTCTCGTCAAAAACGACGTTCCTCTTAACAATCACCTTGTTTGTCCGAGGATCGAACAAACAATAGACTTTCGCTTCTGAGGAATATTCGACAAAAATAAGGAGATCAACTCGGGGAGTGAGCTTTCCTATCTTATCATCAAGTGTGTGTGTGTAGGCACGACACCCGAAGACTATGAAGTGGGAAATGATAGGCCGAGAGCCAAAAAATGCCTCATACGGGATCTTCTTAGGAAGAGCCGTAGTCAGGCACCGGTTGAGGATGTACACTGAAGTGTTAACAGCCTTGGTCCAAAGGCGCTCATGAAGCTCTATTGCGAACAACATAGAGCATGCCATTTCCAGGAGTGTCTGGTTCCTACGCTCTACGACTCCATTTTGAGAGGGGGAGTTAGTAGAGGTGAGCTAGCGAGAGATGCTATGCTTCAATAGAAACTGAGAAAACTCGTGGGAGATAAACTCACCACCGCTATCACTCCTCATGCAACCAACATGATGTCCAGTCTGGCTATGAACAAGTAGCATCCAAGCAGGAAAATATGTGAAAGCATTTGACTTATGCTTGAGGAAGTACACCCACATGTATCTAGAATGATTATCCATCATAAAAAAGAAGTAAAGTGCACCATTTAAGACGGTAGCGGATGGCAGCCCACAAAGATCAACATGAATCAATCTAAGAGGTTTCTCAGCAGTAGGATGTGTCGACTGCTGAGGGAATGGGGTACGGTGTTGCTTTCCGAGCTGACAAGCTTTATAGACATCGTGAGCTAGTTTTAGATGGGAAAGGCTCTCGACCAGCTGACGGCGGCGGGATAACTCATAAAGAGAGTCATAACCAATATGCCCTAAGCGAAAGTGCCAAAGACGCTCATCGTTTGTAGGCTCCCAAGATATGGCTAATGCTTGGAAGCTATGGAACACAGAGCCCTCGGTTGTCGGCTCGGTCACAAAGTGAGTCATGTGGTAAAGGCCATTAGGCTATGCCTCACCGCAAGCAATCACTAAACCATTTGAGAGTCAAGGATCTTGACTATGGTCGCGGTAAAGAAAATTGCTCTTCCCAATTGGCAAAACTGTTGAACAGATAACAAGTTCACCCCAAGCTAGGGGACATGGTATACATTGTCTAGTGAAGCCAAATCTGGATCCTTGTTAGTGGCAATACTGACGCTACCTTGAGCTTGAATCTTGATCGAGGAGTTGTTTTCTACGCGGACCCGCTTGGTTGCAGGGGCTCGGATACGGAAAATGTCCTCTATAGGAGTCATATGATGTGTAGCTCCACTGTCCACAATCCAAATAGGAGCTGAAGTGCTTGGCTGTGACGAGTGGGCCTTTGTGGTAACCTAATCAGGAGGCAACACACATATGGATAAGACTCGTATTTGTTGTCTCTATGGAGACGATGTGGGCCTCTGCAGACTAGTTAGACAAGCCCTTTGGAGTTGAGAACGTCGTCGATTGAGATGGCTGAGCGGTGGCAGTATGAGTCTGACCTTTAAATTGCCCCTTGCCATCACCTTGCCTCCTTGGCTGGGGGTTGCCCGATTGAGGGGTGGGGTTTTGAGATTTAGATTTGGGCGATGTGCCTCTGGCCTTTGAGTGACACTTGTCATCAAAATGACTAGCCTTTTGACAATGTTAAGAATACCTATTTTTTAAAGGTACATTTTGCCACCCTTGTTTGAGTTGTGACTAGGAGTTTTCTTGTGATTCCTCGGATTGATTTTGTTTTTGATTTTGAGTGGAGGTTTGATTTTGTTTGCTCTTCCCTTGTTGCCCCTTTTGAGAATGAGCAACAAGAGCCCTCTCTGAGGAAGAATACATATGAAATTGATCGAACTACCATGCGTAACGCAACAACTAACATTCAAATATAGAAAGTAGACATGGCAGGCTGCTTTGAAACTATATCTTCCAAAAAATTGAAATATTGCTTGGGGAGTTTGTTTAGAAACAATGTGACTCGATCATCAGAGGACTTGGGAGTCCCCGTGGTGGAGAATTCGGTAAGAAGTCGCCGATGCTTAGTCAACTTGACTTTCAAGTCATCTCGGTCAGCAATTTTAAAGAGTTGGAGCGCATGGTCAAGATTTATACGACGGGTCCTATCTCGAGCCGCATAGCGGTCAGTCAAGTGTGCCCATCGTTCCGACGCCAAGTCAAAATGCTGAAGGTGAGAATGAAACTCATGCAATAAGTCGTGCATCAGCTCGACAATAGTAGAGGCATTCCTAGTCTTCCATGAGCAGACAACCTCGTATGGAACAAGTGCGAGATCGGATTGGGGTTCTAATCCTTGCACAAGATCCCATAGGTTTGGGAGTCGAGGACATGTCTCATCAAGTTCGACCAAGTGGTAAAATTTGACCCGTTAAAACGAGTCTTATCATTGAAAGCATGCTTGGCAGAAGATGAGGTGGAACCATGAGGTGTCGGAAAAGTGGGATAAGATGGAGGTGGAGGGTAAGATGGTGGCTGTGGGTGTTTCTGATAGGAAGAATGAGGAGGAAAAGGTGGGTAGGCAGAAATAGGTTGGGAGTGTCCAATGAGTGTCGATTGATGCGGAGGCACTGGAACATGAATGTTTCCATAAGGTGCCGATGGAGGTGGAGGCACTGGGACGTGAAAGCCTTTTGACTGAGGCACAACAGCATGAGTAGGAGGTCCATTAGGTAATGCTATAGAGGCAAGCTGTGATACCAATTGATCCACACTTGGGAGAGAGTGGGGGGGATACCCAAGCTACAATGATCCCGAAAGTGTGTGAGAAGTCGGTGGAACACCACTCGATGGAGGAAAGGATGAGGTCCTAAAGGCGGTGCCTATGTTTCCATAACCCCCTGGTGTGGTGTGATGTGCAACATGAGGTGTTTGATAGGGGAATGTAAATGGTGTGAAGGGAAGTGGGGAAGCAGCGGAAGAATGTGGTGGGATGGGTGGGTTTTTAATTTGTGGTGTGAAAGATGCAGATGCATTTTGTTCATTTTTACCATTTAATGATTGAAAATGAAATGATGATGATGATGCACCATGCAATGCAGAAATAGGAACACCAAATTCATTCTGATTTTGAGAAGTAAACTGAAAAGAAGAAAGGGTAGAAGAAGAGGTACCTGGCTTTTTTTAATAATCTCCACGATGTGTGCTAACATACAAGAATTGGTCCTCAAGAGAACCTTTTCCGTAGTCAACTAATTGTACTCTATCTTTCTCATCATGATTTCTACCAGTATATTGCAAAGAAGAAGAGGTAAAAGACGAAGGAACAAAAGACGAATCTAAAGTACCTTGCACCGGAGTGGATAGAAGAGGATGAAAGAATGAAACATACTTCAGATCTCTTTCTCCAATAGGGGGCCCATCCGTGAGGGAGGTCTTGACGGCCCTGCAATATCATCAGATTTATGCGCAATATCTGAAGAGAGAAATTCATGCATACCTTCATTGAGCAGCTTTTCCTGAAGGGCAATCCTTTGATCGAGCTCCTCAATCTTCTTTCGTCTAAAGTCGATGATCACATGATATTCTTCAGTGGAAAGCTTGGATAGCCTTTCTTCTGTGTTGTCAGAAGTGTCTTCCACCATGTCGGAACTTTGTGGAGCAAGCTGTTCTACCCACTCTTGCTCGGTTCTCAGCATAGGTTGTTCTGGAGATTGAATTGGTGTTGATGTTTTCAAGTCATTTGAACCTACTGTTGTTCTTGCTTCTTGCGGAGAGCTTTTAGATCAAAGGCCTAGGTTTCTCAGAGAGTACCGGGCTTTGATACCATGTAAAGAAATACTCTGACATAGAAACACAAATAACAATCGTATGATAAAGCACAGACTGAAAAAATAACTTAGTTAGGGTTAGGGTAACTTAGAGACAATGAACATAGAAAATAATTGAAGTGATATAACTGTTGAATACACAATGCTCATGCAGCAAACACACTATGCAATGAATGAATATTGAACTTGGAACTCCTATATCTCAAGGATTATGGGAGGGGTAATGAGTTGGAGAGTGTGTCGTACTTTGAATGGATCTCGAATCGTAGCAAGGCAGCCTCCGGATGTTGAACACTCGCAAACACAATAGTGAGAGGTTGGATCTGATGCAGACGGCAGTGAGGAGAGGGAAAGACTACAATGCAAGCTGTAGGAGAGAGAATAAAAATGCAGGTAGGACAACTTGCAGGAGAGAGAAAGACAAAATGCAGGCTGCAGGAGAGAGACTAAAAACGCAGGCAGGACAGCTTGCAGGAGAGAGAAAGTTGCCAAACACAGGCTGGACAGCCTGGCGACAGCTACAGAAGCTGGGCGATAGTTGGAGGAGAGAGAAAACTGCCAAATGCAGGCTGCAGATGACATGGCAGGCAGTACGGCAGCAGGTCTGTGCAGGAACAGCAGTTGCCTGGCTAGGATCAGCTCCAAATTGCGAGAAGAGGGCTGGAAATCAGTTGCCAACTGATGTAGACAACTGTTAGCAATGGACAACTTCGGCTGAGATGTCCTCTACGAACGGGGTGTGGGCAGCAAGTTGAAACACCTAAAATCTGCAAAAACGAGATTGAGGGCTGAATGGAGGGCAGCATACGTATTTATAGAAAGTTTGGGCCCTCCCAAGTGGGTTTGTGCTTATGGGACACAAAGACTCTCTAGGATCGCGTTTCTTTTAAATAAACAAGGTTTCTTCATTAATTAAGCAAGTTTTGGGGCTGTTTAAGTAAAGCTAATGCATTTTTAGCTCAACATGGAGGTAGTCCAATTTTGGAGATATATTTGAGTCACAACAATAGAAGTACACTTTTCAGTTTTGGTGGCACAATATTGCATGGATTAGTCATGGTCTATGGCCACAACTCTTGATCCCATTGTCCACTTATCTAAGGATACCCTAGGTCAGCCCTTCGATGAGCATACCTATAGATTTGTCGTAGGGAAATATCTTTGGTTGATTCATATCCGGCTAGATTTAGCAAACTCAATTAGTTTCTTAATCGATATTACACAACATCTAGGATGTCACATTGGATTGCATGGTTTTGTAGTTAGAGATATGTGAGGTGTACTTATTCCTATGGTCTAACATATGATTTTGGTTTATGTTTGTAGGAATACACTGATTTTGATTGGGTAGGACATCCTAATAGCTGGCGTTCCTATGAAGGCTACCTCTTTGCCTTGGGCATGACTCCTATTTTGTGGTCTAGTTGTAAGCAACCCAAGGCTCCCATTTCATGATCTAGCTGTAAGCAAGAGATAGTGGCGGTTTCCATGGGCGAGGTTGAGAATAGGACTCTCTTTGATAGCACCTTCGGAGAGGTTCAACTTGACAAGATAGTAAATAAACTTATTTTTTGTGAAACTGCTAATTTTATGGCAATATATATTGAGGCCATCTATCTGAGGAGCTTATTGGTTGTGCTTCAGTTCCCATGTGCTGCACCAACTATTATCTATTATGACAACGAGAATGCGATTGCACTGCTGATAACTCAATCATCACATCTTGGAGGTGATATTGGTATCCACTATGACGTCTCCACAAAGCAAGTTGATTAGGTGCTTTTCGCTAGAGTTTGTGCCTTCATTAGACAACTTTGTAGACATATTGACCAAGGTGACCAATCGGCTAGTGCTTTAGTATTTACTACCTAGGATTGGCTTGGATATACCCTCCCCTAAATTGACGGGGAGAGGATGCTTTTTTGTGGATTTTCCTTCGAGTTTGAGAGGGGGTGGCTTTCTTCTCTTGATGGCGACAAGGTGTTGTTTATAGTTTTATTTTAGTTAGTATGTATATTGTACTTTGTATCTTCGTCTGCATCATTAGGATTCAGGATGACCATGATTGTAGAAGGGCGCTTGGACAAGTGAAACATTTCCTTGAGGGCATTGTCCAATTGGTATTGTTGCATAGCATTTTGCATAAGCATGATCACATTGCATCGCCTCTTGCATAACTCCAATGCATTGTTATTCTACTTTTGTAGACATATATTTATGCACATTGATCTCTTTTTTGTCTTTGGAGTGGTTGACTTTGGATTCACCATATTCACGGTATTGCACATGGTAGTCTTCAAGGTAGTCTCCCTTGCCTTGCTTCGCTTGGTCAACTTGCATAGCTTGCTTCCACACTTCTTTTTTGCCTCTCCACATACCCACCATATTTGCTTTACACACTTGGTCTATTTCCTTCATCATTGACACCTAGTAGTGGTATGGATAGCCTTGTTTGTTTCATGAAGGTCTTGGGGTCGACCATCCCTTTCTCCCTTTCGGGCACTGCTACTCAATAGGAAGAAAACTTATGGAAAACCCTCAGTATGCTAAATCTTCTGAAAACCAAAACAAAAGCCCTCAAAACAAATTAGGAAAAGAAAAGTTCATTGTGTTTTCATGTGTATGTATAGGACTTAATAAGTCATTGGTTAGTTGACGTGCGCCCTTTGTCTGATTCTCTGTCCTCTTTGGGGTGAACACTTGGGCTCCCTTGGTAAGATAACCATTGCCAGTGTATTGTCGGTAGGTCATTGGGCAGTCAATGTGCACCCTTTGCTTGATACCTTGGCTACTTAGGGGTGGGATGCCTTGGAGAAAAGAAGTAATCAGGGCTTGTTTTGCAATTTCTTTCTGGTTCTAGTTTTGGGTTTGAGAGGGGGTGTTTAGCTAAAAAATCATTAGCCTTAATTAAAGAGTTTCAAAACTTAAGTTAATTAATAAAATTTAACATTCTTATTGAAAAGAAATGTGAATCTAGAGAGTCTAAGTGTCCCACATGTAAATCCTAATTTGGGAGGCCCTAAACTTGCTATAAATAGACATGCTACCTGCCCTCCCACTTAGTCTAATCTTGTTTTTGTAGATTGCAAGTGCTAGATCTTCGTTGTTCACATGCGTTTATGGAGGACATCTTAGCTGAAGCTGCCCCACATTTTCTACCATCATTTGGTGCTTGCTTTGTAAACGCCCCGAACAACGTAGTATGCTTAACAATTATGATATTCGCTTGTTTTCGAGATTTAATATAAAAGAGAATGAACACTTAAAGCTGAAAATGAAAATTACTCACAAAATTACAGCCATGAAAATGTAAAAGTAATGGAGACAAGATTGAGGGTTGAAGATGGGCAACCCCCCCCGAAGGAATGCATTTCTGCTCAACCCAAGTCCCTTAGGGAAGAGCTCAGTTACAATCAACCTGAGAGTGAGAAGAAGTAATTCTCACTCTCACAAGATCATGCAAAGATGTACAAACACACATGCATTATCTATTATGCAATGATGAGACTGATTTCTTTACAGTATGAGAGAATAAAAAGGGAAATTCAGCCTTTCTCCATCGTTGATCAGCAGTACATGGATAGGGCTTGCTTCTTGTAGCTAAAAAGGAAGAAAAAGCTCGAGAAGGAGGTGTTGTGATGAATTTACAGGCTTGCTGTCCTGTAAACAGCAGTGATAGAAAAGGGAATATGGAGGAATTTGATAATGAAGAAGTGGGGGATGATGATGGGAATGGATGGGGCCAGTTTCTGGCTATCTGTGGGTGCTGTACATGAGTTTACAACAAAGAAAAATGATGATCAATGAAGAAAAACGAGCTCTTATTTATAGGAGAGGGGAGAGCTAGTACAAAAGGGGAAAGTGGAGTAGCACAAGACAAGTGTCCAGCCACATGTCATGGGATGTGACAAGTGGTGGGACACTTGGAAACTTGTGTGACAAGTGTCTTGACACTTGTCTCTTCTCTATGGCCTTCCTTTTTGGGTTGAATACTGTCAAGAATAGAAACAACCAAATTTAGTAAGCACAGTCAGAGTACAGAACTTACTATTTTTAGAATGACATCCCTATTTTTTAGGACTAGCATTTTTAGGCTAATTCGAGGCTCCTAAATTTTAGGGACCTCCTAAAATTTAGGTGTCTCCTAAAATTTAGGGACCCCCCCAATATGGGTGTCATATGAAAGCTTTTTCCGTGTACATCGCAAAAATGGTATCCGAATCTTCATGTGACTTTTCTATGCAAAAAAATGTGCATTTCAAGATTTCAGCCCACACATGCACATTATACAAGCATTTCATGATCATGCCATCTTGTTGATTGTAACTGTCTGTTCTAGTTGATCTAGCCCACACTTCAAGGCATCAATCCTTTCTATGTGCGAGTCTAACCTTGATATGCGTGAGTTCTAGTCAAAGGTGCCCAATCGGGTCATATAGGTGGAAGTGTGAACTATCTTTTCTCTAACCCACCGCGTGGGTCCACCATAACCTGTGACCACTCATGAGTGGCCAGCTCCAATGCACTTTTCTTTATATCTAATTAGTGCAAAGGAAATAAATTTAATAAATCATTATATAGACAAATTAATGAAAAAGGATACAAATTCTGTTTCTATAGAGTTGTGACAGCCCTCTGGCTTTTATTCAGCTGTCCTCAGCTGAAAAGCTTCTTGATATTGCTGTAGAATATTTGGGTAATCCTTCATGAATTTTTCATCTACCCACTGTGCATCTGTTGTGGGTAGATTCTTGAATTTTAGTAAGAATTTTCGTGTCACAAGGCCACTTCTCGTGGTTCGATCCTTGAGAAACAAAATCTTTTCAGGTTCCAAGAGTTGCTCTGTTTCTTCAACTTCTGGGGGATCTTTAGTAATGGGTTCCTTTGGTTCTGGTCCTATGTAAGGTTTTAGCAAACTTACATGAAAAGCGTTGTGTATTTTCCAATGAGCAGGAAGCTCAAGTCGATAAGAAACTTCATTTATTTTCTTAATCACTTTGAAGGGTCCAAAGTATCTACTGGAGAGCTTTGGAAAAGATGAATTTTGACCAGAACCTTGTTTGAGCCTGCTTTTATCAAACTTTAGCAAGACATATTGACTTTTTTCAAAAGCCAAAGGTCTTCTTGTTTATCTGCTTGCTTCTTTTGTCGCTCTTGCGCAACTTTGATAGTGGCTCGAACTTGATCCATTGTTGTTTTTAAATCTGAAGCAAACTCATCAGCAGCAAAAATCTTATCTTTAGTACGAATAATTGGAGGAGGAATCACTTTTCCCTGTACTATTTCATTTGGAGCTTTCCCTGTGGATGAGTGCACTGTATTGTTGTAAGCAAACTCCAATAATAGAAGATATTTTTCCCATTGTGACTTATGTTCACTAACATAAGCTTTCAACATATCCAAAAGAGTGAGATTCATCACCTCTGTTTGGCCGTCAGTTTGAGGATGAAAAGCTGAGAAGAACTTTAAAGTGGTTCCCAAATTCTCAAATAAAGCACGCCAAAAGTTACTTGTGAATTTGGAGTCTCTATCTGAAATGATCTCAGAAGGCATACCATGTAATCTGAAGATATGTTGAATGAAAAGTCTTGCAGCTTGTGCGGATTTCAATGTTTTATGACATGGAATAAAATGTGATTGTTTGCTGAATCTATTAATTATGACCCAAATCATATCATGACCTTGAGGTGTTCTTGGAATACCTGAGATGAAATCCATTGTGATAGATTCCCATGGATCTTTGGGCACTAGAAGAGGTTGCAACAATCCTGGAATCTTCTGCCTATCATATTTGGATTTTTGGCATACCAGACAAGCCTCAATGAAGTTATGTGTATCTTTTCGTAATGTTGGCCAATAAAAGTAGCGCTCAATTGCACTTAGAGTGGCTGCCCTCCCTCTATGCCCTGCACAAGGGGGTTCATGACTTTCTTTAAGCACCTTTTGTCGAACAGGAAGAGTGACACAAAGGCGATTGTTCATGAGAAGGTAACCGTCCTTGATGGAATAATCTGGATGAGAACCTCCTTGCTGTAAATTTGACCAAATTGCTGCAAAATTAGTATCTTCATCATAAGTATTCTTCATCGTTTGAAAATCTTCATGATGAGCCACTGTAATAGTTGCAATGCGAGGCACTCTAGAAAGTGCATCAGCAACTACATTTTGTTTCCCTGGAGTGTACATAATTTGAAAATGAAACATAGACAAGAAATTTTCCCATCTTGCATGTTTCTCTTGCAAATGCTTTTGAGTCTTGAAATACTTCAAGCTTTGATGATCGGTTTTAATAAGGAATTCATTGCCTAAAAGATAATGTTTCCATATCTTTAAAACATGAACCACTGCTAAGAGCTCCTTTTCATAAATGTCATACCTTTTCTCCACATCATTTAGACGGCGGCTTTCAAAGGCTACGGCATGGCCTTCTTGATTTAGCACTGCACCAATACAATCACCGTAAGCATCTGCTTCCACCACAAATGGTTTTACCAGATCTGGAATGATAAGAACAGGTCCAGAAGTAAGAGCTGTTTTCAGCCTTGTGAAGGCTGCCTTCTCTTTTTCCTTCCATTGGAAAGAGATCTTCTTCTTTGTAAGGTCATGAAGTGGAGAAGCCATATGTGCAAAATGCTTGATGAAGCGGCGGTAATAAGAACATAAGCCAAGAAACGATCGCACCTCATGTACATCACGAAGATGAGGCCATTCTTGGATTATCCTGATCTTTTCAGAATCCATCTGAATCCCTTCAGAAGAGATGACATGCCCAAGGTAATTTATTTTATGCATGAAAAATTCACTCTTTTTACCATTTACCAAGAGTTGATTTTATTGTAGTAATTGTAGAACAATTTCCAAGTGTTGATGATGCTCCTCTTCATTCTTGCTAAAGACAAGAATATCATCAAAGAAAGTACCGACATATTGTCGATGCTCTCTAAAGATGCGCTCCATCATTCGATTAAAGGTGGCTGGTGCATTGGTTAATCCGAAAGGAACCACCAAGAATTCATAAAGACCGTATGAAATGCGGAAAGCAGTTTTGTGTACATCTTGTGGTATTACCCTAATTTGATGATAACCACTCTTTAGATCAATGCGGCTGAAAACCTTTGAGCCTCCTAAACGATCCAAAATGTCGTCAATTCTGGGAATAGGAAACCGATTCTTCACAGTGATTTTGTTGAGGGCTCGATAATCAATGCACATCCTGAATGTGCCATCTTTCTTTTGAACAAGAAGAACCGGTGAACAAAATGGTGAGCTACTTGGCCTAATTAGCCCACGGTTGAGTAGGTCTTCGACTTGCTTTCTGATTTCTTCTTGTTGAGGACGGCTCACACGGTATGGTGCTATATTAGGAGGAGAACTACCCGGGATAATATCAATATGATGGTCTTCTGGCCTTTCTGGGGGAAGCTGATAAGGAAGATCTTCCGAAAAACAATCTTTATACTTGTCCAAGAGCTGAAGTTGCTCTTGGTTTTCAGCATTCATATTATCTTTTACATCAGTGACATAAAGCAGACAACATTGAACACAATCCTTAATTGCTCTAGAGACTTGCATATGTCTTACCATAGGTATGGTGTCTCTAGAAACTCCAGCTTGGATCTCGTACTTCTTGCCTTTTTTGGTAAGTTCTACCTTCTTTTTCTGAGAGAAGATGGTTGAATCTACTCTATGATTCCAGGGCATGCCAAGAATCACATCGCAACCATCAAGGTCTCCGATACAGAAGATATCTTCGTCACTGTAGCCTTGAATTTGAAACTTGAGCTTGCCAATGTAGGGTATCACAGTCTTCACAGTGTCACCTTCATCAGCATTCAAAGCTTGGCGAACTTCTGCCGGAGTGTCCATCTCTTCATTCTTTAATCCAAGCTCTTTAGCTAATTGCAAGGAAATAATATTTTCATTCGCCCCAAGATCTATCAAGAATAGTGCTTGCTTACCTTGCAACTGTCCCCAAGCTTTTAATAATTTGCGCGTCTCTGGAGTGTGAGTTATGTTTGCAACTACATCACTAATAGCATTGATTTTCACTGGCGACTTAGGCTTGTTGTCAGAAACCTTGCTTTGTCCCTTGTTTGGACATTGCTTCGCTATGTGGCCTGTTTGTCCATATTTAAAGCACTTCCCTTCTTTCATGAAGCGTTGCTTTTCTTCTTCGGAAAGTTGCTTTGCTTGTGGGTATAGATTGGAGCGAAATTGAGAAGCATTAGGAGGTGCATAGAGCTTCATCTTCTTTTGATTTGGTGGCTGCTTTTGCCACTGTTTTTGTCCTTCATTTGGGGCTGAATACTCCTCATCATCAGCTACTCTCTTCTTATCATTCTTTTGGAATGATTTGTTGCCATTGTGCTCCATTTCCCATGTCTCAGCATGGTCAATGAGTTCCCTGAGACTAGAACAATGATAATGATTAAGAGCAGTACGAAGTTTAAAATGCAAACCTCCTTGAAACTTCCTAAGCTTTTCCGACGTGCTGATCTTCTTGAAATGTTGGACCTTCAAAAGTAGCTCCCAAAATCTCTTGGTATAATCACCAAGTGACTCATTTTTCTTTTGCCAAAGCCGATCCCATTCCATTTTTACATCTCTTTTGAAATGAACAGGAAGAAATTGGCTTTGTATCAGGCGAACAAAGGACCGCCATGATTTTGGGGCAGCATGATCATATTCCAACCCCGTCCACCAAGTATGGGCTAAGTCGGTTAAATGTAAAGCTGCAAACTTAATCTTTTCTTTTTCTTTATACTTGTCACGACCATACAAAATTTGAAATTGACGAATAAACTTCAGAAGAAGATCAGGATTTCGGGAACCATCATACATACTGAACTTGATCTTCTTTTCAAGTTGAGATAGTGACTTAGTCTTCTTCTTCTTCTTATGCCTTCGTCCATGCTCGGATCTTGAGGTTGAAGATGATGAAGTGCTTGATGGGGATAAAGATGGAGACGAGGGTGAAGAATGTCGACACCTTTGACGATGATGAGGTCTTCCACGAGAAGGGTGAGACTCTTCATTACTAGAAGAGGATCCATCAGAATAGGCGCCAGATGACTTTGAAGAAGAGGATGAGCTTCGACGCAATCTCTTTCTTTGTCTTGAAGTAGAATGGGACTGCCTCTTAGAAGTAGTTGGACTTCTTGATCGGCTCCTTTCATTGGTATGGCTTTGTCTCCTTGAAGTAGATGGGCTTCTTTCCTTGAATTCTTTGGGATTCTCAACTTTTTCTAGTTTGAGAAGTTGCTCACGAATTTGCTGATTCTCCTCTCTAAGACTTTGAATGGCTTGAAGGATAGCACTCGATTGATCCATTGAGACTAAAGAAAAAAAAAAAGCTCAAGCACTCAATGCAAGGGCTGAAAACAAACAAACTTATAGTTGTAAGCACTATCAGTGTTGGGGGTGAGAACCGAGCCAAAGCTCTGATACCACTGTAAACGCCCCGAACAACGTAGTATGCTTAACAATTATGATATTCGCTTGTTTTCGAGATTTAATATAAAAGAGAATGAACACTTAAAGCTGAAAATGAAAATTACTCACAAAATTACAGCCATGAAAATGTAAAAGTAATGGAGACAAGATTGAGGGTTGAAGATGGGCAACCCCCCCCGAAGGAATGCATTTCTGCTCAACCCAAGTCCCTTAGGGAAGAGCTCAGTTACAATCAACCTGAGAGTGAGAAGAAGTAATTCTCACTCTCACAAGATCATGCAAAGATGTACAAACACACATGCATTATCTATTATGCAATGATAAGACTGATTTCTTTACAGTATGAGAGAATAAAAAGGGAAATTCAGCCTTTCTCCATCGTTGATCAGCAGTACATGGATAGGGCTTGCTTCTTGTAGCTAAAAAGGAAGAAAAAGCTCGAGAAGGAGGTGTTGTGATGAATTTACAGGCTTGCTGTCCTGTAAACAGCAGTGATAGAAAAGGGAATATGGAGGAATTTGATAATGAAGAAGTGGGGGATGATGATGGGAATGGATGGGGCCAGTTTCTGGCTATCTGTGGGTGCTGTACATGAGTTTACAACAAAGAAAAATGATGATCAATGAAGAAAAACGAGCTCTTATTTATAGGAGAGGGGAGAGCTAGTACAAAAGGGGAAAGTGGAGTAGCACAAGACAAGTGTCCAGCCACATGTCATGAGATGTGACAAGTGGTGGGACACTTGGAAACTTGTGTGACAAGTGTCTTGACACTTGTCTCTTCTCTATGGCCTTCCTTTTTGGGTTGAATACTGTCAAGAATAGAAACAACCAAATTTAGTAAGCACAGTCAGAGTACAGAACTTACTATTTTTAGAATGACATCCCTATTTTTTAGGACTAGCATTTTTAGGCTAATTCGAGGCTCCTAAATTTTAGGGACCTCCTAAAATTTAGGTGTCTCCTAAAATTTAGGGACCCCCCCAATATGGGTGTCATATGAAAGCTTTTTCCGTGTACATCGCAAAAATGGTATCCGAATCTTCATGTGACTTTCCTATGCAAAGAAATGTGCATTTCAAGCTTTCAGCCCACACATGCACATTATACAAGCATTTCATGATCATGCCATCTTGTTGATTGTAACTGTCTGTTCTAGTTGATCTAGCCCACACTTCAAGGCATCAATCCTTTCTATGTGCGAGTCTAACCCTGATATGCGTGAGTTCTAGTCAAAGGCGCCCAATCGGGTCATATAGGTGGAAGTGTGAACTATCTTTTCTCTAACCCACCGCGTGGGTCCACCATAACTTGTGACCACTCATCAGTGGCCAGCTCCAATGCACTTTTCTTTATATCTAATTAGTGCAAAGGAAATAAATTTAATAAATCATTATATAGACAAATTAATGAAAAAGGATACAAATTCTGTTTCTATAGAGTTGTGACATGCTTGTAGTCTTCCTCTTGCTGTTTTCACCATCTATTGATGTTGCCAATTGATTACTTTGTTGAGAAACCCTTCACCCTTCTTCTGTAGTTTGTGTTTTTGCGTTTCTGCGTTTTGCGTTTAGGGTTTGCAGCCCCAAAAAGGGGCGGTATCCTAGATCGACTGTGCCTATTTATAGGCCACTCTCTCATTCATTCCTTACGGTTGATTCATTCAGTCCGTCACCTCTTCTCTCCAGCCTCCCTACTATCCTTACACCCCTTCAGGAGGACATTGCAGTTTGTGGTTCGTGGCTGTCTTTATTATCTTTCTTGTGCTACGACACCCTTATTCCCGTGTATCACATTCACTCCATGATTCAGATCTTCATCATTCCATTCATCAGAGTTTCATTTCTCTTCTCTTCTCTTCTCCATGTTTACCGAGTTGACTCTGTGTTCCTCCCCACAAATTCTATTGTCTCGTTGGTACGTCATCTTTTGACACGATATTAGAGCTGGATCTGCTCAAACAGTGGCAAAGATCCTCCACTCCAGTGAAGGCAAAGACCGGTGGCAAGTTTGGCATCCACTTTTCTTTTTTTTCCGCTACCTCAAAATGTCGTTTTTGCAGATTTCAGGTGTTTCAGTGTACTACCCACACCCCATTTGCAGAGGACATCTTACTCGAAGCTATCCATTGTTGTCTCCATCAATTGGCGCCTGATTTCCAGCTCTCTTCACGCAATTCGGAGCTGATTTCAGTTAGGCGATTGCTGTTTCTGTGCAGACTTGCTACCGTATGGCCTGCCACGTCATCACAGTCCTGCTGTCTACGTTTTTAGTCATTCTCTCTCCTACAGGCTGTCCTGCTTGCGTTTTTAGTCTCTCTCTTGCAGGCTTTCGTGCCTGCGTCTCTCTCTTCTGTTGCCTGTGTTTTTAATCTCTCTCCTGTAGACTATCCTGCCTGCGTTTTTAGTATTTCTCTCTTCTCTTGCCTGTGTTTTTAGTCTTTTTCTCTTCTGCATGCTGTTTTGCTTGCGTTTTTAGTTTTTCTCTCCTCACTTGCGTTTTTCTATTGGTTGCAACCTCTTACTGTTGGTTGCATCCTCCTTCCACTGGCAGCTTACTTCTAGCCCTTTCACCCCTTGAGGCGGACATTGTGGTTCGTGCTTCACATTGCCCTCACACCCCTTGAGGCGGACATTGTGGTTCGTGGTTCATGGTGGCTGAGCTCTTCCTTCTTCAGGAAGGCACATTGGTATCCATGGCTTCTTTACCAACAAATATCTAGACTACTGGGTGCTCCTATTGTGGCATCACCGGACACACCACCGGTGCTTGCCAACTTCGACCTTTGATCCCCACCCCCCAAGAGTATATGCGTCTTCCACTAGGCACTCCTTGTGCCACCTCTCCTTTTTGGGCCACAGAGATTGTTCTGCATCGACTATTAGAGTACTATGCTCAAGGCAATAAGACGCATTCGATGCGCACTAAGTCCTTTCGAGCACATGGAGGATCTATTGGCGCTACAACCTCCTGGAGATCGTCGCAATGCCAACGACAGTCTTCTCCCTCTTATTTTCCGGTACAGTGGCTTCCACGAGTTACGGATCTGCCATCCGCTCCATCGATAGATAGTGATTGTTTGATACTGTCTCCTTGTCAGCTCGCTCCTTCGAGAGACAATGACTGCTCTACTCTTTCCTCTTCTTCGGCTACCCAGTCTGCTCCACTGAGAGACAATGACTATCGCCCACCTCTTGCTCATTCTGAGCCCCACCCTTCCCCACCCTTCCCCACCCTTGACTACTCAGGTTCGAGAGGCTACCTTTGGGAGCTCTTCGACATCCCAGATACCTTCTTCAGCACGACCGGCAGCACTTCCTTTGTCATTAGACATTTCAGAGTCTGTGATCCATGAGTTTTTGGATTCCCTATCTACTGCAGAGGGGCATTCAAAGGGGGATGTTATTTCTTTGCCCTCAAAGGGGGCATCTACTTCTTCTTTGACTTCAGCGGGGGCCCCTCCACCTCCCACCTTAGAGGAGAAACCTGCTCCACATGAAGTTCTTTATCCATCCTCTACTTTCTTGGGGTGGTTGTCTTCGACCTGTCATCTCTTCTACTGATACCCAAGATCTAGGGCCCTTGGTTCATGTTCACTCCATGATTCAGATCTTCATCATTACATTCATCAAAGTTTCGTCTCTCTTCTCTTCTCCTCTCCATGTTTGCCGAGTTCACTCCGTGTTTCTCCCTGCAAACCCTACTGTCTCGCTGGTACGTCATCTTTTGACACACTCTCATCCAGAATTCGTGTTTGCTTGCTGCCTATCGATTAATAGAGGCTACGTTTACTGATGTGGAGCTGATGTTTGCTGCTAGTGACACCTCCTAGGGCTGCGTTTTCGTTGGATAGGTGCCGCTTGCTACTTTCTCATCCCTTGGAGGCTGCGTTTGTCTTCTTCAGTTGTCGCTTGTGCTTCTTGACCTCCATCCACTGTTGCATTTGCAGGTTTTCTTTCTCCTCTACATGTTTAACGTTGATCCAACTGCCAATTGCTGCATTTGCTGCATTTGCTGCTGCCAAACATCGAGGGAGACTCCTTTGCTGCATTTTAGGACCCATTAGAGTACGACACACTCTCCAGCTCATTATCTCAGCCTTGGTTCTTGAGACATGAGAGTTTGAGGTTTAATATTCATTCATTGTATAGTTTGTTTGCTGCATTGAGCATTTTATATTCACTAGTCATTCACTTCAGATTATTCACTGTGTTCATTGTCTCTGAGTTACCCTAACCCTAATTGTGTTTTGTTATCAGTTTGTGCTTTGTTGTACGATTGTATTTGTGTTTCTATGTTAGGGAATTTCTTTATAGTGGTTTATTTTGAATGCGCAAACTCACATGGTTGCTCTTTGTTGGTCTCTCTCTTTCGTGCCATGTACACTAATCGGTATCCCTAGGTCTTTATTGCTCTTTTCGTTCCGGAAGACCAGGGTGTAGTGCATTGTAATATATATGAGTATTAAGGGCTCTTGGTGGACGTTCTTAATGCTATTACCCCTTTCTCATTATCTTCCTCTTTCATGGTCACTCAATTGGTATGCTCATGGAAGTTGGTCCTTCAAAAGGTGTAGTGGCATCCTATGAAGGATTGCCTGGTCACTGATTCTTTTCAGATGGAATTGTTGGCTTTGTCAAAGCTACTCTCATGGGATGCAAAACAAGAGGATTTTCCTAAATTCAATTTTGTGGCATGTTAGGCTTATCTTTTGTTCTTGATGCCACTCAAGTGAGTCATAGTGGGCTGATGTCTTTCCGCATTGCCAGGAGGTGTCTTTGGATTTGTTGAGGATATTGGGGCTTGTGGGACCAGCTTTTGATGATATTGCAGTTGAGGAAGCCTTTCCCTACCCTTGATTCTGATTGTCCATGCATGGCAGGATTGGGATCTTGTGAGATGACTCCCTCTTGAAAAGGCTTCGCCTAACCAAGTATATCACCTTATGATTACGGACCACCATTGGTTGACTACCAAGGCCAATACTCTTTGGGCCTTTCATAAATCTCAGGTTTGGTGAAAAATGACTATCGTGGGTAGTTGGCTCAACAAGACTTTGTATAAATGTTAAGTCTTCCTTCGGTGCATGATGGTTGGTGCACTTCCCCTTGCCTTGGCGCTTTCAAAAGACCGAATTTCCAATGGCAATTGCTTTTTCTGTCTTACCAGTAGAGAATTCTTGTGCCGCCGATATCTTTCATGCCCTTTGGCTCAGAAAATCTGGACCCTTTTGTTTGATATTTGGAGGGTTGCGATTGGCATGTGGCTGTGTTCTTTTGATTGGGTCTTTGCCAATCCTAAATACCCCACTCTAGCACAACCGCATATGAAGATTTTGTTTCCTTTTCTTTGATTTTGGGGGTGTTGGCACAATTGGATCACTTGGAATGCTTTTCTTTTTGATCTTGCTTTTGGTATTTAGAGATATCTTGCAAGATTGAAGTGTTGGCAGCTGGATCTTATTCAGCATATTGATATTCTTTCCAAGGAGGACTTGGCTCTTTGGTATACAGCAATTGCTGTTGCTTCTTTGCTGTGATGTTTGCACTCTTTTAGTCATGTAACTTTTGTATTCGTTTAGTCATTAGATATAATATTATTACTCATTACTCATTACTCATTATTCATTACGAAAGAGAGAGAGAGAGAGAGAGAGAGAGAGAGAGAGAGAGAGAGAGTGAGAGAGAACGCTTTGCGGAGTGATGGCGACTTGACCCTTCGCGTCGATTCTGTCGGGGCCTGAACGCCTGCGCAATCCTGCCCCGCGTCAACGCGCAGAGCTGAGGCAACACAGAGAGAGAGAGAGAGAGAGAGAGGCGAGACGCTCCTCTGCTATCGGTGCCTGCACCCTCCCGTTTCGCCTTCAAGAGAGAGAGAGGATGCGTCGAGCGATGGCGGAACTGGCTGGGGCCTGACCTGGTGACGCGCGTCCTGACCTGTGCGCTGCGGGAGATCGCCCCTCAGACCAGCGTGGGGTTCGCCCTGACGACACTATCTCGCCCTGCCAACCTGTAAGTACCCTGTCGTCCTTCAGAGCCTACTGCCGTGCGACCTGCTGTTCTGGGTCGCCCTCCTCGGAGAGAGAGAGAGAGAGAGAGAGATCGCCGCCTCTGGTTGACGGTCGTGCCTGCTCACGGAGCCGTCCCGCCGCCCTGTTTCTGCCGCCCTAGCCACGGCAGCCTGCCCCTGCGGCCGTGAGTCAGCGGATCCGCCCCTGCCTGTCTCGCTGAATCATCTGAAGCCGCCCTGTCAACTTCACCTCTGCTGCGGCTCGAGGCGCCGCCTGCGCGTGCTCCTCCTTTCGTGCAGAGGCGCCCAGTTCTTGTGAAAACCCTGAACCTGACCTTCGTCAGAGAGGAGAGAGTTCGTCCTCTGTGTGAAGACAACAGTATGGCTGGCCTGGATTTGGATTTTCTTGACCGGACGGTGGCAGCCCTTGGCCCTGATTCCGATGCAGAGGAGCCGGAAGATATGGTGCCATGCACGGAGGAGTTGCCGCCGACTTCTGAACAGCCGCCTGCCGGCAAACGCTCCAAGCCTACGCCTGATGAGCCAATGAGTCCTCCGGAACGCTCCTATGCGCAAGTGGCCTCTGATCCGGTGGATTCGCAGGAAATCGACTGGGAGTATTTGCTGGACTTCGCCAATACTCTGCTTGGCGATTATGTCCAGCATAATACCGAATCTTTTTCTGTTGCGGGAACGGATGATGTGCTGGAAGCCACGGTGGACCCCAAATCAGTCTTGCGATCTTTCTCGGTGTTCTATGACCGTGCAGTTATTCTTTTTTTCACTGGCAGGATCCCAATGCTTTCGCATATTCGCCAGTGGCTGCACCATCTATTGCAAGGGGAGTCGGTTGAGGAGATTTTCCTTGGACCTCGCGGGTTTTATGAGGTCCTGCTGAAATCGGAAACGCATCGCGCTGAGCTCCTGTCCAAGCTGCCGCTATTCTTTGATCGCCGCCTGGTTCATGTTGTGCCATGGCGCCCCATGGCCGACTTCCAGCGTCTGCTTCAACGCGAATGCCCGGTGTGGGTAGAGGTGGAAAACTGTCCGGCGGTCTATTGGCCCTTGTTGAAGGATGCGATGGCAGTTGTGGGAACAGTGCTGGTTCCCCCAAGCCTCAGGGCGATGAACCGCAACCGTTTATGCATGCTATGGGACACGGCCAGGAAAAGGCCCGCGTGGCTTCGCCTCAATTGTTCGGGCATGCATCCTTTGTATTTTCGCTTAAAATGGGGCAACTTTGCGGGCCACTGCTTTTCATGTGGTAAATTGGGGCATTTCATGGCCGAATGCCCTGAAAAGCAATCGTCTTCGGATGATGCGCAGGTTGTGCTGCCCAAGGACGACATGGTGCTTGATGCCACGCCCCAGGAAGCCCTTCAGTCTCCTCATGTCATGGACAAAGGCAAACAACAGGTCCGAAGTGTGGATTCCCGTCGTACTGACTGGATTGAGGCACGTCCTCAAAAAGGTAAAAACTTGGATACAGGCTTGGCGGATCCTGGGCCTCCCGCTTCCCAGGATTCCGTGCGCACGTATACGCGCTGGAAAGAAATGGCCACTTCACAGCAGGCTCCGCGTCCTAGGGCCCCGTCGGGCCCCCGCAATCAGTCTCCAAGGAGAGCCTATACCGACAGCCCCAGAGGCCCACCTGCCAAGCTGGCGTTCGATGCCAAAGGAAATGTTATTACACCCTGGGATCGGCGTTATCCCCGCCCCTCTCCCAAGGCAGTGGATTGCCCTTCTACCTCCAACGCAGGTCGCCAGAATTCTTTTGCAGTATTGGCTGATTTTCTGGATGAGGGTGTCCTGGATGCTCTTGCGGAAAGGGTGAAATCGAGGCAGCAGGTGCCTCGTTCCTGACTTCCTTCTTTGAGGATACATGAAGATAGCCACGTGGAATGTGCGAGGCATTTGCTCTCGCCATAAGCAACATGCCATGTGGACCGTCTTGCACGAGAACCAGTGGGATGTATTGTGTGCAGTTGAGCACAAAAGTCACGGTGAAGCAGGAAAAGTGATGGATTGTCATGGATTCCGCCTGTTTTATGCAGGGACCCATGCTACGCACTATTCGGGCGTGCTGATGATTGTCCATGAGAAATATCAGCCTGTCCTTGTTAAAAATGATGTGCAGGGCCGCTTTCTGGTGATCGAAGTCTTATTTGAAGGCGAGATTTTATGGCTGTTGGGTCTCTATGCTCCGAATGATCCCGCATCCCGGCGGGATCTTTGGTCCACTTTGCAGGGCTCCATGTCACTCGGCCGAAGGGGATTCTTGATGGGAGATTTCAATATGTGTGTCGACTCTTCTCAGTCCACTTCAGGGCATTCGGTAATGGATACGCCGGAAAGCCGGGTGTGGAGGTCTTTTGCTTTGCACGTGCTCAAGCAAGATCTTTGGTCGTGGCTTCACCCTTCTTTTTCAGGGTTTACTTTTCATTCCGCACAATATGCAACTACCTGGTCGCGGCTGGACAGAATGTATATCATGCAGGGCGATGACTTTCTTTCCGACATGCTGGAAATGAAGGTCTTGCGGCAATATGCGTTGTCGGACCATTTCCCCCTCCAGCTTGAGATGCGGGCACACTCTATTGCACCTTTTGTGCAATTCCTGGACAGGCTCCCTTTACGTTTCAACTCCTCTTATCTGAAGCATTCAGTTTTCCAGGGCTATATGCAGCAGTTGATTGAGAGGTTCTTATTGGACTTCGCCTCTGAGGGATGGCCTTCATTTGCACGGCTGCTCTCTAATGTGCAGCGGGTTGCTCGCCAGTATGGGATCCATCATGCCTCGCTTTGCCGCCGACGTCGACATGCAGCAGAAGACTTACTGGCCTTGGTCCGTTCCTTGCTCCTGGATTCCCCTGATGATGATTTTCTGCTGTCTCTGGAGAGGCGGTTGGCCCATCTTATTCAAGTGTTTCAGTTGAAATCTTATCAACAGGCCAAGCTGCACAACTTGATGGACACAATGCAAGATAGCACCTGCCAGTCTCATAAGTTCTTTCGCGCCTTGCATGCATCTCCGCCTCGCGAAAATATGACCAGACTCCAGGATTCGGACGGTCGCATGGTCACGGATCCGTAG
Source organism: Lygodium microphyllum (assembly GCF_053477565.2). NCBI lineage: Eukaryota > Viridiplantae > Streptophyta > Polypodiopsida > Schizaeales > Lygodiaceae > Lygodium > Lygodium microphyllum. The sequence goes on from NC_141135.1 coordinate 62,870,883, forward strand.
ACCATTGTCACTATGTGCAGAAACTATTTTATGGATCTTCTTGGTTCCTCTTCCTCGCCTTCTAGCCAGGTTACGCATGCCCGTGCGGTCTTCTATCATCTGGTACGCCAGCAGGTTCCAGTTGATATGCAAGCCGCTTTGGAGACGGATATTTGCGAGGACGAGGTTATGGACGTTTTGTTGCACCTACTGAATGATAAAAGCCCTGGTTGGGATGGTCTCACTAATGAATTCTTTCAGACCTCGGCCACGCAGTTGGCGAAGCCATTGGTGGCCATGTTTCAGCAGGTGTGGGAAACGGGGGTCATGCCCTCCTCATGGAAAGAAGGCCTTATCAAACTAATTCCAAAGGTCCCTTCGCCGTCAAAGTTGCAACACTGGCGACCAATCTCTTTGATGGGCTCCATGTATAAAATCTACTCCAAAGTGCTGGCGAATCGGCTCCACAAGCACCTTCCAGCTATTGTGCATCCTCTCCAATATGGTTTCATCAAGGGCCGCAACATTCTGCATAATATCTTAAATGTGCAAATGGCCATTGACTATGCGCGGCACTCCGGTCAGGAAGTGGTATTGATCCAATTGGACTTGGAAAAGGCATTTGATTATGTGGACTGGTCTTTCATTGCAGACCTCATGTCGGCTATGGGCTTTGGTACCCGAATGTCCCGATTGATCTACACCATCAGTGCTGAGGCTTCCTTCAGAGTTATGCTTAATGGTGGAGTTACAGAGCCATTTGTCCTTGCACGCTCGGTCCGACAGGGTTGTCCTTTGAGCCCTCTCTTCTTTGCCCTGGCAACTCACCCGGTCCTTTCAATGTTATCCTCCATGGCAGCCTCTGCCCAGCTGGCCGGTCTGTCTCTTCCGTTGGGTCAGCACTTCGTTAGCCAATCTTTGGCGGATGACACCTTTATGATTTTGCAGGCGGACAGGGACAACATTCGAAGGGCATTAGATGTTTGGACACTCTTTGGTCAGGCCTCTGGGCTTCGCATCAATGCCCTTAAGTCAGCTCTTCTCAGTTGTACGGAGCCTGATTTGCAGTCCTTAGGCTGGCAAGGCCAGGTGGTTTCCCGTGGCTCCATTGTCAGGCATCTTGGATACCCATTGGGGGTGGATGTACGGCCAAAAGCCCTGCTGGAGTGGATTTCACAAAAATTGGCAGCAAAGTTTATGTATTGGAAGTCGCAAGCGTGGCCATTCCATGTCCGCCTCAAAGTGGCCCAGACAATCATGCTTCCAATGCTAACGTATTTCCTGCCATTGTTGCCATGGACTCCTACTACTTTGAAGGTCCTCACTCATCCCATCCGTTTCATGCTATGGAAGAAGGACTCACTGCAGGCCGGCATTTCCTGGATTTCTTGGTCACACGCATGTACCCCTAAGCGCATGGGTGGCGGAGCGATTTTGGATGTACACACTCATATGTTAGCTCTCCGTTGGTCCCTTTTTCGTGCCATGTGTGTGGACCACCACCCTTGGTCCATCATAGCTCGTTATTTTCTTGAGGACAGCGGGCTCCGCCATGGCAACACACGGCTTCGGGCCTCCTGGTGGCATGTCCTTAATGCTGACTCTCGTGTTTCCAGTCCCTCTTCCTCTTTGTTACTGCACTTGGTCGGCTCTTGGAAAGTGGTGCTCCAAAAGGCCCGCTGGCACCCAGTGGGGGACCGCTTGCAGACTAACTCCTTTCAGCTGGAATTGTTGGCAGTATCGAGACTCCTTTCATGGGAAGATAAACATCAACTCAGACCAAGATTTAATCGCATGGCCCGTCTAGGTGTGATGTCGGTTGCGGATGCTACCCTTGCTACTCGCAATGTCCTCGTCTCATTTCGGACTGCTCGGCGACTCTTTAAGATCCCGCGTGGATACCGTGATTTGTGGGAGCAGCTTTCGTCGAAGCTTCAGGGTCGGCAACCCTTTCCTGCCTTGACGGTGGATCGCCCTTGGCAGGACTGGGATCTTGCAGGCCGCCTGAGTCTGGAAAAGGCCTCCACTAATCAGGTGTATCATCTTCTTGTTCAAGATCACCAATGGCTGGGAGAGAAAGCTAACACTGTTTGGGGACTGCGGAAATCGCTGTCATGGTGGCACAAAACGCTGATGGAGGGCTGGCAAAATAAGACACCTTTCAAATGCAAGGTTTTTCTTTGGCGGGTAATGATTGGTGGTCTTCCTCTGGCCTCGGCCCTTGCCAAGCGTCGCATCTCGAATGGCAATTGTTTCTTCTGTACCACACCGGCGGAATCGGCCCGACATCGTTTTCTCTCTTGCCCGCTCGCCAAGAATATCTGGTCACTCTTGTCACATATTTGGCGCGCGGTGGTGGGATCCTCGCTAACTCCTTTCGATTGGGTTTTTGTGCGCCCGAAGTATTCCGCACCGCCACAGTTGCATGAGAAGATCTTATTTCACTTTTTCAGATATTGGGGATGCTGGCACATTTGGACCACGCGCAATGCTTTTCTCTTTGATTCGGCCTCTAATGTACCCCGACATATTGCCAGGCTTAAAGGGCTCTTGCATTGGCAGCTGGATATCATCCGACACTCCGACTTGCTCCCTCGAGAGGATTTGCATCCGTGGCATATGGCAATTGCCTCTGGGTCGTTGCCATGATTGGTGTAACTTTTTCAGTGCATTACTACGGGGCTTCCCCACACGTTGGCCTAGGGCCCTCGTGTATCTTGTAATCAGAAAACAGAGAGAGAGAGAGAAAGAGAAAACCTCTTCACATGATGGCTTTGTGTCATCATGTATCTTGTAATCCAGTAATCTTGTATTTTTTTCGTAATTAATATAATTACCTTTTACGAAAAAAAGAGAGAGAGAGAGAGAGAGAGAGAGAGAGAGAGAGAGAGAGAGAGAGAGAGAGAGAGAGAGAGAGAGAGAATCTGTCCGAGAGATGGAGAGTCGAAGCGCGATGGTGCCCCTGCTTCGTGCCGCCCTGCCATCGGCTAGTACTGCACGCCCTGCCGTCGCCTCGACCTGCGCTGTCGAAGACTGAAGACCCGCCTGTCTTCACCTCTCGTTCGCGTCCACACCGTCGTCGCCTGACGTTCCGCGTCTGCTCGTTTGCACAGCCAGATATGAAGCTCATGTATCATTTTCTTCGATATTGGGGCTGTTGGCATAACTGGACCATTTGGAATGCTTTTCTTTTTGACTCCGCCTATAATGTTCAGCTGCATATTGCGAGGCTTAAGGGCCTCTTGTATTGGCAGTTGGATCTTCTCCAGCATTCTGATTTGCTCTCTAGGGAGGACTTACGTCCCTGGCATATGGCAATTTCCTCTGCATCTTTGCCATGACGTTGTAACTTGTAGTACTTAGAACCTCTTCACATGATGGCTTAGATTGTCGTCATGTATCTTGTAATCAAGTAATCTTGTACTTTTTTTCGTAATTAATACAATTACCTTTTACGAAAAGAGAGAGAGAGAGAGAGAGAGAGAGAGAGAGAGAGAGAGAGAGAGAGAGAGAGAGAGAGAGAGAGAGAGAGAGAGAGAGAGAGAGAGAGAGAGAGGCCTGCGCCATTTCTGCCTCCTGTGAGCTCCTGCCTTGGTCGGCATCTGACCGGCACAAGTAGTGATACACCATGGCTGGTCTGGATATGGCTTTCATAGACCAAACGGTGGCAGCTCTTGGTCCGGATTTTGATACAGAGGAACTAGAAGATATGGTTCCTTGCACAGAGGAGATGCCCCCTGGTCCTGACTTCCAGCCTGCGGGCAAACACACCAAGCATACTTTGGAAGAGACCATGGATCATCAGGAAAGCTCTTATGCTCACGTTGCCTCTGATTCTGTGGATTCTTAGGATGTTGACTTGGAGCATTTGGTGGAGTTTGCCAGCACTCTGCTTGGCGATTATGTTCCACATAATCATGAAGCGTTTTTTGACTTTGCAAGTGAAGATGTTTTGAAAGCCACTGTGGACCCGAAAAATGTCTTGCACTCATTTTCAGTGTTTTATGAACGTGTTGTTATACTCTTCTTCACTGGTAAGATCCCAGTGCTTTCCCGTATTCGCCAGTGGCTACACAGTTTGCTACAAGGGGAGTGTGTTGAAGAGATTTTTGTTGGGCCCCGAGGCTTTTATGAGGTGCTGTTGAAATCTGAGAAGCATCGTGTTGATCTCCTATTTAAACTGCCATTGTTCTTTGATCGCCGTTTGGTCCATGTTGTGCTATGGCGCCCAATGGCAGATTTTCAGCGCATGCTTCAAAGTGAATGCTTGGTGTGGGTTGAAGTGGAAAATTGTCCAGCTGTCTATTGACCATTGTTGAAGGATGCCATGGCCGTGGTGGGCACTGTTTTGGTCCCCCCGAGCCTCACGGCCATGAATCGTAACCGTTTGTGTATGTTATGGGACACTGCTAGGAAAATGCCTGTTTGGTTACGTCTTAATTGCTCTGGCATGCATCCTTTGCACTTTCGCTTGAAATGGGGTAACTTTGCCGGGCATTGCTTTTCGTGTGGAAAATTGGGGCATTTTATGGCTGAATGCCCAGAGAAGCAACCGACTTCAGATACTGAGCATGTTGTGCTGCCCATGGAAGATATGGTGCTTGATGCTCCGTCGCAGGATGCAGCCCAGCCACCTAAAGTTTTGGATAAAGGTAAACAACATGTTTCACGTTTGGATTCCCGTGGCAATGACTGGGTAGATATACGTGCAAAAAAAGGTAAAAGGTTTGATGCAAGCATGGTGGATACTATCCCTATTGCTTCATAAGATTCTATGCGCACTTATATGTGCAGGAAAGAAATGTTGTCTTCAAAGCACACTGCTCATGCTATGGTTTCTCCTGCTCCCCGTAATTAGCCTACTAGGAAAGTGTATACGGACGGTCCAAAGGGTCCACTTGCTAAGTTGGCTTTTGATACTAGAGATAACGTGATTACCCCATGGGATCGTCGTTATCCTCGTTTCATCCCCAAGACAGTGGATATACCATCTACCTCCAAATCTGGCCGTCAGAACTTTTTTGCCGTGTTAGCTGATTTTTTGGATGAGGGAGTCCTTGACATTCTAGCAGAAAAGGTTAAATCGAGGCAAGCTTCTATAGGGTTTACTTTCCATTCTGCGCAGTATGCAACTACATGGTCGCGGTTGGACCGCATGTACATCATGCAAAATGATGATTTTCTTCATGAGATGCTCGAAATGAAAGTATTGCAGCAATATGCCTTGTTGGACCATTTCCCTCTACAGCTTGAGATGCTTGCACAACCCATTGCACCTTTTAAGCAGTTTGTGGATAGACTCCCTTTGCGTTTCAACTCGTCTTATTTGAAGCATTTAATCTTTCAGGGCTATATGCAGCAATTGATTGAGAGATTCTTATTGGACTTCTCCTCTGAGGGCAATGCTTCGTTTGAACGATTGCTCTCTAATGTGCAGCGGGTTGTTCGGCAGTATGGGATCCATCATGCCTCTCTTTGTCGGCGGCGTCGACAAGCAGCGGAGGACTTACTGGCTTTGGTTCGTTCTCTGCTGGTGGATACTCCAGATGATGTATTTCTGCTGCCACTGGCGATGTGTTTGCCTGATCTTATTAAAGAGTTTCAATTGGAATCTTATCAGCAGGCCAAATTGCAAAATTTGACTGAGACTTTGTAAGATAGTGCTTGTCAGACTCATAAGTTCTTTTGAGCTCTACATGCATCTCCTGCTCGAGAAAATATGACTAGACTCCAGGATTCAGAAGGTCAAATGATCATTGATTCTCAGACTATTGTGAACATGTGCATGAATTATTTTCTCGACCTTCTTGGTTCTTCTTCTTCACCTTCTGACCAAGTTACTCATGCACGTTCAGTTTTCTATGATTTGGTTCGCAATCAGGTTCCACATGACATGCAAACTACTTTGGAGACAAATATTTGTGAGGCAGAGGTTATGAATGTTTTGTTACACCTGCCCAAGGATAAAAGTCCCGGTTGGGATGGTCTCACCAATGAATTCTTTGAGGTTTTTGCTACTCAACTGGTGAAACCATTGACGACTATGTTTCAGCAGGTTTGGGAAATGGGGTTTATGCCTTCCTCATGGAAAGAAGGTCTTATCAAACTGCTTCCAAAAGTTCCTTCGCCGTCAATGTTGAAACATTGGAGACCAATTTCTTTGATGGGTTCGATGTATAAAATCTTCTCCAAAGTGATGGCGAATCAGCTTCACAAGCATTTTCTGGCCATTGTGCATCCTCTTCAATATGGTTTCATTAAGGGCCGAAACATTTTGCATAATATCTTAAATGTGCAAATGGCTATTGACTATGCAAGGCACTTTAATCAGGAAGTGGTATTGATTCAATTGGACCTAGAAAAGGCGTTTGATTATTTAGACTGGTCTTTCATTTGCAGAACTTATGTCTACTATGGGTTTTGTACTCGGATGTCCCGATTGATCTACACCATTAGTGATGCGGCTTCTTCGTAAGTTATGCTAAATGGCAGTGTTACCGAGCCATTTGTCCTTGCACGCTTTGTGAGACAGGGTTGCCCTTTGAGTTCTCTCTTCTTTGCCCTTGCGACTCATCCGGTTCTTTCGATGTTATCTTCTATGGTAGCTTTGACTCAGTTGGCTGGATTGTCGCTTCCTTCTGGACAGCACTTCATTAGTCAATCTTTGGCTGATGACAGTTTTATGATTTTGCGGGCGGACAAGGATAATCTTCGCAAAGCATTAGATGTTTGGACGCTCTTTGGTCAGGCATCTGGTCTTCATATCAATGCTTTCAAATCAGCCATTCTCAGTTGCACGGAGTCAGATTTACAGTCATTGGGCTGGCAGGGATTGGTTGTTCTCGGTGGTTTCATTTTCAGGCATCTTGGGTACCCTTTGGGTGTTGATGTTCGGCCAAAGCAACTACTAGAGTGGATTTCACAGAAACTGGCAGCTAAGTTTCTGTATTGGAAGTCGCAGGCTTGGCCCTTTCATGTTCGCCTCAACGTCCCGATTTTGAATGCCTAGGTTCCGAAAAATATTTCCGCATGGAAAGGATGCACAAAGCATGTTTTAATTCACGTAGGAAATTTAAATGCATTGGAAAATTTATATACTCTCTCGATTTACAAAGTGTAGTTGCACGACAAGTACTTCATTTGCTTGCACTTCCATGGTCAAGCGTAGTCACATTTTTGAACGTGAGATGTATAACTTAAAAGACGAAATCATGCTAAGACCGTGTCCTTGTTGCATCTCGCAAAGGATAGGGCATATTGCTGGGGCTATTTTTGATGCCGGAACTCATATGCTAGCTCTTTGTTGGTCTCTTTTTCGTGCCATATGCTTGGATCATCACCCGTGGGTCGTTATAGGTCATTATTTTCTTGAGGATCACGGGCTTGTGCATGGTAATACCCAAATTCGGAGCTCTTGGTGGCATGTTCTTAATGCAGACTCTCGGTTTTCTAGTCCTTCCTCATCCCTTCTTGCTCATTTGGTATGCTCCTAGAAATGGGTCCTCCAGAAGGCTCGGTGGCATCTAGCGGAGGACCGCTTACATACAAACTCTTTTCAACTGGAATTGTTGGCAGCCTCGCGATTACTCTCCTGGGAAGGCAAACATGAGCTCAGACGAAAATTTAACTGCATGGCACGTTTGGGCTTGGCTTTAGTTGCGGATGCCACCCTTGCCAGTCGCAATGTGTTGATATCATTTCGTACAGCCAGGAGGCTTTTCAGAATCCCTCGTGGATACCGTGATTTATGGGAACAACTTTTGCTAGTGCTCTAGAGCAGACAACCATTTCCTGCCCTTGCTTTGGATCGTCCTTGGTAGGATTGGGACCTTGCAGGTCGCTTGAATTTGGAAAAGGCCTCAGCTAACCAGGTGCATCATCTTCTGATTAAAGATCGTCAATGGCTGGTTACTAAAGCTAATACTGTATGGGGATTGCGTAAATCTGAGTCATGGTGGAAGGCAACTGTGATGGAGGGCTGGTTGAACAAGACACCTTTCAAATGCAAGGTCTTTCTTTGGAGGGTCATGATTGGTGATTTTCCTCTTGCTTCCGCCCTTTCTAAGCATTGCATCTCTAACGGCAATTGTTTCTTTTGCACCACCAGTGTGGAATCGGCCAGTCATTGATTTATTTCTTGCCCTCTCGCGAAGAATATCTGGTCACTCTTGTCAACGGTTTGGCGAGCAGTGGTTGGTTTCTCCCTAAGCCCTTTTGATTGGGTTTTTGTACGGCCCAAATACCCCACACCGGCATAGTCGCATATGAAGATCTTGTTTCACCTTCTTAGATACTGGGGTTGCTGGTACAATTGGATCACTTGGAATGCCTTTCTTTTTGATTCGGCCTCTAATGTTCCGGGACATATTGCGAGGCTTAGAGGTCTCCTGCATTGGTAGTTAGATCTCATTCGGCACTCTGACTTAGTCCCTCGGGAGGACTTACTTCCCTGGCATATGGCAATTTCCTCTGCGTCTTTGCCATGACTTTTGTAACTCGATGGCTTAGAGCCATTGTGTATCTTGTAATCATGTAAACTTGTACCTTTTTTTCGTAATTAATACAATTACCTTTTACGAGAGAGAGAGAGAGAGAGAGAGAGAGAGAGAGAGAGAGAGATTTTTGAATTTAGTCTTGCTTTTTGTAACAGAGCAGAAAGAGTTTCCTTTGCACATGAGTGGTAAGGTTACTCATGGTCTTGGACGAGGGAGCAAACAATTAGGTTTTCCTACAGGTGTGTATATTTCTTCACACATGTATACAACACAACATGGAATGTTCAGTTATAATCGTTTGGGGCCTAGCACAAAGTAGTCCACCAGAAGTGACTAGCTGTTGCAGGATTTTGTTTCTGATTGTTCAGTGCTTCTTCAACTAATGAAAAAGAACTTTCTACCTAAGAAAATGACTATCAAAGTAGTAGAAAACATTTTCAAGCAAGGTTTGTTCCTGTCAAACTGCATTTGGACTAGTGCATTCAAACAAGAAAATTAAGCTCTCTATGAACATGCAATGTATAAGCCTAGATAGTGTATATTAAGGGAGTGAATGGCATTGTGGAGTAAGCAGTCCTCTGTTTCTGTGAAATGATCATTGAATCACTTTCCTGATTTCAAGTGACTTGATTTGACATTTTTTCTTGCTCTTTAAAGTTTGCTCTCTATTTCCCACACACTCGTGCACTAGATCTTCTTTTTGAGACCTCTTTTATGAGGTTAACCATTCTCTGCATATCAAGTTGGCAACTGAATGCCCAGATTACTAGTGGAGCTGCAGTTTGAGCTGGTTCGATGTTTGTGCACACCCCTGGCAGAAAGAGACAAGCACTTCGCTGAACAAGAAAAATGAGAATAAGATGTTTATTGATGCATATGAATCATAGGATATGCGAAAACAAGGGTACATTGGAGCATTGCCCTATTGTGGGTACTTTTTTCTTTTGTTGTGTTGGATTTCAGTTGAGGCCTTTCAAAGCACTACAAAACAAGAGGGGGGAGAAACACACAAAATTAAGAAAGACATCCCAAATTTCAAAAGGTTGACATGAACAAAAGTTCACATAAGAAAAAGTTACTAGCTCTGCTTGATCCAAAATGAAGCAAGCTGCACAAATCTTTCATTTCAATGTACCAATAACCAACACTAGAACTAATTATGAGTTTGAGTTGTTTTGTGAAATTACCTCAGCCAAGAGAAGTATTCTAGATGTCATAAAGGAGAATTAGAATCTTTCAGAATGAGTACACATGATTTGTGCTTTTGTACTCAGCTACTTGAGATTGTCCCAACTCAATAAGCTATCCCAAACCTGCCATAGTGTGATAGCAAGCATTCGAAGAAGTTAGCACCAAGAACATACTTGAATTGAGGCAGTGGCTGCCGTGGTTCATGTCCACAACAGGTCTCCTAGTTCAGCATTGAAGGCTATGACTCCCTCCTTTGAGGCTTTCTTTGGAAAGAAGCCTTTTGTGTCCCACTTTCGCATCTTTGGGTGCGATGCATATCTCCATGTCAACAAGAAGAAATGAGGGAGAAAACTTGACCCCAAGCTGAAGAAGGGCTACAACACAACCACGAAGGGCTATCGGCTCCATGACCCGAAGATATGAAAGATTGAGATGAGGAGGGATGTGATCTTTGATGAGGCTAGGGCCTCCAAAGATTCGATTGACAGTTCTTCTATTTTAGGTAGTTCTTCTTCATTGACTAATCCCCTCACCATTGGCCCCTCCCCTTCCTTCCATGTTACCCATTACCACCCCTTTTTCATCTACGACTCCTTCCCCTCCTTCCTTTACTACACCATCTCCCTCGCCTCCCCTTCAATCTTTGATGGCTCCTTCTTCTCCCTTGGAATTGAGTATTTCTACCCCTTCCCCATCTCCTCAGGTTTCTTATGGGGGGATTGAGCTACTAGAGGGGGAGCCTTCTTTATTGGATAAAGGGGATTTACCTTCCCTTAGTGAGGGAGAGTCCTTTCATAGATAGGTGCATTGTAGGTATGGAAGGCTGCTCGATCTCCTTCGTAGTAGGATGAGGCTATCACCATTTCTATGTAGTATGAGAGGCTCATGTAGGAGTCAGGGATTACTCATTTTCTTGAGGCGCCTTTTGGTCCACGTAGTTCAGCCAGGATTCAGGCCAAATAGGTGAAGACAAGCGTGTGTGAAGATCGAGATAGAGTACAACTGCTGAGATAAGCGTAGAGGGAGTGAGTGCAAAGTTTAGAGTAGAGAGAGTGAGAGTATGACACTCAAAGTTTTTGGTACAATGACAAAGTGTACCACTTTAGGTTTTGATAATATATATAAAGTACAAGTGTAAGGGTGTGTGTACACCTGAACACCATGAAAGGCACAGTGAGCCTTTATTCCTAACCACCTCCCACCTAAAGGCAATGTCCTTGAACATGGAAAGAATCAATCAAGTCTATGTATGCACAAAGCTGAAATAAACATATACTATCCAACCCCCATCATCTGGCGGCAATGAGTAAATCACTTTGTTGGAAGACTCTTTGTAAGAAGGGTTGCAAGGTTATCATCTGTATGTACCTTGACAAGCTCAATGCTCCTGCTATCAAGTACATCCCTGATAAAATGATACTTCACTTGTATGTGCTTTGTCTTTGCATGAAAGAAAAGATTCCGTGCTAGCATGATCTTGGGATATAAAGACCTGGTAACCTCGGTGTATATAGTACACGCACATTGTACATATGAACGCACCCTTTACATGCCCCAAGTATAAATACATTTTATTCTTTGTGTACCAACACATTGTTGGTATACTCTTATCGTCTCAAACTCTCTTTGCTCACTCTCTCTCCAGCCGTTACACTCATACGCTCCTGCTCGATCTCAAACTCTCTAAGTTGTGTCCCGTCAGTCCAACAACAGGTATCAGAGTCAAGACTCTGCACGCTTTCAAGATTGAGGCAGTGGCTGCTGGGCTTGCGGCAGCAGGTGTGTAGCAGCAGTCAGTAGGCGCCTGTAGCAGGGAACCGCCAGACGTCGCGTGACGGGCGACAGAACCAACGAAAAGGCAAGTGTTAGACATCGCGTGACGGGCAACAAGCAGGCAGCTTCGGCGGGTAGACATGATGCGATGTGCAGGCGACGACTGAGACATGCATGCAGCTCTAGCGGCAGGCGTCAATCAGACGTGATGCAACATGCAAGCGACTACTGAAAGACGGGATGTGCAGGTGACTTTCTGCGGGCGGTTCGCGTGACGGGCGACGTGACGCGACGGGGGTCAACGGACCCCCCCGTTAGTTCCTTCATTTTTTTTTTTTCAAAACAAATCAAATTTTCTCTAATCCCCTCATTACCACTTGCCTTGGCGGGTTTTCACACACCAGAGGTAGAGTTTCAAAATTTGTGCAAATCGGGCCACAGAATTTGGGGCTTTTCCCAGATTTGGCGTCATTCATGCCTGTCAGTGACTTTTGAGTCAGAAATTGCAGACATCGCGTTCGGTGACCTCAATTAAATTGGGGATTTTGCAAATTTTGTCGAAATTTTGCATTTTTGGGTAAAATTTCCTGACATTGGATCCCAGAAATTTGGGGCTTTTCGTGTATTGGCAAAGCTTTACTCAGCTGGGTCAGTTTGACTGACATTCATGCAATTTTGGACTTGAAATTTTGGGGATTTGCGCAGCATTTGGTAAATTTCTGCATCTTTTCCCGTGCAGTGGCCGGTTAATGTATAAACAGCAGAGATTTATTTCTGGTTGAGGCAAAACAGCAAGTACTTTGCTGGTTCAGCTTGTGCTTCCGCAGATTAGTGCATTTACTCGTGTTCGTGATAAAATGGCTGCAACTTCTTCCAGTTCAGACATCAAGAGTTTGATGGAGATCAAACGGTTTGATGGTCATTGCTTTGACCTTTGGAAAGACCGTATGCAGGGCATTTTGTTCCTGAAGGATTGTGAGGATGCTTTGCAGGAAGATAAACCCGCACTAATGTCTGATGCAGATTGGGCCAGAGTGAATAAAAAGGCTGTGGCTTACATAAAGATGGGTGTCACTGATGACATTCTGACAGACATTAAGGGTTTAGACACAGGTTATACAATATGGGAGAAGCTGAAGACTACTTATGAGATCACCACACCTGTTAATCAGGTGCATTTAATGTGCAAGTTGTGAATATGCAACTGGATGAGTCAAAACTTGCAGCTGAGCACTTGAGTGCATTTACAGGGATTCTAAATCAGCTCAAAGATGCAAACTTGGACTTTGATGATAAGTTGAGGGCGATCTTTTTGATCATGACACTGCCGGATTCGTGGGAAACCTTGGTGGTTTCACTTAGCAATAACCCCAATCTCTCATATGATGGGGTGAGGGGTTCTATCTTGAATGAAGAAATTAGACGTATGTCTAGTGGAGAAGGCAGCAACTCAGCTTATAATGTAAGAGGCAGGGCTGAAAAGAAAAATACATATGTAGGGCAGAGAAACATGAGCAAGAGCAAAGGAAAGGATAAGAGTGACATTACTTGCTATCATTGTGGTCGGAAGGGCCACAAGAAACCTGATTGGAGGTACTACAAGAAGGAACAAGAGAGAAAGAAGCATGTAGGAGATAAAAATAAGAAAGAAGAAAAATCAGATGCATTGGAGACATCCAAAGGCAAAGAAAAGGCAAATGTGGCCTCTAGTGTGGTCATAGAGGAGCTTTCAAATATAGAGGCTGATGTATTATGTGCAATTGATTATGATGCCCTTGTATGTCACATGCAGGATATGCAGATTACCAAGGCTGATGTGATTGATGCACTCTTGTCTGTTGATGATGGTGTCACTCAGACTTGGATTAAAGACTTTGGTGCCTCTTTCCATGTAACTCCTTGCTTGGAGTGTTTTGCTATGCTCAATGCAAGCAGTTATGGAAAGGTGTACCTTGGAAATAACCATGCTTGCAGCATTGATGGGATTGGTACCGTACACTTGTCTTTAGACAATGGTCAAGAGCTTGTGTTGAAAGATGTCAGATTTGTGCTTGGCATTAAAAAGAGTTTAGTGTCTGTTGGTTAGCTTGACTTACATGGCTACACCACACTGTTTGGTGGTGGTTTGTGGAAAGTGAAAAAGGGTTCCATGCTGATTGCAAAAGGAACCAAGAAGGGCACATTGTATTGTTTTCATTATAAAGCCTTGAATGGCAAGTTTCTTACAGTTGCTGAAATTTGCAGCCACTTGGAGTTATGGCATAAGAGATTAGGCCATATGAGCCAAAAAGGACTTGACGTCCTTACCTCTCTGAAGAGGGTTGATGGAAAAGGCTCTAAACTTGATTTTTGTAATGAGTGTCAGTTTGGAAAGTAAATAAAAAATTCCTTTTACTCTGATGTCTCTCGTAAGTCCAATGTCTTGGACTTAGTGCATTTTGATGTATGTAGTATGCCCGTGAAATCATTGGGTGGTGCTGCATATTTTGTCTTCTTTATTGATGACTGTTTCAAGAAAATTTGGGTGTACTTGCTGAAAAAGAAAAGTGATGTGTTTGCTGTTTTTAAAACTTTTCATGCATTTGTGACCACTCAGACAGGTAGAAAGCTGAAATGCTTGCGAACTGATAATGGGGGTGAGTTCACATCGACTGAATTCAAGTCCTTTTGTGATTTGCATGGTATTAAGAGGGAGCTTACAGCCCCTTACAACCCTTCTTCAAATGGGGTGGTTGAAAGATATAACAGGACTTTATGTGAAAGAGTGCGGTGCATGCTGTCCACTGCTAATCTCCCTCATGCATTTTGGGGAGAGGCACTCAAAACCATGGTTCACATTTGCAACCGCTCTCTAAACAAGTCCTTAAATAATGGCATCCTTGAGGAGGTTTGGTTTGGCAAATCGGCCTCATATGACCATTTACGTATATTTGGCTGTGATGCTTTTGTACATGTTAGGGATGAGCTAAGGAACAAACTTGACCTAAAATCCACCAAAGGCATTTTCATGGGCTATGGTGATGAGGGTGAATTTGGCTACAGAGTGTGGTTACCTTAGTCCAAGAAAATTATTCACAGCCGTAATGTTGTGTTGAATGAGGTAAAATTGCTGAAAGGCTCTTTAGCCTCTGATGAAGATTTGAAAAATGTGAAATTTCAGAGTTTACAGCCACCCATAACTTCAGAAAATGAGCCTCTAAGGTGCTGTACCATAGGCTGAAACTGATGATCAGCTGGTTACTTTTGAGCCAGATGATGATGGACAGCAAATAGAAGCACAAGGAGGTCATGGATAGCAAGATAGGCTTGCTGATTATGAAAATGGAGGTACTGAAAATGAAAATGAGGTGCTGTACAGCATGAACAGCATGCTGAAAATGGTTTACAACAGCGAATGAATGCTGAAAATAATATACCTCCTGATGTAGACCCAATTCTTGACAATGTTGATCATTGGGTACGCAGGTCTACACGCGTAAGAAGGCAACCACATAGGTTTGACCCCTCCTTGCATTATGTGATGCTTACAGATGAGGGTGAGCCTCTTACATACAAAGAGGCCAAGTCATGTGAGTTCAGTAGTAAGTGGGAGCTAGCTATGCAGGAAGAGATTAAATCTCTATATGCGGATGATACTTGGGATCTTGTGCCATTACCAAAGGGAAGGAAGCCACTTCCAAACAAATGGGTGTACAAAGTCAAGACAGTTGATGGGAAACCCAAGTACAAGGCAAGGCTAGTTGCCAAAGGTTATGCACAAAAGGAAGGGATTGACTTCCAAGAGGTCTTCTCACCTGTTGTGAAGATGGCCTTTTGCTCTTACTGCTCTTTTGGATTTAGAGGTGTATCAAATGGATGTAAAAATAACTTTCTTGCATGGTGACATTGATGAGGAAATCTACATGAAACAGCTCGAGGGCTTTGTAGTTCGTGGAAAAGAACAGATGGTGTGTAAGCTAAAACACAGCCTGTATGGGCTGAAGCAAGCACCATGGCAGTGGTACAAAAAGTTTGATACTTTTATGCTATCTCATAAGTTTACACGCAGCCATGCAGATCATTGCTTGTACATGAAAAAGGATACAGATGGCAGCCCCATAATACTTGTTTTGTATGTGGATGATATGTTACTAGCTGGGAAAAGAAGGACTAGCTTGGATGCTCTCAAAAATCAGCTGAAATCAGCTTTCTCCATGAAAGATTTGGGGAATGTAGAGCATATTTTGCGCATGAGGATTCGTAGAGATAGAATGCTGTTTTTATCTCAAGAAAAGTACATTGGAAAGGTACTGGACAGATTTAACATGGATGAAGCTAAGCCTTTTGGGGTACCCTTATCTCCTTATCTCAAGCTTAGCAAAGCCAACAGCTTGAAAGATGACGTGGAAGCAAATGCTACGAAGGGAGTTCCTTATGCATTAGCTTGTGGCTCTCTTATGTATGCTATGGTTGCTACTCGTCCAGACATTGCTCATGCAGTGGGAGTTGTTAGCAGGTTTATGTCAAATCCTGGCAAAGCACATTGGGAGGTTGTCAAGTGTATTCTTCGATACCTTAAGGGTACACAAAGAAAAAGTATTTCCTATGGGCAGGGTGCACTTAGTTTGTAGGTTTATTGTGATGTAGACATGGCAAGTGGCTTGGACACTCATAGGTCCATTAGCGGGTATGTCTTTACAGTTGTTGGTGGGGCTATTTCTTGGTGTTCCAGGTTGCAAAACATTGTTGCACTGAGTACCACTGAAGCTGAATACATATCAGCTACTGAAGCTTCTAAGGAAGCTACATGGTTGAGCAGACTTGCAGATGATCTCGGCATGCTTATGGGTATTGCAGTTTTGGGATGTGATAGCCAGAGTGCAGTGTATCTGGCTAAGAATGCCATGTATCATTCACGCACAAAGCATATAGATGTGCGATATCACTTCATCAGACAGATTCCGGAAGATGGTCAAATCACATTGACCAAGATTAAAACACAAGATAACCCTGCAGATGTTCTCACTAAAAGTCTAAGCAGAGCTCAACACGAGCATTGCATTCGACTAGTGGGAGTTGGTTAGCTAGAGGTTCTTATCGGACCTTTAAGTAGGAGGTTGTTTGGGATATAAAGGCCCGATAACCTCTGTGTATATAGTACACACACATTGTACATGTGAACGCACCCTTTACGTGCCCTAAGTATAAATACAGTTTATTCTTTGTGTACCAACAATGTGTTGGTACACTCTTATCGTCTCAAACTTTCACTCTGCTCACTCTCTCCAACCGTCACACTCATACACTCCTGCTCGATCTCAAACTCTTTTAAGTTGTCCCGTTAGTCCAAGAGCATGATAGTGTTAGAGTGCAGCGATGCGGAAGCGTAGGACAAAGACAGAGAGAGAGTGAACAAAGAGAGAGAGAGAGAGAGAGAGAGAGAGAGAGAGAGAGAGAGAGAGAGAGAGAGAGAGAGAGAGAGAGAGAGAGAGAGAGAGAGAGAGAGAGAGAGAGAGAGAGAGAGAGAGAGAGAGAAGTGAGCGGCGGGATGATGGCGGATACCTGCCCTGCGCGGAGCCCTGACCTGCGCGCTTGAACCTTGCCTGACATTGACCTGACCTCTTGCGAGCCCCCGCACACAAGATTGTGCCATTTTCCCTGTTCGGCAATCTCTGCGTCTGCACGATGACCTGCCCCGCGATTCCCTGTGTCGGTGCGCCCGCCTGGTCTGTCATGTGACCCGCCTTGCCCTGCTGACCTGAGACGTCGGACTACGCGCCGTGAGTGACCTGCCCTGCCCTGCGGACCTACGATGTCGCCCTTGGCTGTGTGCCTTGACAAACCTGTGCCCTGCGACCGTTGCTGCCGCCCTACCGCCATCTGCCCGCACCTGCACATGTGCGGTTAGGGTTGCGTGCAACCCCACGCGTTTCGCCCTCCTGCATCTGCATGGGTAAGGGTTGCACCCAGCCCCACGCGTTCTCTAGTGACAGTGTGAGAGCAAGAGAGAGAGACAGAGAGGGAGGATAGAAGTATGGCTGGCTTGGATATGGCTTTTATCGACCAGACGGTGGCAGCCCTTGGTCCGGATTCTAATGCAGAGGAGCCGGAGGATATGGTTCCTTGCACAGAGAAGATGCCTTTTGGTTCTGACCTGCCGCCTGCGGGCAAACGCTCCAAACATACTTTCGACAAGACAATGGGTCCTTCGGAACGTTCCTATGCGCAGGTTGCCTCTGATTCTGTGGATTCGCAGGAGATTGACTGGAAGCATTTGCTGGAATTTGCCAATACTCTGCTTGGTGATTATGTCCAGCATAATCATGAAGCTTTTTTTGACTCGGGAACTGATGAAGTGCTGGAAGCCACGGTGGACCCGAGAACTGTCTTGCGATCTTTTTCGGTGTTTTATGACTGTGAGGTTATACTCTTCTTCACTGGCAGGATCCCAGTGCTTTCCCATATTCGCCAGTGGCTGCACCATTTATTACAAGGGGAGTGTGTTGAGGAGATCTTTCTTGGATCCTGCGGCTTTTATGAGGTGTTGCTGAAATTAGAGAAGCATCGGGCTGAGCTCCTGTCCAAATTGCCGTTGTTCTTTGATCGCCGCTTGGTCCATGTTGTGCCATGGTGCCCTATGGCAAACTTTTAGCGCCTACTTCAACGTGAGTGCCCGGTGTGGGTTGAAGTGGAAAATTGTCCGGCGGTCTATTGGCCATTGTTAAAGAATGCGATGGCAGTTGTGGGAATGGTGCTGGTTCCCCCAAGCCCAAGGGCCATGAATCGAAACCGTCTATGTATGTTATGGGACATGGCCAGGAAAAGGCCTGCGTGGCTTCGCCTCAATTGCTCTGGCATGCATCCTTTGCACTTTCACTTGAAATGGGGCAACTTTGCAGGACACTGCTTTTCGTGTGGAAAATTGGGGCATTTTATGGCCGAATGCCCAGAGAGGCAACCGTCTTCAGATGATGCGTATGTTGTGCTGTCTATGGATGACATGGTGCTTGATGCTTTGGCACAAGAGGCCCCCCAGCCACCTAATGTTTTGGATAAAGGTCTTGGGTTTGGATTCCCGTAGCAATGACTGGCTAGAGGCACGTCCCAAAAAAGGTAAAAAGTTGGATGCAGGCTTGGCAGATTCTAGGCCTAATGTTTCACGGGATTCCGTGCGCACGTAAATGCGCAGGAAAGAAATGTTCTCTTCACAGCATGTTGTGCGTACTGTTGTTCCTTCTGCCCCCCGTAATCAGTCTACAAGGAAAGTATATACAGACGGTCCAAAGGGCCCACCTGCTAAGCTGGCGTTTGATACTAGAGGTAATGTGATTACACCTTGGGATCGTCGTTATCCCTGTTCCACTCCCAAGGCAGTGGATATTAGATCTACCTCTAAAGCGGGCCGCCAGAATGCTTTTGCAGTGTTAGCTGATTTTTTGGATGAAGGTGTCCTGGACGTTCTCGCGGAAAAGGTGAAATCGAGGCAACAGGTGTCTCGTTCCTGATTCTCTTTTTTTAAGATATATGAAGATAGCCACGTGGAATGTGCGAGGCATTTGTTCTTGTTATAAGCAACATGCCATGTGGACTGTCTTGCATGAGAACCAGTGGGATATCTTGTCTGCGGTTGAGCACAAGAGTCACGGTGAAGCAGGAAAAGTTGTGGATTGCCATGGGTTTCGCCTGTTTTATGCAGGGACATATGCTATGCACTATTCTGGCGTGCTTATGATTGTCCATGAGAAATACCAGCCTGTTCTTATTAAAAATGATGTACAGGGCCGCTTTGTGGTAATCGAAGTTTTATTTGAAGGAGAGATCTTATGGTTGCTGGGCCTCTATGCTCTCGAATGACCCTGCATCCCAACGGGATCTTTGGAAGACTTTGCAGAGCTCCATGTCACTTGGCAGAAGGGGTTTTTTGATGGGGGATTTCAATATGTGTGTTGACTCTTCTCAGTCCACTCCAGGGCATTCGGTGATGGATGCTCTGGAAAGTTAGGTGTGGAATGCCTTTGCTCTTCAGGTACTTAGAAGATCTCAGGTCTTGGCTCCACCCTTCTTCTTCAGGGTTTACTTTTCATTCCGCACAATATGCAACTACCTGGTCGCGGTTGGACCGAATGTATATCATGCAGGGGGATGAATTTCTTCCCGAGATGCTGGAAATGAAAGTCTTGCAGCAATATGCCTTGTCGGACCATTTTCCTCTCTAGCTTGAGATGCTTGCACAACCTATTGCACCTTTTATGCAGTTGCTGGATAGACTCCCTTTACGTGTCAACTCGTCTTATTTGAAGCATCCAATCTTTCAGGGCTATATGCAGCAATTGATTGAGAGGTTTTTATTGGACTTCGCCTCTGAGGGCTTAGCTTCCTTTGCACGGCTGCTCTCTAATGTGCAGCGGGTTGCTTGGCAGTATGGGATCCATCATGCCTCTATTTGTCGGCGGCGTCGACACACAGCGGAGGACTTACTGGCTTTGGTTTGTTCGCTCTGCTGGTGGACACCCCAGATGATGAATTTCTCCTGTCACTGGTGATGCGTTTGGCTGATCTTATTCAAGTATCTCAGTTGAAATCTTATCAGCAAGCCAAGCTGCACAACTTGACTGACACATTGCAAGATAGTGCTTGTCAGACTCATAAGTTCTTTCGCGCCTTGCATGCTTCTCCTGCTCGAGAAAATATGACTAGACTCCAGGATTCAGAAGGTCGCATGGTCACTGATCCGCAGACCATTGTCAATATGTGCAGGAATTATTTTCTGGATCTTCTTGGTTCTTCTCTGTCGCCTTCTAACCAGGTTACGCATGCACGCTCAGTCTTCTATGATGTGGTCCAGCAGGTTCCACTTGATATGCAAGCTACTTTGGAGAGGCAGATATTTGCGAGGAGGAGGTTATGGATGTTTTGTTACACCTGCCTAAGGATAAAAGCCCTGGTTGGGATGGTCTCACCAATGAATTCTTTGAGAGCTCGGCCACCCAACTGGTGAAGCCATTGGTGGCTATGTTTCAACAGGTTTGGGAAACAGGGGTCATGCCTTCCTCATGGAAAGAAGGCCTTATCAAATTGCTTCCAAAGGTTCCTTCGCCGTCAATGTTGCAACACTGGAGACCAATTTCTTTGATGGGTTCGATGTATAAAATCTTTTCCAAAGTGCTGGCGAATCGGCTTTACAAGCACCTTCCAGCTATTGTGCATCCTCTTCAATATGGTTTCATTAAGGGCCGCAACATTCTGCATAATATCTTAAATGTGCAAATGGCTATTGACTATGCGAGGCACTCCAGTCAGGAAGTGGTATTGATTCAATTGGATCTGAAAAAGGCTTTTGACTATTTAGACTGGTCTTTCATTGCAGAACTAATGTCTGCTATGGGTTTTGGTACTCGGATGTCCCGATTGATCTACACCATTAGTGCTGCGGCTTCTTCGCGCGTTATGCTCAATGGTGGGGTTACAGAGCCATTTGTCCTTGCACGCTCGGTGAGACAGGGTTGCCCTTTGAGTCCTCTCTTCTTTGCCCTGGCGACCCACCTGGTTCTTTCAATGTTATCTTCAATGGCAGCTTCTACTGAACTGGCCGGATTGTCTCTTCCTTTGGGACAGCACTTCGTTAGCCAATCTCTGGCTGATGATAGCTTTATGATTTTGCGTGCGGACAAGGACAACATTCGCAAGGCATTAGATGTTTGGACACTCTTTGGTCATGCTTCTGGTCTTCGCATCAATGCCTTCAAATGAGCCATTCTGAGTTGCACGGAGTCTGATTTATAGTCATTGGGCTGGCAGGATCAAGTTGTTCCCCGTGGCTCCATTGTCAGGCATCTTGGATACCCATTGGGGGTTGATGTTCGGCCAAAGGAACTACTGGAGTGGATTTCACAGAAACTGGCAGCTAAGTTTATGTATTGGAAGTCGCAAGCGTGGCCATTCCATGTCCGCCTTAAAGTGGCTCAGACAATTATGCTGCCAATGCTCACATATTTCTTGCCATTGCTGCCGTGGACTCCTACTACTTTGAAGGCTCTCACTCGCCCCATTCGTTTCATGTTATGGAAGAAGGATTCATTGCACACAGGTATTTCGTGGATTTCATGGTCACATACATGTACCCCCAAACGCCCGGGTGGTGGAGCTATTTTGGATGCTGAAACTCATATGCTGGCTCTTTGTTGGTCTCTTTTTCGCACTATGTGTGTGGATCATCACCCGTGGACCATTAGAGCCCGTTATTTTCTTGAGGACAGCGGGCTTCGGCATGGTAATACACGACTTCGGTGCTCCTGGTGGCATGTCCTTAATGCAGACTCTCGGTTTTCCAGTCCCTCTTCCTCTCTGTTACTGCATTTGGTTGGTTCCTGGAAAGTGGTGCTCCAAAAGGCGCGTTGGCATCTAGTGGGGGACCGCTTGCATACTAACTCCTTTCAACTGGAATTGTTGGCAGTCTCGAGATTACTTTCATGGGAAGACAAACATGAGCTCAGACCAAGATTTAACCACATGGCCCGTTTGGGTGTGACTTCAGTTGTGGATGCCACCCTTGCCAGTCGTAATGTCTTCGCATTGTTTCGTACTGCCAGGAGACTTTTCAGAATCCCGCACGGATACCGTGATTTATGGGAACAGCTTTTGTCAGTGCTTCGGGGCAGGCAACCCTTTCCTGCCCTGGCTGTGGATCGTCCTTGGCAGGACTGGGACCTTGCAGGACAGTTGAGTCTGGAAAAGGCCTCTGCTAATCAGGTGTATCATCTTCTGATTAAAGACCATCAATGGTTGGGTGTGAAAGCTAATATTGTATGGGGATTGCGGAAATCTCAGTCATGGTGGAAGGCAACTGTGATGGAGGACTGGTGAATAAGACACCTTTCAAATGTAAGGTCTTTCTTTGGTGGGTGATGATTGGCGGTCTTCCTCTTGCCTCGGCCCTTTCCAAGCGTGGAATCTCGAACGGCAATTGTTTCTTCTGTACCACTACTGTGGAATCGGCCCGACATCGATTTATTTATTGCCCGCTCGCCAAGAATATCTGGTTGCTCTTGTCACAGGTTTGGCGCGCAGTGGTGGGGTCCTCACTAACCCCTTTCGATTGGGTTTTTGTGTGCCCAAAATACCCCACACCGCCACAGTTGCATATGAAGATCTTATTCCACTTTTTCAGATACTGGGGATGCTGGCACATTTGGACCACTCGGAATGCCTTTCTTTTTGATTTGGCCTCTAATGTACCGAGACACATTGCCCGGCTTAAAGGTCTCTTGCATTGGCACTCGAACTTGCTCCCTCGGGAGGACTTGCTTCCCTGGCATATGGCAATTTCCTCTGGGTCTTTGCCATGACTTGTGTAACTTTTTCATGGCCTAGTATTGGGATTTTACACACGTTGGCTTAGGGTCCTCGTGTATCTTGTAATCATGTAAACTTGTACCTTTTTTTCGTAATTAATACAATTACCTTTTACGAAAGAGAGAGAGAGAGAGAGAGAGAGAGAGAGAGAGAGAGAGAGAGAGGAGAGGAGACAGTGTAAACGCAGAAAATCTGCAATGTAATATGCTGTATAAGAATGCAGAAATATACACGGGGACAAAGGAAATATCTGTGTGTGTCTCCCACTTGATGACCTCGATCTCTTTCAGCCCGAGCACAGTCTATCTCAGCCAACAGATCTCAAGATCAGAATGTGACTCAATGAATATCGGAGTGTGCCACACACTGGCTATAAATAGCCAAAAATAATAAATAACAGCACCAAGTCGGCTGTATTAAATGCAGCCGATTGCAGAAAACTGGCCGACTGCAGACAAAAAATTTGTCCGATTGCACTTTTAATGTGGCACCTGCTGATGTGGCACCTACTAACGTGTCCTCTTCTG
Organism: Lygodium microphyllum; assembly: GCF_053477565.2. Taxonomy (NCBI): domain Eukaryota; kingdom Viridiplantae; phylum Streptophyta; class Polypodiopsida; order Schizaeales; family Lygodiaceae; genus Lygodium; species Lygodium microphyllum. The sequence goes on from NC_141135.1 coordinate 62,894,179, forward strand.
TACTGTGCTGACGTGGCACTGCCATGCGCTACTGACGTGTTCGACTGTCTATCCAGGAGATGACTCTCCCTCTAACACCCCCTCTCAGATCTTGGACGAGGCATCATACTAAGAGATCTGGAATGCTGATGAAGTATCCTCCATCTTGCAGTACTCCACATCAATGGTCCCATCTAGAAGCTTCTCCCTGCTTCGTGAACAAATCTGCAAGATTATTCTCTATCTTGTAGTACTCCACATCAATGGTCCCATCTAGAAGCTTCTCCTGAATGAAGTGATACTAGATCTCAATGTGCTTCGTCCGGGCATGGAATATAGGACTCTATACCAAGGCAATGCAACTCTCATTGTCGCACCACAGAAGAGTAGGACAATTCTGGGGGCAGCCAAGCTCCTCCAACAATCTCCGAAGCCACACAACCTCACATGTGGTGGAAGACGCAGCCCGATACTTCGCCTTAGTAGAAGAAAGGGCTACCGTGGGCTGCTTCTTACTACTCCAAGAGATAACACCTGTACCCAAGGTAAAACAATAGCATGTAGTAGACCGCCGGTGGTCCACATCACCAGCCCAATCCGAGTCACTTTAACCTGCAAGAACAAGATCGGAAGCATCTGTACCTACTAGATAAGAAATCCCTAAATTAGAGGTCCCCCTCAAATACCGAAGAATTCTTAGGGCAGCTTGCCAATGCACCTGTTTGGGTGCACTCATGAACCCCGCCAAAAGACCCACAGCAAAACAAAGATCAATACGAGTGTGGAGAAACCAAATTAAGGATCCAATCAAGTGACGGTAGCGAGAAGCATCCGTCAAGGGAGAATCGGAGTGTGAAGTGGCCTTCCAGTTTGGATCCATAGGAGTAGTAATGGTCCGACAAGTCTCCATCTCAAAAGTCACCAAGAAGCTCTTGAATGTACCTCTGCTGAGAGATGAAAATTCCCCTTTGAGACTGATAAATCTCGTGACCCAAGAAGAAATGAAGAAGCTCCAAATCCGTCATCTCGAACGTATGATGTAAAGCTGTCTTGGTCTCTCGGATCTTTTGTGCATGATCCCATGTCAAAATCAAATCATCAACATACAATACAAACAACACACGACCAACCTCGGAAGTGTGCACATAAAGCTGCAGATCGGCCTTGGAGCGCTCGTTCCATGCATGCGGAGTCTGCTTGAGGCCATACAAGGCCTTCTTTAACCTGTAAACTTTCCCATCCGAGGATCCAAAGCTAGGAGGTTGCTTAACATAGATCTCGTCCTGCAAGTCACCGTTGTGAAAGGCTGACTTCACATTCAACTGATAGACAGGCCATCTCCTATGGCCAGCCAAGGCAAGAACAACTCGAATAGTCGCTAACGAGCAGTGGGGGCAAAAGTATCATGGAAGTCAATGCCTGGGCGCTGAGTAAAACCTTTAGCAATAAGGGGAGCCTTGTGCTTGTCCAAAGAACCATTGCTAAGGTACTTGGACTTGAAGACCCACTTGACACCAATCACTGTCTTGTGAGAGGGACGAGGCACAAGAGACTAAGTGCCATTCCTCTTGATAGCCTCCAACTCTGCTTCCATAGCCTTCCGCCAATGATCAGATTGCAAGGCCTCCTTTACTGAAGTGGGCTCACGATCTTGCATAATATGGGTCATTAAATAATAGTTAGAGCAAACAAGCTTCGTAGAATGTGCTTGATTTCTCCGTGACCTGCGCGGTCCATCCTGCGGTTCCTATTCCTTAGGGACCCCCTCGATCCCTGAATCTCGGAGTGTGTCATGAGCCCAACGAGGAGGACGAACCTCTCCCCGCTCTCCATCTACTGAAGACTCGGGTACATCCGCCAGCGGAAGCTCCTCGGGGGTGGCCGGTGGAAGGGAAGACTCTGAATCAGAAGAAGAATCTCCATCAAGAGGCTCTGGGTCCAAAGGAACTATCTCGGGAGCCCAACTCTCCCCTGGATCTCCAAGGATGGGATGCTCCTCACCCCCCTCGGTGGTCAGAACTTCCACGAACTGTACATCTTGGCTCGTGTAGACATCTCGCTTGACGGGATCAAACAGACGATAACCTTGGGACTGGGATTTATAACCAACAAAAACCTGTTGTCGGGAAGCCGGTTCGAACTTGTCACGTTGTGTCTTCGGGATTTGCACATAGGTGTTACACCCAAAGATCTTGAAATAAGAGACATTGGGTTTTGTCCCAAAGTAAGCCTCAAAAGGTGTCATCCTGTCAACGGCCGAAGTCGGAGATTGATTGAGGATGTGAACTACGGTAGCCACTACCTCGTCCCCACAGAAGCTGAGGTGTCTGTCGGTGCTCCATCATGGTGCGCGCCATCTCGATCACACTTCTGTTTTTCCGCTCCAAAATGCCATTCTCTTGAGGAGTGTTAGTGTTAGCAAACTCTTGGTGAATGCCCCTTATCTGCACAAAAACGAGTAAACTCATTAGACATAAATTCACCGCCCTTGTCTGAACCCAAGGTCTTTAGTTATTGGCGAGATCGGTTCTCCTAAAAAAGAAGCCAATCCTTGAAGTGAGAGAAAGCCTCTGACTTCGAAGTCAAGAAATAGGCCCATGCCATCCTGTTGTAGTCATCTACGATCAACATGAAGTACAAGCTCCCCTTCAGGGACTCAGTCCTCATCGGGCCAGAAAGATCTGTAGATACAAGCTCTAAAGGTAAAGTAGACCTCTGCGAAGCTTTGTTGGGAATCACATCCCGATGCAATTTCCCATGAATGCAGGAGACCCATGGCTGATGGCTCACCACTATATCGGCAAAACGATCCTCGCGGTGCCTTTCGAAGGTACTCATAGTTTAAGTGGCCAAATTGAGCATACCATAGCTCGGATTGTGTCTGAGAGGTAAGAAGATGAGAGGTAAGAGCTGAAGAAGACTTCAATTTGTAGAAGCCATCCTCCTTATACCCTGCAGAGAGAACTTGCCTCGATCCACGATCAAGGACTCAAATAGTATCATTGTCAAACTCCACCAAGAGGCCAAGAGCACAAATCTTATGAACTGAAAGTAAGTGATACCCCAAGCTTGGCATATGCAACACCTCGGAAGTGTGGGTACCACCACGCGCATCTGAAATTAGCTGCATCTCATCCCGCGCAGTAATAGACACAGAAGAGTTGTCTCCAATGAGAATTTGCCCATGCAAATGTCGCAAATGGGCAACATCAATGGGAGAAGGAGTCATGTGCCGGGAGGCACCACTGTCCACAATCCACTCACGAGCCTTGGGGGCTTCCATTGCAACATCAGAAGTCTTTGGTGTAGAGTTCTCAATGACTGCTAAGTGTAGAAAAGCAGTTGATGAGGGTGCAACCACCGCTCCAAAATCCTTGGTGTCCTTCTTGGTATCCTTCTTGTCTTTGTTGGGGCAATCCTTCTTCCAGTGACCGGTCTTACCATAAATATGGCAAGTCGATTCCTTCTCCTTGTCCTTCTTGGTTTTATTGTCCTCCTTCTTCTTCTTTTGGCCCTTCCCCTTCTTCTGAGAGGCTTGACCAACCAAAGTCTCCGATTTGGAAGCATTTTGTCCCTTCAATTGTTCCTCTTGGTCCAAGACCATAGGAACCAACTCTTCCCACTGAAGAGTCGACTTCCGCCCTGATGCAATAAGAGCGGAATGGAAAGTACCGAATCGTGCCGGTAACTGAGACAACAAAGTGATCGTCATGTCTTCGAAGGAAATAGGCTTCCCCATGTTTTTAACCTGCATCTGAAGCTGCCGAAGCTTGTTGATGTGTTCCCGAAGCGAAGAAGACTTATTCACGGACAAGGTCTGCATCTGCATCTCCAAAGAAACCCTCTTCATCAGGGTCATTTGGTTGTACATCTGATCGAGCTCCAGCCATATCTCTCGAGCCACCGTCAAGTGCTCGATGTGAGCTATCATGACTGTAGTGCAAGACAGAAAAAGAAAAGAACGAATCTTGGCATTCAGTTTGTCCCAATGAGACTGGGCCTTGGTCAACTCCACGTGAGCATTGGAAGAGAGTTTGGACTCATCTAGCATCGAGGGTTGGTTGATCTCCTCCAACACAAGCTCCTACAGATCATAAGACTCTAGAATGGCCAACATTATCACCCGCCAAATGCTCTAATTGTCACCATCAAGTTTCTGATCCGATGGAAGAGCCGGTAGGACAGGCACCTTCCTGTCCATGATCGCTTGGAACTCCAAATCAGCCTTTGTAGACATGTTCACTTGCAATGCTTGCACAAACGCAATATCAGCTCCCTTTGACTGTGTAAACGCAGCCTGTTAGGGCTGGTTCCTTCGCTGCCCAAACCTTCTTCACCCGCCGGAGGCGATGAAAAGGTAAAATCTGCAATGGAAGGCCTAAAACGCAGCCTTCCTCCCCTTCGAACAGCAATAACTTGCAGCAAACTCACCATTTAGACTCCTTTCTCGTACGCCCACGCTCGCTTCAGCCCTGATCCGATGTGCAGCCCTCCCGCTCACCCTCGAATCTTGGAAACGCAGCCTTGTGTCGCGCTGAAATCTCCTCTTTAGGTAGGTTCAACCTCAGTCAGTCCGTCTTCACCTCTCTAAAACCATATTAGAGTGTAGTGATGCGGAAATGTAGAACAAAGATTGAGAGAGAGTGAACACACATAGAGAGAGAGAGAGAGAGAGAGAGAGAGAGAGAGAGAGAGAGAGAGAGAGAGAGAGAGAGAGAGAGAGAGAGAGAGAGAGAGAGAGGCGGAATCGTGATGTTGGTCGCCTGCTCGTCGTCTGCTCTTGACGCCTCTGCAATCTCGCCTGCACGTCGCCTGCCCGTCTCACCTGCACGTATCGCCTGCACGTCGCCTGCCCGTCTCGCCTGCACGTGGCCTGCCCGTCTCGCCTGCACGTGGCCTGCCCGTCTGCAGTCTCGCCTGCACGTGGCGTGCCCATCTGCAGTCTCGCCTGCACGTCGCCTACCCGTCTGCCGTTCCGCCTGCTCTTGACGTCCCTCGCCTGCTCGTCGCCTGCTCGTGACGCCCTTCGCCTGTCACGTTGCTTGTCCTAGAGCTTGCCCCATCACCTGCCCCACCACCTGCACTGTCGCCGGTCTCTGAAGCTCTGTGCCTGCGTTTCGCCTGCCCTTCGTCCTTTCGCCCTGCACGTTAGGGTTTTGGCTGCCGCTTGGCCCCTGCCCTGCGGCTCCGACTGTCCCCCTCTGTCATCGCCTGCCCGCCCTGTGCTCCACTCTCCTGCCCCTGCACTGTTAGGGTTGTGCCTTGCCGCACGCCCTCCTGGGACAGGTCGCGACTGCGGAGGACAAGGTTGCGTTTTCCGCTATCCACTGTGCGTCTGTCCTCCTTCGAGATCAGATCGTAATACACGATGGCTGGTTTGGATCTGGATTTCATAGACCAAACGGTGGCAGCACTTGGCCCGGATTCTGATGCTGAGGAACCTGAGGATATGGTTCCGTGCACCGAAGAGATGCCCCTTGGTCCTGACATCCAGCCTGCGGGAAAACGTACCAAGCATACTTCGGAAGAGATAGGTGTTCATCAGGATCGTTCCTATGCTGAGGTTGCTTCGGATTTTGTGGACTCTCAGGATGTTGACTGGGAGCATTTGTTGGAATTTGCCAACACTCTCCTTGGCAATTATGTTCAACATAATCAGGAAGTCTTTTCTGACTCTGCACCTGACGATGTTCTGGAAGCCACCGTGGACCCAAAAACTGTCCTACGCTCCTTTTCGGTGTTTTATGATCGCGCTGCGATACTCTTCTTCACTGGTCAAATCCCGCTGCTTTCCCGTATTTGCCAGTGACTGCACAGTTTGCTACAAGGGGAATGCGTTGAAGAGATTTTTGTTGGCTCCCGAGGTTTTTTTGAGGTCCTGTTGAAATCGGAGACGCACCGTGCTGCTCTCCTGTCTAAACTGCCTTTGTTTTTTGATCGCCGGTTGGTTCATGTGGTTCCATGGCGCCCAATGGCAGATTTTCAGCGTCTGCTGCAACGTGAATGCCCTGTGTGGGTAGAAGTGGAAAATTGTCCGGCTGTTTATTGGCCACTATTGAAGGATGCTATGGCCGCTGTGGGCACTGTTCTGGTCCCTCCCAGTCTCAGGGCTGTGAATCGCAACCGCTTGTGTATGTTATGGGACACTGCAAGGAAAAGGCCTGCTTGGTTACGCCTCAATTGCTCTGGCATGCATCCGTTACACTTTCGTTTGAAATGGGGGAATTTTGCAGGACATTGCTTTTCCTGTGGACAGTTGGGGCATTTTATGGCTGAATGCCCGGAGCAGCAACACACTTCAGATGTTGGCCATGTTGCGCCGCCCATGGAATATATGGTGTGTGATGGTCCGTCGTTGGATACTATTCACCCGCCTCAAGTTCTGGCCAAAGGTAAACAACAGGTTTCGGGTTTGGATTCCCGTGCCATTGATTGGGTTGAAGTACGTGCAAAAAAAGGCAACAGGACTATGCAGGGACACAAGCCATGCATTATTCGGGTGTGCTCATGATTGTACATGACAAATATCAGCCTGTTCTTATTAAAAATGATGTTCATGGCCGCTTTTTGGTGATTGAAATTTTATTCGAAGGGGAAATCTTATGGTTACTTGGCCTCTATGCTCCGAATAATTCGTTATCTGGTCGGGAGCTTTGGCAGACTTTGCAGACCTCCTTGTCACTTGGCAGACGCGGCTTCTTGATGGGGGATTTCAATATGTGTGTTGATTCTTCCCAGTCCACATCGGAGCATTCGGTAATGGATGCGCCGGAAAGCCGTATGTGGCATGAGTTGGCTCTTGCTGTTCTTAAGCAAGATCTCTGGTCCTGGCTACACCCGTCTTCTACAGGGTTTACTTTCCATTCTGCCCAGTATGCAACAACATGGTCGCGGTTGGACCGTATTTATATCATGCAGAATGATGATTTTCTTTCCGAGATGCTCGAAATAAAAGTGTTACAGCAATATGCCTTGTCGGACCATTTCCCTCTGCAGCTCGAGCTGCTTGCACAACCCATTGCACCTTTCAAGCAATTTTTGGAGAGACTCCCTTTGCGTTTCAACTCGTCTTACTTGAAGCATGCCATCTTTCAGGGCTATATGCAGCAATTGATTGACAGATTCTTCTTGGACTTCTCTTCTCAGGGCACTGCGTCATTTGAACGATTGCTCTCTAATTTGCAGTGGGTTGCTCGGCAGTATGGGATCTATCATGCCTCTCTTTGTCGGCGGCGTCGACAGGCAGCGGAGGACCTGGTGGTTTTGGTTCGTTCTCTGCTGGTGGACACTCCGGATGATGCATTTCTGCTCGCACTGGCCATGCGGGTGGCTGATCTTATTAAAGAGTTCCAGTTGAAATCATATCAGCAGGCCAAATTGCAACATCTGACGGAGACTTTGCAAGATAGTGCGTGTCAGACCCATAAGTTCTTTCGAGCTCTCCACGCCTCTCCTGCTCCAGAGAATATGACCAGACTCGAGGATGCAGAAGGCCACCTTATCCTGGATCCGGAGACCATTGTGCATATGTGCAGGAATTATTTCCGTGACCTTCTCGGTTCCACTTTTCCACCTTCAGCCCAAATTACTCAGGCCCGTTCGGTTTTTTATGACTTGGTCCGCAATCAGCTTCCGCAGGACATGCAAGCTACTATGGAGTCAGATATTTGTGAGGCTGAGGTTATGGATGTCTTGTTACACTTGCCCAAGGATAAAAGTCCGGGTTGGGATGGTCTCACCAACGAGCTCTTTGAGGCTTTTGCTACCCAACTGGCGAAACCATTGCAGGCTTTGTTTCAGCAGGTGTGGGAAACGGGGACCATGCCTTCCTCATGGAAAGAAGGACTTATCAAACTGCTTCCAAAAGTTCCTTCGCCATCTAAGTTGACACAATGGCGCCCAATTTCTTTGATGGGTTCAATGTACAAAATCTTTTCCAAAGTAATGGCGAATCGGCTCCATAAGCATCTCCCCGCCATTGTGCACCCTCTCCAGTATGGTTTCATTAAGGGCCGAAATATTCTGCACAATGTATTGAATGCTCAACTGGCAATTGATTATGCAAGGCATTCTCATCAGGAGGTAGTACTGATTCAACTGGACCTGGAAAAGGCTTTTGACTATCTGGACTGGTCTTTCGTTGTGCTGAACTTATGTCTGCTATGGGCTTTGGTGCTCGGATGTCTCGTCTAATCTACACCATTAGCACTGTGGCGTCTTCGCGAGTCATGCTGAATGGAGGTGTTACTGAGCCATTTATCCTTGCCCGCTTTGTCAGATAGGGGTGCCCTTTGAGCCCTCTATTCTTTGCCCTTGCGACCCATATAGTTCTTTCGATGTTATCTCATATGGCAGCTTCTTCTCAGTTGGCCGGATTGTCGCTTCCTACAGGACAGCACTTCATTAGCCAATCCCTGGCGGATGATAGCTTTATGATTTTGCGTGCGGACAAGGATAACCTTCGAAAAGCATTGGATGTTTGGGGTCCCTTTGGTCAGGCATCTGGCCTTCGTATCAATGCGCTCAAATCAGCCATTCTAAGTTGCACGGAGTCGGATTTGCAATCCTTGGACTGGCAGGTCTGGTTGTTTCTCGTGGCTCCATTGTCGGGCATCTTGGGTACCCTTTGGGTGTTGATGTTCCCCCAAAGCAGCTTCTGCAGTGGATTTCTCAGAAAATGGTGGCTAAGTTTATGTATTGGAAGTCTCAGGCCTGGCCCTTCCATGTTTGCCTCAAAGTAGCTCAGACAATTATGTTGCCAATGCTCACATATTTCTTGCCATTGTTGCCCTGAACTACTATGACTCTGAATGCTCTTACTCAGTCTATTCGTTTCATGCTATGGAAGAAGGACTCATTGCATGCAGGTATTTTCTGGATCTCTTGGTTGCATGCGTGCACCCCCAAACGCATGGGTGGCGGAGCTATTTTAATGCCCAAACTCACATGCAGGCACTCCGTTGGTCTCTTTTCCGCGCCATGTGCTCGGATCATCATCCATGGGTCGATATAGCCCGTTATTTCCTTGAGGACCATGGGCTTCTGCATGGCAATACCCAAATCCGGAGTTCTTGGTGGCATGTTCTTAATGCTGATTCGCGGTTCTCCAGTTCTTCTTCATCGTTGCTTACTCATTTGGTATGTTCTTGGAAACTGGTCCTCGAGAAGGCTCAGTGGCATCCAGCGGAGGATCGCTTAGCTACTAACTCTTTTCAATTGGAATTGTTGGCAGTCTCGCGTTTACTTTCATGGGAGGTAAACATGAGCTTAGACCACAATTCAACCAGATGGCACGTTTGGGCTTGTCTTCAGTTGCGGATGCCACCCTTTCCAGTCGCAATGTGCTTAAATCGTTTCGTACAGCTAGAAGGCTTTTCAGGATTCCTCGTGGATATAGGCCTTTATGGGAACAGCTTTTGAGGGTGCTCCAGAGCAGACAACCCTTTCTTGCCCTTGCTTCGGATCATCCCTGGCAGGATTGGGACCTACAAGGCCGGCTGAATTTAAGCAAAGCTTCTGCTAACCAAGTGTATCATCTTCTGATTAAAGATCATCAATGGCTAGTTACTAAAGCGAATGCTTTATGGGGACTGCGTAAATCCCGGTCATGGTGGAGGGCAACTGTGATGGAGGGCCGGTTGAACAAGACACCCTTCAAATATAAAGTCTTTCTTTGGAGAGTGATGATTGGTGGTCTTCCGCTTGCTTCAGCTCTTTCCAAGCGACGAATCTCCAATGGCAACTGTTTCTTTTGCACCACTACTGTGGAATCCGCCCGCCACTGATTTATTTCTTGCCCCGTCGCTAAGAAAGTCTGGTTATTTTTGTCAGCTGTTTGGCAAGGGATGGTTGGTTTCACCCTGGGTCCCTTTGATTGGGTTTTTGGGCAGCCCAAATACCCCACTCCGGCACAGCCACATATGAAGCTCATGTATCACTTTCTTCGATATTGGGGCTGTTGGCATAACTGGACCATTCAGAATGCTTTTCTTTTTGACTCCGCCTATAATGTTCAGCGGCATATTGCGAGGCTTAAGGGCCTCTTGTATTGACAGTTAGATCTTCTCTAGCATTCTGATTTGCTCTCTAGGGAGGACTTACGTCCCTGGCATATGGCAATTTCCTCCGCGTCTTTGCCATGACCTTGTAACTTGTAGTACTTAGAACCTCTTCACGTGATGGCTTAGATTGTCGTCATGTATCTTGTAATCAAGTAATCTTGTATTTTTTTCGTAATTAATACAATTACCTTTTACGAAAAAAAAAAGAGAGAGAGAGTGAGAGAGAGAGGTGTGTGTAAACGCAGAAAATCTGCAGTGTGATATGCTGTATAAAAGTGCAGAAATATACACGGGGGCAAAGGAAATATCTGCGTGTCTCCGACTTGATGACCTCGATCTCCATCAAGCGGAGCACAGTCTGTCTCAGCCAATAGATCTCAAGATCAGAACTTGAATGAAAGAATATTGGAGTGTGCCACACAATGGCTGTAAATAGCCAAAAATAATAAATAACAGCACCAGGTGAGCTGCATTAAATGCAGCCAACTGCAAAATACTAGTCGATTGCAGATAGAAAATTTGTCCGACTGCACTGCTGACGTGGTACTTGCCGACGTGTCCTTTGCCATACTGTACTGATGTGGCACTACAGTACCCTGCTGACGTGTCCGATTGCCTGTCCAGGAGATGACACTACCTCTAACAGATAACAGTCTAACTATCACAATGGAGGATAGGAACCTTTGTAATGCCAAGCTTTCTCACTAGTTGTGAAAGCCATGAAGCCTCTTTGCATGCCTCAGTGGCAATCATAGACTCTATCTTTGTACTAGAGAATGCAATACACTTTTGCAACTTGGATATCTAGGAGATTGCTCCCCTTATGAACGTGAACATATATCTTGAAGTCATAGTTGTCAGGTACAAAAGGTATGATACGGTACGATATGATAAAATACAATACTAAATGGTACCTTATGATTTTATAATGTACGGTACGATATTAGTACAAAAAAAAGATGATTTTTTAAATAAAAAAACCATAAATCATTAAATGATAGATCATAAAATACATATTTAAAGAGGAAATAGCCATTTCATTACAGAATAAGATGAATACATGGAGTGACCATCGCGGTCGCATGGGCTGCACAAAACATGCGATACAACTACAGTCTAGTATATTTGATATAAAGAAAAAGAGAGACCTATGTCATATGAATCTATGATGAGGCATCACTATCATCATCATCATCATCATCATCAGAACCATTTGAGTGCTCATCAAGAGAGTTTGAAGATGACTCCTCGGCATCCGATGATGAGATACACTCATACTCATCCTCACTAATGAGGTTACCATCATCATCAAATGATGGCTCCCTAGGTGGTAGCTGTGTAGGCAAGGGGGGGGATGTCATCACGAGGCACATGATGTGAGCTACTAGAGCCCCGTCTTACATATGTCTGCAAGCCACAAGGAACCACACGAGTCAAATAAGCAAGCTGGTCCGAATGGAACTCTCTATCATCCATGATCGCCGGTGACTTATAGACCGGATGTACCAATGCGGCAAAACCATGGATGGGCTTATGCATCCACACCCATCTCCTCTATGCTATCTCTAAAATATGTGCACACTGTGTCTATGTAATCATTGTACAAGCATGTGCCTCCACCAATGCCGCTCTAAAGAAGTGAATGAGAAGGCCGGTGGTGGACCCCTCGCAATTACTAATATGTAGCACCCTATAAAAGGTAGTCACGACAATGACAACGGCACAGACTTTTTGCCAAAACTGCCATTAAGTCACAAACGCTACATGGCTTTGGCCTCCTCTGTCTCATGCTCATCCCACTCATTCCATAGAGTGGACACCACTGTCTGGCACAAGGCGGCAGACCACACCTCATAAAGGCGCTCTAGCAATAACCATATGTAAGCAAAGCGAGTTGAAGAGGGCTTCTTCAACTCTAGTGTGCTATGCTCACGATACATCACAAGCACCTTTACCTTTACTGTGAAGAATCTGACAATTGATGTAGCTTTGTGGACCACCCTTTCACCCACTTGAGCTTCCCAATGTCCTCCATGAGCAAGTCCAAACAATGATTTGCACATGGAGTCCACACAAATGTTGGAAACTTGGACTCAAGCAAACGGCCCATACGCTGACAATTCGATGCATTATTGGTAATAACTTGCACCACATTTGAGGGGCCCACCTACAACCATAATTTACAAATTACAAGAGGTATACTTATTACTTAATACTAACAATACTTGGAAATTGGAGATTAGAGAGAGAAAGAGTCTAGAGAGAGTTGAAACTGAGCCTTGTAGCTTGGGGAATAGGGAGATAGATAGTTATGCATATGCCATTATCCATAAATGAAATTTTAATTATAAATCATGATATTATCATAATAAAAGAAAGTGAAACAATTTTAAAAGGCCAATTGCAATGTATACCTCAATGATAGCTTGTTGAATGTGGCGGTAGATGAATGCGTCCATCGTTTTTCTCCCCCTCTTGCCGGTATCTACGGCCGGCAAAAAGTAAGTGCCGAGTGGACATGAGAGGAGTATGTTGATGATGCCACGTTTCTTACGATCACTCCTTCCATTGGTGAGAATGGAGCAACCATATTTTATCCATACAGCCCGAATAGGATTAAGGGCTCTATCAATCCTCTCCTTCTCTTTATCAATCTTTTTCGTCCTCATGTCATTGTATGTAACACTGATCCATCCTTCACGTGGACCCACATTAGCAATGGCTTTTATCATCTTCTTCCATTGCGCTTGCTTTAGGACATTGAATGCAAGATTGCACTCAATCACCGTGTGTGCAATTTCAATGTCCGCAAGTCATTGCCTTTCTCTAAGAAAGGCAACCGATCCACGCACATGACCGGGAGCTTGAGAGAGAGAGGATTGTCTCTCCGGCACCGCATGAGCCTCCACTCTGTCTTTTACCGGAGCCGCATGCAGATGTGGAGCCCTCATCACTAATGGTGGAGGCCTCTCGTGCATCGGTTGAAGATACGCCCACATTGGATACTTCCTCGTTAGTAGGTATAGGAGTTGGTGCTGAGAAGCCACTTCCTCCTCTTGTGGATCCCCCTCTTATCTTGGCGAGAATCTCCTCCGCAATGTTTTGAGGGATCTCTTTGCATGGAGCAACTTGCCCCTCTCCGGTCTTGGAAAGATGTTGGAGAAGCCGAGTTGCACCACTTGTTTAGCGCTTCCCGCAATACTTGCATGTCCAATGGTGGGAGTTGGACTTCTTTGTGTCCCTCTTTACATGGATCACATGCAAATTGAAGGCCTCGTGCTTCTTAGGAGTCATGGTGCCGATGACGGATAAAGAGAGAGAGAGAGAGAGAGAGAGAGAGAGAGAGAGAGAGAGAGAGAGAGAGAGAGAGAGAGAGATGCTTGAGTCTTGACTCTTGAAACTTGAAAGTTGAAAGGGAGGGAGACTTGAGAGGCCCGAGGGTTGGGGTAAAGTTGAAAGAGCAAGAGTGAGAGAGAGGGGATAGGAGATGAGAATGTCAAATGCTTTGATAGGGTGCAGGATAGAGGGGATGGGAGATGAGATTTGAGAATTGTAAATGCTTCGATAGGGTGCGGGAAAGAGGGGATGGGAGGTGAGATTCGAGAATGACAAATCACAAGTCCATTCAAGAATCAAGATCCAAGAGAGGAAGATGAGGTTGGTGAGTGCTTGCTGAATTGGTGTGGAAGCATGGAGGAGAGGAGCACCTTTTGTAAATGAGAGAAGGGTCAAAGTTCAAACAATCAAAGAGAGGTCAATGGTCAAAGAGAGGGCTGCCAGCTAGAAGGAATCCAAAGAGGGTTGGGGAGGGGAGTGTATGGTTGGAAAAGGAGATGGGATGAGGTATCGAAGGCTTCCTATCCCCAAAAAGTGCCGTGCAAGCAGGCAGAGTAAAACGGGGGTGCAGGAAACGTGTGACGTAGGACGTGCAGGCGATGTGGCCTAAACATGCGTTTAAAAAAACATATGAATTCGTACGGATATGTACCGTACGGTACCGTACGAATGTGTCTGTGTGACGTACGAAGGCAACTATGCCTGATATAGACTTCCTGTAGTCAAGATGACCAGCATAGTCTGCATCCGTGAAGCCAATAACAGGTGACTTCTGCTTTCCGAAGCAGATACACAAACCCTTTGTGTCCAATGTTTTTTGCTAAGATATGCCATATACTTGCTAACCACTCCTACCGCAAATGCAATGTCAGGACCTGTAGCAACCATAACATACATCAAGCTACCAACAGTTAAAGCATAAGGAATCTTGGCCATCTCAACCTTTCCATCATCAGATGTAGGGTTGTCATCAGTACTAAGTTTCACATATGGAGGCAATGGTACACCAATGGCTTCCTCCCCCCCCAATATTGAAACGTTGTAAAACCTTAGTAACACACCCCTGTTGTAACATATAGAGAAGACCCTTTGATCTGTCCCTGAGTGTAGCATGCTAAGGACATGATTAGCCTCACCAAGATCCTTCATATCAAAGTTATTGTGTAAGCTTTGCTTCAAGGAATCCAAGGCATGAACATCCTTGCTTGCAATCAGCATGTCATCCATATACAAAACCAAGAGAATAAGGCTGCCATCTGTTGCCTTCTTGGTGTATAAGCAGTGGTCAACTTGAGATCGATGGAATCCTTGGGATTGCATAAATGTATCAAAATTATGATACCATTATTGTGGTGCATGTTTCAGCCCATACAAACTCTTGTTGAGTTTATATACCATGTGCTCTTTCCCCTTTGCAACAAAACCCTTAGGTTGTTGCATATAGATCTCCTCATGCAGATCACCATGTAAGAAGGCTGTCTTGATATCCATCTGTACGAGTTCCATATCTTCAGATGCAACAAGGCCCAAAATGGTTCGCAAAGTAGTCATTTTGACTACAAGAGAAAATATTTCATCAAAATCAATTTCATGTTTTTGCTTGTACCCTTTAGCACCAGTCGTGCCTTATACTTTGGCAAAGAACCAAAAGTGACTTTCATTTTGTAAACCCATTTGCATGGTAGCACTTTTTGCCCTTTAGGCAAATGCACCAAATCCTAAGTGCCATTTTTCATGAGAGATTCCATCTTTGACAGCATAGCCTTATGCCATTTCTTGCTGTCTTTTTTGTCCATTTGCTTCATGGAAGCATGACGGCTCACCACAATCTGTCATCATGACAAAATCAGCCACATAATTTACACCAGGAACAAACCTATCTGGCTATCTTTGCACTCTAGTCAACCTACGGACCCAATGGTCAAGATGGTCAAGATTTGCTGGTTGTTCAACTTGCAAATTTGTATTAACAGCTTGTTCTGCAGGTTCAACATGCTGTACAGCTGGTTGTGGTTGTTCCAAAGGCATCTGTTTTTGCTGAATTTGTGGTACATCATGGGTAATATCTTGCTGATCATTTTCAGCATTATTCCTTGCATTTTCAGGCACATTTATAGCAAGTATTTACTGCTGTCTAGCGGGCATTCTTATTGTCCTATCGATACATCCTCCCGGAATACAACCCATCAGACTTCCTTTATCTTTTCAAGGAGTTTGTGCATGCGATCTTCTCGGAAGATAACATCATTGCCGTATACTACTTTTATTTTCTCGGGATCCCACGATCAATACCCCATTTCACCCTCATCACCATATCTCAGAAAAATACATTTACAGGACTTTGACTCAAGTTTGCTGTGTTCTTCCTTGTGAATGTGCACAAATGCCTCGTAGTCAATGTTAGAGTGAAGCAATGCAGAAGCGAATGACCAAGACAAAGAGTGAACAGAGAGAGAGAGAGAAAGAGATAGTGAAATACAGAAAACCTGTAGTGAGGAATGCTGTATAAGGATGCAGAAATAGACACGGGTGCAGAGAGAATATTTGCGTATGTCTTCACCTCGAAGATCCTAGTCTTCGTCAGCTCTGAGGGCAATCTCCATGGTCTGTAGCTTGAAATCTGTGAAAACCAAGTGCGGAAGACTGCTAAAATCTGGGCCTATAAATAGGCTAGGAAAAACACAAAAATAATGTAGGTTGGCTGCATAAAATGTAGCTGAGTGCTATCCGACTCCTGCAATGGACCGATTGTGCCACGTCAGCTGCCATGTGGCAGTCCTCCTGCACACGTCGCTTGCTAAACCTGTTGCTTCTGCCGCTCTTGCATGTCCAAGGAATTTCTAGCTCTAACACTTCCTCTCAGATCTTGGACACTGAGAAGGCTAAGGGATCTAGAGTGCTATCAAAGTAAAGCTTGGGAAAGCACCTTGGTAAACAAATCGGCAAGATTGTTCTCTGTGTTGCAATAGACCAGGGAAATAGTCTCATCCAGAATCTTCTCGTGAATGAAATGATACTCGATATAAGACCACAAAATTGTGAACTCTTCCCACTGAAGAGTCGCAGACCACTCTGAAGCAATCAAGGCGCAATAAAAACCACTGAAACGAGGCGGTATTTGTGAAAGAAGATTTATCGCCATGTCTTCAAAAGTGATCACCTTCCTTGTGTTTTGAACTTGCATTTGAGGCTGCCTCAGCTTGTTGATATGCTTCCATATAGAAGATAACTTGTTCACACTCATGGTCCGCATTTGCACTTCCAAAGAAACTCACTTCATGATGGTCATTCGATTGTACATCTGATTAAGCTCTAGCCATATCTCTCGAGCTAGCGTCAAATTCTCAATATGAGAAATAACAGTTGTAGTACATGAGAGAAATAAGATTGAACGAATGCGAGCATTGAGTTTATCCCGATGTGCTTGAGCCTTTGCCAACTCCACCTTATCATTGGAAGAGAGTCTGGACTCGTCTCACGAAGAAGGACGATGGATAGCCTCCATAACAAGCTCCGCCAAATCATAGGACTCCAGAATGGCAAGCATTATGACTCGCTAGATGTGATAATTCTCGCCATCAAGTTTTTGATCTGATGGAAGAGCCAGTAAGATGGGCACCTTCCGGTCCATGATCATGTGAAACTTTGTCGTCTCGTACTCAAAAGACATCTTCACCTACAATGTCTGCACAAAATACAAAGAGCAACCCCCTCTGATTGGGAAAAGACAGCATGCTAGGGCTCTAGGTCACTCATCTTGCTCCTTCACCTGTTGGACGCTATGAAAAGGTAAAATCTGCACTTGAAGGTCCAAAACACAACCTTTTTCCTTCTCTAATAGCAAAAACCAGCAAGTAGCTTCAACAAATCTTCTCCTTTCTCACATGTGCACACTTGTCTCAACCTTGTTCTAATGCGTAGCCCTCCTACTCGCACTTGGAACATTGAAAATGCAGCCTTGTGTTGCACTGAAATCTCCTCTTCATATGGGTTGAGTCCTTCAATGCTTTGATACGGTGTTAGAGTAAAGCAATGCGGAAGGGAATGACTAAGACAAAGAGTGAATAGAGAGAGAAGAGAGAGAGAGAGAAAGAGACATTGAAACATAGAAAATCCGCAGTGAGGAATGTTGTATAAGGATGCAGAAATGTACATAGCTGTAGAGAGCATATGTGCGTATGTCTCCACCTCCAAGATCTTAGTCTCCATCAGCCCCGAGAGTAGTCTCCATGGTCTGTAGCCTGAAATCTGTGAAAACCAATTGAGGAAGATTGCTGAAATCAGGGCCTATAAATAGGCTAGGAAAAACACAAAAAATAATGCAAGTCGATTGCATTAAGTGCAGCCGACTGGTGTCCGATTGTTGCAATTGGCCGATTGTACCATGTCAGTTGCCACGTGGCGCTCCTGCACCTGTTGCTTGCTGAACTTGCTGAACCAGTTGCTTCTACCTGTCCAGGGAATGTCCAACTCTAAACCCCTTCCCCCCCTACCCTCCTACCCCAATACTTGTTTAGTGATCGATTAATAAAATGCACGGCCGTCATAATAGCCTTTGCCCAAAATCCACGAGGTAAAGCAGCATGTGACAGAATTGTATGGACCTTGTCTTGAATGGTCTTGTTCATACACTCTGCAACACCATTTTGGGGTGGATTGTGAGGGGCGGTAAGCTCCCCTTTAATCCCTTTGTTGTCACAAAAGTTTGGAAAGGCTTTGGACACATACTCCCCACCATTATCAGAGCGAAGACACTTTAATGTCTTGCTGGTTTGTTTTTTAGCAAGTGCCAGGAATTTTTTAAATTTCTCCAAGGCCTCGTCTTTATGATGGATTGGATAAACCCACGCTTTGCATGTTGCATCATCAACAAAAGTAATGAAATATTTCTTTCCCCCTAGAGATAATCTTGGCATCTGACATTCATTTGAATGTACTAACTCTTAGGGTGAAGAATTTAGAGAGAGATTTTTTATGTGACATTTAAGCATGCTTACCATAAATACAGTGATCACATTGTTCAAATTCAGCATACCTCAAAGACGGCAAATAACCCAAATAAGAAAGCACTCTTATTCTAGTTTGACTCATGTGTCTCAATCGGCTATTCCACAAAGAAACACTTGGCTGCTCGGTTATGGTGACTACATGGTCACGCATGTTAGATACATACAAAGGATATAAAGTATTACTTTTGGAGCCCTTGGCAATGATGCAAGAGCCCTTATAAATTTTCTATTTGCTGTTCCCAAAGGTGGTGTGATAGCCTTGGTCATCTAGCTGCCCTTATAAATTTTCTATTTGCTGTCCCCAAAGGTGGTGTGATAGCCTTGGTCATCTAGTTGCCCTGTGCTTATCAATCTTTTCTTGAGCTGAGGTACATGCCTTACAATATTATGCAAAACAAATATGGAACCATGCTGAAATTCCAATTTCACATTACCCATGCTTGCAATTTTACATGCATAGTTATCCCCCAAGTGGACAATACTACGTGCACTAGTGTTGTAGTCAGAAAACCACTCATGATGTGGTGTAACATGAAAAGATGCACTTGAATCAAGTATCCAAGTATGCATGTCATCCTCAAAATTTGCAATCAATGCATGTGTACTCAAAGAAGAAGCAAGAAGTACATCACCGTCATTGTCATTCTTATGATTGACTACATTTACCTCCATTATCTTCACATTGCTCTTCTTTGTAGGTTGGCTGCTCTTTTTCTCGGCCTCGTTGTCTTCAGTGTTTTTGTTATTGCCTTTCTCTTTCTTCAATTGAAAATAGTCGTGTTCGTAGTGCCCTTTCTTGCCACAATGATAACATTCCACATTTTTGCCACAAGACTTGCTTTATGCTCTACTTTCAGAGCTGCCTGTTTGTTGAAGTCTTCCCCTAGTGTGTAATTCATTAGAAGACTTGTTTGCTGAATTATTTTACCTGTTGAGTTCTTCCATTAGTAAAGGACTCTCCACATCAGAATATAACGGCTAAGCATTTGAGTTACTCAAGGCCATCCTAAAAGTATCCCAACTTTCAGGCAAAGTGCATAGCAAGAAGATAGCCTTGAACTCATCATTGATATGGAAATCTAAAGCAATCAGCTGACTGGAAATTGAGTTGAACTCGTTCAAATGTATAGACATGGCTGTATCTTCATGCAAAAGTCCATCAACTTTTTCAGCCAATAAACCTTGCTGGCTGCACTTTTTTGAGCATACAATTCTTCGAGTCTTTGCCACATTGCATATGCTGAATTTAGTTTCTCAAGGTTAAAGAGCAAGTTGTTTGACATTGAGAGCTCAATGGTTTTATTTCTTTTGCTCTGATGGTCTTCACTTGTTTCTTCTACGCCAAGACATTGTAGCATTTTTTTTGCCATATTGCAAAATTATGTGCACCCTCAAGCTTCTTGATGTGTAAAAGATTGCTGCTGTCATTGTTTCCAGCCATACTTTATAGCACTAAATTGACTCAAAAGTCAACAAATGCAAGCCCAAATGCCACATGAGTGACCATGGTACATTGCAAGTACCAATCAGCACATGAAAATAAAAAAATTGCAGAAATATCAGATCTGCAAATTGATTTCCAGAATTAGAGAATGTTTGCTACTGCACTCCATGAGTAATTCTAGCCACATTAAGGGGCCAATGCACCCATTACATGTGAAATCCCCAAAATTTTGCTGCAATTTCTGCTCCAAATGCATTTTCAGGCACAAATTTGATGATTTCGGTCAAAAGCCCCAAATTCTCAAAGGCAAATCCGCCCAAATTGCATCAATACACGCAGCCAAGTTTATATACCAGGAAATTCTTGCACAAATTGATGAAATTCTGCAAAAGCCCCAATTTTCTCAAGTCCGATGTGCACAAATTTTAGTGAAATTATTATTATTTTCACTAAAATGTGAAAAGCCGCAAAATTTTCCGGGAAAATGACCACCGATTTCACAATTTTTGAGTCAGATTGTCCAATTCTGCATCAAAATCCAAATGCGGGAAAAGCCACAAATTTTTAGTTCGAGCTTGCACATTGTGTATGTGCATGTGAACACTTGGTAGTTGGAGAGGAACAAATTTGAAATATTGAAAAAATGGCAGAGAATCGATTGTAGATTCATGACCTGTGGCCAGTCTGGTCACAATTGAACTGTTGCATCAGTTGCAGCCCATCGCAGCCTGTCCCGTCGGAGATTTTTGCAACTCTTGTCACCTGCGTTGACTTGTCATCCGTTTGACGTCTCTTGCTTGTTACGTGCTACTTGGTCGCGTGCTCACTGTGCCTGTTGATTGTAGAATCCGTGCCGGCTGGTCCGATCGCCTCTGTTAGGCAGTTGACTCTGCTGACTCTGAGCTGCACCTGCTGAGCTTGCTCCTGTCTAGCTTTAAGAAGTGTGCACTCCTTGTGCTCTGATACTAGTTTGAAGACAAGTGTGTATGAGGATTGAGACAAAGGGCAATTGCTGAGATAAGCACAATGAGAGAGGGAGTGTAGAGTTCAGAGTAGAGAGAGTGAGAGCACGACACTCAAAGTTTTTGGTACAATGACGAAGTGTACCATTTTAGGTTTTGATAATATAGGATAGTTCACTTTGTGTGAACTATGCTCTTATTTCAAAGATTCTTCAAGATCATGAGTCTACTATAGTTTATGAGGCTCTTACATAGGAGGTTTGGCGCAATGCTATATAGGCTGAGCTCGATTCTATTGAGCGGAATTAGACTTGAGAGTTGGTTCCATGTCCGAAGAAGTGGAAGGTGATTGGTATCAAGTGGGTCTATAAGACGAAGTATCTTGCAGATGGATCCTTGGACAAGCATAAGGCTAGGCTTGTTGTGACGGGATTTTCCCAGTGGGCAGGACTGTATTACTTTGAGACCTTTGCATCTAAAGTTTGGATGTCCACTTTTTGAGCTATCTTGGCTTTTGTAGCTCATCACTATTGGCCTGTTTATCAGATGGACATGAAGTTGGACTTTTTGAATGGCATCTTGGAGGAGGAGATTTATGTATCATAGCTTCCTTGTTTTCTTGTGCCAGAGGAGGATCATGTTTACAGGTTGTAGAAGGTCCTCTATGGCTTGAAGTAAGCTCCTTGAGCTTGGTACTAGAGAATTGATTGATTCTTCTTATAGAGTTGCTTCCATTGATTAGATCATGATCCGAACCTCTATCACAAGGTTAAGGGTGACGTGTGTTTTGGTTGTTTTATATGTGGATGGTCTTATTATCACAAGGAGTGACTCATAGGAGGTTGATTGGACTCCAAAGATATTGCAATAGGAGTTTGATGTGATAGATCTTGCTATCCTACGCTTCTTCCTTGGTTTGGAGATTTATCAAATGGCACATGAAATTTTCATGTCCGAGTACAAGTATATCTCTGAGGTACTTTCAAAGTTTGGTATGGCTGAGTGTTGGCCTATTTCTTGTCCCATGGACTTAGAGTCCAAGTTGATGGCAGTGGGTGATTCCCTCCAAATGCTACTAGGTACATGAGCCTTATTCGCTCCTTAATCTAGCTTATTCACACTCCATCGAATATTTCTTTTGTGGTGGTACTCTTGTCTTCTTTTATGAATACTTCTACTCAGGCTCATTGGAGAGCCGCGTTGCACTATTTACAAGGGACTTGACCCTATGAGATCATGTACGAAGAGGGGGTGCACACTGTGGATGGAGTGACTCAGATTGGGTAGATGATGTGGATTCGAGAGGATTCACTATAGGTTATGCTTTCTCCCTTGGATTGGGAGCTATCTCGTGGAGCAGTAAGAAGTAGACTACTGTGGCACTTTTTTCTATAGAGGTTGAGTATTGTGTCCTTTGTTCCAGAGCTATGGAGAGAGCTCGACTTTGACGGATATTGGCAGAGATTGGCTTTTTGCAGAGAGCTCTGCGCACAGGTAAGTAAAGTGCCTTAGCTCTGACCAAGAGCCTTCTGCTTCATGCTCGCACAAAGCACACATAGGTTGAATATCATTATGTACAGGAGCAGTGGTCCATTGTCCTACGACAAACAATGTGGTGGACTTCTTCATGAAGCCGTTTCCTAAGACTTCTATGCTTCATCATCTACAATTGTTGGGTCTTTAGACTCTCCCAAGATCTGAGAGGGGATGTAAGCTTGCCTATTTTAGTTTGTCAGTTTGTCATCTCCCGATTGTGAGCTTTGTCAAAGTTTGACAGAGACATAGGAGCTTTGATAGTTTTGTGTGCTTTTCTTGTCAATTTCTAGCCCCTGGATGGCCACATCAGCATAATGGTTGCTCAAGAATGTTCGAACTAAATTGAGACAACTACAAAAGTGGTAGGGGCAAAAGTACCCCCTCTCAATCTGCTAAGGTTGGGATTTGTCAGAAGTGGAAGCAATGATGCAAGCATAGGAGACTTCTGTAATAGACTGCACAATACAAGAGAGAAGAGAAAACACAAGAACAAACGAACATTGCAAGAAGAGAACTCAAAGATATGCTCGAGAAATGGAATCCATATACCATACATGACACTCGTGTACAACAATGAGTCACTGGCATTGGATGGCTCTCTCCAACAGGATCTGCTTTGGAGGTTGGAAGGTTGCAAGTGAAAGAATCACCAAGAAGGAAGCGTAAATAAATGGGCATAAAATAATACCCAAAATAAAGTAGGCCAACTAGCATCATGATGGCTTAGAAGTAAAGTCTGCCAACTAAAAATGCTAGAAACTGTAAATAATGGACACTAGGAAAATACTTGAAATAATCCCCTTTGCCTAGCCCACAAACACACATGCATAGACTCTCTCATAAGCTCACTAATCTGCTAAGATCCTCCCTCACATCATGTGTCATTTGATAACAATACAATGATACAATGGTAATGACTCATCATAGTTCATACAACAAGCTATTAGGATAGGACAATGGATACTCAAACTGTCACGAGGATGTGAAATTTTATTGGTTTGCTTAGCATTTGATTAAAAGTTAATTAAATGTGCAAATGTGACTTGTATGTGTGAGATACACATCAATTATTTCATAGTGTGGGACCCAAGACCTTGAGATACGAGTTGCGCCAAAGGCAAAAGTTGTAATAAGTTGCTTGACAGGTACTAGGTGGTACCTAGTGTTAGAGTTTGGCCTAGACCAATTTATTGGCCACTAATGTCAGTGGTGACATTAGAGACTATGCATAAATTAATTGATTCATGCTCGTCTAAGGGTTAATAATTGCTTAGGGATACTTGGGAGACAAATTGGCCTAATTTTAAATATTGGTTGGTGAAATTAATTTTTTGAGTATTTGAATAATTATTGAATTAATTTTCAAAGTTAATGTTGAAAAATAATTTAATAAGTTAGACAATGCTGGAAAATGAGATTAGAAGGCTACCACTTGGCAAAACGTGCCCATGCAAGTGGAAAAGATGTTTTTGAGAGAGAGAGAGAGAGAGAGAGAGGGAGGGGGGAGGGGTTTCGCCATTGCTCCTGCAATGGTTGATAGGCCATTTTCAGCTAGCAAGAGATCCTTGATGAGCTGGTGACATGCCTAATAGAGACTATAGTAGTAATAGAACTGTTTGAGGGCTGTTTCACCTAGGCAACATTATAGTTGGCGTGTTCCATCAGCGGAGATAGCTTTCATGGCTGTCTAGATAGGGCACCAAACGATTTCTTCCATTTTCTGGCGATGGAATTTTGAATTTTCTCTCTTTAGCATTCTCTCTAATCCTCCAACCATTCTCAAGTTATCTCAGCATTTTCTAGCAGTTTGAGTCATTAGAGAAAGAGATTTCAGTTAGTCTTTTCTATAAACCCTAATTTACAGCAGAAATTAGGGTTTTCATAGCTACCTTGAGATGCGTGCTGAGAATTTAAGGGCTATGACTTGAATTCCAACAACTGAAATTGAAGAATTTCAAGGAGATTCAAGAGGCCAGCCAGCCAATTTCAATTTGGGGCTAAATTTGTCTCACAAGGAGCAGAGCCAAGGTCAATTCCCCAAGCAAACCAAGGGGCTAATTGGTTTGAAGGCTTGTTGGTCATCAGTGACAGCAAGTAGCACTTGGATTAGCGGATGAGATCAGTGAATCTTAGTTGTACTCCATCCATTTGCAATAAAAGATAAAGAAATAGCGAAAGGGGTGCTGGTTTTGGGGCCAACAGGCTGTCCATTGTCCAAGATTTAAGAAGTAAAGTGTGCATATCAGGATCATTAAGTGTTTTCTGTCCATTGAGTTTGAGGCTCACCTCGTTCATTTGAGTATTAGGTTTGAAATTGTTCTTTGCTATTTTGAAATTTCTTTCACCTTTTTAGTGCTCCAACGTTTTAACAAGAAAGAAAAGAAAACATCAAGCATCAAGAACATGATTTGACCAGTAGGGTACTAAAGGAAGTATGTAACTCTTTCTTGTGTAGGGCTAACTAAAAATGCACCTTTTGACGTAATGGGATGTGTCAAATGAGTGTGTTGAGTTTTGAACACTGAGATTTGCATTTGGCCATGCATCAATAGCTTTCTTTTCTATGTGTTTTACTTGTTATTTGTCAAAGTCAGCTTAGTGGTCACATCATGTGTATTTTGATTGAAGAACAATATATGTGGAGACTTTGGATGACACTCCTGGGGGGCATGTAGGTTACATCTGGAAAAAGTTATAGGTGATGTTTCAGATATTCTGGTACAAGATTATAAAATTTGAATTGGTATGATATAAAGATCTTTTGGTATGGGATATTTTGGTCTCTGAAGGTCCTCCTCTTTCTTACACTTTGCAGTTCAGGTGCCTCCTCTCCATCCTACCTTTTCCACCATGCACCTTGATAGTGTTCTTATCATCACCTTGGTGATTTCTAGGGCTCTAGTATCCAGTGAGTGCTCATTGATGCTCACTGTCAAAAGCAATGGTTTAATGATCATAATACCAATTTGGTTCTTTCTGACACTTCTAAATTTATACTTTTTTTGAGTGCTGGCGATCACCTTTTGGAGGGTGATTTTGGAGGATGCTACACACACCTCTTGATTATCTTGGAGTCCCTTTTTCTAGTATACCAGACACTTTGCAGGTCTTTTTTAACCATATATTCACCCAGCAGCGACTTTATATCTTGGCATACACGACCATTTGTTCAATACACAGTTTTACCCATGCAAAGTATCTCTGTTTTATTAGCTAGTGGTGCATTCTTGATTATCTTGGAGTCCCTTTTTCTAGTATGCCAGACACTTTGCAGGTCTTTTTTACCCATATATTCACCCAGCAGTGACTTTATATCTTGGCATACACGACCATTTGTTCAATACACAGTTTTACCCATGCAAAGTGTCTCTGTTTTATTAGCTAGTGGTGCATTGCAAATTTGTAACAGGCACATGCCTTCCCCCCTTGTATGCCATCTTTCCAATGATCCCTTGGAGACTCCTTTCTATTGTCTCCGGAATATTTCTGGCCTTGGGACCTTTTGCACAATATATTTGACATAGATGATGCTCAACAGGTAGTATTGACTTCATGTTTTTCTGTTATCATATCTTGTGTCAGACCATGTCAGCTCCATCTATGTGTGATGGCCTCGCTCACTGACACTACAGGCCCACATTTGCATATGATGTTCTTTCTGGTTCCTGTTCTTGCACAGGTTCATGTTTGTGCATTGAGAGGTCAGAGATATGCCATCTTTTAGGCACTACTCTTGTTACGTTTTGTCAGGATTTTGAGCTCAGTACCAATCTTAGACATTGGAATATTTGGACAGGCCACAGAGTGGCTGATCATTAGTTCTTTGTAACTAGACATTGTGAACTGGGTCAAATCTCATATATACACCACCTGGCTGTTGAAGGATATATTTGCCCATGCCATTGGCGGTCAACATACTTTCTTTGATTTCTGGAGCCTCTGACCCTTTCTGACAGAGGACTGTTATGTTATGCTACGGGAGTATTGTCTGCTTGCCTTGGTGGCTGTTTCTGCCAGTTTCAATTATTTATATTTAACACATGATAGCCGCCCTATAGAGCAGAGCCAGCCAAGGGTGGGCTAATATGTTTTTTCTCTATCTCCTGTTTCTACAGTGATTGATTAACCAAATGCCAATCGAACATGAGAAGTGATATCTAAGGATTAGTCATTTCCCTTGTTTCCTTGCCACAATTGTATTCCATGATGAGATCTTGTACTTTGTAATGTACTATGGTGGTAATTTTCACTGATGTGTTTCCATAACCAAAGTGATATTGTACAGTAATATTTTTATTCAGGCACAATTTCCTTTTTAGAGAGACAATGTAGTAAATATTCAATTCAGGCATGCCCTCCTTTGTATAGTTGTGACATGTGTTAATATGCCATCTACATTTTTAATACTTGGAAAGGGATCTATGAATTGAGATACTGACCCTGTCGTCAAATTTTAAGAAAGTGTTTGTACTCCAGTTTTGTCATCACAAAAGAGGGTTTGTGAGTAGGGATGACACTTCGTTCCATTGTTTTCTTCACTCATCTTTGAGATTTGTTTTGATCACACTGTTTTGTGAGGTGAAGGTCATAGTGATGCCTATTTTCTCTAACCTTGTTTTTGGCTGCCACGCTAGCTAATCTGTCCCTGGAAGACCTACCCTTAGCAGTCACCCAACTTGCACATGGAGTTTACTACGGATGGGCTCAAGTTGTTGGCCTTGGTCCTGACTCTAATGTGTATCGAATGGTTATGAATATTGGATATCGGCCCACATTTGATAAAGATGATATTGTCTCATTGGTAATTTCTTATCTGTGCCTTTTAATCAGAATAAAGTTCCAGTAAGCAGTTCAGGTTGTAGTAAAAAGTGTCATATGCTTAATGAAGTAAAGTAAATGTGATTTTATTTTGGTAGTAAAAGAATCTAGAGCACACTTGTGTCTTTTAGCCATTTAAAAGTTGTAGTGGAATTGTTTAGCCTTGCAAACCTCATTCATGTGCCAAGTACGGATCCCATCCAGGTCTATCATGTGAAGTAACAACAGCAGCAAATGTCTCTATCGAGGTGTTGTCATCCACCATCAAGATGTTGCCGTTGCATGCAGAGACACACTGCATTTATATATGTCACTGCATGCAGGGACATGTAAGAACAATCTCTGAGAAGTGCCATGACAGTATTTGCAAACCATCCATTATACCACTTCAATAAGTGTTGCTTATTAGATGTTTTCGGAGACACAGGGACATGCAAGAATGATCTCTGAGAAGTGCCATGATAGTATTTGCAAACCATCCATTATATCACTTCAATAAGTGTTGCTTATTAGATGGTTTCGGAGAGACAGTGTACTTGTATCAAAGGTCTAGACTACCCATTGCAGATCAGGATGAGCTTTCAGATGTTTGCAGATGATACAGCAGCTTACCTAGGTGCAGATGAGGGAAATTTTAGGGTGTTTGTTTCAGCCATGGAGGTTTTTTGTTTAGCTTTTGGTGCACTCATTAACTGGCACAATCTAATCTTATGGTTTCTGTGTTTGTGACTCTCAGTCGATATGGAAGCTTCATGACCACACCACTTGGGTCGCATATGGGACTTCTCTGAGGTACTCTGGCTGCCAGATTCAGATATATATTTCTTCAGTGCAGCAGTTACACCCATCATTATTGAGGATTAGACATGAGCTTTTACAATTGAGTATTGCTAAGCTCTCCCCAGCTTGGAAAAGTAATGGTAGCCAATCAGCTTCTTCTAGTGACTTTGTAGTTTTGTATTGTAAGGATGGGGTGGGAGCCCAAGAAGAGATAAAGTCACATGATTATCCAACGGAGGTCTAGAGAAGAATTAGGGCAAATCAGTTCAGAGCGTCAGAGTAGAGCTTTATTGGTGAAGCCTATTGTTAGAGGACTGCTTCCAAGAGAGGAGCTATGGAAGGAGTTTCTTCTTGGAGACTATAAGAGACTAGACCTCAGCTAGGCAAGCCCTGGAAGCCTAATATCAGGTGATTTTCTCTCTGATCTAAGCCAGATATCTAAGCTATAGTTTATCTTGGTGATTTTTGACAGGCATCTGGGCCTCTCCCAAGGCTGAGATTTGGGCTTGCCTACACCACTTGGTCAGCACAGGAACCCTCTCCCCAGATCAAGAACTTGCATGTTTTGAGTGCCCAAATGGCTGATTTTCCTTAGTTCTCCTACCTGAGGGGCCTTAGGTCTACCTTTATCACCAGGCTTCATAATTTCATCTTGGTTCTTAGCACCATAGAAACACTGATATCAGGCTTCTCCTCCTTTGCTATTGACATCCATGGCTGAGAGGGGGTTTTTACCCTTCATTTGGTATCTTTAGGATTTTGGCATTGTCTCCTTGTCCTTGACATCAGCATCCCTTCCATGTTGTATCCTTCCGCAGTGGTTCAGGTGGGGACGTGGATCGGTAGGCCTTCAGCGGTGTGTTCTGCATCTCTCAGTGGCTCTGTCAATGTGACTGCTCATGGTGGAACCGCAAGTTGATGTGGAGTATGCTCTGAAATGTTAGATGTAGATGCAGCTCTGAAAAAGTTTATGGCGTGTCAATTTCTCTACTTTGTAGTTTTTAAAGAGTCTTTGAGGGGACCACAAACACGAATTTTCTCAAGTGCTAGCCAATACCTTCTTTGTGGATGCATATTTGTTCTTACATGCATTGTTATTGTGATATGTGATACAACACTTGTGTGTGTTTTCTAGCTGAAATGAGAGTAACCTTACCTTATTGATGGTTTTATCTGTCTGATTTCATGTGCAGGAGGTACACATTCTACATAACTACAAGCTGGATTTTTATAATAAGGAAATTCGCATCGCCATTTTGGGGTTCATACGTGAGGAGATGAAGTTTGCCTGCATAGGTGTGTGTCAAAAAAAACCTTCAAAGTTGACTAAATGTGTTATAGGTATGTAAATGTTCACTTGGAAACATAAGACTATCTGGTTCAATGAAACAAATGGAATTTCATATTCCACACAGCCATATTTGGTTTCAAGTTTTCTAAGTTTCCTTAATGTTGAATGCATTGGTTTTTCATTCCCTTAGATTGGTGCCAGAGTACTCTGCAAGAAAAAATCAACTTGCAACTACTATGAACGATCAGATGTGAGACTCAGTTGCAAGTAGGCTTTACTCTATCTTTTAATAATCTGCACCTTGCTCTTGTGTTTACCAAAACAACAGGTATGGTATAGATCAAAAGTTTCCAAAACATACTTTTGCACATACTGACTTGAAACCACTTGTCTGAACACAGAACTGGACAATTATGTTTACAAAAAGCATACTTTTCCCAGT
This sequence comes from Lygodium microphyllum, assembly GCF_053477565.2. Classification (NCBI taxonomy): domain Eukaryota; kingdom Viridiplantae; phylum Streptophyta; class Polypodiopsida; order Schizaeales; family Lygodiaceae; genus Lygodium; species Lygodium microphyllum. Next base: position 62,923,837 of record NC_141135.1, read on the forward strand.
GATTTTTTCAAACCTTGATCTTGTTAACTCTTTTAGTTTATGCCTCTAACTTGGTAATAAACAGAAATATTATACCCTCTCAAATAGTTCTGTCCAAGGCTTATATGCATACTAATGGAAAACATATGATAAAAGTCATGACACCAAAAAGCATCAGATGCTAGGCTTGCAAGGAACCCTTTGAGTAGGGCTGTATACTTTGAATGGTGATCCATGCATTAAAAGCCTCATTCCAAGGCTCCACTCTCAAAGTAGCTCTTAGAAGTGTGCAATGAGGTACACTAACCTGACTAAAGCTTGATCCACTATGCTGAGGGTCCAAAGCTTGTGACAAGCCATTCTGGCCTGTGCTGGCTTCCCATTTCCCACTGAACAAATGAATTTCTAGACGAGATGTGGCACCAAGCTGATGTAAGATCTGAAAAGGCTCAAAGAAGACATAGAAGGGTCAAGACCTTATGATAGCCATAAGAACTTGGTTTTCATGTGTTATCACCACAGCTCTGCTTTTGAAGACAGCTATGATATGCTCCAATACAACGTCTATTAGAAAAGTTAGAATGGCACTGCCATGGGCCTAAAATGCATATGTCTAACAATGTTCAATCTATCAAATGGTTAAGGATTCCCATGGGAAGTAAGCAGGGTTTTTACAATGCTGGCCTATCTCTGATGGCACGTTGAAGAGATCAGGATAGATTTTTTCAGAAATCTCCCTGCAGCTGCAAGGTCTAGAAATAACACCTGCCTTAATAGTGGATAGGTTCAGTAAGTTTTGCAGTCAATTCCTTACAAGAGCTTGGCGAGAGCTATAGATGTCACTCAACTATTTGCAAGGCATTGATATATTGTGCATCATTTGCCAAAGATGATGGTATTGGATAACAACAAGCGTATGTCTCGTTTTTGGCATCACAAATGCACACATGTGCATGCATAGATGCACCTGCATGTGCAAAATGCACATGCCATCAGCTTGTGAGCCCAAAATGTTACATTTGAAAAGTTAGGGAATTTTTCCAAGTCCCAAAATAGTTGTCATCTAATGCTATGACTAACTAAATGGAAAATAAACAATAAACATTACATAGTTGATGAGTACAAAATGATGTCTAAGCTAGATACAACGTGGAACTGCTCAAGAGGCACTCTCATCCCAAGATATCTCTCATGGGTCTATCTAACATAGAGAAGCTGAAGCGGTGACGTACGGTTCCCCAATGATACTATAGGATGCTTTGCATTTGCAAACGGTGCCTCCTGCAGAGGTGTAGACCGGCTGGGCATGGGTGACGGGATTTGTATCTCTCTGTACCTGTGTCTAGGGTGGTTTCCTCTAGTGGGGTCGCTAGTTTGTTCGGTGGGGACTCTGTAGTGGAGAGAGTAGCTGATGTAGAACTCTGTGATTGTACGTTGGTGTGCAGCTCTCCGTCTTTGCCATTTTGGTCCATTAGGGGTGCTCTAAAATCAGCCTTCCTTCTTAGATAGGGTGGTAAATAACCTGACTTAGCACTAATTAGAGTAAGCATAAAATTCACATAAACTGAAAATGCACACTTTACCACTTTGATCTTGGACATTAGGCACCTTGTTGGCCCCAAAACTGGTGCCCCTTGTGGTATTTCTTTATCTTATATTGCAAATGGAAGGAGTACAATTGAGATCCTGTGATCTCCTCTGCTAATTCAAGTGCCTCTTGTTGTTAAAATTAATTAGCAAGCTTCCAAACCAATTTACCCCTTGGTTTGTTTGGGATTGGCCTTCACCCTGCTCCTTGAAAGAATTTCAAAGTTTCATCATGAGAAACATTGAAAAATTGCTGCTGCCCTTCTCAAACATGAAGGGGTGAGAGTGCGCAATGGCGTGCAAGGTCAAAGCATTAGTTGAAGAGCAGAGATGAGCTGAGAGTTAGAGGAAGAGTGAACGCAGAGATAGGTGTACCAATGTGATGGTATACAAAGAATGTATTTATATGTTAGGGTACATTAAGGGTGTGTTCACACCCGTAAGTCTATTTACATGGAGACGAAGGGATTTTACACCCAACAACCTCCCACTTAAAGGCTCGAAGTGGTACCTTTAAGCTAACCAACTCACACCAAAGGAATGCAATGCTCCTGTGAGCCTTTGCAAGAGATTTAGTAAGAACATCTGTAGGGTTATCTTGGGTTTTGACCTTAGTCAGTGTGACAAGATCATCATCCAAAACCTGTCGAATAAAGTGATACCGAATATCTATGTGTTTGGTACGTGCATGGAATATGGCATTCTTAGCCAGACATACTGCACTTTGGCTATCACAAACAAGCATTGGAGTATGTGAAGAAAGACCAAAATCCTTGACCAAACGGCCAAGTCAAATAGTTTCCTTAGAAGCTTCTGTGGCTGAAATATATTCAGCCTCTGTAGTACTCAGTGCCACAATTTTCTGCAATCTTGAACACCAAGAGATAGCCCCACCAGCCAAAGTAAAAACATACCCACTGGTAGATTTCCTAGTGTCAAGATCTCCTGCCATGTTTGAATCACAAAATCCTTGCAACTCTAGTGTACCCTTTCCATAGCATATACACTTTTCTTATGTACCTTTCAAGTATCTGAAGATACATTTCACTGCTTCCCAATGTGGCTTGCCAGGGTTAGACATAAATTTACTAACAACTCCCACTGCATGAGCAATGTCAAGGCGAGTTGCAACCATGGCATACATCAAAGATCCACAAGCTGATGCATAAGGTATATCCTTAATGACACTAGCAGCTGCATCATCCTTAGGGCAATCAACTTTGCTAAGCTTTGTATGTGGTGGTAAAGGCACACCAAGAGGCTTAGCATCAGCCATATTAAACTTGTCAAGTACTTTGCCGACGTATTTGTCCTGTGAGAAAATCAACAAATGTTGTTCTCTGTCTCTTTTAATGCGTATGCCCAAAATGTGTTCAGTTGCCTCCAAATCTTTCATAGAGAAGGCTGAACTCAGCTGCCTTTTAAGAGCATTCAAAGTACTCTTATGCGATCCTGCAATCAGCATGTCATCCACATATAAAACCAGCACAATAAGGCTGCTATCATCAGCCTTTTTAGTGTATAAGTAGTGATCTGCATGATTGCGTTTAAATCCATGGCTAAGCGTAAAGGTATCAAATTTTTTGTACCATTGTCTAGGGGCTTGTTTCAGCCCATATAAGTTGCGTTTCAGCTTACAAACCAAATGCTCTTTTCCTGGAATAGCAAATCCTTCTGGCTGTTTCATGTACAACTCTTCATCCAAGTCACCATGAAGAAACGCGGTCTTCACATCCATCTGATCCAACTCTAAATCCAAGGATGCAGTGAGAGCAAACAAAACACGGAGCGTAGTCATCTTCACCACTCGTGAAAAGACCTCTTGGAAGTCTATGCCTTCCTTTTGTGTATAGCCCTTAGCAACTAGCCGTGCCTTATACTTGGGCTTCCCATCAATACATTTCACTTTGTAAACCCATTTATTAGGAATAGCTTTCCTATCCTTGGGTAAAGGTACAAGCTCCCATGTGTTATTTGCATATAGAGACTTCATCTCTTCTTGCATATCAAGCTCCCACTTTCTCTTGTTTTCACATGACTGTGCCTCTTTAAAGTTTAAATGTCAGAGGCTCACCCTCATCAGTCAACAAAATGCAATCCAAAGATGGCTGAAACATTTGTGGCTGCCTTCTAACACGTGTAGACCGTCTTACCCAATGATCTGTATTATGAGGCAGTGGGCATACATTCTGAGGAATGTGCAGACCATCACCTGGTGGCTGATTTTCAGCATTTTCTTGCTCCTGTAATCTGTTTTCAGCATGTTCTTCTTACTGTTCTATTTCATCCTGTGCATCTATTTGCTGTCCATGATCTTCTGGCTGTAGCATTTTCAGCATCAAAAGGGATATAATTTTCAGCTAATGGCTGGCTGTTCATGCTGAAATTTGACCTTCTTTTTGTCAAGATCACCATGTGTAGTATTTTTCAGTAACTTTGCCTCATTAAATACTACATCTCGGCTGCATACTATCTTCCTGCCCTGAGGAAGCCAAACTCTACAACCCATTTCTCCTTGATCTCCATATCCCATGAAGATGCCCTTGATGGATTTCATTTCTAGTTTGGTCCTCTGTTCTATAGGTACATGCACAAAGGCTTCACAGCCAAATACACGCAAATGGTCATATGAAGCAGATTTGCCAAACCAAACCTCTTCAGGAATGCCATTTTCCAATGCACGATTGGGAGAGCGATTGCATACATGAGCTATAGTTTTAAGAGCCTCTCCCCAAAACTGGTGCGGGAGATTAGCTGTGGATAGTATGCATTTGACTCTCTCACAAAGTGTGCGGTTAAATCTTTCAGCCACGCCATTTGATGCAGGGTTATAAGGGGTTGTCAACTCTCTCTTAATGCTATGCATCTCACAAAACTTCTTAAATTCTTTTGAGACATACTCACCCCTATTATCTGTTCTTATGGCTTTCAACTTAAGCCCTTTTTGTGTGGTAACAAAGGCATGAAACTTTTGAAAAGAATCCAACACTTTGTTTTTGCTCTTAAGTGTATACACCCATGCACCCCCATACGAATTAATAGGCATAGTGCACACATCAGAGTGTACTAGGTCAAGAGCATTAGACTTCTTAACGACACCAGAGTAATAAGGAGACTTCACTTGTTTTCCATATAAGCAATCATTACAGAATTCGAGGCCAGAGCCTTTTACATTAAATCTCCCTAAAGAGGAGAGAACTTGAAGGCCTTTCTGGCTCATATGACCAAGTCTTTTGTGCCAAAGCTCCATCTATGAATGGACTTCAGCCATAGCCAAGAACTTGCCAGATAATGCTTTACAATGCAAGTAATAGAAAGTCCCCCCTTTGCTGCCTTTAACAATCAGCATAGAGCCCTTATGGACCTTCCAAGATCCACCACCAAATATAGTAAAGTACCCTTTAGCATCAAGCTGCCCAACTGATAGTAGACTCTTCTTTATGCCAGGTACAAATTTGACATCTTGCAAAATCAGCTCTTGGCCATTTTCAAGAGCCAAGTGAATGGTGCCAACACCCTCTATCTCACATGCATAGTTAGTACCCAAGTAAACCTTGCCTAGGCAACCTGTAATGTATTCAGAAAATGACTCCAAAGAGGGGGTAACATGAAAAGAAGCACTGCTGTCCACTATCCATGATTGTGACAGCCCATCATGAGCTGAAAATAAGGCATCAATTACCTCCTTTTTGGTGATGTGCATATCACTTGTTGCTGCCAGAATATCTGCATCATTAGATGAGGCTACAACAAGTATCTCTTCGGTGTCAGGAAGCTCTTCAATGACCACACCACACTGGATGCAACATTTGCCTTTGCAACTTCTTTTGAGGAAGAGCTGTCATCATCTTTCTTTTTCTTGTTGTTTCTTTCTTTCTTGCTCTTTCTTGAAGTACCGGTAATCGGGCTTTTTATGCCCTTTACACCCACACTGATAGCCTATGACATCCTACTATTTTCCCTTGCTTTTGCTTCTGCTTTTACCTTTACTGGCTAGATTACCCCTCTTTTCAGACCTGCCTCTTACATGGTAAGCTGAGCCACTGCTTTCACCACTAAACTTTCTTCTGATTTCTTCATTCAGGATTGAACCTCTAACACCATCAAAAGTCAAAGCGGGGTTGTTGCCAAGTGACACAACCCAACTGTCAGGCAAAGTCATCAATAAGAAAATAGCTTTCAATTTATCATCAAAAGTTGTCAAACCAGAGTCCTGGAGCTGACTCAAAACCCTTGTGAAAGTACTCAAATGCTCAGATACTGGCTTAGACTCATCCAACTCCATGCCCACGAGTTTACGCATAAGATGCACTTGATCCATAGGAGTTGTATTTTCATAAGTGTCCTTAAGCTTTTTCCATATAGCACAACCTGTATCAAGACACTTGATGTCTGTAAGTATATCATCAGACACTGCCATCTTAATGTATGCAATGGCCTTCTTATTAAGTCTAGCCCAATCTTCATTTGTTATAGCTACAGGCTTAGTCTCCAAGAGAGCATCTTCATAGTCCTTGAGAAACAAAATGCCTTGCATCCTATCCTTCCACAAGTCAAAGCTAGTGCCATCAAACCTCTTGATTTCAAAGAGGGATTTTGTGTCATTGCTACTAGAAGCATTTGCAGCCATTTTTCAGCAATACACCAGAAATTCAATGCTGCAATTTATGACAGCAAAAATGAGTTGAATAAACAGCTAATTTCAGCCCAAATTTTCAGCAAATAATAGCAAGATTCAGTCCAAGTACATGTACAGCAGTAGAATGAATGACTTTCAGCACTATGACTGCAATTTCAGTAAACAATAAATGCACACATCACTGCCAAATAACTCCCACTTCAGCAATATCACCAAAAATACATCTGCACCAATCCCAGATCTGCAAATGATCACTAAGACTGCTGCAACATGAATAATCAGCAATACATCAACTCAATGGGAGCTGCCAACATGTATATGGCATACATATGTGCTCGTATCAACTTGTGATACCCCAAAACACAAAGAATTATTTGCAATTTCTCCAAAATCGGACAAGCGGGAGATAAAAATGCTCAAATCACTTTGCTTATGGCAACAAGATTGCTTCAGAAATATTCCCAAAGTGCATTTCACGCATTAACTTTGCCAAAATCTACAGATTTCAGTATAAAACCCCACAATTTCACTGACCAATCTACCTAAAACGGGCAAATTTAGCAAAATACAAAATTTTGCAAAAGCCCCAAATTTCTCAGGTCCAATTGTGCACCAATGTCAGCCAATCTGACTCAAATTTCTCAGGTCCAATTGTGTACCAATGTCAGCCAATCTGTCTCAGTTGACCAAAATTTCGCCAATACAGCAAAAGCCCCAAATTTTATGGGTCCAATGTTGAGAAATTTCACTCAGATGAGCAAATTTCAGTAAATTTGGCGAAATCTTCACCACACTAAGCACTATTTGTGAAAAATTGAGGCATCTGTGTTGGAATTGCAGACATTGTGCTCATTTGAATTGGGGATTTCGCCAAAATTGTTGAAATTTTGCTCATTTGAGTGAAATTTCTCAACATTTGGCCCAGAAATTTGGGTCTTTTCCCAGATTTGAGAAATTTAATGCAGGACAAGAAAAATTTCCTGAGAAATTGTAGGAATTTGTGACATTTTGTCCCCGACATTTAGGGCTTTTCATGTACATGTACAAATTGGGCTGGAATTAACCCAATTTCTTGACATTGAGGCACATTGGACCCTGTGCAATTTGGGGCTTTTTGCGATTTGGGCAAAATTTGTGCAGCATTTGGTCATTTTATGTACATGTAGGTTGAATTCCGCGCAATTTGGACTTCAACACTTGGTAAAATTTGGGGGTTTTACTGAAATTGCTTTATTTTGGCAAAATTGGATAGTGCTATGCATGATAGAGGAAATGCAGATGTGTGTTTGACGCTTTGAGGACAAAATTTTGGGGCTTTTGACCGTTCGTGTCAAATTTTATGCTCGTAGGTACATGTACACCAGAAATTGGAGCTGAAATTTTGGGATTTCTCATGTAATGTGATGCACATGCCCTTGGAACAGCTGTAATCAGTTGGATAATGCTGTAGCACTTGTTTTGGCGCTTTTGAAAATTTAATTACAGATCTGAAATCTGTACTTCTGCGTGGTCGTTTATTGCTGATTGGTACTTGTTTGTACCTTGGTCACTCGGGTGACAGTTTGGGCCTGCATTTACTGGTTTATTGGTCACATTTGGGCTGAAAATCATGGCTGGCAGTAATGACAGCAGTAATATGATGTACATAAAGAAGCTTGAAGGCGCACACAATTTTGTAGTTTTGCAAAAGCAATGCTACAATATCCTGTTACAAAAGAAGCAGGCAAAGCCGATCAAAACCAAAGGGGCAAAGCCCGTGGACATGGATCAGGATGATTGGGATGAGTTGAATGAGCTTGCATGCTTAACCATAGAGCTATCAATTTATGATGCCTTGCTGTTCAACATTGAAGGTTTGGATTCTGCATATGCTATATAGACTAGACTGGAAGAACTGTATGCACAGAAGAGTGCTGCAAGCAAAGTGTATTGGCTGAAAAAGCTTATGGATTTGCGTATGAAAGAAGGTACAGCAATGTCTACTCACTTGAGTGAGTTTAACTCCATTTTCAGCGGGCTGGTTGCCTTGAAGTTTATGATTGATGAGGAATTTAAGGCTACTTTCTTGCTTTGCACTCTACCAGAGAATTGGGATACATTCAGGACTGCAACGAGTAATTCTAATGTGATCCTTTTGTATGCTGATGTAGAGAGTGCTCTACTTATGGAAGAGATGAATCAATAAAACAATGCATCCAGTAAGTCTTCTAGTGCTTTGCATACTAGGGACAGATTACAGCAAAAGAGCAAATATGATGGCAAGGGATGCCATAAATCACATGGCAAAGATGTTGAATGTCATCATTGTGGCAAGAAGGGTCACTTTAAATGTGAATGCTACAAATGGAAGAAAGAGAAGAAGGACAGTCAGCCTAAGAAGAGCAATGTAAAAATTGAAGAGGTGAGTGTAGTCACTCATAACAGTGACAGTGGGAGTGATGTACTCTTTGTCTCTTCACATTTTGGTGCATATGCTTTACTTGCAAATACAGATGATGACATGCATACTTGGATTCTTGATTCAGGTGCTTCCTTTCATGTCACCCCTCATCATGAGTGGTTTTCTGTCTATACAGGGGGTCGACATGGTGTTGTCCATCTTGGGGACAACTGTGCATGAGAGATTGCAGGTATTGACGGTGTGCAGTTACTATTTCAGCATGGCTCTCTCTTTACACTTCAGCATGTATGGCATGTACCTCAGCTCAAGAAGAGCTTGATTAGCACAGGGTAGCTAGATGATGATGGTTTTCATACCACCTTTAGTGATGGAAAATGGAAGATCTGTAAGGGATCTAGGGTTATTGCGAGAGGTTGCAAGAGTGATACTTTGTATCCACTTCATGTATCTAGTGTGCATGACCATGTTGTTGCCGTGACCGAGCAGCCAAGCGTTTCTTTGTGGCATGGCCGGTTGAGACACATGAGTCAAACAAGAATGAAAGTGCTTTCTCGTTTGGGTTACTTGCCTTGTCTTCGTTATGTTGATTTTGAGCATTGTGATCATTGCATTTATGACAAACATGCACAGACGTCTCACAAAAAGTCTCTTTCCTTGAAATCTTCTCCTCTAGAGTTAGTACATTTGGATGTATGTCAAATGCAGGATTATCTTTAGGGGGAAAGAAATATTTTGTCACCTTTGTCGATGATGTTACACGGAAAGTATGGGTTTACTCTATTCGTAGCAAGGATGAAGTGCTTGACAGGTTTGAAAAATTCTTGGCATTGGCTAAAAATCACACAGATAGACACTTAAGTGTCTTCGCTCTGACAATGGTCACTACCTTTTGGATTCCGGGAAGAAATTAGACCTTTTGGACAGCATATACCGGGAAGAAATACCTTTTGGACAGCAAAATGTGCCCGTTGTACATCAGCAAATACCTTTTGGACAGCAATGGAAGAAATACCTTTTGGACTTAAGTGTCCGTAGGGTTGTATTCCGGGAAGAAATACCTTTTGGACAGCAAAATGTGCCCGTTGTACATCAGCAAATACCTGCTGTAAATGAACCTGTAAATGTAAGAAATGATGGTGGAAATGATCAGCCAGCTATTGTCGATGAAAATGAGCCATTACATGTGCAGGAATAGCCAGGACAACAAGCTGTTAATGTTGATTTGCAGGCTGAAATGCCAGGACAACATGCTGAAAATGGAAATTTTGCAAGAACAGCCAGCAAACAATGACTATTGGGTTAGGAGGTCGTCTAGGGCTACTAGACAACCTGACAGGTTTGTTCCTGGTGCAGTTAATGTGGTTGAGAATGTCATGTTGACAGACTGTGGTGAACCGTCTTGCTTCAAGGAAGCAATGAACAGATAGGACAACAAGTAATGGTATAAAGTCATGCTGTCAGAGATGGAATCTCTTGAAAAAAATGGCACTTGGGACTTGGTGCAGTTGCCTAAAGGGCAGAAAACCCTTCCATGCAAATGAGTTTACAAGATGGTCACTTCTGGTTCCTCACCAAAGTACAAAGCAAGATTGGTTGCAAAAGGGTACAAGCAGGAGCATGGAATTGGCTTTGATGAGATTTTCTCTCCTGTAGTGAAGATGACTACATTGAGAACCATTTTAGGCTTGGTTGCAGTTGAAGATATGGAACTCATACAAATGGATGTAAAGATTGCGTTTTTACATGGTGATCTGGATGAAGACATATATATGCAGCAGCCTGAAGGGTTTGTTGAACAAGGAAAAGAAAAAATGGTATGTAAACTCAAAAGGAGTTTGTATGGTTTGAAACAAGCACCAAGAGAATAGTATCATAAGTTTGATACATTCATGCAGTCCCAAGGCTTTCATAGAAGTCAAGTGGATCATTGCTTGTACACCAAGAAGGTAGCAGATGACATCTTGATTATCTTGGTTTTGTATGTTGATGACATGCTGATTGCTGGCAGGGATACTCATGCCTTGGATTCATTGAAGCAAAGTCTTCATGGCAGCTTTGACATGAAGGATCTGGGTGATACAAATCACATTCTTGGCATGCGAATACTCAGAGATAGATCGAAAGGCTTACTCTATCTATCTTAGCAGGAGTATATCTCCAAAGTTTTACAGCGTTTCAATATGGAGGGGGGGAAAACAATTGGGGTTCCATTGCCTCCATATGTGAAACTCAGTGCAGAGGACATCCCTACATCTGATGATGAGAAGGCTGAAATGGCCAAGATACCATATGCTTCAACTATTGGCAGTTTGATGTATGCTATGGTTGCTACACGTCTTGACATTGCCTTTGCAGTGGGAGTGGTTAGCAGATACATGGCAACCCCTGGCAAGAAGTATTGGGATGCAGTGAAAGGTATTATGAGATACCTCAAAGGCACAAAGGAGTTGTGCATCTGCTTTGGAAAGCAGAAGGCATGTGTTGTTGGCTTTACGGATGCAGACTATGTTGTTCATGCGGACTGTAGGAAGTCCACTTGTGGGTATGTGTTTACTTTCACAAGAGGAGCAGTCTCTTGGATCTCCAGGCTATAAAAGTGTGTTGCATTGTCTACTACAGAGGCAGAGTATGTGGCTGCCACTGAGGCATGCAAGGAGGCTTTATGGCTTTCACGTCTAGTGGGGAACTTGGCATCTCAGAGTTACTTGTTCTCCATTGTGATAGTCAGAGTGCTATTATACTAGCACGGAATCCTGTCTTTCATGCAAAGACAAAGCACATACAGGTGAAGTACCACTTCATTAGAGATGTACTTGACAGCAAGAGCATTGAGCTTGTCAAAGTGCATACAGATGATAACCCTGCAGACCTTCTCACGAAGGTCTTCCAACAGAGGAGTTTGCTCATTACCGACAGATGATGGGAGTTGGATAGATATATTTATTTCAGCTTTGTACATACTTAGACTTAGCTGATTTTTTTCTCCTCTTAAGGCACATTGTCTTTAGGTGGGAGGTTGTTGGGAATGAAGGGCCATCGTGCCTTTTATACGTGCACGACTGTGAACACACCCTTAGCACATTGTACTTTCATATATATATCTATCTAAAAACCTAAAGTGGTACACTCGTCATTGTACCAAAAAACGTGTTCACTCTCTACTGTGCTCTCTCACACTCTCTCAGTCTCTCTCACTGCGCGTAACGACTGTCTGCCTCGATCTCCATGCCTAATCGATTCCTACAGTGACCAACGGTAAGCGGTTGCAATCGGAAGAAAGACGCAGGTGAGGAGAGAGAAAGACTAAAATCGTAGGTAGGACAGCCCACAGGAGAAAGACTAAAAAACGTAGGCAACAGGATAGCTTGCAGGAGAGAGAAAGACTAAAAACGTAGGCAGCAGGTGAGAGAAAGACTAAAAACGCAAGCAGGATAGCTTGTAGGAGAGCAGGAGAGAGAAAGACTAAAAACGTAGGCAGTAGGTGTAGGAGAGCAGGAGAGAGAAAGACTAAAAACGTAGGCAGTAGGTAAGAGAAAGACTAAAAACGCAGGCAGGATAGCCTGCAGGAGAGAGAAAGACTAAAAACGCAGGAAAAAAACAGCAGCAGCAGCAGTCAATATGCTGACATCAGCTCCGAACAGTGTGTGATAGGCTGGAAACAGGCGCTAGACTGTTCTAGACAGCAATGGCCAGCTTGGACCGCGATGTCCTCCGTGTTCGGGGTGTGGGCAGCAAGCTGAAATACCTGAAATCTGCAAAAACGAGATTGTTTTTTGAATGGAGAGCGATCAGCAATAGTCGCTTTGCTGTAAATAGCTGCAAATTGCGGGTGGAAGGCTGGAAACAGGTGCCGGACTGTAGATGACAGCAAGGGTTAGCTGAGACTATGATATCCTCCGTGAAAGGGGTGTGGGCAGCAAGTTGAAAACACCTGAAACCTTCAAGAACAAGATTTTGATGCAACCGAAGAAGAAGATAAGTGGATGCCGAACCCGCCACCGGTCTTTGCCTTCACTGGAGTGAAGGATCTTCGCTGCTAGGTGAGCAGATCTAGCTCTGATACCATGTCAAAAGATGATGTACCAGCGAGATAGTAGGGTTTGCGGGGAGGAACACGGAGTGAACTCGGCAAACATGGAGAAGAGAAGAGAAGAGAGAAGAATTTCTGATGAATGGAACTATGAAGATCGAATCATGAAGTGAATGTGATACAAGGGAACAAGGGTGCTGTAGCAAAAAGGAAGATGATGAAGACAGCCACGAACTAGGAACCGCAATGTCCTCCTGAAGGGCTGTGAGGGTAGTGTAGAGACTGGAGAGAAGAGGTGACGGACTGAATGAATTAGCCGTAAGCAATGAATGAGAGAGTGGCCTATAAATAGGCATAGTCAGTCTAGGATGGCGCCCCTTTTCGGTGCTGCAAACCCTAAACGCAAAACGCAGAAATGCAAAAACGCAAATTGCGGGTGAAGGGTTTCTCAACAAACACTTGGTACCCCCCTAGAATGCTAGCTATCTAGACGACTCTAGTGCCTGGAAAGTCATTGTTTGGAAAAGGACCTCTGCCACTATGGGTGGTGCTCCCATCTCTACTTTGATAATCTCATGTGGTTTAGAGGGCTTACTTGGAATCATCGATGAAATCATTAGTATTGGGGGGTCTCTTCATCTGCTCCAATCCCTCATATATCTCCTTTCACTTGGGTAGTGGTTGATCATGTGTGGCTCTCCTTGTGTGGTAGAGGCTCAATTCCCATACGGGGACCCCCCATAGAAGTGTTGGTGTGATCAAAGTGTCGAAGAGCCAAAACTTTGTTCAAGGCTCCTAAGACTGTATGCGCGTGCACTGGCTCTCCACTAACCCTAGAGCCGCATAGCCCCATATCAGTCTATCCTTTGCTGCCCTCCTCAAAGTGAATCTTGGCCTTGAAAATGTAATCCCCAAGTAAACATATCTTTGAACCATCTCCATTGTCTTCTCTCCATATGCGAGATGGGGTATTGATTGCCGAATCCACTGGGAGGAAGTATTAAACACCATAACCTTGGTTTTCCCAAGTTTCACTTTGAGATCTCTCTCTTGATAGAAGGCTTGTAGTGCATCTAGGTGGTGCTACAATCCTTCCAATGTGTTGGAGATGCCAAATAGAGTAGGTGAGACTCAAGAGTGGGCATCCTTGTTTCACTCCAATGGTGTTGGTGATCTCCTCTGACAACCCTCTTGGTGCTTGTACTTGTCCTGTAACAAACTCATGTAGTGCTAGTAAACCCATCTCATCTTTGTTGGGACCTCTAACTTTTGTTAGTCTTTGTGTGAGCTTGGCATGTGGTATTGTATCAAAGGCCTTATGGAAGTCCACAAAGTAGTAGTATACCTGCCTCCATAAAGCTTGGCTAGCATGTGGCCAATCATTACTATTTTGTAGTTTGTAGGAACCGTGGGGTCTCTAGAGGATTGGTACTATAGTATTAGCTGACCAACTAGCATGGAAGCCTTCACACAAGGCCTTGTTGAACAGGTGAGTTAGAAGGGTTGTGAGTATATCTCTAGCATGTGTTAGGTGCTTTGCTACTAGTCATTCATGGTCTTGAGCTCGCCTATCCTAGAGTCTGTTGATGGCATTGCTAACCCTCATTGTGTTGAAGAAGGCAGACTAGAGTTTTTGGCACACACACATGCACATGTGAATGCACATGCACCTGCAAATGTGATGTGCCAAATGATAATTTGTGATGTATATATAGTGCAAAGTAAAGTCATGTATAGTACAAAACCCATATAGGGATACAACAGAAAAGGAGGGGGTGGTTGGTGGAGCACTCCATGATTGGATGTGTAACTGCGTAATGATGCAATGATACCATGCACTGCCATCCCTGACAAGAGAGTATATGGGTATAGTATGTTATACATCCTCGATGAGTGAGTATATGGGTAGCATCTGGATTGGATCCTCAAATGTGTCATGTGCTGCTTGTATCACTGGTGGATCTCCATCTTCTTTATGGTTACTCCTTGTGTTCGTTACCCTTGCATCATCGCTCTGAATGCAGTTATGATCTCCTTTGCTCTTTATAGTTTCACCCTTTGTGTGTAGGTGCAATCTGTGTGGTCATTGTATGGAAAAAATCAGTGATACTGAAATTTTTGCTCTACAAAAGGCATGCAAAGCATATAGGTGGTGATGTAATCCCTTGGGTGAATCCAAAATGAGAACAATACCATTTGCATAGAATAATATTGGTACCAACACCCCTCCCACCCTTGCTATGCTGGCTCTAGCTCCTCCTTGATCAATGTAATCACACACCTCATCTATATATAAACTAAACAATGCGGTTGAAAAGTGGGCATCCCTATTTCACTCCTATCATATTGTCAATCCTCTTTGATAGCCCCCTAGGTGCACATACATGGCTTGTCATTGTCCCATACGGTGCATAAATGCCTATTGTATATCCTTTGGTACTCCAATATCTTGTAGTCTCTGCATGATGTGTGTACTAGGTACCATATCAAATACTTTGTGGAAATCCACAAAGCATAGTAGATCCTCTAATCTCAAGCTCTCGACCCTCCTCAATGATGGCTTTGAGTGTGAGGATATGGTCCTAGTGTGGTATACCCCCGTGTGAGACATGCCTATCTTTGTGCTCTCCTACCCTACATCTCAGCCCACTCATTGAGTTCATGCTCTAGTATGGATCCATATATATTGGCCAATTTATGGCCTATCATGATGGTCGCATAATTGCTAGAGGGTCACCACTCTTAAAGAGTGGGATTAAAGTATTGTCTAACCAACTCATAGGGAACTCCTCACATATTGTTCTATTGAATGTGCATGCCAATATGGGTGCTAGCACAAGCATGCTGGTTGTAAACGCCCCAAACAACGTAGTATGCTTAACAATTATGATATTTGCTTGTTTTCGAGATTTAATATAAAAGAGAATGAACACTTCAAGTTGAAAATGAAAATTACTCACAAAATTACAGCCATGAAAATGTAAAAGTAATGGAGACAAGATTGAGGGTTGAAGATGGGCAACCCCCCCCGAAGGAATGTATTTCTGCTCAACCCAAGTCCCTTAGGGAAGAGCTCAGTTACAATCAACCTGAGAGTGAGAAGAAGTAATTCTCACTCTCACAAGATCATGCAAAGATGTACAAACACACATGCATTATCTATTATGCAATGATGAGACTGATTTCTTTACAGTATGAGAGAATAAAAAGGGAAATTCAGCCTTTCTCCATCGTTGATCAGCAGTACATGGATAGGGCTTGCTTCTTGTAGCTAAAAAGGAAGAAAAAGCTCGAGAAGGAGGTGTTGTGATGAATTTACAGGCTTGCTGTCCTGTAAACAGCAGTGATAGAAAAGGGAATATGGAGGAATTTGATAATGAAGAAGTGGGGGATGATGATGGGAATGGATGGGGCCAGTTTCTGGCTATCTGTGGGTGCTGTACATGAGTTTACAACAAAGAAAAATAATGATCAATGAAGAAAAACGAGCTCTTATTTATAGGAGAGGGGAGAGCTAGTACAAAAGGGGAAAGTGGAGTAGCACAAGACAAGTGTCCAGCCACATGTCATGGGATGTGACAAGTGGTGGGACACTTGGAAACTTGTGTGACAAGTGTCTTGACACTTGTCTCTTCTCTATGGCCTTCCTTTTTGGGTTGAATACTGTCAAGAATAGAAACAACCAAATTTAGTAAGCACAGTCAGAGTACAGAACTTACTATTTTTAGAATGACATCCCTATTTTTTAGGACTAGCATTTTTAGGCTAATTCGAGGCTCCTAAAATTTAGGGACCTCCTAAAATTTAGGGATCTCCTAGAATTTAGGGACCTCCCCAATATGGGTATCATATGAAAGCTTTTTCCGTGTACATCGCAAAAATGGTATCCGAATCTTCATGTGACTTTCCTATGCAAAGAAATGTGCATTTCAAGCTTTCAGCCCACACATGCACATTATACAAGCATTTCATGATCATGCCATCTTGTTGATTGTAACTGTCTGTTCTGGTGGATCTAGCCCACACTTCAAGGCATCAATCCTTTCTGTGTGCGAGTCTAACCCTGATATGCATGAGTTCTAGTCACAGGCGCCCAATCGGGTCATATAGGTGGAAGTGTGAACTATCTTTTCTCTGACCCACCGCGTGGGTCCACCATAACCTGTGACCACTCATCAGTAGCCAGCTCCAATGCACTTTTCTTTATATCTAATTAGTGCAAAAGAAATAAATTTAATAAATCATTATATAGACAAATTAATGAAAAAGGATACAAATTCTGTTTCTATAGAGTTGTGACACTGGTTGTCCATGTCCGGTGAATGCACAACTCCTCCAATCTGTCCTGTCTAGTGTGATATATTCAATGGTGTCCAACCCAAACTATCCGATTGTTTTAAAGTGCTTGTTTGTGGGCATTTCCCTTTATCCTCTGTTATTTCAAATTAAAATTTCAAGCTCTCACTCTTAAAATCTCTCTTCTCAACCTCTCGAACCCCTACTCCATCAAGCTCTCCTTCACCCTATTTCAAACCTACCTCCACTCTCAAGCTCTCTTTCCTCATGCTCTCCATATGTAATCTAAACATTTGAAATGTATTATTTTAAGTCCCAACATTAAGTATAGGCCTTAAAATTACGTGTATAATTTTTTTTCTCATGAGACATTGATCCAAGATCTATTTGTTTGGTTAGTATCGTACTAGTATTGGGTGGTACTAATCGAATGCCATCGGATGCGACAACCATGCAAGCATGTCAGAAATGTTTTATCACTGGGCCATCCTTATCATGTGGCCTTCCATTTTGTAATCTATAAATCGCATCTCTAGTCATTTTCTAGGCGAAGAAAGACCATTGTGTTGGCCTATAGGCCTATGGGGGTTGCATGGCTGGTTGTCTTGGCACATCATATAGATGTCTCCCATAGTCAAGCCAACTATCTAGTGATGTAATTTGTATGGGGGGTTGTCTCTCATGCAAC
The DNA here is from genome assembly GCF_053477565.2 of Lygodium microphyllum. Lineage (NCBI taxonomy): Eukaryota > Viridiplantae > Streptophyta > Polypodiopsida > Schizaeales > Lygodiaceae > Lygodium > Lygodium microphyllum. The sequence goes on from NC_141135.1 coordinate 62,941,457, forward strand.
ATCTTCCATGCACTCTTGCTATCATGTCCAATAGTGGATGTATCTCTACTTCTAGTTTTGCCAAATAGGCTTACTTCTTTAGCATAAGGTGTTTGAAGAGTGTCCTTTCTTGATGATGTGTTGGAGTGCCAAAGCTCCACCTCTCTTTGTAAGCAAGTGCAATAACTATGCACTCCTCATCGTACTAGCTATTTTGGGCACAACGGTAGAGCATGTGGGCCTACATCGATCGGTACAAGGTGTGTGGAAATGCATACATGGCTGATCTATTCCCAGTTTGGTCATGCCATCATCTCCAACTCTTGCAGCAGCTCCTCTAATATGTGTTTTGTCCCAACTTGATCCTGCTGTCATTGCTAGCTTAGCAACTCCTCTAGCGTGTGTTTAATTGTAGTTTGGTCCTGCCATCATCTCTGTTGAGAGATAGGCATGTGAACCTTGTGTATTCAAGGGAAATAAGGGTAGATAAGTAATGGACTGGAGGGCAAGGGAAAACCCTAACCCTAGCCATCGAGAGGCTATTTAAATAGCCTAGAGGTCACTCTCAAATGTAAAGAGAGTGTACCAATTGTACTTATGAACAACTCATTAAGTAAGATATTCTTCTTGTACTTGAGCTCTCTCTCTCTCTTGTGCACACCTTCTCATTTGTCACTCTGATATTTCAACATGGTATCAGAGTTGTCTCTGATCCATTGAGCTTCCCACAATCATATCTTGGCTTAAGTGCACAAGATACTTCCATTTCTTGAACCTATTTTTCTTTTCATTGTAGTAGCCAACTCAGACCTGCCTCCATTGGAGGAGCTGGTGTGAGCAAAGGAGGCCACATTTGCTCCTGATTCCTTTTGGAGATTTCTTCCTCAGCGTGTGGTGCAGCATCCTGGTACCTCGAACCTCGACATTGTGGTGGCCGTAGCACAGCATTGTTGTCGACGCAGATTTGGCAAAGTTTTCGACAGCTACATACTTTGAAGTGCAGCACAGGCATCATAGGACGCAATGGAGGTGGCTACTGTGGGGCTTTCATAGCTCCCCAAGAGGGCTATCTAGAGGTGAAAGGGTTTAGAGAAATTCCTTCTCTATTTCCCATACTAAGAAAAATCCTAACTGTGGTTTTTTATGGCAGCCATATCCAAAGCTTCAAAGCTTGCTTTTTTTAGTTTTCTACTCACTAAAGTTATCAACAATGATTTTAGTCACTAATTAAGATTCTGTGGAGTTTATTGCAAATCCAAAAGCTCTCAACTCAGAGCATCTTTAACCCGAGGTGATCTCTCAAGCCAGTTACAATTGGGTTGATGTCAAGTGCTTCACCTATGCTGGCAATGAGTGCTTAATAAATTTGTCTATCACTTCTTGTTGATTATTTTCAAAAACTTGAAAAGTTTTAGACCTTAAGCATGAATCAGTGAGTGCCTAAGTATCATCATCCCATTGACTATTGTAAGGCTATGTGTTAGTTATAAACACATACACCATTGTCATCATCTCTTATCTCATCTTGTAGAATATCACATTTGAGCTTGCTACTTATTAATATAAGTATCATTTCATTTGCCTTTGCACTTATTGGCCGTTGTGTAAAGGATTAGACATTGCCATTGCCTAGTGCAATTGGTAAGACCTTCCTATCATGGCCGTGGCCTATGCCGATGTTAGATCTTAAATCTATAAGCTCGATGGAAAAGACTTTCATCCATGGCAAGTATCAATGAAGTACAAAATGATAGAGTAGGGCTATTGGCCCTTTATCAAATGGACTAAAGTTATTGACTCATCCAACCCGATTGATGTAGAAGATGATGAAAGAGCTCAAGCCATAATCATGCTTCATTTGGATGAATTTATGATTCATCACATTGACCAACTCTCCACTGCCAATGAGAAATAGGATGAGCTTGAAAAGCGTTATGGGGCTAGAGAAAAGAACTCTACGATTTTCCTCAAGATTGAAAATTTTAGCCTGGAGTATAAGCAAGGAGAAGACTTGGGTAAGTTAAGCTCTCACGAGTCACATGAAGGGTCTCATGGCACAACTATCCTCAGTTCAAGTTCCAATTGATGATGAAGATGCCGTTGCAATTCTCTTGAAATCTGTAAGCAAGGTATTCCCAACCCTTGTAACTACTCTTACAAATATCCCTAATTGGACCTTGGAAAGCACCATTCAATCTTGTTTGAATGAGGAGAAAAGAAATCAGAAAGAAGGCAACACTAGTTAGGCATCTACTTCAATAGCTCATGAGCTACTCTTGGTTCATAGCGTTTCCATTAAATGCTCCTTTTGCAATAAAAAGGGACATATTGTAAGCAACTATTGGAAAAAATAACCTCACAAAATGAAGTGCAACAAATGTAAGAATACATGGCATATCACTAGTAAATGCCCTACCACACTTGAAGTACCAAAAGAATTGGAGGCCAACTTTGTCTCCACCACACGTGATGATCGACTCTTCTAAATCTATAAATCCTCTATCTATAAGTACTCTTGTAGTCGGATTTATAAAGGCATCCCATTTGTTTGAGGGGGGGAACATTAACATGTCTTGTAGTCCAATGCCACTTTGGCATTGGGGGAAGTGTTGAGAGATAGGCATGTAAACCCTATGCACTCTAAGGTGAATAAGGGTAGATGAGTGTGAATGGACTAGAGGGCAAGGGGAAACCCTAACCCTAGCCATCCAAAGGCTATTTAAAGAGCCTAGAGGTCACTCTCAAATGTAGATAGAGTGTATTGGTTGTACTTGTAAACAACTCATTAAGCAAGATCATCTTCTCGTACTGAAGCTCTCTCTCCCTCTTGTCCGCCCCTTCTCGTGTTGTCACTATGATATTTCAGCAATCTCCAGCTCTTGCAGTGGATATCCACAGTTGCCACCTTCATCTTGGTGACTTTTTTGTTGCCTTTCAGCATGGTGATTCCTAGAGGCTATGTTTTGCCCCAGCTTGCCAAGGTCATTATAATCTGTAGCAGGTAGTTTTTGCATTTTCAACACTTTTCTTCCAAAGTCTCTTTCTGACTGGTGGTAATTGCACTCCAGATCCATCTTTGGTGGATGACACACATGGACACCTCCCTCAGTCCGCTCCCATGAGAGCCACTAGTTGTTGGACAAGTGTGCCGTTGAGCATTCTATGCACATTCATTCATAACTCAATACTTTTCATTCATTATTTAGTTATCTTCATTTTGCAAATTTTTGTTTCTTGTGTTTTTGCATTTTTTGCATTTCCGAGTTAGACTTTATTGTGTTGTAGTCGTGGTTGCACGCTCTATGTTTTCTTTTGCAAAACCTAGTGTATCTCCACACGGCAGAGGAAATTAACCCCGTTCAAGAAAAAATCTATATTGGAGGCTAGGCCCTTACTACTGGTTTCCTACCAGCAATACTTGCTGCAACCTATGCAATCTCATCCACATCTGTTGGCATTGAGGAAGAAATGGACCAACAAACCCTGGTTACATATGCCACTGTTGCCCAACCTTCTATAGGTGGAGTTGGTGAAGTTTTAAGAGGCACATTCCCACAATCTCAACAAAATGATGCTGCTCCACTTCATGGCTGAAGATGGCATAGACATTCCTGCAGCTATGAAGGCTGATCATGATACTACTGACAACTTGGTCAAAGCCAGCTGCATGTTGGTTGATATCAGGGATGCAGACAATAATTTTTTGGTCAGTTCTGACTCTTGACATTGGTAGTTCACTGTAACTTTTACTGCAGAACTGGTTTTCTATTTCTACATAGAAGTGGCTGTGTGTTTTCTATTTCTACATAGAAGTGGCTGTGTGCACCCGTGACAGGATGCTACGCCAATCTCAGGCAGCAAATGCCATGGCACTACTCTTGCCATGTTTTGGTCGAAGGGGAGGAGTTGATCTATATCAACCTGAACATGCTTATTCTGACTGTAAGCTGGAGTTCTTGGACGCTGAAGATTCGAAGGTGTGGTTCTAGATGATGACGAATCCTTGCTCAGGCCCATGTAGTCTTCAATATATGCCATACATTAATAGATCCATCATGATATTGATTACGATGCAAAGCCTATAAACTGACCTGTGAAGCTATAGACTAGCATTTAAAAAAAAAGAGAGCACTTCCATCGGTTGGACCCCCAAAAAAAAAACTATGATAAAATCTGATAAAGTGAAACATTATAATGACACCACCTGAGCATAAAAGCTATAATTCTTCCACATTTCTTTCACCATGCAAAACCTTGCTTCACAGGTCAGTGAGCCTCCCTCACTTTGCACAGCAGTGCAGATCAAGCCCCATCCAGCCTGATACATCACTATTCAGAATGGTCAAATGTGCAGTAAGACTTGTCTCAATTTCCTTAATCAATGATCAACCATGTAGCGTCATCAATTGGTCTCTGCTGTTTTCCAAAGGCAACAACTCATGCACTGTATTTAGTGTCTAATTCCATAAAACTTCTGTCATTCCTTGCCATAAACCAAGACATGTATCAGGTATTGATTATTCAAAGAGAGATCAAGTCACAAAGGAGTTCAAGAGATCCACAACCCCTCAGCAGATGGGTATCCAATACAGCTGATTAGGTATGAGCTGCCCAATAAACAATTCAAGACGGAGTATCTGGGCACATTGTTGTCCACCCCAGTCGATGGCCTACTCTAGGCACTGCACCCAGTTGTCGAACAAGTAAAGAAAAGAAGCATTCCTTCAAGGTCTGAGGGGGTGTTGTTGAGAAACTCTTTACCCTTCACCCGCGGTTTGCATTTTTGCGTTTCTGTGTTTTGCGTTTAGGGTTTGCAGCCCCAAAAAGGGGTGCCATCCTAGACTGATTGTGCCTATTTATAGGCCACTCTCTCATTCATTCCTTACGGCTGATTCATTTAGTCCGTTACCTCTTCTCTCCAGCCTCTCCACTACCCTCACACCCCTTCAGGAGGACATTGCGGTTCGTGGTTCGTGGCTGTCTTTATCATCTTCCTTGTGCTACGGCATCCTTGTTCCCTCGTATCACATTTACTCCATGATTCAAAACTTCATCCTTCCATTCATCAGAGTTTCTTCTCTCTTCTCTTCTCTTCTCCATGTTTGCCAAGTTCACTCCGTGTTCCTCCTTGCCAACCCTACTATCTCGCTAGTACATCATTTTTTGACAGGTGTTTGGGTCTCTTTGCATGAGAAGCTGTGAGTGACGTACTAGTGGATATCTTGCTCTTCTTGTATGGGGCATTGTTTAGGTACCTAAGAAAGTGCTAAATATGCATACCATTAACTAAAAACTGTTCTTCTAGAAGCGTTATTGGAGGCAACGCAATTATTTTCTTTGGGGATATGAGAATTGCCCATTAATGTGACAGGATCCACATCATGGATTGTATAAATTCCCATGGATGTGTCTAGGTACCATGGGGTGGGGCCCTACTGGTCTCTATGGCTACATTGATGGTCACCCTAGATGGTCCTCTACTAGTGCTATGTGGGGTTGGCAGTGTGCGTCTCTGAAAAAGTCTTCAAGTGTCCCATTTGTCCCCAATCTTCTCTTTGACCTCCAAATGATCTAACTATGTAATATAGCCAAATATCTTGCATGTTTTCCTCATGCTAATGAAAACAAGCAAGCCTCATACTTCAGAAACTTAACAAGCCAGTGCAATGCACTTGCTTATCATTGTGGTGGTTGCTACTTAATATAAGAATATTAAAGTGTTTGGCCTCTTTAGGTAACTGTGCGCTAGCCCTTAAATGATATGCCTAGAGTGAAAAAAATGTTTTGATATTTGATTTTAGATTCCATATTAGATATACTTCTAATATAGTTAGCTTTTTAACTGTTAAAGTTGGGAACATGAAAGGTTTACTCATTGTCTTTAGTGCACACGCAATTTGCTTTAAAGGCACAAACTAGCTTGGCCTTTGAAATTGAGAGAGAGAGAGAGAGAGAGAGAGAGAGAGAGAGAGAGAGAGAGCGAGAGAGCTGTGACTTTGTCTCCAGATGACTTGGTCAATCAAATAAAAGAGGATATAAAGTTTGTTGAACGACGACTTGTGGATAAAGAATATCAAGCTCGAAGCAATACCTTTTTCTCTCCATAATGTACATTCACTTACAATGTACCTCTATGCCTAGCAATGTACATGTATTTGTTCATTCTAAAGAAATAGGAAACCATGTCGAATGTGTTTCAAAAGCGTTGAAATAGACCCACACTTTCAAGTAAATTAGCATGGATTTCAAGCAAGATGGTGAAATTGATTGGTTCTCAAATAGATAACATTGTAAGTGGGTTTGAGCATCCATAAGCCACAAAGTGGTTTCAAAATTTTGTAATACAAGGGTATGATGGATTGACTATCATAATCACATTGTTGTCAGTACATCTATGGTTGGTTTATGTTGAAGTCAACATTTGTTATAGTAAGCAAAATAAGCTATTCCTTTCAATTACAAGCTTAATAGAGTTTTTCATTGTGAAGTTCTATGAACTTCAGCATAGGGGCTGCAAGTGCTAAGCTAGAATATAACATTTTTGGTACACCCATTATGCTAACAAGAAGTAACCATGCCCATTTGACACATTTCTTATCAAAATTGTATTTTAAAAAAGAGTCTTACCATCATGTGGAGTCTTAAATGCACAATTGGCATAACATATAATTGTGTGCAATACATGCATGCGTGCACGATCACATGCTTTTGTTAAACCCTTATTATTATACCATTAATGTACAAGGAGCATGTGTGTGCACATATACACATGCACATGCATACATGTGCCAACACGCGCATCTCCTTTCTTCCTAGTTTACTCTTGGGGGGATGATGTCTCATTCTACAAAGGTATTCAAAGATTAGTGTTTTAAGACTAGTTGGCACCATATTACTAGAGTTGTACCTCACCCATATTATTGTGTGATAGGTTAGACATTACAAAGATGCAAAAAGGAGAGGATACTTGTTACGTCAAGGTGCAATCTATATGTTAACCCTCCTTGATCTATATGTGAAGACAATATACTACACCCTATAATAACCACTGTGGAAATAATTATATATTATCCATCTTGATTACGTCTACCCTATGTTAAAATCTAGATTGCTTTTGATTAGCATTAGTATCCAATTTCAAAAAGTTCATTGCTTGTTGGCAAGTAGAGATCTTAGATGGTGTGAAAGACTCCATGTGATTTTGATGTGTTACTTTGACAAGCTTTTCTTCTTATTAGAGATGGAGAGCCCTAGACCTTAAATATAATATGATTGCATACTAACATTATTGGAATGTCACCATATTTCTCAAGTGATCATTATTGGTATTTCCTATATGATGAGAATTTCCCATATTTAAACTCTTTCAAGAGAAGAGGAATGGACTTTGAGCCATGTTGTAAAACAATTGTAGCTTGAGAGAGTTAAGTTTGTGACCCATCAAGATGCAAGACTATATATATTTATTGCGCAAGTTCATAGTTAACAAGATTATTAGGGGATTGGGTTTCATGGATCACCCTTTTGAGATTGAGATAGTTAAGAGTAGCATGTGTGTTGTGGGAGCATAGGTTGTAAAAGATATGAGAGGAGCATTTCATATATAGATGCATAGTGAGCTTTATAAAATGTTTCATATTGTTTTTAAAAGCGGCAACAAGCTACCATGATTAGAGATGCCTCTCTGTTTCTTTCATGGATCTACGCTTTTTGACATGCGTAGTTGGAGATCCCAACTAGAGATCACTAGCTTCTTAAGGTCCAAGTGAGCCACATCCTCCGTCCTTATTCACTAACACCACCCAGGGACTTAACATATAGGGGCTTAAGAGTATAGAGTCCTCTCGTGTAGTCTTGTATGTCGTCTCAACCTTGCGTGGACCCATAATAATATGTCCTCTCACTCCTCTCTCACACTTGCATGGCATTGCTAGAGTTGTATCCTTGCAGGCATAAGTAGGGATCTCCTTTGACACTCACGTGGCACATGCTTAATCCTCCCGTGCTTAGATGCTTCAAACTAACATGGCACAAGCTTAATCCTTGCATGTGTTTGCAAGGCATGATTCATCTCTGGCTTATATTGGTGACGTGAATTATTAGCTTGTAGCTGTAATCGTTCATTTAAGACACAAGATGGTTCCTTTAAAACATAAATCACTAATTTGGCCCTAATCCAATAAGTGTAACCCTAAGGGGCAATCTTTGAAATATGAGATAGGAGATTTAGAGGCAACACATAGCCAAGCAAAACTATATTGATTCTTGCATCAAGTATTTGCAAAAGTAAGCTAACCTTCACCAAACCAAACCCAAGAAAATATCTATTATCATGTTGTCCCTAACCTTCCCATATCACATCAAACACATGCTGCAATCCCTTCAGGATGGAAGGTCTTCATTAGCTACACTTGAAGGGAATTCTTACTTCTTTTCTTCTATTGGGTTGGTGGCACACATGATGACTTTTTAATCTTTCCATATTACAATTAGATAGTAATTGCAACGAAGAAGGCTTGTTATCACAATGGTCGGCTTCTTAGTCATTTCAGAGATAATGGGATAAATATGCTTATCTAAACATTCATTTCCCCTAAAAAAACCCAATAATCAATGTGTGTGTGTGCGCACACGCGCGCTATGTGTCCTCTTCAATTTATGAATCATATGTGAAATTAACATATAATAATAGATAAACTAGTTCATATAGATTCATGAGAATGGACAACCATTTGTAATGCTTGCAATATATATTTCCTATTAAAAAAGGGGAGCTTAGCATTGATCATATGAAAAATTGCTACACTATAAGGTTAACACCATCACTAGTGATGCGTTTTACATGTGTTGACACTAGAATCCATGTTGCACTTGCTAAGGACCTAGCCAAACCCTACCTAAAGGGAATAATAATAATAATAATATAAAATGTCACGTATCATGAATACAAAACTCCTTCTCAATGCAGAACCCTACCTAGAGGAAATAATAGTAATAATAAACTAATCCAACATTAGATCTCATCATGAATACAAAAATCATTCTCAATGCAAACTCTCGAGTTCTAGTATTACCTCTTAATTTTCAAATATCTAAGTTAATATAATTTTGTGAAGAGCACTCAAGCAATCTAAAGCATAGGCTAGGTGAATATAAATGATTCTTAGATATCATGCTTAGTGTAAATGCAAATCAACTCCATTGTGCAAAGCCAAGCTATTAGTAAAGTGAATCAAATGTTTGCCCACCCAAGTCTTTGCTCCAAAGAGAGGAGCAAGTAGGTGTAGATAAGCCAAAAAAGGTAGCTATAATAATATATATCTTTGCCCACATCTACTTTTAACCAATCATTTGGTACTTTCAAAGGTTTTGTATACAATATAGGAACACAAATATGTTTCTATATGTATGTGTGTAGTCATGTGTTGTCTATATATAGTACCTATATCAGCTTTTGTTTTATCAACATTATCTCTAATTGATTTATAGTCTACAAACTAGACATGGAGTGTGTACATGTGTGCACATGTGTGGGTGCATGCATGTGTGTGTGCGCATGCGTGTGTGTGTGTGTGTGTGTGTGTTGGGGGGTGGATGGAGATGGGGATGGAAGAAGTGATATTTCATGTATACTAATGTTTGTATGTGTCTTTGTAAGTGAAAATCCTCTTTTAAAAAAGGGACCATATAAGATATATGAAATACATGTACATGTGAACACGTGTGTGCATGTGTGCACATGTCTAATATAAATACGTATATGTTGGCAGTGATGATAAAAAACATGTAGAAAAGGAATGGCATCATAATACATGTTTTTTTTGTATACAAAGGGTGGGGGGGATGGGATAGATGGGGATGGGGATAGTTATATTTGGTGTATGCAAATGTTAATGTAACATGTGTATGTGTGTTTAAAGCAAGAAAGCTCTTTTTTAAATAACCATACAAGAAATTTAAAATACATATATGTGTAAGCATACATATGTGCATGTGTGCATATGTATGTGTATGCATGCACATGTGTTAACTTTTAACATGTATATGTGAGTAATGATGATGAAAAAATATGTACAAATATAATTCCATTATAATGAGTGCTTTTTTGTACACAAATTAAGGGTTTTTTTTAATAGAAGTCCTTGGAAAGTAGCTTATCTAGTCCTTAGCAAGTAAAGGACCAAGCTATTGCTTTCTATATAAGCAAAAAAAAAAGAACGTTGGAACTAGTGTGTATTGTAGGTGCCAATGTGAGAATCTAGTTGCCGATCATTTCACATACGAAACCTATCAAAATCTTACCCAAAGGACCATTAATGTTCTCTTTGTTTACAAATTAAAAAAAAAAAACTAAACTTTAACATTCTAAAAGAGCTACAAGGGTACCATATTGTCTCTTATGGTGAAGCTAAGTTTCTAAGGTAAAACAAGCACCTTTTTTCATGTACTATCTGTTGCAAACTTACTCATCTCAACAATCATTTCATAACAATTAAGAGTGATGCATTGCTAGAAGTCAAAAGCAAAAAAAAATCTTATTACTTCAATCCTAGCCAAACAAAAAACCATGCTATCAAGGAGATACATTGTATACCATAGCCATATCACATGTGGGTTCAATTAAACCTCAACCCCCAAGAAAAAAGAGAAAAGAAAAAAACATTTAGGGTACTTATACCTTGAAGACTTTGCAACCCCTTAGGCACTTTGGCTAGCAAAGTGCAACCAAAATTTCAAATTGTCCATTATCAAAAGTGATTTATGAAACATTTTGTTACTAAACACACGCTACCTTTATAATAGAATAGGGTGTGTAAAAAATACCCACCTAACCTTGCATACCAAGGGGTGTCTACTATATGGTCGGTGTTGCATAGAGAGGCCTACCCATTTAATATGGAGTCATGTGCATACCAATTTTAAGAAGCCCATGGAGATTTCTAATGTCAGAGAATTTCAGGGAATTCTTTTGCTAAGGAGGCTACCAGTTTCCACAAGGGTGATTTATCAAAACCAATTTTGTAAAAAGGTTTTATGGTTTCTCAAATGGCTATTGCAAGTTGTGAGACCAACAAGAGGGTCTATTGCTATTGCACTATAGGATTTTAATACAAGGGAAGGGGATAAGTTCTCTTTTGTTAAAAGGTATAGTTCGACTTTCCAACAATACTTTCTATATCAAGGAAAGTTATTCATGTGGAAATAAAGTGTCATATTGGGAAGGTAATATATTGGTAGAAAAAGTGTCATCATAATTTCTTTCATAGTAGAAAAACCATCGTAATAGGTCCCTTCTTTAATACCCACACACTAGCCTTTATGCATTCTGTGGTTTTTACCCATACATTAGCCTTTGGAAAAATGAGAATTCAAAATAGAATAGGTGGAGATTACTCCTTGATAGCGAACATGTGAAGCCCATGTGTATGCCACAAGATTTCTTAAATATCTTTTTCCCAAGATGGATGTAAGTATGATCAAATAGATTATTACTAGTCATTATAGATTTTTCCAAGTTTAGAGAGAGAGAGAGAGAGAGAGAGAGAGAGAGAGAGAGAGAGAGAGAGAGAGAGAGAGAGAGAGAGAGAGAGAGAGAGAGAGAGAGAGAGAGAGAGAGAGAGAGAGAGAGAGAGAGAGAGAGAGAGAGAACTTTTTGTCTAATTCCAAGTTCCTTTGCAACAACAAAAGTGAACTCATTAAACATTATGTGTTGTTGTTTAATTCCAAGTTCCTTTGCAATAATGATAAGAACTAATCAAACATTATTTAATGTTACTTTTTTTCCCTAAAGGACCATTTGATAACCATGGCTAGAATATTTTGAAGCCCTTTATCCATATTATGGGGGATACATCTAGAACATTTCTTCATGCCTAATGAACAAGCACTAAAAATTGTGTACTGTAGGTTTAGGATAACCTCCATTGATGACTCAATTATCCAAGAAGTTTGGAACTTTAATCTTGATGCAAGGAGGACATGTTTATTATGGTTTCCACATTTACCTTGTATGGCTAATTTGCAAGTATATAATAAGAAAGCACAAAGGAGAGCAAATTTGTAAACTTGAGGGTGCACCTTAAAAGATGTAAGTGTGCCATGTGCAATTAACATAAGAGTTACTTTATTTAGTAAGATTTACAAGATTTTATTCATAGAAGGTATTTTTAAATTAGAATATGAAAAAAAGGTTTCTTAAAGGAAAAGAGGACTATTGATAAGTAATTGCTTTATAATTAATGCAAGCTCAACTTTTAGAGTTTTCCCATGGAAGAAAGGTACTAGTGAAGACCCAAAAGTCTTTATGCATATTTTGTATCCCTTCCATATTATGAAAAGCTTCCACTTCAAGTCTTTACTAATATTATTCTTGCCTTTCCAAAATATAGCATTGCATAGTGAGATTTGGCTCTCAATATCTTAGAATAGTCTTTTCTTGATTCCTTAAAGGATATGTTGTACTAACCATGAGCATGATGTTCAAATAATAATGAACAAAAATATTTTTGCCACCTGTATGCAAACATGTTGTGACTTATGACTTAGAAATTGTCACTAATCTAGAGAAAAGAACATTACTTAAAGTAGAACTCAACCAAATCCCTTTCCAACCCCATAATTGTGGAAAAAGTGTTGATTGACACATTCAAAAGGTTTCTTGAAAATTTTAAATAAAAAAAACTTCCATCGACTCTGTAATGTGCTCGCTTGTTCACTGTCCATGCATGTTTTTAGCGGTCCATTGAGAGATGAATCTGAGCGACGCCATCTGGCACTCCCGTGGAATGTTACGAGGTTTGTTGCCTAGGGTTTCTTGAGTTTGCCTCGCGACGGAGCGTTCGCGACTGAATCCACTAGGATTGACTTGAAATTTGGGTTCCAACATTCTAGTGTCAGGTTCTAGACATCCTATTTTATGCAGAGATGCCCAATCCAAAGTAGATCCATGTTGCGCTTGGTTCAAAGAGAATGGGAAACGAGAGGGATAGGTCGCTCAACCTTTCTACCCGTAGGGTATAGTCTCATTCCGGCCCCCTAAAACAACATGAATCGAGGTTTTAACCTAACAATTTTCTAAGGGCCTTATGAGAAGCCTCCTAGTTCTCTAGGACCACCCTGTCGTAGGACGGACCCATCAGGGGTTTCGCCCACCCGCTTCCCTCAATAGGTGTTCTTTAGTTATTTAATTAGGTCCTATCACATTTATGTGTGACATTTAAAATCAACTTCCTTGATTAAGCCTTTTAGGGAACATGGTTTGTTCGTGTAACTTATAGCACGGACACGAAAATAGTGCAAGCAATCCTTTTGACAAACAAGTTTAAACAAATTCCTTAACTTATCTTCAAGTTAATCTTTGTCTCTTGCCCATATAGGAGAAATTATATATCCCTTTTGCCATGAAGTAACTGGTCCAAATCACATGGCACCACAATTTCCATCCTTTATCTAGAATAGGATCTTCCAATTCCACAGATGTTGGGCCCACGGTCTTCAACTCCGTTTCCAGACTAGACAAGGGGTGTCCAGAGTTCCACGTGACCCACAAGCGGCCTAGGAGTGAGACACCATTTCTGTAGTTGGCCTTTTCACCACTCGACTTTCAACCCCCCTTGAATCGAGCAGTGTTGTTTTCGGGTTGAAGTGCGGTGTGACCTTGGAGATGATCCACCCCCACAAAGTATCATTTCCTTAATTAATCTAGTTAAGAATCAAGCACAATCAAGGCAATCAACCCTAATATCATTTTCCAAGAAAACATTTCTTTACCCTCATGGCAATTTGTCATCACAAAGCCTTGCCATGAATTTACCATCAATCATAAGTACTTGAAATAATCATCCAAATGATAAACCAACAAGCATTGGAATGTAGAAGCATTTAGGACGTCGCTTGATCAACCAAAAAAACCAATTGTATTTCCAAACACTGCAAGAATAGACACAATAACATTTCCATTGTATATTCCCTCTCCCCCTTAGGATCTAAGAGCGATACTATGCAAAATGTTTCTTAACACTTCCTTCCCTCGGTTAAGGCATAGATTAAGGGCTCATACAATTATGCAAAAATGTAAGTCCTATTGATCTCTTACATTGATCAACAACCCAACATGCTTTCCAACAAGTATAACAGTATCAGACTTTCCTTTGTCTTAGGGTTTCCTATTCCTTGACCTCTCTTACTTGCCTTTGAGACATGGAGTTGTTGTTTGCATCTAGCCCAACCACGAATAGGATTGATAAATATAGTAGCTATCGGACATATCTCAAGGATTCCTAGTTTTAATCCTTATGACTAATTTCTTGTACTAGCTCTTAGTCAAAGTCATGAGGCAAACATGAAATTATTCTCATATAACGAACATGTTATAAGTATATTGTATGGATACTTGATAAGGTAAATGCGAGATGATCTTCAAGTAACTAGACTCCAACAAGCCTTTCATTGAGCTAGAATCTAGCTTTTCCTAATATTTGGGATCTTAGGCTAAGTACTTTTGAAGTGTCTAAACTTTAAACTAGGACTTCTTGTCCTTGATTCTTGATGTAATATTATATTATTAATTATGCTATTGGTAACCCTTGTCTAAGCTTTAACCTAGCACTTGTGTACACAATCCTTTAATGTCATTCTTTTTACGATTATGCCATTCATAACCCCTGTTCGATTCTTCTTTGTAATTGCTCTATCAACAAATAAGCCATATGCAATTAGGTGCAATAAACTTCCCTTGATACATGCACGTCGCAAACTCCATCTTTCGAATATTTGCGATGAATTAATCATTTTCAATAACCCATTCTCGTGCAGCATAGTATGGGGCCTAATGTATCTATTGCGGGACTCAAAGCAAATATCCATTAATTTGGAAATACATTACTTATGAGTGGTACCGCAGTTGGATTGGTAGTGATGCCCTTGCGCGAGGCTTCGTTGCGGATTGTGGAATTGCCACCTACACTTGACATCCTTCGCTTGGGGGGCATTCCCAACCTTTCTTCTAGGTGCAACCGTTGCTGGAATCCTAATAGCCTCTTGCTCAAGTGCATGGCAAAAAGGAGGGGAAAAGCTCGCGGGAATAGGAGTTAGGTTCGCGGGGAAGGGAAGGAACGTGTGGTCACCCTCTAAGGAGGGGAAGAGAAGAAGAACATTCTTAGAAGGTTCTTCCCTCCCTCCCCCCTTCCTTCTCTCTCTCTCTCTACTGTGCCCAACGAAGTCCCATTCCTCTCCTCAGTCGGCAGTGGGGGGGGGGGGTGACACAGGGCCCCTCCTTTTACCTCCCATTCTAGGCGGCCAATTTGGCCTACCGCCATGCAATTGGCACTCCTGCGGGAGGAAAGAGGGGGGGGGGGGGGTGGGGAGAGAAGTGGCCCACGTGTGCCCCTT
This sequence comes from Lygodium microphyllum, assembly GCF_053477565.2. Classification (NCBI taxonomy): domain Eukaryota; kingdom Viridiplantae; phylum Streptophyta; class Polypodiopsida; order Schizaeales; family Lygodiaceae; genus Lygodium; species Lygodium microphyllum. The sequence goes on from NC_141135.1 coordinate 62,956,826, forward strand.
CCCCCCATTGACTTCATCGACATCTTCATCCTGATCACTGTCGTCATGCTCATTATCTATTGCTTATCTCCAGTGCACCATCGCCTTCACGTGCTTCATCTCCCCCTCCTTTTGCCAACTGGTGGCATCAACAAGGGGGGAGTAGTACATTTTTTTTCAAATACTTTTAATTAAAAGGGGGGTTCCTATGTGGGGGTGGGGATATTACAAATTCCTCTATTTATATTATTTATTCAAAAGAAACTTGATGGCATTTCTCAAACTGCTCACAACTTTTTATTAACCCTCAATGTCAAATGAAAGACGTTTTCAAAGACTTGATCAATGTAGCAATATGGGGGGTCCTATCAAAGCTTGAAATGTAGAAATTGGTGATTTGCAAAAAAATACATATTGCAATATGCTTTCAAATTTCTTAATGGATTTGATTTTGAACATGTTATAATAAATGACCGTGAGGTTGAAAATTTACTTCTCTTTATGACCAATAATTTAAGGATTATGTTGCCTCTCTTGTAGTCCACACTTCACTCTCATGGCTTCATACAAAGCACAAGAAAGAGAAATTAAATGGCTAAGTGATGTCTCTTAGTGTCTCTTTTACAAACTAGGGGTGCACCTATAAGTAATCATCCATTTTACACGTGTCCAAAGGGTATTAGAAAATGCCATTTTATTACATGTTGTAGAGAACTAAAATGCATCAAGATAAACACATTTTCTTCCAAGGTTGCTCAAAGTTGCACTCCTAGAAGATGGTGTCCTTGTCTACTACCATATGACGAAAATGCACATTGAAAATTAGCAAGTTTGTAGATTGTGAAGTAGACTCTGGATTATTGTTTCTTTATGGTGGGAGTATGGATTTGTCAATTATATTTATACCATCTCCCACTAGATGTCCAAGTAAGCTTCCACAATGTGTGTGATTGACTTCTTCATAGCAATAACAATTAGCTGACTATAGCAAGAAAATAAAAATGAGGCTTTGATGAAGGCATGTACATCATTGATCCATTTGAAGAAGAGGTTCATGGATTCCTTCAATGGATTAGTGAAGGGAACAAACAAGAAAGATTTTGTCTACATTATGGATGAGGTACCACAAGGCATGGCCAAATGTCATGAAGTGAACTAGGAGAGAGGACATGAGAGAGAAAGATTAATGTAGGAGAGAGAAATACTGCAGAAAGAGAAAAAGAAGGAAGAGGTGTGAGAAAAACTAGAAGAAGAGAGAGAAATATAGAAAAGGAAAGAAGATGACAACCGTGAAAGCTGTGAGGAGAGAGATGAAGCAAGAAAAGACGTACTATATCAAAACTTGTACAAAATGATTAGTACTTCCATCTTTTTTAGTTGCACCCTATGTACCATATTTTCCACCCTTTACATTCCATCCCTAGAAGAAGTTTTTGTCCTAAAAAACATATTGTGATTGTTTACAATGACTAAAAGTAAAGGAAGTGAGAGTACTACTTTGTTACAAGTGGCTACAAAAATAGAAAAATCACTAATATGTACTAAGTAATGAATGGAATTAGAAGGGAAAAACCAAATAGACCATATGTACATCCATTCTAAATGATAAAATTGAGAACTAGACCACCATAACTCCAAGAAAAGATACTTGCAAACAATAGACAACATATTGTCTACTAAAGACCCTGCTATAGTAAAACTGGGATATTTTTTGATGGGCATATTTGGGTGCTATGGGTCAAGAGAAAGATCATTGCACATACTTTCAGCCCATATATGAGTTGCTCCTCTATAATCAAATAAGAATTAAAACTGGGCCAAAACAGTAAGCTATCTACAAACTATCTGCACTAGAAGGGGCTAAATAACTAATTTTCAGCCAAGTAAACCTCTTAAAGATAAAGATTTTAATCCAAAAATGTATGTTGGTTTGATAAAGGTGAAAAACCCATTATACCATCCCATAACCTCTTGGGTTAAAAGATATACCATCATAGTAATGATTTAGAGTAAGAAAACTATCATCAAACTCATAAACTTGACCACCCGCATCAAATGGGTAGGAATAAGGATCCCCATAATCACAATCATAATCATATCCATCATCCATTAGATCATGAATATTGTAAATCTCATGTACATTCTCATCATCACCATACCAATCATGATATTCATTACTAAAGTCTTCGTAATCATAAACATATGCATAATGCTCTTCTTGTGGTTGGTCTAAGTGTAGACCTTGGATAAGTGTGAGTTGATCCATATCCTCAACTAATCTATCATAAGAGTGATCAAAGATATTAGATTCTTCATTTTTAGCATACTCATATCCTTTCATAAATGGTACATAAAGCTGCTCACTTACTAAGTGATCCTCATATGCGATGTCCTCTAGACGATCCTCATATAAATTGCCTTCTTCTTGGTGATTCTCTTGTTGGTCATCTTGGTCTTCTTGTTGTTCATATTCTTGTTCTTCATCTTCCTCAATGGCCTCTTCTTGTTCTTCCTCTTGCCCATCATATTGCCCATTGTCCACTTCAGCATCATCATTAATTGAAACAAAGAATTCAACATTGCATTTAGTTGATTTCTATTGATATGCTATCCAAGATCGATGGAACAATCATCTTCATCATGGCATTGTATAAACTATACATGATGTCCATGATTTAAATTTTCACATTTAGACATGTGACCTGCACCATAATGTTTCTAAGAAATAACCACTTCTTGTAAAGTAGGGTGAATTTTACCTTCATTGATTGCACCAAGTGGCAATTAATGCAAGTATTTTCTTTTTTCAATTCAACATGCTCCAATAAAACATTTATTGCCATCTCCACACAAATATGAAGATCGTTATAGTAGATACAAAGACGAATGAATATGAAAGTAGCATATTCTTTTATCTTGGTAGAACCTCTCCCAAGAAGTTTTAACTAACGAATTCATACCTACATCCGTAATTTCCCATGCTAGTTGTTCTTCCAATGAAGCCCATGACCACTTCTTAGTTAGTGGATTTACACAAACTATTGTAGCCCACTAATTATTATCAATATTTGCAATGAGAGTGGAGAGAAATACCAATACATAATCTAACTGCTGCTGAGATGACTAATTAAGCAATGATACAAGCAAATGTAATACATCCCTACCTTGAAAGGATTGTAAAAGAGTAGTACCATGGCTGTAGAAATACTTAAATGATGCTAATAAATCAGCTTGAACCTCTAGTTTAGCACTCCCATCAACATTCTTTTGGCTTTCACATTACATATATATCATAAAGATTGATAAGAGATTGCATAACACCTTGCTGAACCAACTGAGAAGTATCTGGTTTTAATCGGTAGATAAATACTTTCTCAATCAAACTCATATCTACCACCTCTATTGCCATTTTAAAGTAATTAAAATTCATGAACACATGTGCCAAAGTACTTATTATGTCTACGAAAGAAACATTCATTCTACTACAACCAATCTCTTTAATAGCCCAAAGTTGGTTGATTGAAACTACTTAGAACCTACCCTGTCTGGATGAACTTGTAAGAGATCTATAGATCTAACTTTGATCATGCATAATCTTGTAGACTCATTGATAGAGCTAAGTACACTCTATAGGATACCAATTTCTATGAAAAGCAATCAAAGATCCGCACCATCCATTTTAATGACTGTAATGGATGAGTAATGTCCTAAAATCACTATCTGGATTGAATCACTGCCACGATGAATTAACCATTGCCAACATCAATATTTGCATTACCAACACAAGCATAACCTTACCACCACTAGCAACATAAGCAAGACATTGCATCGTAAGCATATGTATCGTTATGAACCCATTGCCATAAACATATGAGCATAAGCATTTTAGTATCTTCATGAAGAATTCCATGCCATCACAAGCATATCATTAGCATAACCCAAGTTCCTATTATCCAAGAGCTCAGAAAAGAATAATGGCTTCCTAGCTTGTTGCCATCAAAAGTCCAAAACATTGCTTCTATATTGAACTCCATAGCTTCATAATCTCCAAATCTTGCCAAGATTGAAGAGCCTTGCTTAGAGAAAGACAATGGAGTTACTCAACTGGTAGCTATGGTTGGAGCTAATCATTGGGCATTGAGCAATAGAGAATGCCTCTTAATACTACAATTGTTGAAGAAGAAGAGAGTAATCGATCATACCTTATTTGATCCAACAAGAGAAGCTCAATATTGCTTCAATGGAAGAAGACTAACCATCAATATTCAAATGTATGAGCTCCAATGTTGGCAATGAAGAGGCAAACCATGTAAAATCCTTATAATGGAAGGGCTTCAGCCCTCTTAATGCTATAGAAACAAAGAACACTCTTGCTTGATGAAGAATCAAGAAGCTCTTGTCCAATAGAAGCTTGAAGGCTCAAATAATGCCACTAGACTTGAATCTTGCAAAGATATGGAAGAATCTTGCAATAGAGACCCTCAAGAGATGAAGAAAGACAAATGCCCCTTAAATTTGAAAATTTCTTACCAAGTTTTAATGGCTATCCATTCCTTCTTTCAATAGGTTTTTGTGAAAGCACAATTCTTGTAAAGGAGAGCTTCCCTTGATAGATGGTAGTGTAGGTAGTTGATAAAGGCTTTAGTTAGTAGTAAGAAAGCCCAAGAAAATCAAGAATGGAGCAAACATGGCTACCAGGGTGCTATCCTAAACAATGCAGATTGTGCTGATCTCATGATGGCATGATCTCCATTAGCAAGTTTAGTTCGACATAGGTGTTATGGCACTTAGCTAGCCTAGCCATTCCCTCAGCAGAAACAATGTGATTCTTAGTGGGTAAACTATTTCCAATGGTAACTTGTAAGCCTTGCAACAGGAAACACAAGTAAACTAAGGTCAATGATCTCTCACTATTGGGCTAGAAAATACATAGATTGAAAGTAGAAGGTCCAACCACCCATGGTGTGCCTTGTGTGCTTCTGTGCAATTTGACAATCCACAATTTGCTCAGGGCAAAGTCTCGTAAGGTTTTGACATCTATCCTTCATAGATAGCCCTCGAGAATAGCCATCTATACACTGATAAGGATAGATTCCCAAGAAAAGAGGATATGCTAGTGATCATTGGTTGTCCTTGGATCACCCAAATCCCATGAGTGATTCAAAGGTTTAATCTAGTGTTAACTCATTAATTTAATTATATATTTTAATGCTTGATTTCCCTGGTTGCTGTGTAACGAGTGCATAGGGTCCACTAGATCGTGCATGAATTTAATCATCAATCTTAATTGTGAATCTTCAATTGAATTGTTTACCTCAATTAAGCTACTAAATGCTAATCAATTGACACCTACCTTATTTTACAGAAGGATGAGCTTATTTCTAGTTTCCATGATCAAAATGCTATAATACTTGAAGCATTTGATTAGTAGAGACTCCCTTTGCAGTCAATAGTTGAAGGCAAGTGAGATTCATGGAGTAGAATGAGAAAGATAGGTTCAAGCTTTCATAGAAAGTCAAGAATGAAGAAGAAGAATCTCTTTCTCAAAAGTAACCATAGTTAAACACTCAACTAATGAATGTTTGTAACAATAGTCTCCTCTAGCTGTAGCAGACCTACAAGTCATAGTCCATGTCCTATACTTGCAATACCTGTCTAAAAAAGGTCTTTATGATAAAAATTGAGTTTGAATATGAAGAAAAAGAGGAGAAAATGGATCAAAGACTGATGCTGTGATACCACTTGTCATGAAGAGAATTGGGAGAGAGAAGGATATGTGAGAGAAAGACTACTATAGGAGAGAGAAATACTACAAGAAGAGAGAAAAAGAAGGAAGAGGTGTGAGAAATACTAGAAGAAGAGAGAGAAACTTAAAGAATGAAAGAAGATGACAGCCATGAAAGCTATGAGGAGAGAGATGAAGCAAGAAAAGAGTTGTAATATATTAAAAATGGTACAAAATGATTAGTAGTTCCACCTTTTATACATGCACCCTATGTACTCTATTTCTCATGCTTTACATCCAATCATAAGGAATACCCATTTTTGCATTCAATTTGTGGCCCGTAGAATCACAAGCTCATTTAATAAATGGAAAAAGTGATTCATATTGGTTTATAAAAATCTAGTATCTTTTTTACCATATTTGGCCCTTTAAGTGTTTTTAAAAAAACATGTAATCTAGAAGGGGATGGTTATCTTCCTCCAAATATTTGTATTGAAAAGAGGCCATGTAGTTGAGTTGTATTTGACATTGAGGAAACTTTGCCATGTGCTAGGCTTAAGTATCCAATGGCAGTAGCTTGTTAGTCTTTTTCTCCTAAGAGGAGGGATGGGGGCTACGTGTGCATGCACCAAAGTTCCATGCTTCAAATCTCCAAGTAGTAGGGAGTGATGAATATATTACTACAAAGTGGTTCATCATTTTTGTTGCTTGCTCCATTGGTTCTTCTAAGATATAGTTAGAATATTAGCTTCCTCTTCTATAAAGGTCGAGGGGATTAATGAAATACATTTAACAATATAGGGGATGGGGGGGGGGGGGGGGGGGGGGGAGAGGGGCATATTTTCTTTTATTGTGGGCAAAGACCCACGAAACTCCAAGGGTTTTATCCTCAAGTATGAAATTCTTGCTTAAATTCAGTCCAAACTAATCCCTAACGAAGAGGAAGTCCAGGAAGACTATTGGAAGGTATTGCCACTTATGCTCATTTGTCTTGAAGTTATTTTGCCACTTATGCTGATTTGTCTCGAATTTATTTTTCCACTTATGTTGAATTGTCTCGAAGTTATCTTGCCACTTATGTTGCTTTGTCTCAAAGTTATTTTGCCACTTATGCTGATTTGCCTTGAAGTTATTATTTTTGGAAATAAAATATTTTTCTTGGAAATAAACTTGTTAAAAAGTTTATGTTGTATAATGCATTTGAAATAAGATGTTTGTAATTGTAAGCTAGGTACTGATCTTTCCTAAACTCATCAAGCTAAAAGATGGATGACTGAATCACTGACTAAGGCAATATTCCAGTGAACACAAAACACCGACTGAGACAGTTTTCTTCATGGTGCTAGACCTCCCCATAACTAGCGTGAATAAAACCTACTCCAAGGGGGTTTTCTTTTTTTGTTTCACGTTACTGAGTTTAGACCAATCATGATGCGAAAGGTCTTGTCATATAGGGAGCTCTAGTTAGCAAGAGGAGGTGAGGATACCAGGGGGATCTGGTCATAAACTCCTTAGGCTCTTATAAACTACCAACTACCCCTTGATTTTCAGACTATGTCTGGAAAATCCAATACTAGTTGGGGAATGGAACTTGGAGAGAATAATACATTCGATTTTTTTTTTTTGTAAAATGTAATTTTTTTTGAAAGGAACTATTAAGAAGGAATTGCTTTACTCTATTTTTGTGTCATGAATTAAGGGTGTGTAACAAATTTGTATTAGAAGATAATTCAAAGAAGTTGTATTTCTATGTTGAACCTAAAGTGGTAGGTAATTAGAGAACTAAAACTACACTCTCGAGCGAAGTGGGAGGATGACGGATCTAGGCCTATGGCTGGGTGGTCTCGGTAAGCCGAGAGCTTTCCTAAGAAGGAATAAAAAATTGCACTTGATGGACCATTAGAAACTAGAAAGCTTGATTTGCATCACTTTAGAATTCACTAATACTAATTAGCTGTTAGTAATAGATTTAACCATTAAAAATTAGGTTGATCCTCATAGGAGTGGTTGGAACTTCCATTGCGGGGTAGACTCAAGTGAGCCTAGTTAGCAAGCTCCGAGGGTTTTATCAAAATCTTAGACGGCGCTTCCTATTAGGACATCTCTTGATGGGCTACTAAGAACATACCACTAAGAAAAGCTTGGGTGGCACATTACAGATTTGATCTCCCACTCTTGACTCATATTCTTTTATTTTCGCTTAGGTACCATTTGTGAGGTACACATCCTTACCTAGGCTATAAGAGAGTAGTTGTTAAAGCATGTATCCATGAGAAAAACTACTTGGATCCCATCAAGGATGCACAAGCTTAGCCTATTGTGTGGTCTTAAAGTCTACCTCAAAATAAAATGCCAAGGTCTCAATTTGAACATATCAAACTTGAAGGTCTGTAACTTCTAAGATCATCGTAAAAGTAGTAAGCTAGCACACATCCTCAAGAGACCTCTCAATGATTAGAGTAATCAACACCACACTTGGTTCAATGAGAGTAAAACAAGGGGCAATTATGTGTTTAACCCTACATTATAGCATAGTCACACTCCCTTCTCTTGAAATAATCTCAAATTTGATTCTATGTATATGATACTGTCAAAGTCAATGAGTCCTAATCCTAAATAACATAGAAAGCCACTTGGCTAAAACTCTTCCATAAGATCAGATTATCAAGACCTCCATCCACTCACTTTTCACCCCAAATATCCATCAAGTTCTAGTTGTCTAAGCATTATATACAACCATACTCTTTTAACAAACACAAATAATTTCATTAATTGACATGTTACACAAAGTTTGTTACACAATCCCTTAGGCATAGCACAATCAATCAATCAATCAACCAAACACTAAGAAAAAAGGTTTCCACTCATAAAGGTTCAATTCATTTAATGTAATCCCCATAGGATTTTTGAATCCCATAAAGTTGTTCCATTTCTTGTCTTGAATTTGAGATTTTACATCCCAAATCAGAAGTTATCCAAGGTGCAAAAACTACAATATACTTTGGTCATTTCATAGCGTTGCTTGTCGCTCTAGATACCAAACATTTTTTTCTTCAACTAGCCCAACTACCTATGGTTGTATTATTCGCTGAATTTAACATCTCGACTTCTCTCTATGCAACTAGTCCAACAAGTAGGAACTTGGGGCTAGTCCACCTACCTATGCTTGTATTATTGGTTCCATGGATCCAATTTCCATATCACTATTAGTGATCACTTAAATCTTTTGTATAATCACAATCATAATTATCATCTAGTCATACATAAACAAGGAATCCTTTACTTTTCAACCAATAAACAAACGGTAAGCTAATGCTTTAAGCTTGAATGAAATAATTAGTTTTCCCAATATATGAATGAAATGACTCAAACCCAATCATGATGACTAAATATTGTTGATATATTTGTATTAGTTCCTTAGTCTACTATATGTATTTGTGTGAAATAATAAAAAAGGAGGAGATGTTATGAAGGTACTTTAGGAAAAATTAACAAGATATACTATCCACTTTTATCTCACCAGTGTATGTAAGAGTTTAGAGAGAATGAATGGCAAGAAGAAGAAGAAGAAGAAGAAGAAGAAGAAGAAGAAGAAGAAGAAGAAGAAGAAGAAGAAGAAGAAGATGATGATGATGATGATGATGATGATGATGATGATGATGATGATGATGATGATGATGAAGACTACTGAGTCCTCAATCATGCCCACCTAGTTTGTGTTGTTTCCTCTTTCAATGTATTCATTTGGTATCAAATTAAAAAAGATTGGGACTCAAAATTAGACATTTGTGGCATGAGGATATCCTTGATCGATTTAGTGTCATCAAATCTCCACTTTGGGCTTGGTCTATTTGAATCACCATAGTAAGAAGAAGGAAAATTTTTCTTGAAGGTAAGGTTTATTAAGCCATATTATAAAACTTACACCATACTACAAAAAATCCCCTTTTAGACTACTCAATTTAACTACATCATCTTGAATTGCTTTCACATTGTGGGCTAGTTGAACCAGTTAATTGGAAGGTAGCTTGGGAAAATTGGATTCACGCTAGAGCTAGAAGAACTAGTTTGATCTATTTACAATACCTTTAACAAAGTTGTGATCACATTGTGGCTAGATTGAACTAGTTAAGTTTGAGCTACTTGTAGAAAAGCTATTTTTACACTATAGAAGGGCTAAACTAGCTATTTCTAAGAGCTAGTTCAATAAGTTCATATTCACAATATCAAGAGGCGAACTAGTCTTTCTGGAGGATTGAAGATCATACATAACATTCATAGCTCATTGAAATTTGGGAGAGCTTCAAGAATAGTGGGTCTTTCATTGTTTTGTACCAATTAATGTTTTTGCTTATATATATTCAAAAACATTAATATAAATCAATGTTCCTTCATGTTCATTTGTAAAGGACATAAATGAGGACTTTCTTAATTCCAATTTTTAAGGATGGAATGAGGTGGATGGGGTGCACAAATGTGATATTTTTTTGTATAGAGTAGTGGTCTCTAGTGCTACCTTATGTTACTTGATTACACATTCATCATTGTACATGCATTTCTATTATTGAGGTTGGATGAAGAAAGCAAGAAAATGGATTGCCTTGGAGTTCATTATTCAAGAAATAGAACAAGCATTTGATATTCAAATTTATATCCTAGGTGGACCGAGTCAATCACAATGAATGATTATTAGAGTCTCTTAAATTTATGGGAGCATCTTATCTGGATGGGAAGCATTTGCATGGAGAGCTTTAACTTGTGTATTGGTGGTAGATAAAGGTAAGCTTGTTTGATATTGGAATTGTTTTATTTTAGTTGGGACATAGTATTTTGAATCTTATTAAAATTTTTTTCCTTTTAGATGGGCAAAAGAATAGAGAAGAATTAATATGGTTATCAAGTGTTTTGCAACAATCAGAATTTGTGTAGAGACAAATTATATATTAGATATATACGATCAATAGATTGAGGGATTTTATTTTTCATTCTTTATACATATTTTATATTCTCTAACATTGTATATTTTGGATTTTTAATGATTTTTTATTTAAATTTTTAAAATATATTAAAAAATGGATTTTAAATTAAAATTTTAAGTCCATTGCTTATAAAAACCATTCACTTGGTCTCATTTTCATTTTCAAACTCTCCAACAACTTGTCCTCTCCCCAAGTACCCTTGCACTTAAAATGAAAATGAAAATGAAATTAATATTTTAAAATTAGAAAAATTATTTTGATTATATTTTTATCATCTCTTCTACACCCCTCCTTCCATAGATCACACTGTTACCAGTTTCATACAATTGCTTCAGGAGCATGGAATTTGCCAAGAGATCAATTCTTTACTAGATCTTTTGTCCCAATATCAAGTGTTACAATATGGTATTTTGTGGCATGGTCCAAGCTTGCAATACCCTATTGAGTATATGAATACATACCTTTGAGAGTATATTTTCGGCTTCAAGAATTCCATCAAGGAATAGGTACACAATAATATCTTGAAGTACATCAATGGCACATAAGCATTTTGTAAATGACTAGGTCATTTTTGTGCAAATCTCACCCCTACCTACTTTAAACACCTTACTCCTCGATAGGCCAGGGAATATGACATTGATCAATATGGCATTGATTACCTCTCCTAGATGGCCACTTTTGTTTTGTTACTCAATGAAATGCCAAAGAGAAAGTGGAGGTTATGCAAGAGTAAAAGCTCTAGAACTTATAGCTGATAGAGCTATAGTTGCTATGGATAGCACCTTGGGAAGTAGCTCAACTGAGTAGGAGGACACATGTATACCATGGATACATACTAAATTTCATAGATAACATGAGTTAAGTCTTCATTGAGGATAAATAATTTGTATTTCTCCATGATGTGGAGAAATGTTTTGGAGTGAGGGAGGATGTCATGTTGTTGTGCTAGCAATTGCCAATGACTTTTTCCTTATGTCTAATGATTTGCTTGCAGAGCACAACAACCCAAAGCTTAAAGTCATAAAGGGTGCACTCATAGCTCTTGGAGATGCCATTGATTTGGCAAAGCATGCCATAGTCAACACCTAAGAGTTTGAAGTAGTGCAAGCTAGGTTGGTGGTAGGAAAGGCCCCCTAAAAGGGCATCAAGCCCCCCCAATTGATGAGTCTAAGTCAACTGGGGACTTGAACAAACCCTTAGAGGTTGTTACCGATACTAAGTGGGAAGTGAGTGTATCAATAATACATCTAGACACTTTCTTTTACTATGCACACTATTGTGCACTAACTTCATGTCAATTTAGGATGTGCTCAACATTAATGATTTTGCAAGTCGCCAGAAGGGTTAGGGAGTGTTTAGGAAGGATGCCTTGATATAACATTACATTAGTTGGATCCTCATGGGTGATATAGCCATTGTCCTCCATGCCACATTCACCTGAGAGGGGGAAGTCAACTCTTTATCCTGAAGGCCTTGTCAAAAGTGTTGTGTATTTCCATCATCACCTGAAACGTGCACAAGATAATTCTTGTTAAAAAAGAGTTGACGAAACATGTTTTTGGTATATGCCTACGTGGAAGGGTACTACAAGCCATGAGCATTGAAAAAGCCGTAGGGGCTAGCCAGCCACCATGCAGCATGAGAGTGTCAAGGTTGGGATGCTACTAGAGGCCAAGAAGAGACACAAGCAGGCCTATGAGAAAATCAAGCACTTGTGGCTTAAAACTTGTATTAAGCCTTGGGATTGCAAGCAAAGCCTTGTAATGAAAAAATGCATTGTACTCTCCACTATTATACAAATATATTTTTCTTGCAATTTATCTCTTGAATATATTTTCTATATTTTCTATTCATTTATCATATTAAAGTCTTTCAGGAATTGATGTTACATGGTATAAGTGTTAATATTTTCGGAGTATGAGAGATGATCAAAATATAATCAAAATTTTGTGGTTAAAAAATTATTGTTTGATTGTCCATATAGGTTAATTTCGTCTCGAAATACCAAAAAATGGTAAATAAAGCCAAACAAGAGTTGAGCAAGAAGCCAATCCATTCACACATTATAGTGTCTGGGGCTTTCTGCTAAGCACAATTGGCATGTTAAAACCATTTTTTGGTATTTTGGGACAAAACTAATCTATATGGACCATCAAATAACAAAATTTTCACCACAAAATTTAAAAATTCCTTTGTACTTTGTTACTTGTATGATGCATGTTAATTTGTCATTTGGCAAAGCAGAAAGGCTAATTGACTGGCTTCCTCACCAACTACTCATTCTACTTAATCAAAGAGTTATCAATTGACATTATAAATATAATAATTGCACCATCATACACAAATATAGTTTGAGATATTTGATGCACGATAAAAAGCAAAGATTTTTCGTTACATGTCAAAGTTTACAAAGTACATTGTATTGTAGTGTATATTACAAAAACTCTAGGTCCTTGGCATTGCTAATCTCTCTCCTCTCTTATCCTTCTAGCTCATTGCATGTCTCTCTACATGATGGTTATTTGCTCAGCATGAATTGCACATAGATATATATGTCCTCAAAAAGGGCAATAAGATATGCTTCTACGGCTTCTTGGATAGCCTCCATTGCAATCCATTGCATGTAGAATAATTGACATATGTAAGAGTGAAGAATTTCTTTCACTAAGCAAAGCACACTTTCCTAATGAGCAAGTCTGTGCTCTTTTGGTACTTATGGATATCCTTGAGGGCTACTAGGTGATATTTATTTCTCCACTTTATCCGTTTCCTATCTTCCTTATGATTGTTGGGGCAGAGGTTGGGATTCATGTATGAGTTGCTTAGTGGAGGACTGGTTTTGAAATGGGAAGGAGAAGTACTAGAGGATAAGGAGGAAGTGCTCTACTCTGGGTCAATTTGTTGGTAGCTTTGGGAATCGCATGGGGTTCTTGCCACCTATTGAGTGCCCCCCACTTGTATCTGCACTAGCCTTGGGCCAATCAATCATGTCTTGGGGCCTATTGATGTCCTAGTCAATGTTTCCCTCATCATCATTATTTCCACCTTTATCTGTTGAAGCATCATTCTCATTGTTCTCTAGTTGGTTGAAAAGATCTCTAAGGCTGATTTACAAAGGATCATTAAGCCTTTGGATGGAGTGAGGGTGAAGGGGAAGGGAGAGAGGGGAGGACTATGAGATGATAAGGTTGCATTGCTATCGAAGTCATACCACTAGTTAAAATTGGGGATCTCTTTACCTTGCCATCATGGACAAGTGGATTCTTACCCTTGCCCTTGGCTTAGTAGTGGATGTCATCGCACATTTTGTTTGGTATAGGCCATGAGTTGGATTAGAAGAGGAGAGGAGAAGAAAATAACAGAAGCATGAAATAAGAAATGAACTGAAAGAGCTCTATTTATATGAAACTTAGTATTAGGGTTTAAGGGAGATTCACATGTGATTTTACATACTTGTCCAATTTGACCCTTCACTTGTAACAAGTGGAATACATGGGAACTACGGGTTAGACACCTAGTCACACTAATCGAGGTATATAAGATATACGAGTCCCAGTTTAGGGCATCCAGTTATTATTCATCTTCACCTTCCATTACTTCCTCCCTCCTTTCTTCCTACTTCCTATCTTTTTCTCTCCTCTTCTAGTCTTTCTTTCTCTTCTTCCTTCTCTCATTCTCTCTCTCTTTAGCTCATTCTTTTCTCTCTTCTTAGCTTCATTCATTACAAGTGGTATCAAAGTATCAATCTTTGGTTATTTTCTTCCTTTCTCTTTCTATATCTAGTCCGTTTTCAAATCTAAAACCCTAATTACTCACGTCACATGTATAGGTATAGTAGGAAGGACCACAGTTAGTTTCAGCTTTTGGAGCAAGTAGGAGCTATGGCTAGAGACTCAAACATATTTGGAGGTAAAATGGCTAACTTAGCAAGTTGTCATTCATTTTTATGCAAATTTTGGGGGCTCCAGGACCAAGGTTAGAGATTGAGGAGTTAGAAGAGGGCAAAATATCAATTACTTTTTGCCTTAGCCCTCCTTCTCTCTCTTGTCTTGTAAGTTTCCATGGTTGCCAGCCCCTATAATCTCTAAGAACTTGCTCTATCTTGCCCCAAACCATCATTGAGCATTGGAACTCCATCCCTTGCACTTTGGGCTTGAGATTAGGCAGTGGAGTGGTTGGTTGCTTCCCTGAGGCCTACAGGGGCAAGCCCCACAATTTTTTGTGTGTTTTGCATTGGCTGCTCTTGCTTGTCCCATCCCCCTTATTGTCCTCTTATTGCTCACTGGAGCTCTTGGTCATCTTTGGGTACTCCTTCAACACTCTTTCCATTCCCATCCTAGCATTCTTGACCCTTGAGCAAACCTTGAAAAATGGACAGTAGGGTTGGATAGTTTGGGCAGCCATGGATTCTTCACCTGGAGCTATCTCAACCATTAAAGCTCGTCGGCTCAAGCCTTTCCACCTTTGAAATCTCAATCCTCAAGAGCTCCTTCAACCATTCTTGACCTCTCTTACTTACCTAGATTGAAGACATGGACATCAGCATACAAGGATTTCTTTTGGACAGCCATAAAGGCTCCATTTGAAGCTTTTCATTCTTGAAGTTTAAGCTCGGGAACAAACACGAGAGCCCCGTCATCAGGGGGAAGCATTTGAATGCTTGAAGGCTTGATCCATTGGAGTGCTCTAATCAATTGGGCTTGCTTGATGGAGAAATTGGCATCATGGTGGATCATGCTTTATCTATCTTCCCTAAACATTGAAGAGGTATATCAACCCAATCTTAATCTCTCATCTTAATCCACTTGTGCTGAGCTTAATTCCTTTTGTTGAAGAGATTACGATTGCATAAGCTCTATTAGTTCAATCTTTCATTGTATGCATGTACCCATTGAAATTAATGCCCATTGCTTCCCAATGCATCATGATTAACCTTAAATCAATTTCTTTTGCTGATATTAACTCTTCCTTGAACTTGTATGCTTCAGATTAATCCCAAGTAAGTGATAAGCCTTTGTAAAATGGGTAAGTAGTAGCCAATGAATCTAGCCAATGAGTCATTGGACTGCCAAGGTTATCCCTATCCAAGCTCTTATTCATCCTTGCATATTATGAAACGGTCCAATGTTTCCTTTCCAATGCATCTCATGCTGGTTGCTTAATAAAAATGTTTGTCATGTATACCCTAGCTAAGGAAAAAGGTGGATGCCAAGTGAGGTGGTAAGCCATAAGAGGGGTAACCCTCCCTTACCACTTAAGACCTTGAAGGGTTGCACAACCCGGCCTGAGGGAAACTTTGCCCACCTCTCGGTGACTTGAAATCCAATACTTGTATGCAGGTGTAGGTACGTCCCCCATGGCCACCACCACTCCCAATGAAATATCCCCTCTTGGACACCCTTTCAGTGCTTATGGTACCCATGTATAACACTTGAGATGTATGCAATCAAAAGAGATGTATGGTATTCAACTCCACTTATGCAATAATGATAGAGAAAATGGGCATGTAAATGTACTTGGGATTATGGTCAATATGTCTAGGATGCTATTTATGATGATGCTCAGGCCCCTCAACCTATGAGCCATCCATACAACACATTTGCATAAAGGGATAGACAATGTTTTTAGTCACGGTCAATTAGGGACAGTCACAAAGATCTAGTTATAGAAAATTCTATATTACACATGGGAGTGAATTCTATAGCTCATCTTGAAGAGGCCTTTGTCTGCTCTAGTTTGAATTAAAAATATCCCCAATCAAAGCTATGCTCTATAAGTTGTGGCCATTTTTGTGCATTGAAGCCACTGTGGACAAGGTGCATACCACTTTAGGATAGACATAGAAATCCAATTGCAAAATTCTCTGACCATTTTTTATCACAAAGCTTAATAACTCATCTTGAAGAAGGCTTCCTCACCTTTGATTTGAATAAAAAATCTCATTTATTAGAGTTTCCTATCAAAAGTTACATCCCATTTATTGTGGCAATGGGTCTTGTGGATTGCATCTAAATGATTGGCTAGAAAGACAAAAGTAAGGCCCATGAAGAGGTCCAAGGGGGATTAGGGACTCTAGAACCTCAATGAATGATGAACTAGCTTGGTGAAATGCATGAGGAAGTGCCCGATATGGATCCCTACAACAGCCTGCTCAACCACACTTTATGGTAGTATGAGCTTCATCACATGGAGAGGCATAATAATATGGTTTCCAACCACCACAAAATGATGTTAAAATTTGATGAAGAAATTGAGAAAATGACCCTCTCAAACTCTAGGACTCAACAAACCCCTAGATCTTGTAGCTCAATCAGATACCACTTCATCTTAAGAAAAGGTGAATGAATCCAAGCGTGAGTCTTGATGGGTTCTCCACCACTAGAGCCACTACATGGTCCACATGGCATTATTGGATCCAAGTGTATTCCCTCTTCTACCTATGAAGCCGATGAACCCTCTCATGCTCATGATAAGCCACTATTGAGCTCCCCCACCATCACCCATGTAGCCAACCCTCCAATGAGACCCTCGCCCACCATTGGTAGAAGCTCCCCCACTCTCCCTCAATGCCCCAATGGAGCTTATATGGCTCAGACCCATCATGGACAATATAGTATTAATGGCTAGCATGGCAATCATGGGCAGCATGACAATAATGGGTAGCATGGCTATAATGGGCAGCATGGGATAAATACACAACATGGCATGTATGGATGGCAAGGTATGTACGACCATTATGATATGTATGGATAGCAAGGTTTTCATGGTCATTAAGGCCCTCATGATCTTCGTGATAAGATCCTTCTCACTAATTACAATGGGCAATCCCCCTCACCATCAGACTTGGAATAATGGACATCCAAATTAGAGTCCTGCTTCAACATCTAACTTGCACAGATGATCGGAAGATTATCTTTGCTTCTCTCAACTTGGAAGGATTTTCTCGCACATGATAGCACTATATCAATCAAGAGAATCATAAGTTTATTGATTGGGAAGATGTTAAAATGCATATGGTTCAAGTATTTGTATCCCCCATGTAAAAAGAGTAGTTGGCAAGGTGATGATATACTCTTAACCAACGTAATCTGAGTGAACAAGAGTACACAAATTAGTTTGTAAAAGTGACCATGTATATAGAGAGCATTAGCAATGATGCCAAACTGCACAAGTACATCTATGAGTTGGAACCAAGCCTCTCATAGTGGATGTCATGGCTCAAAAGCCTACTACACTCTTTGATGCAATTGAGTTGGCTAAAAGATATGCAAGAAAGTACTGTAAGAATGAGAGTTTTCAACAAGGTTATGGATAGTCCTCTACCCATTGAGGTCAGCCCTATATGGGGGTGGTTTTATAGATGATTCCATGCCTAATAGCAACCACAAAACACCCACTTACCTCCCCTTCTGTGTTGAAAGAAAACATGGAACTTTTGGGATAACACTTAGATCTAATGCTAAGGATAAATATGCTGAAAATAAACACTCCATTTGTATCACCTTCCAATGGCTCAAGTGGCCAACAGTTCATTTCTCCGAACATTATGAAGGAACAAAAGGAAAAAGGCCTATGTTTTAAATGTGGGACAAGTACACTACTGACCATGCATCCAAGTGCCTTTACAAGACATCTAAGGTCAAAGTTCATAACATGTATGTAATGGAAGATTGACACAATGATGAGAATGACTTACATGTTGAAAATGAGGAGCATGGTGAGGATGTGGACCATGAGTAGTTTATGACCTAGAGGATGGATTCCCCTTTGAGCCAGGGCGGTTGCCCATCCCATGCGCTTGATTTGACATCCCACCTTTCTACCACCTCTCTTTGATTCATCTCCTTGGATCCTTGGATGGGTTCTAGATCCCCATACCCTGTGCATTCAAAGCAATATTCAAGGGAAGCATGTACTTATCCTTGTGGATATGGTAGTACTCACAGTTTTGTCAATAAATTAGCCATTGATTGATTGAAATGCATCCCTACAGAATTACAACACCCCCTAAAAGTTCAAATAGCAAATGGTAAGGAAGAAATTAATACACATTTATGTTCTATAGCCCCCCTATGCTTGGCTGAGAATTATGTAGCATTGCTTGACCTAATTGCATTAGACATGGGTCCCATTGATGTTGTCTTAGATTGTGATTGACTAAAACAATTGGGGAAAAGTGCTATGGACTTCTCTTAGCTTTACATAGAGTTTATAATGCATGGACAACTCATCCACTTAGAGGGAGTTCATGATAATGTTGATTTTTAGCTCATTACAATGAAGCAACTCAAACGGGAGTTTAAGAAACACTCATAGATCTTTGTCTTACACTTGAATAAGAAAAATTCTGATTAGCCCTTCAAAGTATCTAAGGATTTATCCTTGTAGGCCTTACTTGAGGAGTATAGTGATTTATTTCAGATGCTTGTCGCCTTTCCCCTTAAGAGGCAAGTGGACCACCCACTTGATTTAGAATCCCATTTTAAGATAATGAACAAGCCATCTTATAGAGTGTCCAAGTGTGAATGCGAAGAGATTGCAAAGCAAGTCAAGGAGTTACTTGAGATGGGTTTCATTGAGCCAAGTTCTTCCCCTTATACATCCCCCATCTTGTAAGTCAAGAAGAAAGATGGCTCTTTTCGTGTATGACCAAGAGATATTGTCCATCCTCTATGCTATTAAGTAATGACACTACTATTTGTATGGTAGTAGCTGCTTTCAAGTAAAGAGAAATCATAGAGTCCTATAGCACTTCCCGACTTAGTCTACTTTGACTCCTAAGAAAAGGAGATGGGTGGCAACATTCCAAAAGCATTATTTTGACATTTCTCGCACTGAAGGCAAATATAACATCGTGACTGATTCACTCTCTCAGATGTGGGTATGTAGAGTATCCTCCATCTCAGAGTTGCATATTGATTGAATTGAGGAACTTTGAGAAGCTTATTTGTTGGGATGAGGACTTCAACCACATATTCTAGAAATTACAACATGGGGTAATTGTTGAAAACTCCCAATATCAGCTCAAGCATGGCCAAAAATTCTAAATGTAAGAGGGAGGCACACAAGAATAAGTGCATCTTAATATTTTTACAAAAAGAGAACCAAGTGCATTGTAGTTTATTTTGTAAAAGAGCACCAGGCTCTCTCCCCCCCCATGCAAGTTGTAAAAAGAGTGCATCTTAATTTGCTCCCTCTCACAAACCTGGAAGGTTTTGGAGGCCTCATTTTTTAAAACTTGGAATTAGTTGCAATATTATATTCCTCTAGCCAGGCATAGTTGATGTCTTGTCGATGCTTAGTGTCAAGAGCATTGAGGGATAAGAGTATAATTGTAAGGGCATCAAAGCCAAAATATAATGTCAAGTTGGAGATTTTGTGATATAGGTTGTATTCTACATCATTGTTGTTGGATTTGTATTCCTCATTTGAGCTAACTTTTAGAAGCTCTATCAAAATCACCCCAAAAACTTCCCATCTCCATAGCCTCATAGAAGCTCTACCAAACTTACTCCATAATGATATCCCCCAAAAGAGACATTGCAAAAGGAAAGGAGCAAGTCATAAAGTAGCAATCTCAGAGACCCTCTTGGCTCACTTGCAAATATTTCTATACCACAATATTTTGCCTATGTACTTGATAATGTCATGTAGGTTGTTTCTTACTACTCCAATTGATCATTTTGTACCAAATGAGGATGCATAAATAGTTGTAGATATACTCTCATAATCTACATCAATGCATTCAAATAATATCAATTTAGACTCCCTTTCATATAAAAGACCATATGTAATGGTGGTCTTCTAATAATGCATAATGCATGATTCTCCCAACTATATATCAAATTATACTTTGCATGGCTTCTATCTAAACTAGCTTTTCATTCTACCAACTACATAACTCAAGTTTTTTGGTCTAGTGATTATAGAATAGATCAACCTTTGAAACCATCTTTTAATACATAGTGACAACCTCAATATAATTTTCATAATCGATGATCTTTGCATTCTAATCCAATGGAGAAGGAATTGGATTGCAACATTTCATTCCATACTTCTCAAGTGCATCTACATAAATTTGTAAATAAAAAAACATTACTAGTGTGATATCAAGGACCATTAGGATGCTATGCTTGATGATGACAAGGTCTATAACTTTTGAGCTCCTCCATTGTGACCAAGCAAACACATCCAAGAACTCCTTTCAAGAGATTCAGGAGGTTAGTCACCTCATCCTTAGTCTTCAAGCTATCACCTATGAATACAAGTCTGGGCTTCTCCCTTTCCTAGCCAAGTCAATTTTGTTAACCTTGGTGTGTCCTTCAATCAATTTGTTGGCTTGTCCTTGTTGTTTAGCACTTAGCAATACCACGATTTGATCTTCTTTCTTGAATATTATAAATCAATTTAGAAGTCCTAAGGTTTCTTTTATCTCTCAAATTCTAAATCCTTATCCTTTTTTTGTATCTCCTCCTTCAACTTCTTGCATTGTAGGTGGACTATAAGGTCCCCCTTGGTTCATCATGTTTTAGAAGCTCAAGGTATTTTAGGGTCACTACCAAAGATGGTGTGAGATTTAGAGTCAAAGTAACATCCTTTGCTCGACAATGTGTTTCACCTAGGGGCCATCACTTGGATTCCATTCCTAATTAATGTAAGATTGTTGATTCAATTGGGTTGAGTCTAGCTTGCTCATGGTAGTCAATTATCTCAAGCTATTTGAGCCATCCACCAATCCCAATCCATTCTAGCTAATCCTCCATTGATGGATCAACACACTAGTTTATTTTGGCGTAAAGTCCATGACAATTTGCTCTATTATGTGTGCATTAGTATCATTAGAAATGGTTTTATGAATGAAGTCATCACCTTCTTGACCTTGGCATCAAGCAACATACAAGCATAAGATCAAGATACAAAAGAATTTCCAAGAAAATGGAGAGAAAGAAGCGCAGCAACTAAGAAGAGCCTAGAATAAAGTCACCATGATAGAGCAAGCCAACGAGAAGCAAAGGGAAGTACTCTTCACAAAGGGAGATATGGTCCTAGGAAATCTCCAAACATATGTCACTACCCAAGAATATGACCCCCAAGTTCAAGTGTATGTGTGCATAATTCTTTTCATGCCCACCTTTTGTGTAGTTTCCACCTTAAGACACAATGGGGCCCCATCAAATCCATACTAAGAACTTCTCAATATACTAAAAAGGCACATTCTATGTGAAAGCATACTAGCACACTAAAATGAAAAATTAATAAAATTTAAATATGCATCACTCAACCCATATGATTGGATGAGTATCCTAAGAAAGAAATGGGATGCCACTATCTATCCTAAAGCCATGGCCTAGGAAAAGCTCATACAATCCCCCCTAAGAAGTAGGTGCCTAAAAGTTGATCCCCCCTTTATGATCACATGGCTAGGAGTAGCCCTAGGTGAGTTGTTGCTAAATTTATTTTTAATTATTATTTTAAAATCCATTATTTATTTACTTTATTGAAATTTATGGGGTTTTATTTCCCTAAGGAAGCCAATGCATTGATCTTAGGTAGTGTTCAACATCTAGGAACGAGCAAGCGATATTCAACATTAGGGTTGATGCCCTACTTTCCTTTAGATGAGACATTGGTAGAAAATTTAGAAAAATAAAATTTGTTGCCCAAAAATTGGGCAAGTCCTCACAAGGTGATGGTTCACTTCTAAGTTTTGACCCCTTACTATTTTAGGTCTTTAGATTTTGCTCATTTTTGTATTATTTAGGAATTTTCTTTCATTTTTATTTCTTAACAAATTTTTGGGACCTTGACATCCAAAAAGAGACTATACTCCTAGGTAAGTCAACATATTGGATTGATGAATGAATGAAACAAATAAGATAAAAGGAGAAGAGGCACCATTGCCCAATTAGGGGTATCTTAGCTAGTGGTAAATTGGGCCTAATCTCATTGGTGATAGGAATAAAATTCTCCAGCTCAGAATTGAAGCATGAATAATTTTCTAAGGAGTCGAAAAAGTAGTTCCAAAACCTAGGGATTAATTTAAAGGTCACCAACTCAAAAGATCCCAACATAGCTAAAGTGAATTGATACACATGAAGAATGGGATCTCATACAATGTACGTCCCATTCAATTGGAAAAGAAAATCTAGAGAGTCATAGTTTACTAGAAAGTGGAGAAATGACCATTTTAGGAGATGTTAAAGCCCATAATCAAGGCCTTGAATTTCAACATATTGTTTGTGAACCATACCCCAAGGTGTTGAGATATTAAGCTCCACATGGGCTAGCATCCACCACATGCCTTTCTAATGAGGCAAGCCTTTACTCATCACTTGCATGTTAGGTGAGTGAGATGGAGGATATCCCAGTGATTCTATTGTTGGACTACACTCACATTGTCCACTCTTGGTTAGGGTATATATGTTTTAGTACTTTCACATTAGTCTTTTATCATATTGAAGACTAAGTCCTTTTGTGTGGAAGAAGAAGAAATCAGAAGAAGAAGATTTCAACCCTACTTCTATGTGCTCAAGTCTCCATTATTGTATGTGTGCACTCTTTGTCTGCTTCACCTCTCTTTTCTTATTTTTGTGCACATTATTGCTTGCTTCACATATATTTTTTAATTTGTTTACATGGTATCATGGTTATGTACAACTCAATCAAAGGCCGAGGTCAAGGCAATGAAGCATGAAAGTAAGAAAGCAAGCAATAGGTAACAAGCTCTTCCATCTTGATCAATTTTCCTTGGGATATAGCTAGAGAGGTTGGCACAGCTATAGTCTTTGATTGCAGTGAAACTTGATGAGCACAAAGAGCAATCTATATATTCTAGATTATCACTTTAAGGCTATCCACAATGATTTTGCTATTTCAGGTTGTTTTGGCCTGCATTTTGCCTTGCATATTGGACAAAAGTAGCTTCTAGGGTAAATTGTAGATTTAATTGTGTTTATCATTTACAAGTGCACAAGTTAAAATTTTTGAATCTATAAGGTCTCAAGTTTTTGCTAGGTTATAGAAACAAAGAGCATTTGTATATAAATTGCATATAACAGTTATTATTGTGCAATCAATGAAAATGGCAATGTGTTTTTGTTGTAGTGCACATGCTATTAGCTTAGTTGCAGATTGCACATTTTGCAAGGTTTGCTTGTCTTGTCAAAATGTCTCATAAATTTAACCAAGTTTTTAGTGAGAAGCTTGATATAATAATTATATTGCATGGAAGTTTAAGATGATAATTTTTTGGAAGGAAAAAGATGTTTGGAATTACATTGAAGGAGACATGGTAATGGCACCCAAAATCCCTCAATGAGATACTACTACAAAATAGATAGACTTAAGAAGGATTGGGAGTAAACACAAAGCAAAGTAGTATATTCGCTATCTATGAGTGTCATAGATAGTATGATGGGCTATTTATAGGAATCTAAAACTCTTACTATTACTTGGAAAAATCTGGCAAGGTTGTTTAAGGGAAATACAAAGGCTAGAAAGTTACATCTCAAGTTAGAGATAAATCAAGTTAAAAGAGGGAATATATCCATCATCACTAACTATGCATTAAAGATCAAGAGTATTGTGGAATCTCTTGGATCTATCCATGTATTAGTTGATTATGATGATGTTGTGCAAGCATGTTTAGATGGACTTAGAAATGAGTATAAGGGTTTTAGGTTATCTATGAATACTAGGGATGATATCCCTAACTTTATAGATTTTATTTCTATATTGATACTTGAGGAGAAGAACCTTGGCTCAGATTCCTCTTCTTCTCAAAGTAAGAGTAAGTTTGAACAAGTGTTTTACTCTACTAGAGCTAAGGTAGAGGTGATGATTGAGGCCAAGGTGAATATATACTGGGGATGATATCCCGAACTTTATAGATTTTATTTTTATATTGATACTTGAGGAGAAGAAAGTAATAGCAAGTTTGAATAGGTGTTTTACTATACTAGGCTGAGGTAGAGGTCATGATTGAGGCTAAGGTGATGCTCATGATCAAAGTTATGGTATATAACAAAATAGGGGAGGATAGTTTCAAGGAAGGGGGAGCCAAAGAGAGCAAAGTTTCATGTTTTAATCGATATGAGAAGGTTTCTAGTGATAATAAAAAATGCTAGTATTGTGGTAAGAAAGGCCACATATCTAATTACTGTTTGAAAATGAAGTCTAAAATAAAAAATGGAAAAAAGTAGCAAACTAATCATATATTTGAGCAACTCTTTGTCATAAATTATTTTATGAGAATACTATGGATATTAATTGTTCATTCAAGAATGATATTGTATGTAAACTCAAGTGTCTCTAACCACATGACTTATCATGGAGAGTGATTTAGAGAGGTGCATAACCTATAAGTTGTTGGGCACATGTGCGGATCATATGGGAGAAAGTCCTCACTAGTAAAGATTGATGCCATAAGTAGGATGTGGGAGACGTGCTCGAACGTATCTGAGGTGAGAAGATTTTTGGGTGCATTTGTCTTTTACTTGATATGGATTCCACATTTTTCTCATGTGGCTGAAAGTTTATATCAACTCTTAAGAAAAGGAAAAAAGTTTTGGTGGGGTAAACAGCATATGAAGGCAATTCAGAAGTTAAAGAGCTTATTGATTTCAACCCCAACACTAAAGAGAGAAAATTATGAGATAGAAGATAAGGGACTTAAAGAAATAGAAAATGTAGAAGAATACTCATAGAGGCGAAGCTTGCCAATTTATGAGAAGATGGCTTAGTCGAAGACCAAGATAGGGGGAATTGAGGTAACTCTCTCCCTCACAGCCTCTCGAGATAACTCCTCACACACACACACACACACACACACTCTCTCTCTCTCTCTCTCTCTCTCTCTCTCTCTCTCTCTCTCTCTCTCTCTCTCTCTCTCTCTCTCTCTCTCTCTCTCTCTCTCTCTCTCTCTCTCTCTCTCTCTCAAGCTCCTTCTAGTAATCTCTTGGAGGGGTATCCTTCTACCTCCCTCTCTCTACCTCTCTCTCTCGCAGCCTCTCGGGGTCTCCTTGTGCTTTTCTAAAACTACCCCCCATGCCTCATATTTATAGCTAAACAAGAGAAGAAGGGTTATGATTGAGAAGAAGAGCTCTTTATGGAGGGAAACTTGGAAAAATAAGCAATCTAATGCTCAAATCACAATTCTAATAGTTCTGTTGGCTCCAAAAGGGGGGTAAAACACCAAGACACTTGGTTAGAAATCTTCCAAATCACTTCTTCTTCTTCTCCCTATTCGAAGCGTTGTTTACTACTTGTAAACTACGATCGCGATGCGCACGATTTCGCCAATCCTTCTTTTTTTGTATTAAATCTCCAAAACAAGCTTTAAAAAACCACTTGCTTTTTTTTACATGACATCCTATTCTAGAAATCTCCATAGCTTTTTAGGATATTTATAGTAAGTAATATCTAAAATATTCAAAATATGCTAGTTTTGCCAAAAAATCTAAATATTTGGATCATCCATACTGTTCACATTAACATTAGTGATTAATATGGCTCATAACTCACGTTCATGTTGTAACTTTCTTGAAGGGTGGCTATAGTCCTTGTTAATCCGAAAAAAAATTAGATTATGACTCTCAATTTTTTAATTTTTAATTAAATAAATATGATTAGTTATTAATGTTAGTTAATTTTTACTTGAGTTAGTCTTTAGTTAGTATCCTTACTAACTTATTAATTGACTAACTAACTTTTGAACTAACCAACCAATTTTTAATTACGTGGAAGTATTATATCCTCCTCCCCTTAGAGAAATCGAGATGTCCTCATCTCGAGAGAAAATGTGGGTATTGTTGATGAAGAGCATTCTCATCTATTCATGTAGCATCTTCTTCAGGATAATCCTTCCATTGGACAAGGTATGCTCTAAGGGTTCTCCTCCTCAATTGTCTCTCCCTAGTATCTAGGATTTTATTGGCTATTGCAGCTCAAGGACTCCTTGGCTAGGCATTATAGTTTGTTGATCACTCAATACATGGCTAGGATTAGGCACATATTTCCTTAGTGAACTAACATGAAATACATTGTGAACTTTTATATTTTTTGGGAGTTGAAGTTTGTAAGCATTATGTCCTAGGCTTTTGAGGATCTTGTAAGGCCCGCAATACCTTAGGCAAGCTTTTTGAATTCTCCCAAGGATAAGGAACTCTTCTTGGGTCGTACATGAATGAAAACCATATCACCCTCCTTGAAGAGCTGCTCTTGCCTATTCAAATCTGCATAAGCCTTTTGGCTATCTTTGGCAGTTTTGATGTCTTTCCTAATGGCCTTAACTTGTTCATCCATTTCTTCTAGCATCTTCTTGGAAGCCTCTACCCTTAAAGCAGGGTCCGAGAAATTTGATGGAGAAGGGCAATCATTCCTGTACAATGGTTGGAAAGGTGTCATTTGAATGCTTTGCTGGAAGGAAGCATTGTAGAAAAACTCCACCAAGGCAAGATATTGGATCCATTTTTGGGTTTGTGACAGCAATATGCTCTAAGCATATCTTCAGTCACTTGATTGACCCTTTTTGTTTGGCCATCAGTTTGAGGATGATAGGCCATACTAAAATAGAGTTGAGTCCCAATAGCTTCAAATATCCCTCTCCAGAAACGAGATGTGAAAAGAGAGTCTCGATTACTGATGATCCTTTTGGGTAGACCATGGAGTCTGAATATCTCCTTAATGAATAGCCTGGAAATATCTGAAGCCTTATAATTTGCCATTATTGGGATGAGATATGCAACCTTTGTGAGCATATCTACTAGAACTATAATTGAGTTGTATCTACCTGGATTTGGAGGTAACCCAATAACAAAGTCCATGTTGATAAATTCCCACTTCATCGAAGGGATGTCAAGGGGTTGTAGCTTTCTAGGCATCTTGACATGCTCTGCCTTGATGCATTGGCAAGACAAACATTTTGTGACATATTTGATTACATCTCCCTTAAGTCTTTCCCAATGATAATTCTTCTTAACCATGTTGAGGGTCTTGGCATATCCTGGATGACTAAAGAAAGGGGAATCATGTGCTTCCCAAATTATCCATTGTGGGTTCGGCTATGAACATTCCATTGCAAGGCGGATTCGGGAAACCCTAGGCAACAAAACTTGGAACATTCCATGGGAGTACCGGGCAACGACGCTTAGATTCGTTTCCTAATAGATTGCTAAAAGTGTGCCTGGACATCCAATGGGCGGGCACCTTACATTGTGGGTCATATTTTGAGTCCTCCCTAGCCAATTTGAGGATAGGGTTGCTTGGCATTGACACTATGGTTGCTAGTGATCCGCGGCTGTCGAAGGTTCCTCCATAATGAGAGAGTTGAGGAACACTTTACAACTTAAGGCATCATCGACCACATTTTCCTTGCCAAGTCTATATCTGATTTCAAAGTCACAGCGGCGTTGCCTCATGTTGAGGTCAGCTTGGGAGAAGATCCATTTGAGGCCCTTGTGGTCCATGACCAAGGAGAATTTGTTGCCGAGCAAGTAGTATCTCGAGATTTTGAGGGCATGAATAATAGCCAACAATTCCAAGTCATGAGTAGCATAATTTTTCTCATGGGTTTTTAACTTCCTTGAGGAATATATCATGGGATGATCTTCTTGCATTAGTACACGGGCTATTGCAAGTGAGCTGGCATCTGTAACAACTTTGAACTCCTTGCTCAAGTCAGGGAGTTTCAAAATTGGCACTGTCACTAAGCTATGTTTGAGTTGGTCAAAGCTCGCTTGCTCAAGACTTTGAACTCCTTGCTCAAGTTTGGGAGTTTCAAAATCGGCACTGTCACTAAGCTATATTTGAGTTGGTCAAAGTTCGCTTGTTTAGTGGCTGTCCACACTATAGCAACTTGCTTGTTTAGTAGATCTATGAGGGGTTCCGCAACTAAGGTGTAATCTTCGATGAAGATTCCATACTATCCTAGTAGACCAAGAAAGCTACCCACTTCCTTAAAAGTGGTCAGTCGGGGCCATTATTGTACATCTTTAACCTTTGCAAGATCCGCGAAGATTCCCTCTTCTGATACAATGAAGCCTAGATACTCAATTTGTCGTTTGAGGAAGGCACACTTCTTCTTTTTGGCATAGAGCTTGTGCATCCTCATGATTTCAAGGACAATGCAAAGTTGAGGCTCATGGCCTTTGATAGATGATTTTTGATGCCGAGAAGTGTTTAAAAATAGCCAAAAATTATGAATTTCAGGGGAAAAATGCACTTCATCGAAGGCGGCGGTAGCAATCAGTACGATTTTAAGCGGCAATACCCGAAAAAGGCTTAAAAGACCCACACGACAGTTGGTGAATTTTCATAAATTTTTTGGCATGTCAAATGAGACCCTGGGAGATGCTTGGCAGTGGAGGACTTCAAGGCGGACGCTGAAGATTTTTCAGACTTCGAAACGGTCATCGGACGAGGAAATGGGAGCGCCCGGGAGGCCAAGGCCAAATGTTAAGTGGAAATGGACTTAAGGGATGCCACAGGGCATGACCCTTGGGGGCTCCCTAAAGGGGGCCTAATCAAAAAATCCTTTTTTTGAGGGAAAGAAAGACGCGGCTGATTTTTCATGCGAAGAAGAAGATGGCGCCATCATTTATGGAGAAGAAATGGGATATGGGGGCTGCAAACAACCCCCCCAATCGATTACATGCCTGAGATACTCTTGATCTTCGCCCTCTATCGCTCTAGTCCGCCCCTCAAATGGCTACCTGGTTCAAGAGATTAGATTTCAATCTTTCTCTCTCCTCCCTCTCTCTCCTGTAAGGGTAGTTCCTGCGTGTGAAAAAGAATGAAGCTCGGTTGATGAATGCTCGTCCACCAGCATCGTATCGGATTGCTTCCCAATCGAAGGTGGGCTAAAGATTGCAATGTGGAGGCAGGCTGAGCATCAAACGGGCCCTGATTTGTAGACCCGCAACAAGTTTCAAAACCCGAAATAATAAAAGATACACGATAATGACATTTTTACAAAGAAACTGGTTTTTTTTTCGCATTTGATGAGGCTAGCAATGTTCATATGGGCTAAAAATTGATGGACATGTTATTTGCTGTTGGTTTTAGTCTTCTATAATAAAAAAGTCAGAAAATATATACTTAAACTGTGGGAAATAAATGAGAAAAACCCGAAAAGAATGGTTTTTAGAGTAAAAATTGGATTTTTGGGCTTAAAATCGGAAAAACATGAAACAAAACACCAATAAAATTTACATGGTTGTTGTTTAAAGACTCAAGAGCCATAGATATGAAATAATACTAATTTTCTTTTATTTTTTGTTAATAATAAATAGGGAAAAATAAGAAAAGGTGAGAAAAAATGCTCTTTAAAAGGGGAAAAAAAAAGGAAACGAATGAGAAAAATTATGAAAATTTATGGATGTGTCTCTGAGTGTATAATGAGGATAAATAATGAGAGTTTGCCTTAGGTTATCCCCCTTTATATGTTTTTGTGAGTTAGGGAGAGAGGGGGGTTTGAGCGTTGAAATATGTTATAAAATCTGATGTATTTGTTGCATTATTCATATAGGATGACGTTAAGTTAAATAAAGGGAAGTACAGCACGAGTGTAAAGCTCGGTGCCTTATCTCGTCGCAGCAATTATGCGTTAGTGTATGGAAGCATGAAAAGAATGGATTTGCACAATGCACGAGGCTTTTTTCAAATTTTTGAGCACTTAATCATATACACATTTGCATCAAGCATTGTTAAATGGTATCAATTACAGGCTCTGGATGCATAGCACTTGGTTTCTTTAAGACTTGACCCACATAGAGAGAGTGAGCAACTTGGCTGTAGGTCTAGACGGTGGGTCAAAAGGGGATGGATAATTGAGGATAAGTGCATTCCTGGAATGTTAAATATATTGGTACTAAGAGGGGAGTTTGTTTTGAATATGTCTATGTATGGAACCAGCGCATTGAGGGGCCAATCCCCAAGATGTAGGAGAGCTGCAGTAGGGCCACGACAATCAGCCGCCTGTGGGGTGCCCTTGTGTGTGTAATATGTGGCATTTAATGCCGATATGTGTGTAATCTCCCTCTGAGGAGACAAGAAAGGGAACATTTGTTGGACTACAGACTAAAAACGTGCAGTGATTAGTGTTTAGGATAGTGTATCCCTCGACAGATGCTCCTGGTCCATGAGGCCGTGTGGTGGGGTTATTTGTTGAGAGCATGAGGTCCGGCTAGTGCCTTAGCCAGTGCCGGCCCATTTTAGGTCCCATCAGCCTTCTTCTTGCTTGGAGTATACCAGGGTGTCATCAAAGAAAACAAGTACAAACTCGTCAAGGTATGGTCTAAAGATATCTTGCATTAACTTATTGAATGTAGCAGGAGCATTGGTTAATCCAAAGGACATTAATGTGAACTCAAAGTGACCATATATGGTGTTGAAAGCTGTCTTTGGAATATCCTCATCCTTGATGTAGATTTGATAATACCTCGACCTTAAGTTAATTTTGGAGAATATTTTTGCCCCTTGTAGGCGATCGAGTAACTCATCTATCTTTGGGATATGATATTTATTCTTGACGGTTACTTGATTTAGCGCTCTGTAGTCGATGCATAGTCGGGAGCATTCCATCCTTCTTTTTCTAAAACAACACAGGAGCTCCCCATGGCAAACTACTAGGCCGAATGAACCCGGTATGAGTTTGATCTCATGATCAATCTCCCTTGGGGAAAATAGCACCGTTAAGTCTTCGAGGAACATGTCTGCACACTCCTTCAGCCATCATGAAGGTTCTTCTTCAGATTCCTTGCTTTGCTCTAGCTTATTTAGCTTGATCAAGTAGATGGGTAAACCCTTTTGAATTCCCTTAACTATTCGTGATGCCTTTGCTAATTGGTATTTGGGTTTACCAACCTCCCCTTGAGTTGTGACTAGTTCCCCTTGGCTAATTGGTATTTGGGTTTACCAGCCTCCCCTTGAGTTGTGACTAGTTCCCCTTGGCTAATTGGATTTTATGAACAGACTGTCAAGTTGATATACTCGTTGGTCGAGTGATTTTAGGTCAAGGTGCCCATTGTGTAATAGTGGATGCTTACCCTGAGTCTCCTCAGAGTGAGAGAGCTTCTTTATCCTCCACTGAACTAGAAACAGTAGATGATCCATCTAGACGTCATCGAGCAATGGATCTAAGGACAGGTCCACTACAGAGGATATTTATCAGATAACCTTGAATGAGCCGATAGAGCCTCATGATTGAATAAGAGATGCAGATGTTATTAAGCTGGACCTTGGTAAGCCTAATGATTCGTGGCCAATCAAATTGGGTTCTATGCTCAGTTCGGAAGAGAGAGAGGACTATGTGTCCCTGATTCAGGAGTTCTGCGACATCTTTGCTTGGAGCTATGATGAACTTAGGGGTATTCCTCCCAGTCTAGCTGTGCATTCTATTCCTGTAAAGGAAGGTACCCGCACTGTACGTCACAAAGTAAGGCATATGGCTTTTGAATTAAGAGACGGGTTGTTCGAGGAACTACAAAAGTTGCGAAAAGCGAGTTTGATCTTCCCTGTTCAGCATACTGAATGGTGCTCACTAGTTGTGATCAGGAAGAAGAATAATAATCAGATCCAGCTTTGTGTAGATTCTAGAGAGTTGAATAAGCAAACTGCTAAAGATTACTACCCGCTGTCGTTTATTGACCAAATTTTGGATCAACTAGCACGTAGGAAATCTATTCATTTATGGACTACTTTGCAGGGTATAACCAAATAGCAAATGCTGAGCAAGACAAGCTAAAAATGACGTTTATTACTGTCTTTGGTACCTTTGTGTACCATGTGATGGCATTTGGGTTATGTAATGCACCAGGTTCATGGCAGAGAACATCCGACAAGACCTTTGGTGACATTTTCCCCTGAGGAATTGAAAGTATTCATTGATGATCTGGGGGCCGCCACCATAAGAAATAGACAATTAATTATCTTACGGAAGTGTTTTGAGCATTGCAGACAATTTTGCATAGCTCTCAACCCACAGAAGTGCATCTTCGGAGTTCCTTATGGGCTTTTGTTAGGCCATGTGGTCAGCTCCGTAGGGATTGTGACTAATCTTGAAAAGATCAAGGTTATAGTCTCCATGAGTCCATTGCAAACTCCAAAGGAAGTGCATAGCTTTTTGTCATCGGTAGGGTATTATCGGAGGTTTATCAATGCCTTGGCAGAAAGAGCGTTGCCACTGACGAACCTATTGTCCTTTAATTGTCAATTTTCATGGAGCGATGCTTGTAAAGTATCTTTTGATGATGTAAAGTAGGAGCTTGCCAAATCACCTATTTTAAAAGCACCAAAAAGGGGGGAAATGTTCTATATGTTTTCAGGAGCAACTATGTATAGTATCAGCTGTTGTTTGGCCCAAATTTGGGAGGAAAAGTGGTACCATCCTATAGCTTTTGCTAGTCGAAAGTTGGGGATATCAGAAATTAACTACACCTATATGGAGAAGTTGTGCCTTGTGATGGTGTTTGCGACCAAGAAGTTCAGGCACTACATTCTTTATGAGAGGGTGTTTTTTTATAAGAAGGTGGAAGGGCTTGCAATTCTTATCTTGGTAGTGTGAAGGGGTTTAGATCATCGAGAATTGGCGATTCGGTCCCTTTTTATAGAGAGCTGCGTGGACTGTCACCTTTTCAATCTTTACTTCCATAGTTGGTTCTTCCTCTTCATTTACTTCCTTGATGGTGTTATTGGAAGTCCTTGCCCTCCCCATTGCTACTTGACCCTGACCACGTGTAGCTCTAGTTTGCCCACGGAATTGTCCTCGGTGGTGGTCCTCACCAAGTTTGGAACACTCTCTTTTGAAGTGCATGGGTTCCTTGCAGTAAAAGCATCACAAGTTTTGGTCATTTCTCTATGTAGAAGTCACTAGCTGCATTTGCCTTTGGTTTCTTCTGTTGTCCTTGACCTTGTCCTTGTACTCTTATTTTGCTTATGTTGTTTGTTACTTCGCTTTGATACCAACTATAATGTGCCTAGGTCATGACACATTTTAGTAGTCCATCGGGAGTCTGATCTAAAATATGCCGTCTCGCACTCCCACAAAATTGTTGAGATTCAGCAATCACACTCACTAACAGCCTCTTTGTATGGAGCTTTAGGGCCAAGGACATGAATGCTTACCTATCCCATATGCACAGTGGTGCCTATTGCAGTTTCCTACTTTCCTATAAAGCATTGTACTTGCTTCCTTTTCTTAATGCAATGATAGTACTCTTTTCTTTCCAGTAAAGTGTCAGTGTCATTGTCCACACACAAGATTGTGTTTATGAGTTCAAGTCTCAATCTTGAAACCTAATTCACTTGTGTGACAGTCAGTGTCTGAGTCTATGTCTACATGAGTCTTCTTCCTGTCTTTGAACCACCATAGCCATGCTCTATATCTGTGTTTCTCAACATGGTATCAGAGCCTAGTCAGGCATGGCTCAGCTCAGCTTAGCTCTCCTCTGCTCTCTCTCAGCTCATATTAATCTCTAGTCAGCTCAGTTTCATCCCATGACTTCATCTCCCAACTCTACCTTCACTTGAGCTTCCATGGCAGTCATAGCCAGCAGCACCCTGTTTGATTGAGTCGCTTATATCTCACTCCATAGGTCAAATCTCTTGGAGCTTCCTTTTGGAAAAGTGTTCCCCAACTCACAAAGCTTCCCTATATCACATCAATCCATGACATTTGGCTGTCTTAGCATTGTGAAAATTCTCAGTCACTGCCATAGTCTTTAATTGTGACCTGCAGGACATACCCTCCATGGAGCCTTCATATCTCTCTTTGTAGAGCATATATTCATGAACTCTCTTCTAGACATATCTTCCTCTACTTAGGACACTCCCTCTTGGCACAAAAATCGTCCACATTGTTGATAAATCAGTACGACATTGTCGAAATTCGTGGCCGCTGACAAAATCTGCGCCTGATCTATTTGTCTACTTTGCGCACTCTGTACATGCTGCGATCTTGACGAGGAGGATAGGGCTTTGGAAGAGCTTGAAGCTTCATTTCTATTTTTAAAAAAATTTAAAATGATCAACTACAGCTCCTGCAATCTGCAAAAAACCAGGCCTCTGTCTAAAACCCTGAACTGTCAGCCATAGCCAGTTTCATCAAAGCTAAAAAATTTCATCATTTTCTCTCTCCTACCACTTGGAACAACCCACTGCCACTCTGATCTACTGTCCCAGCACCAAATCAAGGAGGGGAAGGACCTGAGAAGATTGAAGAAGGATCGATGACCCCGAGCAAGGAAGATTCAAGCTCAACATCAAGTCTCTACATAGTGTGTTTTCACACTACCATTACTTGTGTCTCTTGACACATTGTAATCTACTCTTTCACTTGTAAAATCTGAGAATCTTGGATTTGATTTGATGTTGCTCCAACCATCCAACATGGGAAAAGACTCTCCAAATTCTCAGTTCAAGGGAGTCGGGTTTCACACCTGGCAAACCCGCATCAAGCTCATCCTGATGAAGAAGGGTCTCTGGGCCATCACAAATGGCAAAGAAAAGAAACCTCAAGATGCGGACCTTGCAGTTACTTGGCAGAAGAATGATGACAAGGCACAAGCCATCATTAAGCTGGAATTGGATGACAGCTACATCCCTCATGTGGATGCCTGTGACACGTCCCATGACACTTGGGATAAATTGGATACCTTATTTGGTGCACAGTCAAAGTCATCTAAGTATGGTCTATTGATTGAATTTTTCCAACTTGATATGAAGCCTCATACATCCCTGGCATCCCATCTAAATTACATGGAAAGTCTCCCAACCCAACTTGCAGGGATAAAGCTAAAAATGGATGAAGATGTTTGTATTGGTGCCTTGTTAAAAAGTCTGCCTCCTGCCTATGATAATGTATCAACCACTCTAACCAATATGCATGATCCTCAACTTGTTGATATTAAAGCCTCTCTGCTAGAGGAAGAAAAGAAACTTAAAAGCAAAGAAGAGCCTAGCACTTTAAAGAATGAACAAATGTTATATGTAAACAACAGATACAAAGGTAAAATGGAACCGCTCTTCTGTGACTTTTGCAAAAGGACCGGACACACTGAGAAGTTCTGTCATGCTAGGAAGAGGTCCCAAAAGGCTTATCTTGTAGCTGTGAAAGAAGAAGAAGATCATGGACCAAAAGATGAAGATGAAGATGAAGATGAAGACCATCAGGAACGGAAGGACAAGCCTCATCAGTCCTTCTACTCTCATTACTCTGATAGACTGTTTTAAAAGCCTTGTATTTCCTAGCCCTAATGCTTCTTGCCATAAGCTTTGTAAACTCCTCATGTAACTTGGCACTACAGTCCCTATACACTTTGTGAGGCCCCTATTATAGCCTCTGGATGTCCATCATGTTTTGGTGTCCACACTTAGCCTTTTCTGCGACAGCCTCTGGTGTGTACCATGTTTGTTGTGTGCCCACACTTTGCAGGTGGTTCTCATTACACCCTCTACACACTTTGTGCCTTTCTAGTTGTGATTGAGGAGGGGTGTTGAGATTCAGCAATCACACTCACTAACAGCCTCTTTGTATGGAGCTTTAGGGCTAAGGACATGTAGGCTTACCTATCCCATATGCACAGTGGTGCCTACTGCAGTTTCCAAATTTCTTATAAAGCATTGTACTTGCTTCCTTTTCTTAATGCAATGATAGTACTCTTTTCTTTCCAGTAAAGTGTCAATGTCATTGTCCACACACAAGATTGTGTTTATGAGTTCAAGTCTCAATCTTGAAATCTAATTCACTTGTGTGATAGTCAGTGTCTGAGTCTATGTCTACATGAATCTTCTTCCCATCTTTGAACCACCATAGCCATGCTTTAGATCCGTGTTTCTCAACAAAAATGTCACAAGTTTTGTTAGTTAGAAACTCTCGAGTCTACTCCACAACGAAACCTATAGGCCAACCCTGTTAGGATCGACCTGAATCTTCTTGGGTTTCTAATGGTCAAATCATTCTACAGCCTTCTAGCATTGATGATCTACTTTGGGCAGAGCATCTAAACTGAGGTGGACTCATATTGCACTTGGTTCAAAGAGAATGGGAAACGAGAGGGATGCATCGCTCAACCTCTCTACCCGTAGGGTAAAGTCCCATTCCGGTCTTTACCCTACGGGTAGAGAGGTTGAGCGATGCATCTTAGGTGAAATTTTAATATAAATTTCACTTTTAAGGAATTTGTATCCTAGCATCTAGTGTCGACCTTATCCCCGTTATTATTTGATATTTCCAGAGATAACCTAATTTAATTTTATCATTCTTTTGAATAAAGGACTATCCTTGTAATGTTGATTGCAATTTGGGACGTTGGCTTCCCCACAACAAAACCCTAGTATTCATTTGAACTAGGGTTTGTCACATAATTCATATAGTTAAGGACTTTGAATTCCTTTCAGCTTCAAGCAAGATGGGCCTTGAGGAGAATCCTTTCAACTCCTTAGGGTTTGAAATTCTTTCAACTTCCTAAGAACCTTACGTATTCTATCACAAGTTCAATCTATGCTGTGTGAGATGTAATAGGATTTCCTATTATTTCAATCAAGCAAACAGATGTGGATGCGTAAAGTCTATTTGGCTAATTGCAATTTAATGCATATTCTTGAAACTTTTCATATATATATCATGAAAGTTCCATGCAATTTATGTGCAATTTAAAGGCTTCTAAGTGCAATTTTAATTGATCACCTAAGATGAATGCGATGAACAAAATTTTCCTAGTACACTCATTATCTCGAAACATGTTCAATTAAGTTGCGGTAATTAATGTAAACATTATTTTCTTCCAATTTCTTTTTCCCAATACAATGGGGTGCCCCTGATTCATAAGAGATGTGTTTTTCGTAGTTGTGGTCCCTTGGTTCGCGGTCCCGTTGGTTGTGGTGGGAGTTTTAGTGTTTGGAGAGATCTTTCACTTAGGGACCATCGTCTGCAAGTGGATTTGAGAGATAAAGGAGGAATGGATTTGAGATGGGAGAGCGTAAGAGAATATGGCTTAGTTGAAGACCAAGATAGGGGGAATTGAGGTAACTCTCTCCCTTGCAGCCTCTCGGGGTAACTCCTCACACACACACACACACACACACACACACACACTCTCTCTCTCTCTCTCTCTCTCTCTCTCTCTCTCTCTCTCTCAAGCTTCTTATCACAATCTCTTGGAGGGGTATCCTTCTGCCTCCCTCTCTCTACCTCTCTCTCGCAGTCTCTCGGGGTCTCCTTGTGCTTCTCTAAAACTGCTCCCATGCCTCATGTTTATAGCTAAACAAAGAAGAAGGGTCGTGATTGAGAAGAAGAGCTCTTTATGGAGGGGAACTTGGAAAAATCAACAATCTGAAGCTCAAATCACAATTTTGATAGTTTTGTTGGCTCCAAAATTATGGGGGTAAAACGCAAGACACTTGGTTAGAAATCTTCGAGATCAGTCCTTCTTCTTCTCCTTGTTCGAAGTGCTGTTTACTGCTTGTAAACTACGATCCGATGGGCACGATTTCGCCAATCCTTCCTTTTTTTATATTAAATCTCCAAAACAAGCTAAAAAAACCACTTTCTTTTTTTTACATGACATTCTATTCTGGAAATCTCCATAGCTTTTTAGGATATTTACAATAAGGAATACCTAAAATATTTAAAATATGTGTTTTTCGTAGTTGCAATTCCTTGGTTCACGGTCCCGTTGGTTGTGGGAGTTTTAGTGTTTGGAGAGTGAGGAAGACAAAGCGCTCAGTAGTGAGGCTTTTCGTGAGCAAGTCTGTAGGATTCTGCTCAATCGAAATCTTAACAAGGTCAATAGACTGATGCTCAACGACCTTGCGAATGAAGTGATACCTCACCTCAATATGTTTCGTCTTCACATGGAAGACCGGATTCTTGGCCAATTGAATGGCACTCATAGAATTTGAATGTAGTGTAGGCATAGCATCTATCATACCAAGGTCTGCAATCAAATGGCCTAACCAAATAGCCTCCTTGCAAGCCTCTGTGGCTACAATATACTCAGCCTCTATAGTAGAAAGGGCCGTACACTTCTGTGTCCTAGACATCCAAGAGATAGCCCCTCTAGCATAAGTGAACACATAGTCAGAAGTCGACTTCCTACTATCTGCATGTCCTACATAATCATAGTCAGTGTACCCCACAACTCCTGTATCCTGACTGCCATAGTCTCTTAAGGACCATCGCCCATAAGTGGATTTGAGAGATAAAGAAGGAGGAATGGATTTGAGATAGGAGAGCATAAGAGAAGATGGCTTAGTGGAAGACCGAGATAGGGGAAATTGAGCTAGCTCTCTCCCTCGCAGCTTCTCAGGGTAACTCCTCTCTCTGTCTCTCTCTCTCTCTCTCTCTCAAGCTCTCAGGAGAACCACACTACATAGATCGTTCTTTCACTGTAGCTACCCTTTCCTACCACGGTGTTGTACTACTATGCGCACACTGTATAAAAAAAATCTAGAGTGTGGCTTCTTATTGATTTAGAGAGCCAATGCCAATTTAGACATTAGTGTTAGTATCCATGGTTCAAAAATATTAGATTTTTTGACAAGTTTAGCCAATTTATGATATTTTAGATATTATCTCTTGTAAAAATCCATAAAACTATAGACAACTTTTAGATTAGGATGACATGTTAAAGAAAGCATGTAGCTTTCAGCCAATTTGAGAGGATTTTATGTAAAAAGAGAGATTGGTGAAATCACAAAATGCACGATCGCTCTTTTCCAACAGCACTCCAAAGTGGGAGATGAAGAATGAGTTATCTGACAAAATTTTAGCCAAGTGTGCTGGAATTTTACCCCCCTTTGGGAGCCAATGGAAGCATCAGATTGGCCATCTGAGCAGCATAGAGGAAGGTATTATTTTATACACGTTTTTGTCTATTAGAGTTATATATTCTCATAATGCTGAAAGAAACTGACATGCTTCATCTTTGTCAGTATTCTTCTACATTTTCTAATTGTTTTTGGGAGTATTCTTTTACATCTTCAAATTCGTCAAACCCCTTCCCTTCCGTCTACTCCTCTCCCAGAATCTACCTTGACCCTACTGTCTCTTACCCCCATGGTGGACATTTGACACCAAACGCTCCCACACCGTATTAGGAAAAGTTGCTATAATCAGAGGCGAATTTTGAAAGATATTTGGGCTTATTTGGGGCTGATATCTTTAGTCATATTCAGAGAATTAGCTACAACAGTGTTCTTTTAATTCATTTCTTACTCTAGAAAAGATATCTTGTCAAAATATGAAAGTATTATGTGCCCCTATGGCAGGGTAATGTTTAGATACTTTGAGTTGACTTAAAATGAGATTTTTCTCTTATTTCTTGGATGTGGTAACTTATCCTTATTAGGAACTCAATTTGAAGCTCTCTTGAACCAAGTCTCTTTGCCCTACAAGCCTTGTAATTGACTCATAAGCTTTTGTCCCTAACAATCTACATTGAATGTAATCATGAAAAGTTGATTCATGCTATGGCATCACGTATGAATGATGGGATGCAGAGTTGTTTATGATACATGACATCATACTGTACTTGATTTTATAATTTGTGATTGCTCTTACAATCAAGAAAACAAGCTTGATTTGAGATAATACTCTTGTGATATTTGCTAGGAACATGCAGTTGGAAGCTCTATTAACATCTTCAAAAACTTGGCTTGAAACCTTCAACCCTTCTCTTATCTCTATCATCTTCGAAGTCCAAGCTCTTGAACCCCCTTACATTCTTTTCTCTCAAACCCCTGTGATTGATTGTGAAGTACCTCTTGAACCTTTAAACATTTATTGTAATCTACTTATCTCTTGAAGACACATTTCCATCCATCTTGTCCAGTTTTCTTGCCAAACCCATGTGGTGACCTTCAACCCTACGCGTTGCGACATTGGTGAACCCGACATGAAAGTTAGTGTAAGAGAACTCCAATATGGGGGATTCTTCAAGAGATACTCTACAACAGCTGGTGCGCATACTGCAGCAGACTTAGCAACAACAAATCCAAATGTTACAACAACAACAACAAAAGCAAGACGAAGAGAAGATTGATTCCACAACTATCAAGGCCCTAGAGGAAAGGGCGGGAATTAAAACAATTCAATGGTCAAAATGTCTCCATTTTCATTCACTTGTATGTTGAGAAAATGCTCTTTTTTGGTATACCACAACATGCATGGAGTCGCTATTTTACCAGACTAGCCAAGCATGGTCTTTAAGAAAGAATCCATGGTCTTTTTCATCAAGATGCGGATTGGGTTGCATTCAAAAAAGCCCTACGCGAAGAATTTTTCTTAGAAAACTCTGGCCTAATGACGAATAAAAGTTTCATTGATTGGGTTGAGAAACCCAACAAAGGTTTAGCTACAACAACTTTATACCATGAGTTTGAAAGTAAATTTGGACAACTTGATGTTGAAGACTAACAAAGTATGGAAGGTCAGAAGAGTGCAATACATGGTGTTTCTTTTTCTTCAATTTTGACGATTGTCTTTGTTGTTGCTCTTGCCCAATGCGTATGGGAGTAGTGACTGCTTGGAATGAATTGGGCTTCTTCCTCATCATGCATGTGATGTAGACAACCTTCTTTTTGAGAGGTGGATTGCCCAACTGGTTTGGACCAACTGACCATTACATTTTCAACCTTCACTTCTTTAAGTTTTGCATTGATGCTTTCTTGATCTTCAGCTTCAATTGTTGCAATTAACTCTTTAACTGCATCAAGCTGAAATCCTTGTGTAGTCAGCTTCTCTTCATCTTGCACAAAGACTTGAAGAGCTTACAAAGAAATATGCACTATTTCTTCAACATCATCACCAACATATTGTCTTTTCCTTTTGATTACATTAATAATTACATCATGGAATTCACGTTTGGCAATTCCAAGAAATTTTCCTAAGGTGAATTCAATTTTGCTTCCCAAAATTCGTTCTTCTAGGACTCATTTGAGATCGGTTGTAGATTCTATGTCAGAATGCAATTTGTAGCCTGGTTGCTTGCCTTTCTTCTTTCCTTCGGCCTTCTTTGTTTGTGGTACATCTTCCATCTCTTGATTTGGGGTTATATTTTCAGCAAGCTTTGGTTGTTCAAGCATTCTTCTAGTTACCCATTTCGGAGGGCTAGAAGAGAAAGGCCCTGGTTCATCTTCTCTTCTTCTCTTTTCTTCAATCGAGACTTCTTTATGATTGACATCAGCCAAATGTGCAAAGGCAGAAAAAGAATCTACCGGTCCATTCCAACTAGTTATTCCTCGAAAGCACTGACTGGAGTTAGCCAAATCTTCTTTGGCTACTTTACTACATTCCATTTGAATTGGCTAAAAGCTATATGCTTTCTTTTACATGTCATCCTAATCTAGAAGTTGTCTATAGTTTTATGGATTTTAATAAGAGATAATATCTAAAATATCATAAATTGGCTAAACTTGTCCAAAAATCTAATATTTTTGAACCATGGACACTAACACTAATGTCTAAAATGGCATTGGCTCACTAAATCAATAAGAAGCCACACTCTAGATTTTTTTTACACGGTGTGTGTGTAACGGTACGACATCCACCCCCTCTTAACCTGCACATCCTCTGGCATGTGCCAAAGTCTTATAGATCTGTAGTGTCAGAAGAAGTATCTTCTGCCATGTCAATGTCTTCATCTTCTGCCTCTTCTTCTTCTTCTATGTCTTCATACTCTTGAATTATA
Organism: Lygodium microphyllum; assembly: GCF_053477565.2. Taxonomy (NCBI): domain Eukaryota; kingdom Viridiplantae; phylum Streptophyta; class Polypodiopsida; order Schizaeales; family Lygodiaceae; genus Lygodium; species Lygodium microphyllum. Next base: position 62,999,194 of record NC_141135.1, read on the forward strand.
TCCAAGTCTTCTAACTCTTATGTTGAACTTTCTCTTCCTTTGAAGAGCTTGATTCTTTTTCCAGCCATGGGTATCTTCATGCCTGCTCCATCCAATTCAACCAATGAATATATGGCATTGTTATGAATGACATTTACCACATACGGGTCTCACCAACGCTTTACCATCTTGCTAGAAGCACTATATTGATTGTCTAGGCTGTTGTCATAAATAAGCACCCAGTCATTTTCTTGAATTGCTCTTGGCCGAAGTCGATGTTGCTTATCAAATCTTCTTTTGTTCTCTAGTCTTACTGTCTTTAGCTTCTTAATAGCCACTTGAACATCTTCAGGCCTTCTTTCTAGCTACCATATGTGCAAAGTCAGCAACTCTTCTCTATTGATCCCTTCCTCCCAAGGTAGAAGACTCCATGTGAGAATAGATTATTCAATTGGCATAATTGGTTGTTGTTCATGCATAAGTTCAGCTGGCATATAGCCAGCCACTGTACTATGAGTAGTTTGGTCAGCCCATAATGCAAAAGGTAGCATTTTAGGCTGTTATTTGATCTTCCCTATACAAGACTTTGCTAGAGCTTTGAGAATAGGTTGATGACCTCTCTCACTCTTTCCATTGCCTTCAGTATTTTAGGCTAATGTCAAAGCCAACTTGATAGCCAATTGAGCAAAGAAGTTGCATGCCTCATCGGCATTCAATTCTCCTCTATCTGCAATTACTTTACCCACACAAACATATTTGCAAAACACATCTTCAAGAAAAAATGACAAAGAACTTGAGTGGATTTGGTTGTTAAGGCTTTGCCTTCAACTTGATTGGTTAGATCCTCTCTTGCAAGCACTAAATATCGCATATTCCATATTCCTGTAGGCATAATTATAAGATCAATAACTGATCTGTAATGTATAGACAAAGGATAAGTTGGTTGTAACCCATCTCGATGCTTGACCATAGAATACATCTGATACACATAACAGGTTTCAACAAAATGTGCTATATCTTGATATATGTTTTGCCACCAATATTTTTCTTTGACTTTACTAAAGGTTCCCCATATGCCTCTATGGCCAGCCCAGAGGCTTTCACGAAATTCCTTCATTACCTGTTGTTGCAATCTTTTGTCACCTAAAACTCAAACACGCGCTCCTTTCTTTTTCTTTGCATGCTTCCATAGATGCTCTTTTTTAAGAAAAAAGCCATAAGATTTCCTCTTAATATCCTTGAGCTCTTCATTAGTCCAAGACACCTCATTTTTCATTGTGCTCAAATATTTGCTGAATCTTCTTCATAATCTTCTTCAAGGAAATGAACTAGAACTTGAGCAATGCAATGAGCATGTTGGTTTCTAGTTGACCACCCTTTTTCCATAGATAAATCTTTTATCTTTATTGCTCTATGCTGATTTACAGCAATACATTTTCCTATTCTTATTGTACTTAATGCTATACAATTTAAAAGATCGGCTTCACCTGCAAGATTCAGCTTTGGGTTTGTATATGCAGGAACTAAAAAGGTACTTTCAACAGCCATGGAATGAAATTCAGCAAGTATAGATTCTTCGGCTTCATCTTCTTCCATAAGCTCTTCGTCATTGTCATATCTTACACGTGACAGCATGTCAGCAACTAGATTCGCCTTTCCTGCAATATGCTTTAATTTGGGGTTGAGAGATTTAATATATGCAATCCATCGTAGCATAGCAATGTCGGGTGTAGAGCAATTGGAAATTATGCCCAAGAGTGGAAGACAATCAGTTTCTACCACTACGGAAGCACCTATAAAGTATTCACGATCACACTTTAATGCTGTTACAACTCCCCACAATTCCCTTTTTACTTGTGCATACCTTCTTTGAGGTTCATTGAGAACCTTTGCTCCAAAATGAATTGCATACCTATTACCTTCAAGGTCTTCTTGGCCAACAACCCATCCTATCCCAATGGGACTTGTATCCATAGTAAGGATGATGGGTTGATCATTTGAATAATCAACCCTTTTGAGAGTGAGGGATGAAATTAACAACTTTTTAGTTTGCGTACAGTGAGAGTATACTCTTCCTCCCAAGAGAATCTTTGGCCTTTTCTTAATAATTGATAAAGATTTTCGGCTACATGAGCAAAATGTGGTATCCATATGAGATAGAATACACATGTGCTAAGAAGTCTTCTCACCTTTGAGATATATGTGCATTTTCTTGCATTATGCTAATTGCATCTATCTTGATTGGTGAATGTTTACGTTCATAGGGGCCACACAGATGTCCGACCACTAGGACTTCTTCTACTCCAAAAATCTACTTAGCTCTAGAAAGGGTAAGATGCACCTCTTCTAGCCTTGTCAAAATCCAGTCACAATCATGAATTGTTTGATACAAATCCAATGTATAGCCTGTTTTTCTATGTGACCAGCTACATATATTTCAATCAATGTATCAATAGTAATCATTCCAAAAAAAAATGCCTGATATATCTTCATTTTTAGCCATCATGTCATAAGTTTTCAGTTCCCTTTTTACATGAAATAAATATTTTCTTTTAGCTTTAGTCATGGCTTTCTAGAAGAGGCTTATAATAACCCATACTATTGGATGTACATACATACAAATTTGCTAGAGACAGTCTCTGTACTATAAGGAAGTTCAATCTTTTTACATGACGCATTGCTATAGCCTCCTTTTATAGTACTGCAGCCTGAAAACCCTTGAATTCTCGGGCATTAGGAGGCATAGGATAATCACACAGTCGATCTATGTTTTGATGATGGTTAACATACGCAGTAAGAAATTGGACAGCTCATTCATTATCCTTGCTTCGGATTCGAGCATAGGAAGAACTATCATCAAGAGCTTTTGTTTCCAAGTGGGATTCAGAAATGTAAGGTTGCCCAAGAATAATAGGGTAACTACAAGAGTCTTGAACAAAAAAGTGAAATTTTTCTTTTATGTCTCCAATAGTTACTTGCACATTAGGACATGCGTCATATAACTCTCCAGAAGAGTTGTTTGTAGCTCTCATTCGCCAACCTGGATCAATATCTATGGGCCATCCACCACTTTCATAGAGACTCCTTGACATAACATTTATCTCCGAGCCATGTTCTAAGAGTGCAATACATGGTGTTTCTTTTTCTCCAATTTTGACGATTGTCTCTGTTGTTGCTCTTGCCCAATGCGTACAAGAGTAGTGACTGCTTGAAATGAATTGGACTTTTTCCTCATCATGCATGTGCTGTAGACGATCTTCTTTTTGAGAGGTGGGTTGTCCAACTGGTTTGGACCAACTGACCATAACATTTACAACCTTCACTTCTTTAATTTTTGCATCCATGCTTTGTTGATATTCAACCTCAATTGCTGTAATTAACTCTTTAACTGCTTCAAGCTAAAATCCTTGTGCAGTTAGCTTCTCTTCATCTTGCACAAAGACTTGAAGAGCTTGCAAAAAAACATGCACTATTTCTTCAGCATCATCACCAACATAAAGCCTTTTTCTTTTGATTATATTAATAATTACATCATGAAATTCACATTTGGCAATTCCAAGAATTTCGCCTAAGGTAAATTCAATTTTGCTTCCCAAAATTCGTTCTTCTAGGACTCGTTTGAGATCGGTTGCAGATTCTATGTCAGAATGCAATTTGTAGCCTGGTTGCTTGCCTTTTTTCTTTCCTTCAATCTTCTTTGTTTGTGGTGCATCTTCCATGTCTTTATCTAGGGTTATATTTTCAGCAAGCTTTGGTTGTTCAGGCATTCTTCTAGTTATCCATTTCGGAGGGCCAAAAGAGGAAAGCCCTGGTTCATCTTCTTTTCTTCTCTTTTCTTCAATCAAGACTTCTTTATGATTGACATCAACCAAATGTGCAAAGGCAGAAAAAGAATCTACCGATTCTTCCCAACCAACTATTCCTCGAATGCACTGACTGGCATTAGCCAAGTCTTCTTTGGCTACTTTACCACGTTCCATTTGATCTAGTGCCTGCATCCATACTTTAGATTGCACATTAGCTTTACATGCTTTCAAATTTGATTTTGTTGGTTTAATTTGCAGCCCATAGATATCTGCATTAATTGCTGCATAGGCATTCTTTATAACTAAATCTTTTAATCTTTTTTTCATTCCACCATTGCCAAAAATTGGCTCTAATGGAATATCAATTTTAGTTGCACGAATTTTTCCATCTTTCCAAAAGACGAGCTTCTGTGGTTCAGACTCACGGAATGCAGAACACTCCCTCTTGTCATGTTGTTGCCTGTCACACCAAATACAATGCCTCTTAAAGCCTTCTCTCATGGGTCTTTGAGTTGATGATCGTCCTCGTTCTTCAACTTTCACATCCAGCTTCTCCACCTTGAAACTAATTTCTATAAGATTCAGATGAAGGTCACGCGTGCTTTTAATGAGTTCATCCATGACATCATTTTTAGAAGGAACATAAGAAGAAAGAGTTGGTTGATTAGTCAAAGGAATAGGGGATTTTGAAGGTGAAACAAGCTCCATCAATGGAGTTGTTGAAGTTGAAGTAGAGCCCAATCTTAGTCACATTTGCTCCTTTGAGAAATCATGTTAACTGCATCAATAACATCTGTCCATGCAATCTTGACTCTTGATCGGAGGTAGCATCTTCTAGTGATCAGAAAGCTTCTCTTGCAGAATGGGATCTGCAGCCTTAAGGAATAAACCATGGCTCGGAGATAAATGTCATGTTAAGGAGTTTTCTTGCCAAACCCTTGTGGTGACCATCAACCCGACGCGTTGCGACAATGGCGGATGAGAATCATTGTATATGTGGAAAGGTCCCATGGGCCATAATTTGGCCTTGCGTGGATGGTACTAAACTACTCTACTCTACTCTCTCTCTCTCTCTCTCTCTCTCTCTCTCTCTCTCTCTCTCTCTCAAGCTTCTTCTCGCAATCTCTTGGAGGGGTACCCGTCTACTTCCCCCTCTCTACCTCTCTCTCGTAGCCTCTTGGGGTCTCCTTGTGCTTGTCTAAAAGTGCTTCCCATGCCTCATATTTATAGCTTAACAAGAGAAGAAGGGTTGTGGCTGAGAAGAAGAGATCTTTATGGAGGGGATATTGGAAAAATCAGCAATGTGATGCTAAAATTACAATTCTGATAGTTCTGTTGGCTCCGAAAGGGCGGTAAAATGCCAAGACACTTGGTTAGAAATCTTGTAGATCACTCCTTCTTCTCCCTGTTCGAAGTGTTGTTTACTACCTGTAAATTGCGATCGCGACACACGCAATTTCGCCAATCCTTGTTTTTGTATTAAATCTCCAAAACAAGTTGAGAAAACCACTTGCTTTTTTTACATGACATCTTGTTCTAGAAATCTCCATAGCTTTTTAGGATATTTACAATAAGTAATATTTAAAATATGCTAGTTTTGCCCAAAAAGCTAGTATTTTTGGACCATCCATACTATACACATTAACACTAGTGATTAATATGGCTCATAACTCTCGTTTCACATTGTAACTTTCGTGAAGGGTAGCTATAATCCTTGTCAATCTAAGAAAAATGTCAGATTACGACTTTTGATTTTTAAAATTTTAATTAAATAAATTTTTTTAGTTATTAATGTTAGTTAGTTTTTACTTTAGTTAGTCTAGTTAGTGAGCTTACTAACTTATTAATTAACTAACTGACTTTTGAATAGCAATGGGTAATGAGCATTGGGATAATGCTATGGATGAAGAAATGGCTTCAGCTAAGGCAAATGTCACATGGGATTTGGTGTCTTTACTAGAACGCTAGAAAGCTATTGGTTTCAAATGGGTCTACAAGGTGAAGTATAAATCAGATGGATCTATTTGAGCACTATAAGGAAAGGTTGGTTGCTAAAGAGTATGTAGACTTATGGTATTGATTATGGAGAGACTTTTGCTCGAATGTGGCTAAAATTTCTACTATGAGGGTTGTCATAGCAATGGCTACATCAAAGGGTTGGATCGTGTATCAGATGGATGTTAAAAGTGCATTCTTCCATGGAGAGTTACAAGAAGAAGTTTATGTTGAGCAATCACTTGTTTATGTGGATGAGAGCTATCTTGATTATGTATGGAGGCTTGGTAAGGTCTTATATGGGTTGAAGAAAGCACCCAGGATATAGCATGGCATGATTGCAAAATGTCTTGTTAACATTAAAGTCTATAGAGTACAAGCTGATCACTCACGTTATGTATACAAAAGTAATGCAGATATTGTGGTCATTACTATATATATATATATATATATATATATATGACTTGATTATCATGAGTAAGAATGAGACAAAGGTCGACCGTGTGAAGAGACTTCTCAAGACCAAGTTTGAAATGTATAGGTGGACAAGAACATTATCATCTACTACTATGATAACCTTAGTAATATTCACTTGTCCAAGAATCTAATGTATCATGCACAAACCATTTCATTTGAGATTAGGTTCTAGTAGGTGACATTGACGTGGTTTGTATCATATTCACTCATGTAAGACAACTAAGAATACTTGGGATACTCTTGCATGTTTATATGAAGGAAGAAAGGAGCATGTGCTGCTTAACTATGTATAGTCGAAGAGTGAATATATAGATGAAGGTGATTCCACTAACAATTTTTTGACAAATATCAAAGATCTTGAGGAGTAATTTATTGCTGCAAATGATATTTTTCTGGGATAGTTCACTTGTGTAGATTGTTCTCAATGGTCTCCTTGATTCTTATTAAATTTTTGCATCTACTCTTTGTTTGATGATGAAAGGCAATCCAAATGCTTTGTTGCTTGGTGAATTGGTTTCTATTTTGCTACAAAAAGAAAAATCTAGGTAAAACATGCTCATTATGCATATTGCAAAGGTAGCTTTTATAGCTAGTCAAAAAGTTAAAGGTAAAGCTTCCTCTTCTACTAGTAAGCAAAAAGATAGTCAAAAAGATAAAGATAAGTCTTCCTCTTCTACTAGTAAGCTTTTGTAGCTAGTCAAAAAGATAAAGGTAAAGCTTCCTCTTCTACTAGTAAGAAAAAATTTGCAAATGTTGCTAAGACAAAGAAGGTTGATAAGGATGAGAAGAAAAAAGAGAGTTAGATGTTTTGTAGGTATTTTGAGGCAAAAGATCATGTCATTAAGGACTATCCTAAATAGGCTATGAAAGAGGCTAAGAAGAAGAATCTAGTATGGTTGTTATTGTAGACACCTCTCCTTTTAAGTCAAAATATGCCAATATTGTGCAATATATACAAAAATCATTTAATGTGCAATGTATTTATGACCCTTCTTTATATGATTCTTGCATGTGTGTTGTAGATTCAGATGTATGGTACTTAGATAGTGGTGCCAAAAATCATATTGCTTTTCTACATGGTCTGTTCACTTCTCTTAAGTCTACCCCTAAGGGTGATAATTGTGACATATGTAAATAGCTTCTCTTATCCTATCAAAGAAGTTGAAAATTTTGTGATAAATATTGCTAATACCAATACTTTCACACGTATGAATGCTTTCTATATACCAAATGTTAGAAAGAATTTGTTGTCAATTTTTGTACTTGCCAAGATTGGCTTGATTGTGAAGTTTGTTAATGATAGATGTATAGTTCATGATCTCTCTTGTAGTGATACAAGTATTGTACCTAGCTCACTATGCCATGGATTGTATAAGCTCAATAACCATGGAAAATGTGTGAAAGACATGGCATGTGCAATTGGATATCTACATGCAAATTTAGATGTAAAACTTTGGCATGCACATTTTGGTCATCTGAATTTTGTTAGTTTGTTGCACATGCAAAAATATGATATGGTGTCTTCATTATCTACTCTTGAGGCAACTGGAGAACGCATTTGTGAAGGCTCTATATTGGGTAAAATGCAATGTTTTTCATTTTCAAAAGATGGTTCGATGAGAGCTATTCACAAACTATTGCCTTATATGTAGTGATGTTTGTGGTCCAATAGAAATACCATCTTTTAGCAACTAGCACTTCATGGCTCTCATTAATCACTACCCCAAGAATGCATAGGTAAATGGTTTAAAATTTAATTTTAAAGTATTTTTTTACTTCAAGCTATTTATTTAGCATGGCTTAAAATTTTCTAGGATGTAAAAAAGTGGACACTTTTTGTTCTGATTGAGGGGGAACTATATGTCTAAGGAATTTAGTAAATATCAAGTTGAATGTGGGGTAAAACACCAATATGCAATTCCATATACATCACAGTAAAATGGTGTAGCTAAGAGGAGATGGCACAATGCATGACTAAGAGTCAAGCTTTTCCGTATAGTTTCTAGCTTGAAGCTGTTTTATGAGGCTTAACTGTTGGTTTTGTAGGACTAAGTGTTGAGCTTTGACATATAGTTTCTAGCTTGAAGTTGTCCTATGAAAGCATTAGTCTCATGGTTTTGTGGAGAAAGGGCAAGAAAATAAAGCGTGTAAATTTAAAAAGGCTTTGTATGGGATTTGAAGCAAGCACCTCAAGCTTTGTATGAGAAGATACATGCACTTTTTATTGCACATTGTTTTCAAAATAGTCCCACTGAAAGCACATTATATGTGAGGCATGAGAGTGATATACCTCTGATCATTGTGGTTTATGTTGATGACATGCTACTCACTTGTCCTAATGAGACCTATATTTTTGGTTTTAAAGATGTGTTAATTTCAGCTTTTGACATATCAAATTTGGGCCTATTGTATCATTATTTGGGCATTCAATTTAAGCAGTGTGATGGAGGGATTACTTTGTGTCAAACAAAGTACACTTTGAGACATTATTGTAGAGATTTAACCTTAAAGGCTACAAGCCTATTGCTACTCCTATATGGAGACAAGTCTGAAGTTGAGCCTTCATGATGTTGGAGAAACTCTATCAATGAGTTGTTGGATGCTTGATTTATGTATGCATTACATGACGTGACATTCAATTTGTAGTCTCATACATGTGCAAGTTAATGTATAGCTCAATCATTAAGCATTGCTAATAGGTAGTGAATTGGATCTTTTGCTACTGAAGTGAAATTCAGCACCTCAACTATTTTATCAAGGGGGATCATTAAGCATTGCTAATAGGTAGTGAAGTGGATCTATTGCTTATTGAAGTGAAACTTAGCACCTTAGCTATTTTATCAAGGGGGATCATTATCTATAGATTTACATACTTTTTTGAATTTGGAATGCATTGGGGTGTTTGTTATGATACTCATGTATCCACAAGTGACTTTTGCTTCATGCTTAGAACCTCATGCTTACCCACTATGGCCACTTCTTGCTATGAAGCTAAGTATAAGGTAGCTTTCACAACTATAATTTAGTTTTTTGACTGAGATGCCTCTTGGTTAATTTGGGTGTTGGACAATCATTTGCCACCACCATCTTCACTGATAGATAGAACTGCATTAGCAATTGCATGAAATCCAGTGTTCCATATATATACTAAGCACATTGAGGTGCACTATCATTATCTCAAGGAGAGACTCTCTACATGAGAGCTCAGCTTGGTATATATGCCAAGATAGAACAACCTTATAGATCTTTTCAAAAAGGCTTTGTCTCACAAGAAGTTTAAGCTTTCCACAAAGTTTTGGTCTTACTATCTTTTATGGATTGATCTAGTCCCCTATTCATGGCACTTCCCTATACATGAGTGCCAAATCTTATTTACCACATCACTCCCAAGAGGGATTTGATACTATATTTTGGTAGTGGTGTGTGAACACACTTAGGACCATCGAGACACTCTTTTTCCTCTTTAGGAGGTTTTTTTCTCCTCAACCTTGCATACATGTCTATTCACTTTTAGGACATGCTTAGTCTTGTAATATTCACTTCTTGATACTATTAAATACACTCTAAGTTGTGCTCTCTCAAGCTTCTTCTTTTCAAACTTTGTTCTTGCTTTCCTACAACCCTAAGTCCAACAATGCATTAGAGTGTTTTGTCCTTAAAAATAAATATTGAAATAAAATGGTGGATGTTTTTGTACCCAAACAATATAGTTAAGCTAAAGAAATTTGTGTACTCACAAACATGTCTTTCCTTATGCATGCATGCCTATGCATATTGCTTGGTTGCTTTTAGCATAGAAAACACACACACAGCAATGTGAATGTTCTTGTGCTACAAAGTCCTCAAAAATATCACAAAACAATGATATCCTACTATTAAAAATGATATTTCAATAGAACTAACAACAAATGCAAACAAATGCACTCATTGAAGCTAACAATAAATACACTCAATAGAACTAACAACAAATGCACTCATCGAAACCATGTTTATCTTAAACTTGCTTCATATTTTACTTTTGTATGTATTTTCTAAATATTTTATAGAAACATCATTTGTTTCACACCCCAAACATAGGATTTTGGCATCATAACTAGTGTAAGACTCAATAGAAACAAATAAACCCATCTTTTGAATTTTCATGACAAAGAACCAAGCAGTCAAATAATCAAACCAGAAAGGAACCATAGATACTTGTAAAAATGTTGGGACCAAAAATGGGCACAACACTAGCTTTAGGGCTCTAGCCGAGCCTCATATACTCACTCAAACAACCCCACGGCCTTGGCCAAGAGCATATAGACATTATGAACTAATTTATCAAAAGAATGCATTTGTAGATACCATCTTTAGATTATAGTCCAACGTGATGCCCCTCCCGACTCCAAGTAAAAGGAGTACCCAAACATATAGGTGGCTAGTACCTCATAATACAAACAAAGGGAGTGCCCCCTAGCCTATCATTGTGGCCCCACTACGGTTTTGCTACACCCCAAGGATTGGCCCTGGGATGTGCTATCTCAACATATAATACATACACACAAAGTCCACTCTTCACAATATTCGTTCCAGGAGATAGTATATTTCTCACCAAATCAATTCCCAAGGAAACAATTATACTAAACCTACAACATAGGGAGCCTCACACTCATCATGGGTTAATAGTTTGAAATCAAGTGCTATGCATCTAGGAGATGGTTCTGTTTATACTATGTTAATGCAATGCAATGCAAAGTGGATGACTTTGAGTGCACCAATATTTTTCTTAAGCAAAATCAACATTTTCTCAAACATTCTTTCCATGATTTTCTTCCACTAATGACTTTGTTGTGATGATCAGGCAGTGCCACTACTCGGTGTGCCACTATACCTCTTAATAGTTAAAATGAGATCAAACCCTATATGAAAAGTGCAGGAAACAAATCAAAATTTGAACCATATTCAACACATAAAACCCCCTCTCTCCCTACTATTTAGAGTTTTGCTTCTGATGGGTAGGCTAAAAGGTGTTTTCATGTATGTTTATGTATAATAAAAGCAATAAATACACATAAAAATATATAAATGGGGATAAACTAAGGTAAATTCTCATGCTTTATCTCCATAATACTTGAACAAATACAATCCTAATTTTTCACGCACAAAAACTATTTTTTCCTTTGTCTTATTTTTTGTTTTTTCTTATTTTATTTATGTAAAATGCTTTATTTTCTAATTTTCTAGATTTGAGAAATTAATTCACACTCTAGCCCATCAATGCTATTAATAGCATCCCTTGTGAACATGATTTGATCACCCAAAACCAAGAAAAACATATATTTTTCTCTTAAAACACGCATTTCAAATTTTTAAAAATTAATAACTCACAAATATGGACATGAGTTTTAGATTTTATGATTCATGACCCTCAAACACATCAAAACCAAGCTTCAAATAAATTTTCATCACATATAAACATGATTTGCACTATGAAATGTAAAAAATAGGCTTACCACCATTTTTTATGTTTTAGGTCTCAAGAATTGATTTTATGGATAGCGATCGGACCCGTCATTGGTCTCCAAATTAAGCTAGTCATCACTACTCAATGTTGGCATGGTCGTGCATCAATCTGGTTCAAGTCGGACAACCGATCTCCATGCCGATCTTCTCATAAGAATTCCCACATGAACTACCCACAAAAGAAGAGATAGGGAGGAGAGAGAAAGATGGATTTTCCATCTCTTTGTTTAGACCATCAATCAAGAGCCAAGACTAGCAATTTGAAGCGAAAATTTGAAGGAATCAATGGGTGTGATAAGATTATATGTGTTCTTTGGCTCAATAGCCCCCCTCTCAATTTCATGGTGCCATGTAGTAGGGTTGCCACGTTTTCTTTTTTGTGAAAAAAACCCCCCCTCCCCCCTATTGCGTGAGAATTTGGAGACTAGGGGAGGCACCAAAGGTCACCACCCCTTCCCTTAAAGTATTTTTGCATTGGTCTTTTGACTCTTCTTTGCCTGCGCATCGATAACTCCAGCTTCTGGTATCCAAATTGTGATACAAAAATTCTTGCATGATGTCTCAAAGTCCCACGTCACTACTTGGAACTTATTCCACTTCATTCTAGCACTTGGAAAAATTACTAAAATTTTGAGACTGCTCCGAGGTCGGTCTTCAAAAGTGCTTTTAAATCCTATCTTCCATATGGCTGCTTAAAATTGTCAAATCCGCATTCATCACTTCTAGTGAGCTTTAATTTTCACCTCAAATTAACAAAATTTGGCACATTTTTGGCTCTTCTCTAGGCTCCAAACAGATAAGAGGAGAATCAGTAAATTCTTTAGCTCCAAACAACTAATACGAAGATAGCTTTGTGCACTTCTACTGTGTGAAGCTTAGATAGGGATCTAGACAGAAGATAGGTGAAGAGCTTAAGGCTAGCTAGAACAACAACTTTGACTGGGTGAAAGATGAATGATGGATGGCTGTGAAGGGGTTTAGCTTTTATAGCCCGCGAAGGCCGTTAGGTCGGCCTGACCGACCTACCATATAAGCCTCCACTAGTCGGCCAGGGAATATTCCCTTTACCATCGTGCTGGGGGTGCTGCCCCCAGACCCCCGCCAGGGGGGCCACTTCCGCGGCCCCTGGACCCCAAAATAGGGGCCCCTTTTAACTCCCTTACCTCGCAACTCAATGCAATGTACCTCGAGTTGCTACCAGCTTAACCACTCCGCCTAACCCAAAGATTAGACCCACAATGGTCACCTTTTTGCCATCCGATCACATAGACCTCATCTGATATACAAGTCAGGACTCAACCAATGTTCAGGCTCACATTTGGCTTCTCCTCATAATGGGGGCCTTACAACTTTGAGCATCATGGATCATTAGTGGCACCTAATGAGGGTGGGGCATTGATCATATCTAACACCCCCCCTCAATGTCCACCCATAGGTGAACTATCTCCTCAGCCCAATGCCGAGTCTCTGAAGATGAACTTGAAGCAGATCCTTCATAAGTGCTTTGGTGAAGATATATACTCCATTCTCCTCTGTTGGACAGTAGACCAGTTCCACTATCCCATCCTCCATCAAATCACACACATAGCGATACTGGATCTCTATATGTTTGGTGCGTGCATGAAACACTGGATTTTTGGCAATGGCGATGCAATTCTGATTATCACATCTCAGCACAATTGGTTCTTCATCCTGCACTCCCATATGCCATAGAATCCTTCTCAACCATACTGCTTCACATGCAGCAAAACAAGCTGCCTTGTACTCTGCTTCGGTAGAAGACAATGCCACTATTGGCTGCTTCTTACTAATCCAAGAGAAAATTCCTGAACCCAAAGAGAAATAATAACCAAAAACTGACTTCCTGGAATCACTGTCTTCTGCCCAATCTGAGTCATAGTTCCCGACAAGAGAAGTTTCGAAACTGTATGTGATACCATAGTCAAGAGTTTCCTTCAAGCATCTGAGCACCCGCATCCCAGCCTTCCAATGACTCTCATGAGGTTTGTTGGAGAACCTGCTCAAAACACCAACATCAAAATTGATATCTAGTCTGGTGTTACACAAGTAGATCAGACTACCGACCAACCTCCTATACCTCCCAATGTCTGCTAGTGCTGATGTATCCTCAATGGATAACTTTGCATTCACCTCCATAGGTGTAGCTATCTCCTTGCACTCGGTCATACCAAATGCCTTCAAGATCTCCCATGCATACTTCTTCTGAGAGATGAAGATCTTTCCTGGCTCTTGCCAGACTTCAATCCCCAAACAATAGTGCAGCAAGCCCAAGTCTGTCATTTCAAATTCAGAACTCAAAGCCTTTCGAGTTTGGCTGATCATATCTTCATAGTCACCTGTAATAAGAAGGTCGTCCACATATAGGACAATCACTACATACTTTTTACCATCCCTGTAAACATACAAGTTAGCATCTTAGGCACATCTTTTGAAGTTTAGGTTTAAAAAGAACTTATCTATCTGCTGGTACCATGCTCTGGGGGCTTGTTTCAGCCCATACAATGCCTTCTTCAGCTTACACACTTTGTTCTCAGAATGGGGGGCCTCAAACCCTGGTGGCTGAGCCACGTACACCTCCTCCTTGAGGTCACCATTTAAGAACGCTGACTTAACATCCATTTGGTACGCTGGCCACTTCTTGTGGGCAACCACTGCAAGTACTGTGCGAATAGTGGTCATTCTGGCAGTTGGGGCAAATGACTCTTGAAAATCAAACCCTTCAACTTGTGAAAATCCTTGGGCAGCCAGTCTAGCTTTGTACTTTTCTAAGGTACCATCATCCTTGTACTTTACCTTCGAGATCCACTTGGTGCCAATAACCTTCCGCTTTGCTAGTCGATCCACTAGCTCCCAAGTGTCATTCTTCATTATGTTGTCATACTCCACTTGCATAGCAGCCTTCCATGATAGATCTGCAAGTGCTTCTTCTAAGTCAGTTGGCTCCTTTACTTCTCTCATAATCTCAACCATCAAGGCCATATTGACTATGTGAGCAGAAGCCCTTCTTTGCTCCTTTATTCTCTGAGACCTCCTTGGTCCGTATGCCTTCTCCTCAACAGATGTAGGCATAGGATTATTGTGGTCAAAGAGCTGCTTCACCCAGCGCGGCAATGTCTTTTCTGGTGGGGTGATATCAGGTTGGTGAACTTTTTCCTCATCATATGAAGATGATGCTTCCTCCTCCTTAAGGATAGGGACAGCTCTCAGGACAGGTTCATAGTGGACTACTTTTTCGCTTGATGATAAAGTGGAAGAACTTGCCTTCTCCTCCTCCACTATATGCGGCTCCTCCTTGAACACCACATCACGGCTCGCGATGATCTTCTTTGCCTTTTGGTTATATAATTTGTAAGCCTTCTGCTCATCACTATAACCCAAGAAGATACATTTTCTGCTTTTTGGTTTTAACTTGTTTCTCTTCTCATCTGGAACATGTGCATAACATTCACATCCAAAAATTTTGAAATGTGAGACAGATGGTTTCTTACCAGTGTAAGCCTCATGAGGTGTTTTTTGCTTGAGAGCCTTTGTGTAGCTCTGATTTAGAATGTAGATTGCAGTATTAACAGCTTAAGCCCAAAAATGGTTAGGCAATCCCTTGCCCTTTAGCATGCATCTTGCCATCTCCACAATGGTGTGATTCCTGCATTCCACAACACCATTCTGCTAAGGTGTGTGAGGCGACATCAATTGATGCTTGATCCCTTTGCTCTTGCAAAAGTCTTCAAACTCCTTTGAGTTGAACTCACCACCATCATCTGTTCTAAATTCCTTCACACTTTTCCCTATTTCATTCTCAACAAGTTTTAGCGATTCTTTAAACTTACCAAAAGCTTGAGCCTTATCACGAAGGAAGTACACCCACATATTCCTACTGTAGTCGTCGACAGTCAACATAAAATAAGAAGATCCCCCCAAGGCCTGTGTAGGCATCTTACCACACAAGTCAGCATGCACCAACTCTAGAGGAGCATGTGCTCTATTCTTGCTTTCTTGTGGAAATGCCTTTCTCTGTTGCTTGCCCATCATACAAGCTTCACATGGTTCCTTCAATTCAGTTATTGTAGGTACGTGAGCAACCATACCTTGCTTTTGCATCTCCTTCAACATTGTGAATCCGATGTGTCCAAACTTTTCATGCCAAATCTTACTTGTGCCCACTCCAGTGGTGGTTGTAAGAACACTTAGCTCATACAGGTTGTTCCTTCTTTCTCCTTTGCCAACAATTGTGCCAGCACTATCAAGAATTTTTGCACCTGTCTTCTTGAACCTCACTTCATGATCAAGATCAGTTATGGCAACTAATAACAGATTTCTCCTAATTTCGGGAACATACAACACATTTGAAATCTTTTTTACTTCACCATTTGCAGCAACAAAAGAAATAGTACATATGCCCACAGCAGGGCATTTAGCATCATTTCCAACCATCACAGTGATGGATTCTTGTAGAGGCTGCATAGAACTGTACAGAACTTTCTTGTTGGTCATGTGACGGGAGGCCCCACTATCCAACACCCATGAGTCAGTGGTAGATTCTTCTTGCGCCGAGGAGCACACTTCCTCAATGGTCACCATGAATAATTCCAACTCTGCTTCAATCGTATTGGCTGTCTCTTTCCCTTTACTTTTAAGGGTACCATTCTTTTCATCTGCCTTCTTGACACGACAATCTACAATTGCATGTCCTTTCTTCTTGCAGTAGAAGCACTCTCCTTGAAACTTCTTCTTGCCACCCTTCTTCTTTTTGTCACCATCATTTTTGGTGGAGGAACCACCTTCGCATTTTGCATTGGCAGAGAATGCAGAATCTCCATTGTTGCTTCCTTCTCAGGCTTTCAGCCTCAACTCCTCCTCCATCAATAATGCACAAAACTCCTCAAAATTCAAAGCTTGAGTTCTCACCCGAGTATTAAGGGCAGTTACTTGTCCATCAAACTTTTATGGACAAATCCGAAGACACCTCTGAGCTAGCTCTTCGCTAGTCTTTTGTATCCCAGTGCCAGCCATCTGGTCGCGCAGATTCTTAATCCGAGTGATGAATGCTTCAACCATCTCTCCTTCAGCAAACTTCTCCTCTGCTAGTTGATTCTCCAAGTTTTGAATCCTTGTTTGGTTTCGTGTTTCATACTGACTCCTTAGTACATTCCAAGTCTCTGACACTTTGGTTGTATGCTGAATCAAAGTCAGAACACTATCAGAACAGCTTGTAACTAAGGCACGCAATGCATCCACATTTCTTCGTTTCCAAGCTTGTAGAAGATCTACATTCGGAGGAATCATCACACTAGAATTTGATGGGTCGAGGATAGGTTGTGGTTCTGCGTCAGTCCCTAGCACAGTCTCCAAAAGCTCATAAGAATCAAGGATAGTTGTAATTTTGAACTTTCACAAGGTGTAGTTTGTACCATCTAACTTGCCTTCGCTGAAGGTTGGTGGACGAATCCTCAGTGTTTGAATAGCCGGTACAGTAGCACCACCTCCTACACCGCTTCCTGATGCGCTAGAACCGCTTCCGAAAGTCGACATAGTTTCTCTTTGCTATTGAAGCCTTTGCCTCTTGCACACTCTCCAATCTCTAGAGCCCCCTGGGCTTTGATACCATGTAAAAAAATTACACGGCGCAGTGAACAAGATCTGAGAAAGAGATAGAGAGTATACAACAAATAAGAGGAGAATCAGTACATCCTTTAGCTCCAAACAACTGATACAACAAAATCTAGGAGGGTCCTAGGGGGGCCAAGAAATATTCCCTTTACCATCGGGCTGGGGGTGCTGCCCCTGGGCCCCTGCCAGGGGGGCCACTGGCCCCCCTAGGACCCCCTAGCCAGGGGTCACTTCTGCGGCCCTCGGACCCCAAAATAGGGGCCCCTTTTAACTCCCTTACCCCGCAACTCGATGCAATGCGCCTCGAGTTGCTACCAGCTTAACCACTCTGTCTAGCCCAAAGATTAGACCCACAATGGTCACCTTTTTGCCATCCGATCACATAGACCTCATCTGATATACAAGTTAGGACTCAACCAATGTCCGGGCTCCCATTTGGCTTCTCCTCATAATGGGGCCTTACAAATTTGAGCACCATGGATCATTGGTGGCACCTAATGAGGGTGGGGCATTGATCATATCTAACAACCCCTTGACAAAAATCAAGGCATGAAGATCCACTAGGGATAGGCTAAGCATAATCTATCAGAGATCCAAAGCTAGTCGTTGACCAACTACTCCAAGTCTGACCTGCCTACCTGATCTAGGATGACTAGACTAGGAATTCCTACTAGGCGACGACTCCTATAGCCTGGTCTTTTATTTTTAGATACTTTTGATTGATCATTTTTAATACTTCAGGACTTGATACTTGAGCATATAAAAAGGAGGTAGCTAAGCAGATCATATTGTGACCCAAGGAGAACAAGCATCAGCCTCAGGTCCAATCTTGATACCCAAGAATCTACCAAGCTCTCATTAGACGACACTAAATCCTTTTTCTTTCACTCACTTCTACTTTTTCTCCAACCATTCTTATCTATTTTTGGCTAAATCTCACCCCTAGGAAGACAAGGCATCGGTGACTCGTTTGCTTTTGCCTAGTCTTCACCATGTTGGCTCCAACAATGACCTGCTCACAATCAGGTTGCAAGAGAGATGGAGAAAAACAAGAAAGATGAAGACGTTGAATCGAGCTATGGTGCTACTGATTGTGTGCTTCTCCAAATATACATACCAGGCATTATGCCCTCTTTGCCATATTTTTCCTTTTTTCCCCTTTTCCAACTTCACACTGAGTGAAACTCCCAAAAAAGAGGAAGTGTGTTACATATTGATTACACAAAGTACTCTCAATGACTTAAACATGTGTCTTTTGGCCCCTCAATTGGATGTCATCCAACTAAAATTTGATGACTTCATATAGTTCTAGTGGTAAAATAGCTTCAAGTAAAATAAGTTGCTTCAATGTCCCATCATCCTCAAATTCATGGTTAGTGGTCAAGAGTCCTTTCAAAGAATAGTCCACCAATGCTATAACAATATTCTCCCATGTCATGATAGGTTGTAAAAAACCATTAAATATATATCCACTATAAGCTAAGTTCTTATAACCAAGCCTTATTTTTGGATAATACCACCACTTCATGAATTTCAGTGCTTGCAACAAGATTGTAGACAATTTCAGAATATCCCGCACCTCATACAACAAAGTCAAGATTTGAGTAGCTTCCTCATGAGAACAAAAAATAATCTAAAATATAATAACATCAGCCACTATTTCATAGTATTAGAGTGGTGCTCCATGTAAAGAATCAACCCATGCAAACTTACAAACAACCATAAGAGTAAAAAAATCATAGGCTGCCGTATGAGGTAAAAACCCATTACTTGCCTATGTCAAGCAACACTATGGAAGGCTAAACCAAAGTAACTGCAACAATTGTTAGCTTTTCGTGAACCTCTGGAGTTGAGTCATCACAAGATGGTTGTACTGATCTCCTTAGTTTGAACCTTATTGCTTGCTTAATTATCTCACCCTACAATGTAGCCAAAATAAAAGGTTATTGGCCCACATCCTTGACAACCTCATACAGACTTGTATACCACAACTTCAACTTTCCTAGGTGCTTGCTGAGCATCGAATTATATACTATGACAAGATGTCCTTCCTTAAATATCTTCTTCTTAATGTGTTTGTTGACCCATGCCGTCTTCGTGGCTGCACCACCGCTAAAAGGTAATGAGCTATAACTTGATCCTCTTCAAGTTGCATCAACTATTGTAACCTCTCATGCACTAAATCCTCATGACATAATCTATGAGTTACTACCACTCTCGTGCTAGGAACTAAAAATTCCATTGAGACCACTACTTCAAGTCCATAAACTAACTTGAATGGAGTCAAACCTATTGGCACCTTATATGCTGTGTGAAAAGACCATAGTGCTAAATCTAATTTAGTGTCCCAATCCTTACGGTTATTAGTGAATATCTTCTTGAGAATCCACAGCAAGATCTTGTTAGAACTCTCAGCTTGCCCATTTTCTTGAGGGTGGTAAGGTGTTGATTTCTTATGCACAATCATATGTTTAGAATTCATCTCCTTAATCAATTCATTCAACAAATGCTTATGCCCCACAGTCACTTACCAACTTTATAGGGCAACCAAATCAAGACATTATATTGGAATAGAGAAACTATGCTACACTTGCTGCCTTATTATCCTACAAGGCTTTGGCTTCAACCCACTTAGTATAGTAATTTGTACATACCAAAATGTATTGATTTTTACTCTTACGGGTTTTTGGTTTAAAGGGCGGCTCACAAAATCAATACCCCATTTTCGAAAAGGCTCTAGAGGCAAAACTGGATGATCCTCCATCCTATCTCTAGGTTGAGATTGACCTTCTTGCATATAGATAATGCACTCCTTCACATATTGATGAGCATCTTTAAGCACCGTTGGCCACCATAAACCAGCTTGAAGAATCTTCTTGCTTGTAATCTCACCAGAGAAATGATCGTGTGTCAACCCCACATGTGCCTCATGCACTATAGTAGGCTGTTCTTCCAACACTTACACATCTTCTCAACACATTATCAATGCCCCTTCTATAGAGCACTCCCATGATAACCTGAAAGTGTTTGCTCTGCAATGTCAACCTTCTATAGTGATCTCTTGAAAATTTAGTAGGCACAATTCCATCAAGCTAAAAATTCAACATTTGATTATAGAAAGAATTGAATTGATGTACTTAAACACTGAATAGCTCTCCATCAGCCAACTGATCATTTACCCCTTGTGTAGGGTCTACAAATTCAATCTTGCTCAAGAAATTAGCTATACTACATTATCTTTTCCCGGTGTATGCATTATTTTATACTTAAAATCTTGCAAAAGAAGCATCCACTTGCCAATCTTCTTGTAAGATGGGGTCTATAAATGAGATACAATAAAGCTTGATGATCCACATGAAAAATTACTTGATTCCCTAGTAAATAATGTCTAAACTTCTATAATGCAAATATCATTCAAAGGGCTTCTCACTTAATCACTGTGTAATTCTTCTTAGCTAATGTAAGCCTTCTACATGCATAGTAGACAAGTCTAAACCATCCTACAACTCTTGCTAGCATCAGGATTGAACCCAGCGTAATGTTAGATGCATCAACAAATACATGAAATAGAATGTCCCATTGCGGAGGTTGTAAAATTGGTGCCACTACAAGCACATTCTTTAATACATCAAAAGCTCTATCTTGATCGTGCCTCCATACAAACTAAACTTCATTTTTAGTAAGCAAAGTGAGCGAAGCACATATATGAGCTAAATACCGAAGATACCTACTATGCCATTTCACTTGCCCCACAAAGCGCATCACTTCTTGAACTATTGCAAGCATATCATCCTTGTGAACTACCTGAATTTTTATTTTGTTCAATTGACCACACCTTCCTGAGAGATAATATGGCCTAAATGAACCCCTCTTTTAGCAACAAAAATTTATTTAAATGGGTTAACAAACATTACAGATTGGCAGCATCTTTCAAAAGGCGACCTAAGATGCTATAGGTGGTCTACTTTCTTACCAAATATACAAAAATCATCTATGAAAACTCTCATAAAGGTAGTAAGATATGGTTTTGTGTGCTACACCCTAAAACTTTGGTGGTCTATTCTTTAACCCAAAATTTATAACAATATTTACAACTGCTCCCCATTCAATTATGAAAGTGGTTTTTTCCATGTCATCCGAATGCATTTGAATCTAATTGTCCTGAGAAACCATTCAAAAAACTACAAATCTCATGACCTACTACATCATCCAATAAAGAATTTGTAAAGTGGAAGAGGGAATGGATTGGTTATTGTTGCTGTGTCAATTTTCTATAATCCTCGCAAACCCATATCTTTCCATTCTTTTTTGGCACCACTACAATAGGTGACATCCAAGTCACTTCATTCACATGCTTAATAAAGCCAACACTAAGAAGTTTGTCAATCTCTTATTTCACCTGTTTAGCATAGTTTGGATTCATGTGGTACCTTTTTTTCATGATAAGTCTAGCATTTTCCTTCAAGTTGATTCTATGTTGATACACCCTTGGACCAAATCCCTTCATATCAATATTTTCCCAATAAAAAATATCCTAGAATTCTTTGCACAGATTAATCAACTTCTATTTGAAGTTTTCCTCAACAAAAATACTCACCTTTATCAGTTTAGAACTTAATTCAACATCCAAATACACTTCCTGAACATCATCTTCAAGCACTCTAGCTAACTTGCTTACAGTATGTTCATATTTTAGCTCAGCATCAATAATGGCTTGCTGACTTGCTCTATCAAGATCCTCCTCTATCTATGATGAAGCCTTTCTTACTTTTTGAGAGTCTCCATATCAATTCCCTTACTCACCTTAGGGTTATCATTGCTTTTTGCATCCAATTTAGTATCATGTTGTATCATGTCACTGTTTTCCCATATCAGGTCACTGTTTGCCTACAACCATAAACTTGCCACATGCAACAGTGAGATCACTTCCCACAGTGTATTGCCATAAATAGATTATATTGAGACATAATCTTTTCAACATCTACCCCAAAGACTAGTACAATGGTAGGATTAGCTTGAAAAAATAGTTCCTCTTCATCATCTTCAATCGCAGGTGCAACATTTATCGTTTGAGCAACCAATGGATGGTACTTTTGTTTCAATACCACTTGATTGACTGTAGATAACTACTTAACCTCCTTACCACCATAATAAATGATTACTATATTAGAACACCAATCCTGCTTCATTTTAGATAATATAAACAAAGGTCTTTTCCAACATCATGTTATATGAATCTCCTAGACCTTCCATGCAGACAACAACAAATCTTATCTTAAACTTCAGCCATGCAACTCAAATAAGTTGATTCTTTAAGATCCCCAAAGGCTACAGTCTCTACTGGTCAACCATTTTGACTTGAAACAGTGCTGGTACAAGTCCCTGTAATTTGTGAACCAAATATAGCACTTCAGGTATAATATTTACTCTTGAACCTCCATCTAATGATACATCATCAAATTTACTACCCAAGTATTCCACTTGAATAGTTGGAACTTTGTAATCCACCACTTCTGACTGTGTGGGTAACTTTCAGTTGTACTATGTTTATAAGAGGGTGGAAAGGACTTTATCACTGATTTTATGAATTATGCTTACATTATTGTTGCCCATACACACCAAGTAACATTGAAGAATGAGGACTTCAATATGGTGAGTAGGCTTAAATATAAGTTTGAAAAAATGTTGAAGCCAATAACCAGTACCGATTATAAAGCCTTTGTGATCCTCAATGTTCTCCCAAAGTTAAGAAAAGTGACAGAGCCTATCATTGAAGATGTTTGTCACTTATATCCCACAATAACTTCATGTCTGAGAGAGACTATCATGGAGGAGAAAATCAAAGAGGAGGTTGAAAGTGAGGATGTGATTTGCAAGAGAAAGGTTGATTCTCTTAGCCCAGCTAACTCTAAGAGGATGGGCAAAGTGTTTGGCCAAATGGTTATGACTGTCTGTCGAGATGTAGATAAAGAGGTTTACTTTAGCATATCTCCAAAATACAAATAAATATGTTTAGCTATCATATTCTATTGTTTATTGTTGTTTGAGATGAGGTTTATCATTGGTTTTATTTACTTTTTCAAAGTTCCTTGTACCTTCATTCTCTTATTTGGGACTTTGTTCCTATACAAGGCATACATTGTTTCTCTTAGCAATGAAATTGCAAAGAACATTTTTATTGTTGATCCACTTCTCCTTTTGGATCTTTTTTCAAACTCTGGTTCAAATATTATAGGACTTTTTAGGGTTTTTGATAGTGCCACACACACACACATACCTTTTTTTCTTATGTTGAAAGGTAAATCCCTTATACATAGTTACTTTTGGTGATTTTTTAAATATTTGTTACTGACTATTGTTTTCTTTATAGTGCTCATTGGATTCAAATCTACTTCAATTTTCTTACTCTCAAGAGGTCATCCTTATGGATTCTCTTTTAGGAATTCATGGCATGGCAAAAATGTAATGTCAATAGTCTTCTCTTGCTTTTTAGATTTGTTGTAGGCAGTCTTTATTATTTCCTTACAAGTTTTCATTTTTCCAATGCTACTAGACTTGTTGCTACCCATTTGGATGCTAGTTTTAAAGGATAACGACTTGGCATTTTGAAATCTACCTACTATCAATAGCATAGTGCTTCCACACTTTTCCTCATCATAATCTTTGCTATGAGCTTTTCTTTGAATCCTGGAATAAAATCAAGGATTTGTTCCAAAGTTAACTATAATGAGGATCTAGCTAATGCAACAAATAACTCATGAGAGCCTTGAGATAGTTCATATAGATTCAAACTTTGTTGCTAGCCACCCACTAAACTGTATTCCTGTTAGTGGCATATTGTGTTGTCAGTTTTCTACAAACAATGGTTGACTCCCCTGGACCTTATATAGAAAATCTGCAAAATTAAATTGTTTTGACTTCTTCTTCTGCAACTTCAAAAAGTGATGGCTAAGATTGCTGTCTTTTCCAGGAAATCTTCCACAATTATACAATTTGAACAATCATAACCTACCTACGACTCTAACCCATGTTTGGTTACATTTAAAACACCCTTACTTGGCACCTCTTGCTAAAAAACTTCTTTGATTTTGTGCTGCCCTACTGCCTGAGCCTCCATAACTTCTATAGGTATCTCGACTAAGACTAGTGCTCTACAGGTGCCAATGGTTGTTGTCCAGGAGGTAGTCCTATCGGTTGCATTTCTTGCTGCTCTCCGGTCCTAACATATGTCCATGCCTACTATAGTAGTAACAAGGCCCTTGTTGCCTTTGTTGGGCATTATTCCACTGCCTCATTGCCCCATTGCTTAGGTGGTTTACTAGTGTTGTGCCATCTTAGGTGCAAATTGGTTTACTGGTGCTATTGGCAGTGTTGTTTGATACATTGCATTCCTCACCATTGGATTATCCTAGCATTCTCTAGCTTCATGGCCTACCTTCTGACATATGCTGCATGACTTCACATTCCTAGGATTATTCATAACTCCCATGTCCAACAACTGTTTCTTTATTTTCTTCTCCAACCTTTTTTCCAAGGTTATCTTTTCCTCTTTTTCTTTTTCCTTCTTCTTATCCTTAGAAGAACTCTTATCCTTCCTAGATTTCTTTTAAAGCTGCTGCTGCCTCCTTCTACTCTTGTGATCATCCGAGTCGCTTGATTTGGTATCCAACTCAAAGCCTGATGAGGTATCCTGCTCATCACTAATGTCCCTCCCTTAATCGAGATCATTAGAATCGGAGTCTATGGACTCCTTATTATTATTCTTCTTAGATCTACTTTTGCTTGCAATAGCTTTATCCAATCCCTTAACAAAGTATGAACATTGCAAATACAAGGAAGGCCTATTTTCTTCATTCAATCTATTCTATACATTCTTAAATTTTTGTGCAAAATCTTGCACCAGCATTGCCTTCTGATTGATTTGCTTTAGCTTCTTTATCACATATGTAGCTGTCTCTTATGTTCTCAAAATCTACTTAGAAAACTAGTTTTAAGGTCGTCATGTTGTAAAGTGTCCAACATCATAAGTGCTATACCAGTCCATGGCCTTTCCTTTAAAGGTTGTTGCAAACTACTATAGTTTGACTTGATACCCAACATATTGTTGAAACCACTAGCCACCTACCTTGTCTAGAACTATGCAGCATGACAATATGGGTCTTCTTTTTTCTTGCCAAAGAACTTAGATGCCCTAAACTTAGGATTGAGTGGTGGGTTGGGATTCATGGCTCTTGGCTTCTTTTTCTTTAATGGAGGCAAGGGATCAAAACTAAGAGACTTCTTTGTGGTAACTACTTTACACCTTAAATAGCTTTGTACTTCCTAACACCAGATGTTGTAATCTTTCCATTGCACAGTTTGGAGGAGTTGAGAGATCATCCAAAGTAGGCACTATGTTTTCTTCTTCAGGGGAATTTGGAGGAGATTCGGCAGATGTAGTAGGGGAATGATACACAATAATGGTACCAGCAAGGGTGCCGACATTTTGGAACTCCTCTCCAAACGGTGGAAACTCCCCTTTATCCAAGGTGGCAATTTCTCTTGATTTACCATCATCATTCTGCAATAACCCCTGCTATTTGCTATCAATAACTCTCTTAATTCTTTGGACCTACGTCAGGTCAGGATAACATTTGATGGATGCGGATAATTCTATGACATAAATGTAGAAATGAAAAATTAAACCTTTAGACAACATCATCTTGCTTCATGCAGTCTGCCACCACTACTTCAGGTCTTGACAAAAAATTTAGATTTTTGACATCAAATGAGGTATTTTGATTAGGATTTAGATCTAGAAATAGAGAATAGTATAGAGGGGGTTGTATCATCTCACTTTGAGAAATATATTAGTACCACATGACATTCTGCTTCATATAAGAACTTTGCTTCATATAAGAATTTTGCTTCATACAAAAAATACAAATTTCTAGCCTCAACCTTTGCGATTTTTGTTGGTATTTCAACACAGAGAAATAGAGAAGCAATGGGGGGATCACTTAAGTGTTACTGCCCTAATCTATACAAAATGCATAATAGCACAGGTAATGCCTCATACGAAAAATATTCCAAGCCTTGTTGCGTAGCCTTATCTCCCTCATAACCCTCAAACTGACACACACACACACACACACACACACACACACACAAAACACAAAATATATGTGTGTGGACATGAGAGAGAAAATAAAAAATTATAGTTTTGTCTTCTTATGAAAGCTTATGCCCCTCTATACATATTTATATATGTAGTTGCCCTTGTTGATACCACGTAAAGGTGCATTCACATTTATGTGGCCTTTTAGCCCTTAACACCTAGCATGCAAGAGGGAAAATTTGTTTACAATTGAGAACCCATCATTTCTTTGATTGAATGTCTAATGCCTTATCCCCTTATCCATTAAGTATATTTGGTTACGAATTGTTCGAGACGATGAAAAGCGAAGAGAATAATCTTGATTTGGCATTGATTCACTAAAAGAATCTTCCATAAGTTCACCTAAGATCATGCTTCTTGCAAGCTCCGCATCTTTAGGTGGTACATCTGCTTTTCTCTTTGCTTGGTATGCTCCCTTTGGATCACTTTATCCTTGCAAAAGTCATCGCCTTGAATCTACTTTAGAAATGCACCTATGGTGATGTCTCTGACATCTTGAAACTTGACCATCATTGATATTTTGAATTTCTATGCATATATTTGTTGAGACTGATTGAAATACTAAGGTGTATTAATCATTGTGTATCTATGATGTGTAGAATGTATGTATTGTAATTGTGCTTGCATAGGATATACGATGACAAAAGTAAAATGATACAGGATGCAGACATAATGACATGAAAAAAAATCATGATGTGGCAAATTGGTGAGCAACAATGAGGTGGGTGGAATGCTGACATGGAAAACGATGATGGCTGATGGACAAGGCACACGTGTCACCAAATCACAAGGCAGTGAAGCGGCCTTCTGTCTGAGTGGGGCACTGCTCAATGATGACAGGGTTGCCGCTGGAGGAGTTGACGACGATTGTCAGCACTAGAGTGGTGCATGCGAGCGAGGCCTTGCGGCTTTTGGCCTTATCTCCACTATACACACACACACACACACACTCGACGCGAGAGAGAGAAAACTGAATTGCGGTTTTGCATTCGTTTCAAAGCTTATGCCCCTCCTCTCTATACATATTTGTACACATATTTGGTATCACTTAAAGATAAATTCACATTTATGTGCCCTTTTAGCCCTTAACAACAATGGTGGTCGTATAACATCGGTAACACCATCGTCTTGCTTTGTTGCCTTGCTTTTATCTCCGGGTCATATAGCTCACTCATGTTTAAAATCCCAATAGAATTAAAAAATCAATCCACCTATAATATCCCTGTACAAAGCAACTTTGCTTTGTTGTTGACATAATCGAGACTTATTTCATAGGATGACGCTACTCTGACCCATCAATATGTATTTGAAGCAATTGAGACGTTATGAGTAGTGATAAGCCATTTGATGGAAAGGTTGTTTTATTTGGAGGGGATTTCAGACAAGTCTTGCCAGTTGTGGTAAAGGGAACACGTGAGGATATTATTAATGTTGCATTGTGTTATGATGATTTGTGGTGTTATGTGAGAGTCCTATGGCTATTTGGAAATATACGAGTGTCAATAGTTGGTAATGTGATGGACAATGGGTTCAGTTGTTGGATTCAAGGAATAGGGGATAGAGTAGACATTACCAAAAACTGTGATAAGTTATGCGCTTCACCTGACATGGTGTTAAAAGGCCACTCTATCGAAACCTTGATTTATAGTAACTATAGTGACATGTCCCATGTGGGTGACTATACAATGTATTTCAATGAGCTAGCTATACTTGCATCATGAAATATAGAGGTGATCACTCTAAACAATCGTGGATTATAGTTGATGCTAGGGGAGATTAGGCAATATTATAGTTCAAATTCAATTGCAAAGACAAATAACTCATTTTTTTAACTCCGTGGAGTTTTTAAATACATTAGAACTTGAAGGTAGATTTTCTTCTCATTTATTGTTGCTAAAGGTAAATCCGCCTATTATTCTCCTGAGAAACCTGAACCCAAGAAAGAGTCTATGTAATGGTACACGATTGGTATATAAGACTTTTAGTAGAAAAGGGCTAGATGCTAAGATAATAACAAAGGCAAAATATAGGCAAACATATTTTCATTCCTAAGATTACCTTTATTTCTAATGTTGCACAACTAGCATTTACCATGAAAGGGAGGCAGTTTTCCATTCGATTGACATTCGCTATGATGATCAACAAGTCACAAGGACAAACTTTATCCATTGTTGGGTTTTATTTAAAAGTATCAGTATTTATACATGGTCAATTGTACGTTGCATTTTCAAGGTTAAAATCCTCGTGGTGTGAAAGTCCTACTAAATAAAAAGGATGGGGATATGACCACAAATATTTGGGATTCAAGGCGCGAGCCTTTGGATAAGTGTCCCAGAGGCTTCTGATAGGGCCAAAATTTTTTTTAGTGGTTGTTATGTCCTAGAGGAGTCCACAAGTAAAATTTCACGTCAATCGGGTTACTGGTCATATTTTTCCAAAGCTTGGATATATTAATTCAAGTTTAAGGATTTTTAAAAAGTTTAGCTATAATTGTAAAGTTTTACCTCATTCTACACATTTCACTTTTGAGTTTTGAGTTTTCTCTCCTAGAACATACCAAGCAAGTGGCCTGGTGACACCCCCCTAGAAATCCCATGCACAAGCCACCTCCCCCAGCTCCACCACCACTACCACCGTGCCAGTATCACAACGTCGATGGAGGCTAGGCACATTGGTTTTTCACGAGATGCACCATTACCAGAAGACCATGCACCTCCTAATACCAAAGGCTCCATTCCAGAAGTCGGTGCAAGAGATTATGGATGGCATACTGATTAGAAACATCAAAAAGATGCTTCCCAGATGGATCACTCATGCAATAACCCAATCGCTGGACTGCCTAGGCCCTCCTTGCACTACAAGAAATTACCAAAGCCTACCTCTTCGACTTGTTCAGAGACTCGGTCTATATAATGGTGCATGCAAGGAGGGTCACTGCCATCGACATGGATATGTGATAGTGAGGTTCTTTTGGTGATGGAAGGATAGTCCTCGTGGAGATCAACAATGATAGGGGTATACTACTTAAACATATATGGAATATAGCTTCTAAAAAGAGATTTTGTAAAACTCTGGTCGTAATGGATCCCATGTAAATTGTTATGAAAATGAATTTAAAAATTTTGGTGTGCCTTATTTTTGTTTAGTTGCTTGTTATTTGTTTTATTTATGTCTTTGAGTTATTGTTACATGCATTCAAACGAATACATGTTGTATGTATGAATTCGACAAAGCATGTCGTATTAAATTTAGGATACGAATTGTGTTGCATATAAATCCAACAAATAAACGTAACATTCAAGTAAATAATAATAATAATAAAAGACATGTATCACAAACTACATTACATGCACCGATTTTCATTACTTCAAGAGAAGATTACAAAGTGCATTACATTGGCGATGAGATATCATTAGGCAATAACTACATATACTCTCTCGTAGGCTTCTTCGAGCTAGACTCCCCATGGTTAGAGCTATTCTTGATCAAAGACAACAATACATTTTGCCCCAACAGTTCCTGCCTAATAACATTGGGGTCTTCAACACCAGCAACCATGCCATAGGCCACCGTGCAAAAAAGTGGCCTAGTCCTAGTACTAGTGAATAAGTATAGCAACTTCGAACATCGAAGCAACACTACTTTCTCTAAGCTAGAGTTGGTCGGGATGGGATGAAATACAATAATGTCACTAACAAGTTTTCCAATGTACTCCTTCAATGCCGAGTCCTGCACCCTTCCTTGGCTACCAAATCGACCACCTTGCCTAGATGAAAACTCATCTATATAGATAATGTCCTACATCACACAAGTGTTAGACTCACTATGCATGGAGTGTGCTAAAGATATATACATCAAATTTACATGCAACTTCACCAGTAGGCCTTCACCAGTAGGGCCTCTAGGGCATCGGGACTCTCCATATAGATTTTTTTTTAGATCGGGCCCCAGAGCAACCTTCATCGAAGGCTCACTATCAAAATCTATAAAATTAGCAAGTGCATCACACACCATGATACAATATAGTTCTTCTTCTCTTAGCTCCAAAATCTCTAATACATTCTGCATGAGTAGATATTCTAGACCCTCGATAGTGATAGCATGGAGAGAAGCAAGGGGTGGCTCATTGCTCGTTGGTGCCTCATTAGGGTAGGGAGGTGGATGCACAATGACTAAGCTCTGTGCTGCCTCTACACTCGAATCGAGAGTGATCTCCTTAAGCTCCCTCTCAAAATACTCTAGCTATGGCTAAGAGGGTGCATTGATGTCTTCATCATTGTTCTCTTGTACCTTAGTGCACAAAACATATATGGCAAAGTCTATATCATGCTCGATGAGATCCATCATGGCATGGTCCTGGGACAAGGTGGACAGTGCTCTAGCATGGAGATGTTCCCCCACATGCACCAGGGCTTGATTTATCACCTTTGCATGGCTCTATCCGGCATGTAGACTATACAAGAAATCTATGGGAACCCACCTGAGAGCAAAGTTCAGAATAGAGCAACTGAGAGGGTTTTTCGCATCACAAAACGATGCCACTATACTAGAGCTAGGATCTACGATGGAAAGCGAGCTCTCTAGACTCAAGGTCATGCAAAACCTAGGGTATATCTAGTGTTATATGTACGCATAGCATGGGGAGCTAATGCATGCATCAAAGACGAGAGTGGTAGCCATGGCACAAAAAGAGAGAAGAAAGGAGAGCACAAGTGTAGGGAAGTAGAGAATGAAAGCGAGAATGAGTTTAGCTTGTGTATTTAGGATTTTAAATAAATGTTATTATAAAAATTTTAACCCTAAATTTTTAAATTAAAACTCCTACCTTAGTTTCTTTATTTCAATACTTTAAAGTTATCGTTAAAATTACTCATACAGTCAAACGTTTCGTTCTACATTATTATATCCTCGAATATGCTTGGATCGTTGAGTATATTCAAGTCCAACTAGAGAAAATATAAAAATTTTATAAGAAAAAAATTTCAAAAGACATTAAAAATCCATTTTGATCCAATTTAATATTTAAATTTAATAAATGAATAAAATAGATGAGCTACAATATATCATTATGCAAAGACAATATTCGATAGATTATAGAACTCCAACCTGCAATTTAATTATGATTTTAACCAACACGGTTAACTAATTACAGTATGTATCATCGCATGCTTGGATCACACTAAACTAAGATTATCAAAATTGAAAGTACTCAGAAGTTTAAAAAAGGTTTGTATTCACTCTTTATTTAAAAAATTTACAATGATTCCACAATCTCAAGGATATGCAGAGAAGCATATTATTTACATGTCATGGATTGCTCACTAGTACAAGTCCTGAATTTTCTATTATCTAACTTGAAATAGAATTTGCAGAGGGGCTCATTGGACATTGATTGGATTTCTTGTCTCAGAAAAGAAATGGGCCAATGACTCTCTATGCTGACTATAAAAGGATTATGACCATTCCATAAGATAACCACATCTATAAGAGTTGTATGTGTCTCATCTCGAGTATCTTGATCCAAGTTGATCCACTCCCCTTGCAAAAGTCACCATCTTTGATATCGAAATTGAATGCACAAAGTTTGTCTAGCGATGAAATACATGTAATCAAAACAAAAATAATGGTAAGTAAATGCGACTAACACAACAATTCATCTAAGCAAGACATATGTAAAAAAAATTTGCATGAATGTAAGATTAGATTGGTTGACCCTACACTCAATTGTCTCATCAAAATGTGTTCTTTTGACTTGTCAAGACTCACCCAATAGTTGACTCATCCATTCCTTGGATGGACACTTGCATATGATAAGTAATCCTTGTTTTCTTCAGAATATCACATGAACCAAACAAATGTGTAAACAATGAGAATGGAATAAACTAACTAAGATGCACATCTTTGGAGCTTGTGGAGGGTTTCATAGCACTATTGATGTCAGATTTTATCTTGGACTTACATGCTCCTGACAACTCCAAGCTACCAATCAACCATTCACCACTAGATAGTGGCAGCAATGGGACATGCTATAATCTCTAACTTTCTACTACATACAATGAATTATTAAAAAATATATTTTGAGTTGCAAGTTGACTTGCATAGTTATTATCATAGATTAAAGAACCTATGTCTTCATTTCAAACATGTATCTTGCCACTCAAACATTCCATGTTCTGCCATTCATGTAAAGTCAATGGATATAGAGCTATGAGTAAAATAAGATTAAATTAGAACACTACAAAGATTTTTTAAAACAACTCTGATACAAAAGAATAAACAATGATGAAATTTAAAAACTTACTATTTTTTTTATAATTTCCAATATAGTTATTGTCGTGTACAGAGATTTGTTTGTGCGTATAAATATGTTGGATCAACACATCTGTTATTGTACTTATTCCATTGAACACTTTTCTAAACTCTAATATTCTACATTTCCAATGTTTGTTGGTGTTTCCAACATCCTTAAGCTTGACCTTGAAACTCCCTTGAGTACTTGGGTGCTTCAAAATCCAATCCAACTTATAGTGCTTATCACAAATCCAACTACTGCCACTATCTTTCCTGTTGAAGACCTCCACTACAAGTATGTTACTAATGTTTTTCCTCCATGAAAACATCTATAATAACCCAATAGAAAAGTTACCTATCAACATGTGTATAATTTACAAATGTTCTTTCCAAATGAAATGAATTTTAAATGGAGCAATTTAAAAAAAGAACATTGTGCCTATAATTCTTTTCATAAGGAAGCCCAGAGATGTTGAACAAGAAGTTAACTAATAATAAGACCATTGTTTCTTCATTGACAAATTCTTGGAGTACAAAAACAAAAGAAATCTTGGGTCAAAGCATACGTATAACTTACGTAGGCTTTGTCCAAATGAGTTAAAATTTAACCATGGAGAAACAAAAAAAAAGACAATATACCTTGGCTCTCTTTGCAAAGAAGCCCAAGTATGTTGAAGAATTTGTGTTATTAAAAAATCATTGTTATTCACCCTCGAAGATTCTTGGAGTACAAAAACAAGGGAAATCTCAGCATGCATATAACTTGCATACATTTTGTTCAAACGAGATGAATTTTAACTATGGAGTAACAAAAAAACAAGACAACATACTTATAACTTTGTTTATAGAAAAACCCCAAGATGTTGAAGAAGAAGAAGAGCTGTCAAAAGATCATTGGTCTTAACTGTAAGAGACTCCTAAAGGACCAAAACAAAAGAAATTACATATCAGAGAATGCACATAACTTGCACAGGTTTTGTCCAAACAAGATAAAACTTTACCATAGAACATCCATGGAAGAGAACAATATAGCTGTAAAGTTTTGTGAAGAAAAACTTAGGGCTTTGGTAGAACAAGCTCTACTCTCATAAAACATATGAAACTCACTCTACATCTCTGTAAAGGAAATGAAATTTCATAGGTTATAGATAGGGCAAGCAACAATGAGGCTATAAAATTTCCTCAAGAAAGAAGAGGTGGGAAAAGAGATATGATAAATTTGAGTTCTGCCTAAGAAAGAGGGGGAAACTAAAAAGGGGAGAAATGAAAAGTCAAACATTTAAAAATGAAAATAAAAATTCAAGTCACAAACTTTCAGGAAGTAACAACATTGTCTTCCCCACATTTCCCCTTATTTTATTGTTGAGGGAAGATTTGGGCCAAGATATGGCTAGAAGATTCATGTTACATGAATCTAGAATCCCAGCTCTCCTATTGGTTAGGCCTATATTTGTTTATTCACTCCTTAAGGGGCAAAAAAGAGAGTCCATATTTCTCCTACATGAAGCAAGCATGAGATTGTATATATGTCTAGCATTCTCTATTACAAATTTTATAATGAGAGAGAGGGGGGGGAGGAGGGGGGAGGGGAGTGAAGAGAGAGCAAGGAGATGAGAGAAAATAAAATAAAACAAAAGGCAGAGAGAGAGAAATTAAAGAGAGAATTGGGGGGAGAGATATTGAGAGAAAGGGGGGAAAATCTAAACATAGGGAATTAGGGGGAACATGCACATGCTCACGTGTGCACATGCACACGCACATGCGTGGACGGACACACACACACACACACACACACACACACACACACACACACACACACACACACACACACACACACACACACACACAGGGAGGGAAGGAGAGGGAATTGTTATTTCTAGATATAATGAGAAGCAAGGATATCTAGACTGTTTATATGTTTGGTGCATAAAAGAGAATGCTTGTATGTCTGGCATTCTGTGTTATAAATTTTAAAAATTACTTTTAGTTTTGAGTTTCTAAATGTTACGCAAAGCAAACATGAGATTATATGTATGTTTGACATTCTCTATTACAAATTTTATAATGAGAGAGAGAGAGAGAGAGAGAGAGAGAGAGAGAGAGAGAGAGAGAGAGAGAGAGAGGGGGAATAGTTTCTAGATATTACGTGAAGGAAGCATGAGATTGTATATATGTTTGGCATTCTCTATTACAAATTTTATAATGAAAGAGAGAGAGAGAGGGAAAAGGAGATGTCAATAGAAAATAAAACAAAACAAATGGCTCAGAGAGAGAGAGAGAGAGAGAGAGAGAGAGAGAAACAAATAGAGAAGAAACAAATTAGAAATAGAGAGGGAAAAAGGAGAGAGAAGGAGGAGAAATGGATTATCTAGCATTGCACGACAACTTTGCTTATAGCTTCATGGCTACTTCACGCCCGCAATAGCGTGAAGCTACCATAAAGTAGCATGTAGAATGCTAGTGATATAGAATAGACCTCTTATTTAATGGTGGATTGTTGATAGCTAATTGAGTCAAGAAACTCATATTAGTTATCGATTACAAAATAGATAGTTGAACCAAGACCTTTGAATGACCAATAACTAATAGAGCTAGTTGTTTACCCACATGGTGATTTAGACTCCCATAGAATGCAAGAGTTAACTCTAAACATGTAACCCCAATTATTACAACACCTATTACAATTACTCAGAACGAGAGATAGGATGTTGACATACAAAATTAGTGCATTGTTGAGGGATCACATCCTCCAATTTGATGCACTAGCACCATTATAATAGAGACTAGATGACTTAGCCATACTAATCAAATCATATAGAAAAGATTGACATTAGCCAAATAGACATTGAGATGGAATGGATTTCACTAGGAGCATCACTTAGCATGAAGATGGCCTTCTACAACTACTAGATTCTCCTCCCAATTCAATAGCACAGGCCTCTCATGGTTAATCAATTACACTCCTAATGAGTAAGAAACAAGCTAGTGGTTTCCTATGATTAATTCTCTCCAATGATCTAGTACCAATAAACTACACATTAGCCTAATGGCAAAATTTTTCTGTCTAGTTATGGAAACCAATAGAGCATCACCAAATAGGTAGCTTTGGCATAAAAATAGAGATATCTTTAAAATTATTCTCATTTTTTATATCCTAGCACATCCCTTCTTGCATACATTGGATACTCATATTAAAAAGTAAGGATCTAGTATTGAATTAATTTAATCTATATATTTTAGTCAAGCTCTTCCAAAGGACATGAACAAAGAACTTTTCAAATGTATACACTTAAATAATAGGATTCCCCTCCAACAATGGAAAATGAAGTTTTTCACTTGGTGTTACTGGTCGAGTAAAACAAGAATTTGCTAGAGGTGTTAATGGACAAAGTGAAAGATACCCAAGAAAAAATTGTGCCCACTTGGACATTTCACATGAGAACTTAGTCCACTTTAGAATTATTTTTGCTTTAGACCACCTTCCTATACTATATTCAAGGAACAAGGAATGACATTTGCATGCACACCACTATAGTATAGTGTGGTGAACATTTGATTATGATAACCTATTGTGTTCAACATAAGTCAAACCTTAAACTATAACACATCACGTGGGTGAACATTTTGATTATGATCACATGCTTCATTCAACTTGACAACATAAGTCAAACCTTAGACTATAACGTGTTGCATTTGAACTTAAACATCATAAGCAAAACATTCAACTATAACTTGTTGATTCAACTCAAACAACACAATTGAATGCATCTATTTGGCAAGATACCAATGTCGATTCTCCATATGGAGTGGATCAATCATGGAAGTTGTGAAGATGAAAACTAGGGTTTTCTTATAGGAAGTAAATAAATCCTTTTCATATGTACAGTTTTTGAGAATGTTTCAACTAGAACATTTGAACATGTCCCAAAGGAGTTCTTTTGAGAGTTTGGACGTAGTGTATATATAGAAGATGGGTGATATGAGCTATGATTGAGGGTATTGAATGATGACTTTGATCTATTAGTTATCTAAAGATGACTATATCCTTAAGGGTGTAAAGTGAACATGGAATGTCAAGGTATGGAATCATTGAAAAAACTATGCATTGTTGTTGTAAGTGGGTCATTTTAAGGTTGTCATAGATGGAGTCTCAAGGTGGGTCATTTTAAGGATATCATAGATGAGCTCTCCAATCTATCCATTCTAGTTATATTTTATAAGGAAAAAGTACACAACTACTTCTTAGAAAAATGATAAAATTTTATAGGTGAGAAGTTGTATCTCATTTACTTGCAAAAGACCATATACATGTGCACGTGCATAGTGCACACCAAACACACACACACACACACACTCTCTCTCTCTCTCTCTCTCATAGGGCTTTAGCCACTTCTCAAGTGGATCCCTATTTGATTATGTTAATTTACAATGGTTGATGTGAAAGAAGATATCAAGTTATGTACATGAATAAAAAAATTTCAAGCTTTGTGCATCTAACCTAACTAACACTCTTCCCAATTACTTCATTTTGTGCAATAAGTGCTTGCTTCCAATGTATCCAAAGGTTTGGTGTATGTTTTAAACTTTTAATGTAAAGGCACTTTAATTCATGTGTAGGTGGTTCCATTAAAATTTGAATGGTGTATTCACTATAATTTAGATGTTAGTAGTATGGTGGTCTTAGCTTATCTATGTTATCTTATATGTGTTAAGTTGTGAAGCCACCTAATAGTGAAGTTGCCCCAAAACATCAATGAATTTCATGTAGGTTACAAAAATTCAATTACTTAGGCATGGGTGGGATATTTCACATAGGTTTCTATTCTGCCATGGATGAGGTAGTTTTTCACGTTAGTTTCTCTAGAAGTCTATGGAAACAAAGCTTTTCATGGTCTCTTAGGAACTAGATTTGCCAATTATTGTGTTCCAAATTAGACCAAGATGCTCCATACTTTAACCAAGCTCTTATCACAATATCTAAATAGCAAGTGAATAAATCAACAAAACACACGATGGGCCATATGTAGGGATCAGGATTTCCCATGCTAAAAACTTTGAGCGTGGAAGAACTATAAACCACCTACATTGTTGCTTTAAATCAATGTAACACTAAAGCACATAACACATAGTCCAAATGTTCTTTGTTATATCATAAGATAGGGACGTATGTCACTTTAAGGGTCACAAACCTATGCACATAAGTCCATTTATACACAATTTATTCTCACTTTTGAAAGCTATATGCTATATCCATGGTTAGATAATTTGAATTGGAATTTACTTCAAACTAAATAAATGTTTGATATGATTCATGACAAAATCACTTTGTTCTTTTACAGCTCTTCACTTTGAGGCATTGTGATGTCAACACTAATATTTGATAACTAAATGAGGGGATGATTGTGAAATCGACTAAAAAGATTGAGTTGGATTTTGTGGGGCCAAGGAGGATGAGATTTTTAGGATTTAGAAAAACTATTAAGAAGTGCTATAAACTATCATACACCCAAAAATAGAGTGGAAAAGCATTAAAACAAAATCAAGCTATTTTTATAATAGGGATTATGGCATGATTAAGGGTATAATAGCCTCATTTTGTATTTCTTTCATGTTACGCCAATTTTGTGTATTTCCACCAATTTTACAATGGTCATGGAGACATGAAGATTGGGATACCATACGATGCAACCTAAGAATACAATTCACCTTTTTTCAAACCAAATCGATCTTAGCATGAACATAATATCATGTACAATTCTAGCTATTTGGATAACAAAATCTAGAGTAAATCAATGGTTTCCTAAAATAGGCATCTATGTTGTAATATAAACTTTGGTGGAGCACTTAGAAATGGGAATTCAATGTGAGATTTTATAAGTTCCTTTGGAGGCATCTTAGAATTGCTTGTTCATGTGTGGGAGGCTGCAAAATTGTGCCACATAAACTAACCAATTTGATGCTTGATGCCTTAGAAATAATTAAACGTTTAAGGTACTAATGATGCTTAACTCCAAATACAACATAATTGCATATTTTCTATTTCATTAATCATATTTTTGTGAAATTCAAATCAAAATATAAAAGAAACTATATGATAGCTCCTTTATTGACTATTTTGAGGAAAGTCATGCCCCGCCCTTCATTTGCTTTCTCAAGCACTTGCATCACATGTTCTTTTTTTGTTTTACTACTAATAGTTTGTAACATTCAGCTTTACGGTGCATTGTTACTTTTTACTTTCCCAATCTTAATAATCTAAATAAGTACAACTTTTTTCTTGTTTAAAATTATTTTGATGGCTAGCCCACTTGAACAAGTTTTGCTGGTTTGGTATTCGAGTACTATGCAATAATTTTACATTGCCTTAGTCATAAAGATTCTTGAGCATCGATCCTTTTAGGCCCTTACAAATTGTTAAAGTAGCATGTATACAATGGAGATGGATAACCTAATGATGATTCCAAAGAGTGTGAGCGCACCACTTTGGGAGAAAGTAGTACATAGTCATGATTATGAGGGCATTTCAAAATGTATCATTATCTATGATTAACATTTGAACCTTTGTGTGTTTTGGATTTTCTTTAAAGGAGGAGGGTTGTGTGTGGTGCCCATGTGCATGTGTAAATGCATGCATTCATCCATGTGCATATGTTTGAGCTATGTTGTCATACACATGCATACACAAATGTCCTTGTGTGTGTGCATATACATTGTAAATATCCATGTTTGTACATCAATGTGTATAGAGTTGGGTAAACATCATGCAAGTAAGCATGTACCTATGTATAAAAGTTGAAAAAATGATTTTTTGAAATGTAATCAAACTAGTTTG
The DNA here is from genome assembly GCF_053477565.2 of Lygodium microphyllum. NCBI lineage: Eukaryota > Viridiplantae > Streptophyta > Polypodiopsida > Schizaeales > Lygodiaceae > Lygodium > Lygodium microphyllum. The sequence goes on from NC_141135.1 coordinate 63,038,861, forward strand.
AATTGATGGTATATCACTCGGGTACCAATAACAAGGATGGTCATATATATTTTAGGGTAATGTGTTACCGCATTTCGTGTAACCATGAGGTGTGTGTGTGTGTGTGTGTGTGTGTGTGTGTGTGTGTGTGTGTGTGTGTGTGTGTGTGTGTGTGTGTGTGTGTGTGTGTGTGTGTGTGTGTGTGTGTGTGTGTGTGTGTGTGTGTGTGTGTGTGTGTGTGTGTGTGTGTGTGTGTGTGTGTGTGTGTGTGTGTGTGTGTGTGTGTGTGTGTGTGTGTGTGTGTGTGTGTGTGTGTGTGTGTGTGTGTGTGTGTGTGTGTGTGTGTGTGTGTGTGTGTGTGTGTGTGTGTGAACAATCCCAAGATGCTTTACATGAATTGCAAAAAAGAACTTACAAAGATCCAGCATTAAAGGTAAAATATGCATTTTCACTTTATATGACACTTATAAGATCATATAGTAAACACTAGTAGAAGATCAAATTACAAAAGAAATCCATTCATGTTATATGACATATACAAGATAGTTTAACAAAGAAATCATGAATCAGAGATTGACCATAATGAGGATTGATAAGAAATTTGATCATGATTGTATCAACTAAAAAAACTTTCCAATACTATTCAATAGGATATCAAGTATCTTATGACAATACAAGCTAGAGAGGTTAGGATAATATATTTTTTATAGCTCTTTGAAGTTTCTCACAAACAAGGTCCATCATCCAAACAATGGTAGAAGCTTGACTACTAATGCATATTGTAGGTGCTAAAGCATGATCCTAATTGTTATCCATGTCATATGCGTTCAGTACCAAAAAATTCACCTACCCTAAAGGACTATTAAAATGTGACATCACAAGGAAATGATACAATTAAATCATGATACCTACAAAGAGGCACACTATCCTATAGAAGTATTACTCAATGTGTTATAATCCTAACTTAACAATGATAAAAACAAGTTTATGCCTATGAACCTTTGAAAGCAAAGTAACATTTAGTCAAATACATTTTGTTTTTGTAAAACAATAAATAGGAAAGCTAAGCATGTGCGATGTCCAATTGAGTATGAAGGGATGTAGAATTTAAGTAGGTTTTAAAAAAATATTCTACAAGTTTCTCAAAATGGCATTTAAAACTCAACTTGTCATGCAAGCAACCATTTAGAACTTAAGCAAGTCAAAGAAGGGACTTTTGAAAATGGCCTTCGGAAGATGTTTAAGACTCGTCTTATTTGAGGTTTAATAGAAAAAAATTGTGCTCATATTTTCAATGGGTTAGAGAGAAGAAATTCCATTCTAACACTTGAGAGTTAAGCTTCCTTGAAAGCTTAATCAATGTGCATGAGAATAGGGAGACTTTATAATTAGCAAAAATATATTCCATCATTTAAGATGTTAGAAAATCTAGCATGAGATTAACATACCAAAATGTCTTTCTTAATACATCAATCACCCCCTTAAAGGTTGAGACCAATGTTTATGTTGAAAACCAAATAATTGAAAAACTTAAAATTATTAGGAACTCTTTAGTAGTTTCTTTTGATGGACAAACTAAAGAGAGGTTTGACTAGAGATAAATGCTTATTGATAAACAATCTCATCTTTTCAAGCATAACAACAGACTTAAATGGTTCGATTGACCCTAATGTAGATTGATAAACGAACCTCATCAAAAGCTATTATAATCCAAGCTATTAGAAGAATGACGTTATCGAAAATACATATTTGTGTTGGCATACATGTTAACTATCATCAACCACTAAGCTTCAGTTTATCAACAAACAAGCCTATGTGTGGGCAACACAATCTCTTCAACACCTTACATGGTTGTCAACTAAGCTTAGCACCATAGGTTTACCCATTTGAGTTGTGAGGTGAGACTTGTGTGCACCTAAAAATGAAGATACAAAAATGAATGTAGCTATATGGTAAGGATGTCGTTTGTGCATTTTGTGAAACCCTAGAGTCCCTTATTAGTGTTGTATTAGATGCATTGATAGTGAGATGCATGATAATTATTTGATATGCATAATAGAAACATTATATGTGGAATATATCCTTCTTTTGCACTTTTTATCCATGGGATGCAATGATTTATGTGATCTAGTGTAAATTCCATCTATTGATTAGAACTCTTGTTTTGTGAAGGAGTTCTTAATTTGCATAAGGTAGAAAAGTTGTTTAGGGCCAAGCAACCATTGATTATGTATGGATTAACTTGATGGCAAATTATTAAGAGGAAAAAGCATGTATAGGGCTTGGTTTTCCAAGTAAGGATGGAGGAAAGAGCAAAAACACAACATGATAAGTGTTTGGAGGGTGGACTTTTGGGGAAATATGAAAAAGAAAGCAAATGACTCATTTTTAGATGGCTCTTATCGTGTTGATAGGAGTGTGTTGCTTAGTTTAGAGATGGAAGGAGTGAATATCTTACTACTATATTATTTTCGCTATAGGTTCGGAAATCCCTGAACCTTCAGAGGGCTTCTTGAACCTACCCCTTTTTCCAAAGCTTCCTTTTTCAATCAAAACCCCTTCCCCTCCCTCTTTCTCACGTGTAATCTCTCATTTTCTCTTCCCCCTTCCTTTTTTATTAAAGTCCCCCCCCCCTCTCTCTCTCTCATGTGTAGGGTCTAGGTTCTCTCTCTCTCTCTCTCTCTCTCTCTCTCTCTCAGAGTTAGATTAAACTTTTTAATTTAAACTTTTCTTTTGATTAAACAATTATAAAAGTTTTTTTAATTTAAAGTTTTTCGAACATAATTTTTCACACATTTTGGGAGAGAGAAGGAGGAGGAGGATAAAAAGAAGAAGACAAAGAGAGGAGGGGGAAAAGAGGAAAGAGACTAGTCTTTTTTAAATTAAACATTTTTCTTCTCCCCCTCCTTCCCTCTCTCTTATGTGTAGGGCCTATGCTCTCTCTCTGTCTATCTCTCTCTCTCTCTCTCTCTCATAGTTAGATAAAACTTTTTAATTTAAACTTTCTTTTTAATTAAAATAAGGAGAGAGAGAGAGAGAGAGAGAGAGAGAGAGAGAGAGAGAGAGAGAGAGAAATATACAAAGAGCAAAAAAGAAAAAAGAGAGGGAGGGAGAGAGAGAGAGGGGGGACAGAGAGAAAGAATTATAGAGAGAGGAAATATAAAATTTAAAAGAGAGAGAGAGAGAGTAGAAAAGAAAAAAGGAAAGGAGAGGAGAGAGGGGGAGAGAGAATTTGAACACACATAGAGAGAGAGAGAGAATAATAATAATAATAATAATAATAATAATAAAGAGAAAAAGAGAAAGAGAGATGGGAAAAAAGAGAAAGTAAAAATTTCTTTTTTAAATTTATTTATTTTTAGAGAGAGAAGAAGGAGAGAGGGGGAAGAGAGAGGGAGAGAGAGAGAGAGAGAGAAAAATTGAAATTCAAAGAGAGAGAGAGAGAGAGAGAGAGAGAGAGAGAGAGAGAGAGAGAGAGAGAAGAAGAAGAAAAATAGAAAAATTAGGAGAAAGGGAAGGAGAGAGAGAGAGATGAGAAGAAGAGAGAGAATATAAACATAAAGAGAGAATTATATATAAAAAATATAAAATTTACACAATTTAAGAGAGATTAAGGGGGGAGGAAGAAAGTGAAAGAAGAAAAGAGAGAGAGAGAGAGAGAGATGAGAAGAAGAGAGAGAATATAAACATAAAGAGAGAATTATATATAAAAAATATAAAATTTACACAATTTAAGAGAGATTAAGGGGGGAGGAAGAAAGTGAAAGAAGAAAAGAGAGAGAGAGAGAGAGAGAGAGAGAGAGAGAGAGAGAAAGAGAGAGAGAGAGAATATGTAAAGAGAATTATAGAGAGAGAAAATATAAAATTTAAAGAGAGAGAGAGAATAAAAAATAGAGGAGAAAGAGAGGAGAGAGAGAGAGAGAAGAAAAGCACAAAGAGAAGATAATGAAAAAGAGAGAGAGAAAAGAAAAAAAATAAAAACAGAATAAAGAAGAGAGAGAGAGAGAGAAGAAGAAGGAAAAAAAGGAAAAAAGAGGAGAGGAAGAGAGAAGGAAAAGAGAGGAGAGAGGGGGAGAAGAAAAGCGGGGAGATAAAAAAATGAGAGAGAGAGAACCAGGAGAGAATAAAAAATAAACTAAAATAGAAGGTAGAGAGAGAAAAAATTAGATATAGGGAATTTGAGAGAGAGGAAGAGAGTAAATTAAAAAATTAGAAATTAAGAGAGAGGGGGGAACAGAGAGAAAGAATTATAGAGAGAGGAAATATAAAATTTAAGAGAGAGAGAGTGTGTGTGTGTGTGCGTGTGTGTGTGGAAAAGAAAAAAGAAAAAGAGAGGAGAGAGGGGAGAGAGAGATACAGAGAACAAAAGAAGAGAGATAAAATAAGAAGAAGATAGAAGGAGAATTTGAACACAGAGAGAGAATTATCGAGAGAGGAAAGATAAATTTTAGAAAAAAAAGAAAATGAAAAATTTTAAAGAGAGAAGAAAAAAAGAAAAAAAGAGGAGAGAAAAGGGAGAGAGAGGGAGAGAGAGAAGAAGAAGAATAAGAAGAAGAAAGAGGAAAAGAGGAAGAGAGATGGGGAAAAAGAGAAAATAGAGAAGTCTTTTTTAAATTTAAATATTTTTGAGAGAGAGAAAAAGGAGAGAGAGAGAGAGAGAGAGAAGATAAAATTTAAAAGAGAGAGGAAGAGAAGAAAAATAGGAAAATCAGGAGAAAGGGGAGGCCGAGAAGAGAGAGAGAGAGAGAGAGAGAGAGAGAGAGAGAGAGAGTAAAATGAGAGAGAGAGGAAAAGAAGAGAGAGAATTATATATAGAAAAAAGATAAAATTTACATACTTTAAGAGAGATTGGAAGAAGAAGAAAAAGAAGAAGAAGAAGGGAAGAGAGAGAGATAATAATAATAATAATAATAATAATAAAGAGAAAAAGAGATGGGAAAAAAGAGAAAAGAGAAAATTCTTTTTTTAATTTAATTTTTTTGAGAGAGAGAAGGAAAGAGGGGGAAGAGAGAGAGAAAAGTTAAAATTCAAAAGAGAGAGAAAGAGAGAAAAGAAAAATAGGAAAATTAGGAGAAAGGGGAGGAGAGAGAGAGAGGAGAAGAAGAGAGAGAATATAAACATAAAAAGAGAATTATACATAAAAATATAAAATTTACACAATTTAAGAAAGACTGAGGGGGGGAAAGAATATGAAAGAATAAGAAGAAGAAGAGAGAGAGACAGAGAGACAGAGAGACAGAGAGAGGAAACATGTAGAGAGAATTATAGAGAGAGAAAATATAAAATTTAAAGAGAGAGAGAGAGAGAGAAGAAAAGCACAAAGAGAAGATAATAAAAAAGAGAGAGAGAAAAGAAAAAAAGTAAAAACAGAATAAAGAAGAGAGAGAGAGAGAAGAAGAAGGAAAAAAAGGAAAAAGAGGAGAGGGAGAGAGAAGGAAAAGAGAGGAGAGAGGGGGAGAAGAAAAGCGGGGAGAGAAAAAAGAAGAGAGAGAGAACCAGGAGAGAAGAAAAAATAAACTAAAATAGAAGGTAGAGAGAGAGAGAGAGGAAAAGAAGAGAGAGAATTATATATAGAAAAAAGATAAAATTTACATACTTTAAAAGAGACGGGGGGGAGGGAAGAAAGTGGAAGAAGAAGAAGAGAGAGAGAGAGAGAGAGAGAGAGAGAGAGAATAATAATAATAATAATAATAATAATAAAGAGAAAAATAGGAAGAGAGATGGGAAAAAAGAGAAAATAGAAAATTCTTTTTTAAATTTATTTATTTTTGAGAGAGAGAAGAAGGAGAGAGAGAGAGAGAGAGAATAAAAAAAGGAAAATTAAGAGAAAGGGGAGGAGAGAGAGAGAGGTAAAGAAGAGAGAGAATATAAACATAAAGAGAAAATTATATATAAAAAATATAAAATTTACACAATTTAAGAGAGAATGGGGGGAAGAAAGTGAAAGAAGAAGAAGGGGAGAGAGAGAGAGAGAGAGAGAGAGAGAGAGAGAGAGAGAACATGTAGAGAGAATTATAGAGAGAGAAAATATAAAATTTAAAGAGAGAGAGAGAGAATAAAAAATAGAGGAGAGAGAGAGAGAGAGAGAAGAAAAGCACAAAGAGAAGATAATGAAAAAGAGAGAAAAGAAAAAAATTAAAAACAGAATAAAAAGAGGAAGAGAGATGGGAAAAAAGAGAAAATAGGGAAGTCTTTTTTAAATTTAAATATTTTTTGAGAGAGAGAGAGAGAGAGAGGAAAAGAAGAGAGAGAATTATATATAGGAAAAAGATAAAATTTACATACTTTAAGAGAGACTAGGGGGAGGGAAAAAAGAAGAAGAAGAAGAAGAAGAAGAAGAAGAAGAAGAGAGAGAGAGAGAGAGAGAGAGAGAGAGAGAGAGAGAGAGAGAACATGTAGAGAGAATTATAGAGAGATAATATATACAATTTAAAAAGAGAGAGAGAATAAAAAATAAAGGAGAAAGAGAGAAAGAAAAGAGAGGAGAGAGAGATAGAGAGGAAAAGTGCAAAGAGAAGATGAGAGAGAGAGAGAGAGAGAGAGAGAGAGAGAGAGAAAAGAAAAGAAAAAAATTAAAAAGAGAATAAAGAGAGAGAGAAGAAGAAGAAGAAAAAAGGAAAAAAGAGGAGAGGGAGAGGGAAGGAAAAGAGAGGAGAGAGGGGGGAGAATAAAAGGAGAGAGAGAGAGAGAAGAAAAGTGGGGAGAGAAAAAAGGAGAGAGAGAGAGAGAGAAAGAGAAAATTAGACATAGGGAATTTGGGGAGAGAGAGAGAGAGAGAGAGAAAGAGGCAATTAAAAAAATAAAAATAGAGAGGAAAAAGAGGAGAGAGAAAGATGAGAAATGGATTGTTGAGCGAAGTCGAGGCAGCGAAGCAGCCTAGCATTTCGAAGCGCGCGCGGAACGCTAGTCTTGGATAAAGAGAGTCGAGACTTTATATTTAGACATTTAAAAGTAACTATTGCATGAAGAGGAGATCTAGTATTGAATTAGTGTTTCGCTCATATTTAATAGATTTTAAGATTACATACAAGTTGAGATCTTATGAGCCTTCCATTTTGACTTTGAAAAGAAAACCCTACCTTTGATGCTATCATTGCCATTTTGGGTTAAGAAAAGAAGGTCCCTACGAAGCCTATTTGGTTTTACTAATAACTATGTTTGAAGAATGTGTTTTGATCTAATCTCAATTTATGATGACGTGTGTGAGTTTGCTATTTCCATGAATATATACTTGGATTTTTAAAATGCTGTTGTGATGGTAGTTGGTATGTACACAGGCTCACTTGAAATATATATGCAATATGATATTTTATGGTTTTCTTGTGTCATATATCAATTATAGTTAGTCGAATTGAAGTGAAAGCACCTATTCTAGAAGACATAAGTGGATATTTCAAGCACTCTTTTTGGAGGTGTAGAACAAGTGTGAACACACTATATGGCTAAATGGTCCAATTTTCTTCCACTCTTCAAGTTTGAAATGTTCATAAGCTAAGTAGAAATGGCATGAGGTCATTCATATGTAGTTAACTATACACTTTTATTAAAGTGGAAAGCTGTTCGAATTATATTTGTTTCTTGTTTTGGGACTCTCTCTTTTCTTCACGATGTTATAAAGGAGATCATGTGCCATGAGTTGAGGATCATCTTATAAGGTCTTATTATCATGATTTCACATCTAGTTTGTGACCAAAGCTCTTCAAGTTGACTTTAGGTCTACATAAACATAATGATTTGCTAATCTTTACCAACACTTACTTTTCTTTTAGGTACTAGAATGCTTATCTATCCATGAAAATTTTGATTGAGAAACATTTCAACCTTTCAATTATTACAATACATTTGAAAACAAATGTTAATAAGAGTCTTTTGGTTGTGGTGCGACAATTCATGGTTCAAGCTACAAGTCTATCTTCATCATAACATCAATTTTGAACACAGTAAGCTATAGCTATCAAGCATTCTCTACCTTAGGATGCAAGCAAAGGAAGGTTGAGTGGATTTGATCCATTGTCAACTTGGGGATGCTTCACATGCTGGCAATGTGCTAACATAACCTAACATTGCTTTATTGAAAATGAAGCTTTAACATGTGACATATCATGCATACCTACATCATATGTAGAATTTAAGTCAATGGATTTAAAAGCAACTAAGTTTATTGGTGGGGTTGATTAAAATAAAAGACGCACTTATTTGGAGCATGTATGTATGTAGCACAATTGCATATGAACTCATTCTTGGTCACAAAAAAGAGACCTATGTGATTCTTAGCTAGTAAATTGATATTGTCCCATGTAGATTTGCATGCACATTATGAGTTCTAAAGGGCATGTGTGTGCATGTGCATGTGCATGTGGTTGCTAATGGGATGCCAAAGATCCATGTGGCAACCATGAGCTTGAAAAAGCACTACACATGGCAAGTAGTTTTATCTCCTCTCAAAATAGGGTAGACAAGAAACCTAAGGAGCTATTCCCACCCCATTTTCACATTGGAAACAATTTTCTAGTGAGAAATTGATTTACATATTAAAAACCAGTCCCCGTGGAAAAACCCCCCTTTGTTTTTTTGGAATAAAAACCTTTTCTAAAGTCATATTATCTTTTTTTAAAAAAACACTTTCTAAAGTCTCCACATTTATTAAATCCAAATATGGTAAGGGTTTTTGGAAAGGACACCCTCCCATGAGGTGTTTTTGAGGAAATCCCTTGGCTTTGGAGGAAATTTGGAAACTCCCCATGTGGCATAGAGTGGTTTCCAAATTCCTCTCAATACCATTGAAAAATCCCCCTCCAAGATTGGTATGCGAAAGTCTCCTAAGTGTCTAGGTGCATGTGTGTTTGCATGCACATGAAATTGGAGACTTGGAAAACATCTAAACATAGTAAGTGGTTTTATAGCCATGGTTGTATTCTCCTCATTTTTTCATACTTCATGCATGTGTGGTTGCATGCACATGAAATTGGAGACTTGGAAAACATCTAAACCTAGTAAGTGGTTTTATAGCCATGGTTGTATTCTCCTCATTTTTTCATACTTCATGCAAGGTGTTTAGAGCCACAAGTGTGTTTAATCTACCTCTATCCATTGTTGTCCTTTAACAAGACCATCAACTTACCCATCACTCCTCATCACATGGCTTTATATTCTAGACTTGTATGTTGACAACACCTTGGGGGTGACTCAAAGACCGCCTTGCCACTTTGGTCGGGTTGAAAAAGTTGCAGCTTGTTTGCAGAGTTGGTGTGAATGTGCTTTTTCAATCATCTATTTGGAATGAGAACTTGACAAACTCTTACTCTTAACTCTCCCACTCTCATTCTGGCAAGGCTTTTCCCTATGTTTACATATATGCAAAAATTGTTACATAGATCCATCAATCAATCAATCCATTCATCCACCTTACCCTTTACTTTGGTCTTTCTTTCTCTTTCACTCTTTTCCTCTCCTTTCACTATTGGAGGAAGCAAGACAATCCTCTTTACAAATGCATCTCTCTCTCACACACACATAACACACATCCACACCCACTAAGGCTTGACCATTCCATTTCACCCACTTTTGAGTTTGTTTCACACTCTCCCCACATTAAATGAAACAGGATCCTTCAGTTAACAGGAGTGCATTGTGTGCCTATGGGTAGTGTTCTCTCTCTCTCTCTCTCTCTCTCTCTCTCTGTCTCTGTCTCTCTCTCTCAAAGTGGCTACAGTCGACCATCCTCCTAAACCCTCAACCTCCTCACTCTCTGCCACCTTACTTGCCCCTTACCCTGTCTTTTTGCCATGGCTGCTTACTCCAAGCCCCCTTCATCAGCATCATCGTCATCATGCAGCATAGCCAACCTCTTCCCTCAATCCTCAACCTCATCCCTTCACAGTGATAAGCCTGATCTTGGCCACCATGACCCTCCCCTGAAGCCCATCAATGCTGAGGTCAATTACTTGAGTCCAAGCAAGGACATGGCTTCATCAGCAGACACGAAGAGCAGGGGTGGAGGGGAGATCCATCTCAGCTCCATGGCAGATGCAAACATTGATGGCATGCTTGAGGTGACCATCCACCATGCCAGGGACATCCACAACATATGTATCTATGGCAATCAGGATGTGTATGCCAAGTTCTCCATCACGCACGCGCAGGACGCGGTGTATCCGACGCAACCTGTGAGGGGAGGGGGCAAGAACCCGGTATTCAATCAGAGCATGGAGATACTCATCTCCAAGCTGGATGCTGTCCTGAAGTGTGAGATTTGGATGATGAGCTGCGCAAGAAGCTACCTGGAAGATCAGCTGCTGGGGTTTGTGCTAGTGCCCCTTGCAGACTTACTAGGGAAGGGCAAGCACACCCACGACTATGCCTTGAGCTCCACTGACCTCTTCCATACACCTGCAGGGACAGTGTGCCTGTCTTTAAGGTTCTACAGCCGCAGTATGGGCCCTGCACTTCTATGCACCGTGAGATCGCCTGAAGTAATGGTAGTGGAAAATGGGCACCAGATCATGTCACGAATGGATTATAACAGTATCGAATTTCCGGATTTGCAAGTCGCCTCCGAGAATCAGAAGCTGGTCTCAGACTACTTGAAATTGACTTCAGGTGACATTAGTATGCATGTTGGGGAAGCTGCTCCCCAAGAGCTCTATAAAAGAGAGTATGATGACATGAGAATGGCTGCCCACGATCAGGAGCTTCAAGGGGCTTCTTTCCTGCAGTTGGGCTCTTCGCCCAGCATGGGTGAGATGGACTGTGAAATGTCAGTGATCAACCATGGGGATGAGAAATGCAAAGGGGAAATCCACTACTCCGATGATGGTGATGATGCTGACAGCCATGTTGACCCTGATGGCGGGGATGCCGATGATGACAACAACGACGATGGCCCAGAATCTCCTTCTGATAACACTCACTTGTCACCTGTAGAAGCTCCATCTTCGAGCCCATCAGTGAACACTCTAACCAGATCAAGCACTACAGAGGAGGTGATTGGTTTGAAGAAACATCATACCAGCTCTGCAAATGTGCCCACTCCTGGCACCACACCCTTCTATGGGAGAGGCTCTCAAGCCACACCAAGCCCTGGTAGTGTTTCCTCTGCTGGTGTTGTTTCTATGTCTGATGACAAGACAAATGGAAACTCAGATGGACAAGAAAGCAGTAGAGGGCCATTTGTAGCATCACTTGTGAACATCTCCTTGGAACCCGAGGGACCAATGGTACAACAGCAGCAGATAGTTGACATGTATATGAAAAGCATGCAGCAATTCACGGAGTCTTTGGCTAAAATGAAACTGCCTTTGGATCTTGATGCTGGGCAGAACTGTGTCGACCTCAAGACCACTGCACAGGCAGAGAAGAAAGGAACAACTGAGACAGGGAAAGATGGCCATAGGGTTTTCTATGGTAGTAGAGCATTCTTTTAAGCAGTTTCTATCCAATGCTCAATAAGGGGACCTAGTCAACAAGGAAGATATTTGCAATGGAAGGTCAGCAATACACACATGAAAACATAGGGGCAGATGGGCTTCTGCACCTTCTATTGGAGCTGGGTCATCTGAATGGAAGCCATGGCTCTCAAGCATGCTAAACAGCACACTGGGGCCTCCAAATTGAAGTCTGCCTGCAGGTCTTGTCACAATGTTACTCATCTCTTTTCAACTCTTGGCCCATGCGGCTCTTGGTTGTGTGACATGAAGTCTATGTTCTGCATAATCAACGAGCTATGGTACCTTTCATCTCACTTTTAGGTAAGGATTATCGAATAGTTTGTGTGCTAATCTTTGTAAGTAGCCTGAAGGTGTATATCCAACCTAAGTAGGGCAGAAGAATAGCCAATACATAGTGTATGTTGTGTTGCTTCTGAATGCCAGTTGGGAGCATTCACATCCAAACATGTAGCTTTCTCCCATGAAGATTATTTGAAGGAAGTTTTGTGTTTTGCATGTACTTTTCTCCCACAAAATGCTTGACTTTCTTTCCTTGCCCTCAATGCAACTTTCACATACATCATGGTAACATCAAAAGATGCCTAATACAACCCATGGTGCTATCATTCCCCTCAAATTGGACTACCAATGGATCAACAATGGCAAAAGTAATTATTCTCCTCAAATGGAACTACATTGGATCAAAAGATGCATAATGAAACAGATGGTGCTATCATTCTCCTTGATTTGAACCACCAATAGATCAGTAAGGGCAAAAAGGAAAGGGTAAGATTGGAGGAAAGATGGTAGTGGCAAAAGGTAGGGGCATAGGTGGAGGAAAGATGCTAGTTTGTCCTTTGCAATTACAAGCATAAGGGGTTCCTTGACATATGCACTATTGATAAGGCACATGCTTGCTATTGATGGAAAGTGACCACTTGGAGCTTTGGACTTGGGAGATTAGGGTGAATTGTGTGCGCATATGCCCTTACTATTGATGGAGAATGATCACTTCGACCTTTGTACTTGAAAGTTTAGGGTGAGTTGTGTGCGTGGATGTCCCCTTTTTAGCCCAAGCCATAACATTTGTTCTTAGGGCTCTTTGGATTTTCCTTTAGTGTAACCCAAGGAAAATTATTATCAGGGAAAAGAAACAAGTTGTATCGTCCTCATTTTCGTCATCTTCATTTTTCATCTCTTCCTCTATTTGATTGATCTTGGGTTGATTATACACCGCCAAAAGCACCCGCTCACCTTGGGGTAAAAAGTAGGTGAACAAGGTGCTATAGCTTACACACCAAAGGTGCCCTCTTTCTTATAACAAATCTGATTTGGCTTAATGGTTGGAACCCTCCTCACTCACCCCATTGGTGATGCTAGGATTGTCATTGAATGCATATCACCCTTTTTGAGTGTGGGCCCAGGTATCTCTACCTGGTTCTACACTTTTTGAGTGTGGGCCAAGGTATCTCTACGTAGGTTAGGGGTACTAGCCACCCTCAACAATTTGCCATTTGAAAAATTTGGGACAAGTTATGGGTAATCACATAGTTGCACACACATTCCTTTTGGCTCCTTTATCTCGAATAGTTTTGGTGTGTAACCAACCTTACCCTTCCCCTTCAATTTACAGAATATACTTTTTCTTTTATAGTATTTGATATGTTGTAAATGTATCAAGCATAAATAAGGCCATCTAGTTGTCAAACCTCAAGGAGAGGCTAATATGGCACTCTAGTACCCTTGATTATCCATAACCATGCTTCAATTATCCTAGTTGCTCCGCGAGAGAGAGAGAGAGAGAGAGAGAGAGAGAGAGAGAGAGAGAGAGAGAGAGAGAGAGAGAGAGAGAGAGAGAGAGAGAGAGAGCTTAGTCATATTATCCCTAATAGCTCAACACTAGTTACATTATCCTTAACATGCCTAAAACCATTGTTAGAGCTTCTCTTTTTCAATCACCCCAATCGTTCCCAACAAAAAGAAATAAACATTTCATTTCCATTTCTCTTGATACTAACTCTCATAATGCTTAGCTCTAATTCAAATCACATCACACAAAATTTTAATACATTGCATAGGCGCCAATGCCTCATAGTCAATTTATGTGTTTTTATTGTATTTCCTTCGTGCATCATGAGTGGAAGAAAGTACAAATGGTAACATCCAAACTTTTTGATTGCCCTAATTTTTTTTTTCAAGGAAACTACAAGAATGACTTTCTTAAGGTCTTGAACAAATCTATTGTGGACAAAATGTAGATCAATACTTACAACCTCCTTAAACACTCCTATTAGATCAAATCTAGATAAACATTTCAACAATTTGGCCTTGCTGGGATTGCTTTACTATGGGCTTACTTCTAACTTGACATGTTTAACCTTCTTATTTGGTAGGCCCTTGTGATTTTCTCACCTTGATTATCTAAATCAATTGTTTCTCAACTTAACAAAGTACATACAAATAGTAGTGAAGGATTATCCAAAGATTATCAATCAAAGTTTTAGGTTAAAAATGTGACAAAAATTAGTTAAGTTTTTTTCTTATTTTAAGGAGAATTCGCAACTTATGTACGAGTATCAAAGCGGGAAAAACTCTCATAATTTGATAGGAAATTTAGAATAGCTTACCATAATTTGAAAAATCAATAATAAAATGCTTTTTTGTCTTGGCCAATAATAGCTTTTCTTGCCATATTCAGGACTTTGGCATAACTTGCATGCCCATCCATAGGGTTGTCTCATGAGCTTTCCATAGAATTTCCTTCTTCAACTTCCAAATTTTGGATACATTATAGCCTCTACTAATAATATAGCAGCTCATTTGGTAAGATAGTTTTAAAACTTGGCCTTCTCTTTAGTGTATTCTTTTCTAAATAGATAACCCCTTTTACTTCCAGGTAATTTGGATTGTTGGAGGCTTCGATAGCTACTACATCCAAAATGGAATTAGTAGGCATTGATATGAGGCTTACAAGATTTTCTTGCCTTGTAGGGTCTTTAATTATTAGAGCATTCAGTCAGACTTTTTAACTAAGTGCATCAACCACCACATTCTCTTTGCTTGGATGATATCGGATCTCAAAGTCAAATATTGCAAGGTTTTCAATTCACCTTTTTTGCCTCATATTGAGATATGGTTGAGTGAAGATTCATTTTAGGCTTTTTTGACAGTATGATGAGGGTAAATCTGTGACCAAGTAGGTAATGGCACCAAAGTTTGAGAGCATGGATGACTCTGATAAGTTGCGTATTTACAAGAATAAGAGCTTCCGAGTCTTTGGTTTCAAAGAACCAAAAGTCTTCGACTAAGTTAAGCTTTGTGAGAATTCCAACTCTCAAAATATCATTCGTAATGTGCTTGAACTTCTCAGTTTTCACTAGGCAATTTCTAGTATGCAATTTTCAACCTTCCCCTTGGATTCTTGGCCAATCCTATATGAGGATAATCTTGAAAGTAATCAAGGGAATATTATGCCTAAACCAAAAATTGTTGGCCGTAGTATATTTTGCTTGAAATATATCGTGGCCCAAAAGCTAGTTAAGAAATCTCTTTAAAAAATTCCAATTTTAGTCTGATGTGATTACATCATTAAATACATTTAAAAATCTATATTTTGATAATTTAATGTCACCATAGCGGTGGAGCATAGTGAAATTTATACTCATATACCACATGAAACATACCCAACCCTAGTAGTTGTTATAAGAGGGTAGTTTGGTAGTTGTTTAGAGATTGAATCCTAGTCACCACCATCCAAGCTATCTCTTAGCTTATATCGAGCTAAGACAAAGACTTGAGGTGGGCAAGCAATGCACTTGGTGCAATGAGAGTGAGAAATGGGGGCAGGGGGGTTGAACATCAATCCCTTTGTCTATAAGCCATAGTTTCACACCGGCCCCGTGAAAGGACACTTAGCCAGTTTTAGGACCTGACTCTAGGAAGACATGATTGTCAGTCTTTTTTCTAAACCTTGGGAAAAAGCCAGTCGACCAACCAAGCCCACCTGATTGTGGGATGGTTTTATCAGGAGACCGTCCACCCACTTCCTATAAGTGACGATGCATATTTTAGTGATTTAAACAAGCATGCTATCATACTGTGTTGAGATATACAAATATCTTCATTAATTAGTATTGCACAGGGTTCATTGGCACACCTTTTTGATATGGACATTAAGAAATCCATTTTGAAAACATAATTGTTTAGATTTATTTTCATATATATAACTTGCTTTAAAGAGTGAATCAACCCATAAACTGGGTTGCCATCCTTGTCCTGTTCATCTTGGGCCTTCCCACACTCAAGCACATTGGGCTTGCATAGGTTTCCTTTATTTTAGGATTTGGATTGAGATTACAACTCAAACTAGAGCCATGTTGGCTCTCGCTCCTTGTAAGGGAGAATCTTCCTATACGGGAGACCGAACGTACCTAAGCAATGGTAAACCGCATTAGGTAGTATATATACACTTCGAGGAGTGAAGTATTTGAGGCGGCCTTAGGGATGGCATCATACCTCATTTTCATATGTAGTTGGAGCCATGGATGTAATTAGTATCATTCTTCTCATACTTCATTTTGTAACCACAATTAGTTTTTAATTTTCTAAAAAGTATTCTTTTCAAACCAAGGTATAACTAAAATTTCCAATAATTTGAAATCATCTACTAGGATTTTCCCTATGATTTTTCAATTGATCACTTGAATCTAATTCAAAACAAAGTTTAACTTTGCATGCATAAACATGATTTAATATTTCATGCATGTCAACACACTTAATTTACCATTTCCATATGCGAAGTATACTTTAGTATTCTCTTAGCATGGATGCACTTTAATAGAGCAATAAGGAATTAAATCTATTTTTCAAAAAAGAAAAACTGTGAATTAATGAAGTTTGTGCATTATCCCTTCCACTATACATTTAAAAAACAACATCATCTATGAAATATCTTTTTCTAGGATATAACTTCAAGCTACAAAGAAATAATTATTATATTTTCTATTCACAATTTAATGTCTTGAATAAAAAATTTCTTAAAATTTTAATATTTTTTTAAAATATAAAATTATACATTTTCTTAAGAGTTTTAACTAATTTTCTAATCTTAAGCTCTTTTGTAATTATAAATTCAATTTAGCTATAAGATTTCTAGCATTTTTAAAATTTTCATGAAATTAGCTCTAATTTCTAGATTAATTTATTACATTTTATTTTTAAATGTAGTATTTAAAAAAATGATCTTATTCTTGATATACACCTAGATTAACAAGTTGGAGAATTCAAGGAAAAATAATATGTGGATTATTTTTATTTAAAAAGAGTTTTTACAAATAAACCTCAAGAATAATAGGATTTAATTATGAAAATAATATAAATAGTATACCTTGGTCATATTTATGGTCATATTCTCAGCATGTTGATGGGCTTGCTACATTGATACAATTACGTGGGGCCATAGTGGATGGAAAGAAAATGGAAAAAAGAGGGGATTTATGGTCATATTCTTAGCATGTTGATGGGCTTGCTACATTGGTACAATTACGTGGGGCCATAGTGGATGGAAAGAAAATGGAAAAAAGAGGGGATTTATGGTCATATTCTTAGCATGTTGATGGGCTTGCTACATTGGTTCAATTGCGTGGGGCCATCAATGGAAAAAAGAGGGGATTTAGGTAGAGTACCGATGCACAAACCACCGTTAACCCCTCTTTAAATTTAGGCAGAGTACAGATTCACAAATGAAGTTACATGGAGAGGATGAAGGCCCAAATGCATTTGTGTTTGAAAATGCATTTGTTATCCTTTCTTCTTGCAAGATGGTAACTCTTTAACCAATTGATCTCATCTACTAGTCAACCCAAAAAGACAATTGATCTCATCTAGTAGATGAGATCAATTGGTAACTCTTTAACCAATTGATCTCATCTACTAGTCAACCCAAAAAGACAATTGAAACCAAATGTTTTTGGGACGCTAGACAAGTGAAAAAGACCCATATGACTTGCAAATTGATGTTGAAAGACAATCGATCTCCATATTGTAGAGGGGTACATGGGTGAAGAACACCTCATGTCATCAATATCCAAATAGTTAGAAATCTATATACTAAGAAGAGAGGAAAAGTACTATATGACACACATACACTAGATGTACACTTATTAGTGTATGGCCACTTCTTAGAAGAAGGATGAAAAGAGAAATGAAAATAATAAATTGGAGGTTACTCTAAAGTAGAGTGTGTATAAGATTCATTGAATTTGTTTGTACCTTTCATTCTATAAGCCATTTTCTACTATAGTCTTTAGTATGACATTTTTGTTCTACAAGATCTTTTTAGGTATAGCCTAGATTAGTATACAAAGTCCACTTTGTATGAACAAGAAGAAATTTCTTAAATGAGAGCATTGTATAGAAAATTTCCCCGTGGTGCTATCAAGGTTAAGCTCTTACTATTTTGTCTTATTAATATTCTTTATATGCTCACAAAATCAACATATCTTTGTGATGGGTAAGAGTTCAATATTGAAAGGCTATGTGTCTAGTCCGATATATCATTTGCCTTTGAATAGAGCTACAAAAGCCACAATTGAAGGCCCTAATAGAAAGTAGATTTTAGATTTGGCTTTGTGAATAAAAACTTTACATTTTGAAAGTTACTTAGCATTATATTATTGCTTTTGTTCTAAAGAAGGCAATCATCAATAATTGACTTTTTGTAAACTCTCAAAGTAGCACCTTTGAATAAAGGTATTGGAAGGGTTTGTTATTGAAAGTACCTTAAGTGCACTTAGAATACAAAGGAATCTATATGAGAGGAATGGTTTGTTTATTGAAAGTAAGCATCTTAAGAATGCTCCATTAAAAAAGGACTTTATGGAGTAACTTTGGCCTAAATAATATGAAGAGCATAGTTTGGTCATTTTTTGCAAGGATGTGCTTTTGGGGGTTCTAGAAAGAAAAAGATTATGGTTTAGACTATTCTAATAAATTAATACACCAAAAACAAAGGGATTGTAACTTGTAAGTGATGTTTGGTAAGAATGATAGATTCTTTTGACCAACTTTATAGGCAATGGAGTTAAAGGTTTTGTAATAGGAAAAGTGAAGGTAATCTCTTCACACTACTTGGTAAATATATATGTATTAATCTCATCATTAGAGGTATAGATTCCTTAACATTTAGTTCATTCAAATTCCATGCATACATATACCCATGCATGTTTTCTATGGGTATAAGGTTATCCTTAGTATGCAAAAGGTAATCCTTCAAATGTATCTTGAGTCCACTATGCATGTAATTCGTAAAGATTTGATATAATGTAAATGGGGTGTGTATATGGTCATTCTTAGCATATATCCTTGAAAATATAAAATGTTAAAGATATAAGATGTGGCATTTTCTCAATCACATATTTACTCCCATATATGATGAAATATTGAATGGACTCTATGCCAACAATGATTTCAAGATTGGACTTATGATGATCATAGTGGTGGCAAGTTAAAGGAGGATTTCTAGATTAGGAATTTTCCGAATGGTATCATTGTTAACCTAATGCAAGATTGCCAAGATCAGAGATCCCTTACACAAAGTCAAAAAGATGGGAAGTAAACTAGGAGTCATGAGTAGGACCAATAAAATTCAAAAGTTTTGAGAAGCAAAGATCATCCAAGAAGAAAGAAATCGAGATGGAAGCTGTTGAAACACCAAAACTAAAAGTAGTTGGAAATATCAAGTGCCTCAAAAATATGCAAAATAGTGAAGTTAATGCTTATAACTCCCTAAATATTTAATATTTCTTGAGTGTTGAGCCATGCACCTTGTAAATTTTGTGTTCATTTAAAAGCACAAAAAATGAGTGTGTCGATGAAAAGTTAATTGAAACAATTTGGACATGCCATTATTGGCCTATGGACATGCAAAGGAACGAGTTTTGGGCCATGGGCACAGTGAAGGAATTGGCCTTGCCATAATGTAAGAGATGCCACCCATATTTAAGGTGGGCAAAAATCTTAAAGAAACATTCGTGTGATTGCAAATTAACAAAGCTTATCCTTTTCTTCTCTCCATTTCACAACTCTTCTTTGTGGCGACTTCTTGGTGCATGCAAGCTTGGAGATTAAAGGAGCGTGTCTTTGATCATGCTAGTCTTCTTTTGCTTCTCTAATCTCTATTGTGAGATTCTCAACTCATCTCCTCACCTTCTTGACCAAATCTAAGTTTGAGAGAAAAGAGAAGACAGAGAAGAATATAGAAAGAAGAGAGAAAGACAGTAAGAGAGAAAGAAGGAAGGGAAGCCATGGAAGCTACAAGAAAGGTGAAGAGACAGTTGATTCAATATTTGGATGCCCCTACTGAGTCCCTTTACACCTTTTATACCCTGCCAGCATGACCAAGTATTCCCATGATTCCCATGCTATCCCACACTTTCCATTCCATCCCCGACCTCAAAGGTTTTTTACCCTCAAAAACAAAAGAGCACTTATTAGTATGGCTTGTGGAGCTATAAAGTACTACTACATTTAGCATTATGATGAGATAAAAATGGATGAGGAAGCTCAATCTAGATTGAATTAGGATGTATAGTCATGTACATGATATGTACATTAGTAAGACATTGTTAGCTTGTAAGCTTGGCTGTTTATTCTTCATAAATGGGCTCTTAAAGATTTTGGATAGCCTATGTTGTCTACCATAGACATGGACCTCAACTGCTTGTCACATTGCCCAATGATTGCCTCTAGGATATACTAAGTGATGCCTTCTTTGTATATGTGAGGTAACTCTTCCATGTACTCCACTAAGGTGCCAACAATGAAGGGCTTCAGGTGGATGCCATGAAACACATTGTGAATCTTAGTTGAGGAGGGGAGTTCCAAGTGATGAGCCAAGTCACCTACCCTTTTTATGACATTGTATGGTCCATAGAATTTGTGGGCTAGCTTATTGTTGGTGCCATCCTTGAGAGTAGAATAGTGGGATTTTGGCACCCCCAAAAGAACCAACTCTCTATCTTAGAAGTCCATGTCTTCTCTTTTCATTTGCATAAATATTCATGTGGTCTTGGGATTTTCTAAGAATCACCTTACATTACTGAAGTAGGGCATGCATGCACTCTAATTCCTCTTTGTTTTGAGACTAGTAGTGGGGCAAGAATGCATCTCTTCCTCCATGATCTTTCGTGTGAAGTAAGAAGTGAGGGGGATGACAATCTTGCCATGGGACCATATGAGTCCATTCTTAAGCTAATACTTGGACTTATCTTCCATTAATCCATGTTGTAATTTCTAAAATATATGGTTGAATTGTGCATATAACAAACAGGCCTTTTGGAGCTCCTCAATCAAATCACTATGTAGTTCGGATGTAGATGATACTTTGCATACCCACATCCATGAGAGTGAATCAACCACTACATTATCTTTGCCTCATGTGAGAGATGTCAAAAGCATAATTTGCAAGGTTACCACTCATCTTAAAGCTATGATCAACTATGGCATCCCAAAAAAATACTTGTTTCTTCAATCTATATGTGAAGGATGCTACAATGCTTGTATATTGCTTGATAAATGTTTGATAAAATAATGAGACCAAGAAAACCATGCAAGAAAGCGGTATTTGATGGTGTTGGCCAATCATTTACACATTGTAACCTTTTGAGATCAGCATATGTCCCATTTTCACTCACAATGTGGCCTAAGTACTCCATATTAGACATCCTCAATGACTCAACCTCGTAAGATGCAACCAATGATCCATGGTGCTCTAGGTTGTAAGGCCCCCATTAGGAGAAGAAGCCATGTGTGAGTAGATGAGGTCTTGACTTGTATGGTAGATGAGGTTTATGTGATTGGATGGCAAAAAGGTGACCTTTTGGATCTAGCCTTTGGGTTAGATAGAATAGTTATGCTAGTAGCAACTTGAGGCACAATGGATTGAGTTGCAGTGTGTGGGAGTTATTAGGGACCCCTATTTTGGTCTGGGGGACCACAAAAGCAGCCCTTGGTACTAAGGGGGTATTAAGGGGGCCAACGGACCCCTTGATGGGTTCTAGAGGTAGTATCCCTAGCCCGATGATAAATGGAATATTTCCTATAGTATTCTCTAGCCAACTAGGAAAGATTCGTAATATTGTCGGACAAGCCAACTAGACTACCTTCGTAGGCTAGAAAAGGAAGTCCCCTCCAAAGCCATCCTCAATCCATATTCACCCAGTCAGAGTCTTTCTAGCTAGCCATAAACTCTTCCCCTATCATCTGTTTGGATCACTATCTAAGCTTCATAGTGGAAGTAGATGGGTGGACATAGCCATCTTTGTATCAATTTGTTTGAAATTAAAGCAGTTTCATTTCTTCTCATATTTACTATGTATCCTCTACTCCTTACTCAAATTCTATTTATTGCATCGTGCAATTTCTACAGTCCACTGATGTTTGCATGAATAGACATTGCTCTCCTTAGCAAACCACATATACTCTCTAAATATGTCAAACACCCATTTAACGTGACAAGCACTCTTCCAGTGACTTGCTGTAAATAAGAATATCATCAAAGAATACAAGAATAAACTTGAAAAAAAAAGGTGTAAGATATTATTCATGAGGCTCTAGAAAGTGGCTAGGGCATTCGTAAGGCCAAATGGTATCACAAGAAAATGGTAGATCCCACAATCAATCCTGAATACTATCTTTATATTATTGCCCTCTCTCATGCAAATCTGATGATAGCAAAATCTTAGACCTATCTTGCTAAAGTACTTTGCCCCTTTTAGTTCATCAAGCAAGCCATCAATCTTGGGAATGGAGCACTTGTTCTTGATTGTGAAATTATTGAGATCTCTATAGTCAATGCACATTTTAAAGGAACCAACTTTCTTCTTGACTAACAAGACTGGGGATGCATAAGGAGCAAAACTAGGCTCAATAAACCCCATCTCTAACAACTCTTTCACTTGCTTAATAACTTCTTTGTACTCACATTTTGAGAGCCTATAAGGTGGCTTGTTCACATGTGCTTAGAATGGGGCTCTAAATCAATGGGGTAATTCACCTACCTCTTAGGAAGGAGGCAAATTCCCTCTGAAGTTGCTTAGTTGTAATAAGTTGAAAAATCTACATTAACACAAACCCCCTAAGCGTATTAGTTTCCCCTCTATGATAAACTCCATATATAGCTAAGAGAAGTCCATATCAATCTTGCCCAAGTATTTTAGCCAATCATAGGCCAAGTCAAAATCAATGGGGGTGCATTTCTAGTGTAATCAAATCCACAAATGCCATATAATTTTCAGTCAAACATAGGGGTATCTTAAATCATATTTGAGTACTAATTTCTCATCACCATTAGTCACTTGTACTTTGTGAGGAAAATTTCAGCCTATCCATAGTTGATTTATTTACAAAACTGTGGATACTGCCACTATCCACTAAAATGAAAACATTATTCCCATTGATTTTCCCTTGAATGTGCAATGTACTAGGGCTCCTAAGGCCTATCTATGCATCCATAGATATGGAGCAAATTGAAGTGGAAGCCTGCAAGGGTATAGTAGAAGCTCCTACTTGGATTATAAGGCAAACATTAACCCAAAGCAAAAGGGAAGCCATCAAAGGGTCATAGAATTGCTCTTCCTCAAAATACTCCTCCTCATCATCATTTTTAGCATGTATCATGGTATTTATAGCATTCAAGTCCTCATCCTCATCCCAATATTCCATGGCATACATGCTATGAATCTTAAACTTGGCCATCTTATAAGGGCATTTTAAGGCATGGTCTATTGTATACATCCCCACACTTTAAACATACACATTTTTCCTTTCTTTTCTTTACTATATCTGGCATAATAAACTTTTGATCACTTTTTCCACTCGAGAATGATGCATTTCTTGGTTGGTTTTTAACATTCTTACCTTCTCCTCTTGGGGTGAAAGTTATCCCAAAATTGCCTTATTTTCTTTTAGTATTAAAGGTGGGGTAAGTAGGGATTTTTGGGCAAGTATTGGGCATGTTGTTTCCTCTATAAACCCCTCCATATTGGCCCTATCTTATGGGAGCTCTTTGCTATCCATTCTTACAATACTTACATGCATATCTTTCTGCTAATTCTATTGTATCAAATAAGGTGCGTGGTTTTTGAGCCATTATATCAATAGACAGGCTTGGTTTTAGCCCATAGATATACTTATGCAATGTTGCATCATTTGATTCTTTCAACATATATTGTTGAGTTCATAAACCAATTTATATATTCTCTCACTGTGAGATTTTGTTGGTCAAGTTAGTATCACCCCGTTGCCAACTACTCTTTTTCCACTAGAGACAAAAATACTTGCTCCATTTGCATTTTAAAGTCCTCCCAATCAATGAATTATTGATTTTCTTGCCATGTGTAATGCCACCATGTGTGAGAAAATCCCTCTAAATGAAGAGACACAATGAGAATTTTTTTGATCATCGAGGTGTGGGTAAATATTAAAGAGGCTCTAGCTTAAAGGTCCATTCTTCCAAGTCATATGGGGATGATGACTACCCATTTTACTTAGTGAGAATGATCTCATCATGGAGCTTATTTGGGCCTTATTGATCGTTAAAACCTTGTTCCCCATATATGCTATGTTGCCCATGCATGCCATGCTACCCATTAATACCTTTTGGCTCATTAATGCCTTGCTGACCATGATTTTACTGAGCCAAATAATTGCCACTTGGGCCACTATTCTTTTAAGAGCTCCTAGGATAAGTGGGTGGGCTCTTGCCAATGATTGGCAACTATCTCATCGAGGAATTGATGAATTTATAATAAGACCTCAACATAGACCCTTCATTTTTGTACAAGAGTTTAATGACTTCATAGGTGCTAGATGGGATACCCATCGCCCCAATAATGCCATGCGGACCATGTACATGCTCCAATGGGGAAAGCCATCTAGCTTCAAGCTTTGACTTGTTTGCTTTTGTTTGCATTTGAGTGGTGGCTAACTAAGTGAAAAGAGTTATGAGTTGCTTATGTTTATTGAGTCCTATCAACTATTTGTTGAGTTTGACAGTTGGAAAGGGCCATTTGTTCAATCATTTTATCCATTTTAGAGAGCATGTCATTATGTCTCTTAGGATGGTGAATCTCATGTTGACCTAGGATTTTAGCATGTTGTAGGCATCCATTTTATGTATCTCTTCTTGCAACTCTCCATGGTACACTTGGGTGGAGGTACACTCATTCATAGATGCATGGGATTCTCTTATTTCCCTCTGAATTTCATCCTAGACCTTTCCTTTTCCTCTATGTCCTATCATTTGGAATCTAGTCCTCAAGACCTCCCTGCACTATTGTAACTTTCAAGCATAACTCTATTTGAGGAGCTTTTTGATTCAATCGAAGGGGATGATGCCTTCTTCTCAATGAGCTATAGAGCTTTCTCATTGAGATAATATAGAAAACTTTGTAATCAATTTTCTTTTACTGTCCAAAATTTCTTGCACCCTATCTACTACATGTATTGGACCAAATTCCATAGTTTGACCTTATAATGGGGTAAAATAATTGTGGGACCCATTGTATGACATACAAATCATTATAAGCATACTATGAATCCCATTTATGGTTTGCAAATACCTACAATTCACTATGCAATACTGGCAAGAGTCAGGTATACCATACATTCAATCCCATCTTAATACATTGTAGCATACATCCCATTTCTACTTTCAATCTTCTTTCAATGGGTAAAGGGAAAATGTACTTTCACTTGCAAACAAGTTTTGAGCTTCAAGACTTGAGGGATGTGTAAAATTTCTCTTCAAGCTAGGTTGTGCACTCCTTTAAGGTTGTTAGTGGTGGTAAGGGAGGGTCACCTTACTCTTATCTTGCCATCTCGCCTCCAGCATCGACCTTTTTCCTCAATTGGAATAGACATGGTAGTAGTATACTAGGCTAATAAAATAGCGAGCAATGCAAAATTGCATGTATGACATGTCTACAGACAAGACTTGTTGTCCATTGTTTACAACTTTAAAATGTATGCACAAACATATGCATTTCAGCCCAAAGATGACATATAAAGCATGTCCAATCTCTTCCCTAAGTGTATACAGGTAATCCAGTACCAAAATAGTGTCTATCGACTCAAGCGAGAAGCACAGAGTCCAAGTAAAACTCTCTCAGATTTGTTCCTATGACTTGTAGTTTTATGACAGTTAGGAGCAAGATTTCAATCCTCCAGAACAAGCATAAGATCTTCCCAAGGCCGTTTCCACATACATGACATCAAAGTCAAGCATCAATACATCATTTTGAACCCCTGAGATCAAGCTTGGAAGCAATGCATGAGACATGTACTATCAAAATAGCATTCAGCCCTATATGTTCCAGCCAACAGATCCTTGTCAAAACTGAGTGAAATCTCAGTCAAAATCAACCCAAATGCACTTCAATACATAGGCATGTCATTCCTCAGTGTCTTGACATCACTTGAGCATGTATATGCATCAACATGCATGTCCAAGGACTAATGTCATTAAAGGACAAAGAGTTTCCTGTAAATTGCAGGTTGTGGACTGTGTATTCCAGCCACAAGCAAGTCTACAAACTGAGAAAAATGATTGCCAATATTAGCTCCAAATGACCTCAAGACAACGGCACATGATCCGTGAGACATCCAGCGTCCATTGACATCCAATAGCCATCAAATGAGCATGATCTATATGCTCCAGACACACAAAGATATGTGCTACCCTGTTTCTAGCTCATAAATTGTGTAAACCACAGTCCCAAATTTGAAGGTAGGTGCTCCAAGCTGATGTCAGGACTAGCATGTCAATGCCAAGATTCAATACCAAGCATCCAGGAGCTCAAGTGTGCACTCCTTAATTGCCTATGATGAGGGATATGTTGAAAAGTGCTAAGAGAGGGTGTGCTATCTATAGTCGCAAACACCGTGGACTCTTCAAGCAGGGCAACATCACTATGTGGAGTCAATGGAGCCCAAGGAGGGGCACATATAGAGCCAAAGAGGGCTTACACAATGCCCAAACAAGCCTCTATGAGTTGCAGACAAAATAGAGGTGGAGAAGCTTCAACACACCTGAGCTATGGTTGTCCTGCAACCTGTGAGAATTTAAAAAACAAAGACTTACTGACCTTGTTGCCAGGCTCCAGTTTCACAATGCCAAGCTCCAGCTCTAAGTCTTGTGCTCTGATACCACTTTGTTGAATGCAGAGATCAAAGGAGTGAAGCTGTAGATGTTGAGAGAGAGAGAGAGAGAGAGAGAGAGAGAGAGAGAGAGAGAGAGAGAGAGAGAGAGAGAGAGAGAGAGAGAGAGTAGTTTTGTGGTACTCAAGAGTACCCAGTAAAGTTTTCATATAGGTATATAAGTCATGTACAATCCCACCCCTTAGGGTGGGTATGGGCATTGCATTGGGCAATGCCCTTTATCCCAACAAGATAAGGAGAGAGAAAGGCAAGAAGAGAGAGAAACAAGAAAGGGAAGCCATGGAATCTATGAGGAAGGTGAAGAGACTTAGTTGATTCAATTTGTAGATGCCCTAACTAAGTCCCTTTATACCTTTTATACCCCATTAGTGTGACTGAGTATTTTCCTTGGTTCGTGTGCTATCCGACTCTTTCCAATAGAGAGATAGAGCTTGGACAGAGTTGGAGATCTTGAGAGCTTGAGAGCTTGAGAGAGAGAGAGAGAGAGAGAGAGAGAGAGAGAGAGAGAGAGAGAGAGAGAGAGAGAGAGAGAGAGAGAGAGAGAGAGAGAGAGAGAGAGAGAGAGAGAGAGAGAGAGAGAGAGAGAGAGAGAGAGAGAGAGAGAGAGAGAGAGAGAGAGAGAGAGCATATTTCTTATCTTGGAGGAACAAGGAGACACAATTTTATGCAAGCTTGAGAGGATTTGGATACATGGAGCTTAGAGGAATGCAGAACCAAATGGGATCTTCTAAGGTTGGAAGCTCTCCAACACTCTTAGACTACAATAGTTGATGACCTTTCTCACTTTATCCATTGGCTAGATTATTTCTGCATAACTTGGTAGAGTCACGGATTCTATCTACAAGTTAAGCTTGTAGATATTCATTTCTCACTTTGTACGTTGGCCAGATTATTTCTGCATAACTCAGTAGAGTCATGGATTCTATCTACAAGTTAAGCTTGTAGATATTCATTTCTCACTTTGTCCATTGGCTAGATTATTTCTGCATAACTTGGTAGAGTCATGGATTCTATGTACGAGTTAAGCTTGTAGATATTCATGGTAGGAGAGCTTGTGGGGGAAGAGACTACAAGAGAAATCAATTGATTAAGAGTGCATAAATTGATATGTACTCATCCCATCTAGATCTAATAAAGTAGCCAATAAGAACGTTTTGGTTCCATTGTGAGAATGTGACAAAATCTTATTCGATTGATCTTCCTGACCATAGACCATAAGATGAATACATTGGACTTGAACGAGATGGGTTTTCCTGTTGCAAGGATGAGCTCAATGGGAAAACCTTGTGCATCATAGGATGAGCTCGATTGATCTTCATGACCATAGATCATAAGAGGAACATGCAAGGGTTGAATGAGATGGGTTTTCTTGTAAGGATGAGTTTGATGCAGAAACCTTGTGTCTCATAGGATGGGATGATGGGTTGAAAGGAACCAAGCCAAGGATTTTTGGATTTTCTTTAATATATTAGGGTAATTGATACAATTTTTTAGACTAGGATTTCTCTTTTCAATCTTTAAAATTTCAAAAAACCTTAAAAATATCTTCCATCACTTGTTGAGTACTCATCAATATATGCATTGTAGGTGATTGGCAAATGTTTAGATTTTTATAGGCTTCAATAAATGAAACATCATAAAATTTTAGGTTTTGTAAAAATTTTAAATATATTTTTATATTTTTAATCATAAAATATTCAACGCATATCATGGGTCAATTGCAAGCTAGAACTAACTAGATGTGGTCTACTTTAGGTAGCCTAAAAGGATAAAGTGTATATCAATGAGAGTGAATTGTTGAGTGAAGAATCATTGAATAGTAGGCAATAAATCATTGTTCAATTGTTGTTGGTTATGCTAAAAAACTTTGAATTTTATTGGTTGTATCGAATACATGCATCACAAACAAGACCTGTAACTTGCTAGAGAACATTGACATGCATTGATTGTGAGAATTTAAGAAAAATGGATGGTTTGGAAATTGCACAATTTGTTTTGAAAATTTTATCCAATATTTTTAGGAAATTTTTTGAAAATTATGAAATTATAATATCTAAAAGTGAATAACTCATTGGGATATGTCACACAACCATGGCTAGCTAGTCACATCGATAGTTGTTACACATAATTTTGAAGTGAATGATTTCTGTAATTCTCAAAATTTTATTGAAAATTCTCTGATATTTTTTGATTTTTTGCTATTATATTAGAAGCATGAGTGTTGGGTAAGTTTGATACCAAACTAGCTTGATACCAAACTAGCTAGTGAATTGGGGTTGTCAAAGTACTTGATTATGTGATATTGTGATTCTCAATTGATTTTTCAACCAAAACAGGCCCAAAATCTATTATTTTCAATGATTTGATGATTTTTTATTATGAATTCAGAATGGATTTTCAGTTGACACAAGTGGTTTTCCAATAAGGCTTGACTAGTTCCACCAAGACTATAAGCAAATATAGGTTTGGACAATTTTAATTGCACCAATTGAAAGGAGTTTTATACATCCATATTCCAATTTTTTCTTTGAATTTTTTTTAATTTGAGGGTTAGCATGATCAATTGAGTGTTTTCACCCAATTGCATCCTCTCACAAGGCTTCTCGAGATACTAGTGAGCTAGTTTGGGACCCCAATGGCACATAGTTTGACCATGTTTGGATTCCCCATTAGCCAAGGGCATATTTAATCATGAATTTCACATTTAGGACTGAAAATTGTATGTTTTGAACTGATTATGGAATTCCCACACTCGTTAACAAATATGATAGAGAGTTTGACAATGATTTTCAAGACCTAGCCTAGGTCACCGACTTTCTTCAACACATGGGGTGGGTTGAGACACTTGTGGCTCAGTAATTTGCTTGTTATTATTGAAAATATTTTAGCTCATTTTTTGAAAACCTATCGAGTGCTTAAGGAGGGAGGTTGGCACCACTATGGAGTTGGTTTGATGGACCTAGACATTGAGGACGCTAGTCAATGGTTACTTAGCAATTGCTTGATCATCTGGTAGATAACTTTGCTACTTTGAGAGGCTTTCCAAAGATAATATTGAGTCTTGCATTACATCTTCCTTTGCCTCATAATGACTAAATCTCATCTTGGACACAGCTACTCCATAGATTCAAAGGGTGTATCTTGAGCTCTCTCTCGGTATGTATATTGGGAAGGACATAGTGAGAGAGGACTATTCTTTTTATTTTCCCTCCCCACCACACAAACACTATATTAGAGAGCATATTTTCAAGCACCATCCTCACTTCCATCTTGTGAGGCTCCATCAATTCCATCACCCTCATAGTTTTGATTTCCATCCCATAGTCATTATGTTGAGCACAAGGGCTAGTGATTTCCCCTCCTATCATATTCACAAACTTGAGTTAGTCCACAACACCAACTCAAGGTGATCGTCATCTTCAACCTTATTCAAGGTGACTTATCTCCCTCCCACTTGAGGTAGTCTCCATTCAAGGACAATGTTGTCACCACCAACTCTAAGTGATCCCATGCATGCCTGTCCATAGCTCTCGAAATAAGAGCTACAACTCCAACCTTGGGTGAGTGCACTCAATTTCCAATTCAAGATAAAATTCCTACCTCATTCTCTTGAGCCACTCAAAGTGATACTATAAATTAGCCTGAGACATTAGCTGTGACAAACTGTTTGAAGAAGTAATAATTTGTTCTCTCCGCTCGAGATGTTCCCAATAAATCACTCAAGGAAATCCTCAAAACATAGACCCAAAGTGCTCTCCTTAGTTGGAGGTCATCTCCATATCTAGAGGGGCTCCACCTCCTCAAGGTAGTTAGAAGTATCTAGCTCAAGGTGATACATGCTTGGATCTAGTTCTTGAGGTGGATTCCATGATTATAGCTCAAGGTAATACCACCATGACCTATCACTCTAATACATCACATTGTGCCCATAGCAACCCGAGGTAACCTATGCATTCTTGCTCGAGGTGAGCAATCGATTTTGTGTCTCAAGGTGACATAAGCATTGGTAGCTTGCAAACACAAAACAAGGACCATAGCTACCAGGAATGCAATTTTTTTTCATTAAAAACACCTATTATTGAGTGATATGATAGAAAGCACCACACAAAATGACCACAATGCTTGATTATCTCAAGATTATCTCAAGGTAATATCCAGAGTTATAGAACTGGAGGTGATTGGTAGCACTCCAACAGTCATCCTAAAGATTAAGAATAGATCCACATGTGCATGTTTGAGCTGATTTTATGCTCGCAATCACTCAAGGTAGCCTTTGCCTTGTAACTTAAGGCACCATGCATGCCTATTGCTCAATGTGATTTTATGCTCGCAATCACTCGAGGTAATCTCTGTCTTATAACTCAAGGTCCCATGCACGCCTACTGCTCAATGTGATTGGATCTCCATAATCAAAGTCATCATAACCCATTGGCTTGAGGTCATCACCATCATCACTATCAATCCTCACTCCTTGCTAGGCCCTGGAGATCCTCAACCAACATCTCAACCTACAAAGAAGGCACCTTGAACTACACTAAAAGGTACTTGAGCTGCTTTGAGACAAAATTCCATCCTACTTGTTGCAGAAGCATAGCCACCGTTGCTATACTCATTAGAGATTCTTCTAAGACCGACTACAAGAGCCACCACCATAAGAAAAGCTAAGAAGAGGCATCATCCTTATTGTAAGTAGGTCCAATCTAGAATAGACTTAGCATTTAGTCAAATACCTAGTTGTGTCACCACACAATAGGCTGCCACAAGGAATTGCCACTCCAACTTTGAGTTATGGACCAAGAGGTATGACTTATGACCCCTTTTTCAATTATGATTTGAAGCTTTTGGATATATAGCCTAGAATTGTGTTCATGTCAATCTTCTAAAAATTCTCAATACAATGGTATAGATACCAAAAGCATAAGCCTCATCCTTTACAAAGTAAGACTCACAACCATGGTAGAGATAATTGCTTGGACCTCTCTCACATTGAAGTTGCAAGCATTGCCCTAGCAATCCATTGTTAGTTATTTCCTCAACCTATCTTAAAAACCGAGTTCCAATTACATTATCTTGAGTATGACCTCTTGATTTGGGAATCATGACCATACCCCTTACTTTGGATGCATGAGTACTATGCCAAACTAATTCTCAAACATCCTAGTTGGTCAATTAGAGAGTCAAGTGCTCTTGGGGGACTAAAGTGACAAAAGGGAACTAGTGCATCATGCCATCTCAAAGAACATGCCTCATTGAGCAATTTCACAGGCTTCCATGCCATAGGTTATTGAGTGCACACTTGCAAACAATAGCTAATACAATTGAGCACTAATCCAAATCCTCCATGCATCTTCAAGTAGGCCTCATCATGCATAAAACACCACAAATCATATGAGACATTGAAACCTTGAGAGGAAAGAGCAAGCTAATTAGCAACAAATAGACCACTGACAAACACATCACCCATATGGATTTATCCATCCTAAACGATGTGAATGCACTAAGAATCATTCTTTCATAGTGAGATTTTGCTAGTCCTACACAGTCTTGTACAACATTTCATGCCCTACACACTTCGTGAACCTTACCCTATAAGAAGGTCCCCTCATGCTACCAAATTGGATAGGGTTGTCGCTCATAACACATACAAGGTGGGGGGGAGCAACCCAAGAGATACTACAAGAAGAGATAAATAGTGGGAAAAGACAATGACAAAGAGAGTCAATAACCTAGGATCAAAATTTGTGACCTAGAAGACGTTAGAGGATCCAAGCTAACTACCTATTATAGGAAGTAATTGCTCATACAAAACATAGAGACAAGGTGAGATAGAAGAAGAAGGAACGACCAAAAACACAAATGAAACATTAGTGAAAAAAATAACCTAATAGAAAATGACCATATCCAACAAGCATTGAAAAATCAAGAGCCTATCATTCCTACCCAACCTACAAGGGCTACTAAGGCAACTAAACCTTAGCACTAAAAGAGGTGATAAACAATAACATCTAACCCAATCATAGAAAAAATTCATGTATTCTTAGAAGGACCAAATTGAAACCTCCATCCCCCTACCAAAGCTCATTGGTTTCATCCAAGCACTAGTAGCACCAAGAAGAGCCCAAAATCTTATTGTCAGGATCAAGCTCAAACCTTGACAACTTGAAACTCAATTTGATTGAATTCCCCTTAGAGATCCAATAACATATCACACACTATGACAAATAAACAAGGATAACGCATGTAGGGAAACCAATAGTACATATTTGTGGATTTGGCAACCAAAAGGAGACTAGAAAGGGTTCTTGTAAGACAAGTGGCTAGGTGTATGTGAGCCTAGAGAATACAAAGATGTAGGAAGGAGGTAGAATTGGACCAAGTCTAGTGAATTTTGGATTTTCCTAGAGGAATAGAAATTAGAGAGAGTGAAGAGGAGGCTAGGCCAACCTTACTCCCTTTGAATTTCTCATCAAATGATTACTAGATGCAACTACAATAGAGAACGATAATGCTACCTTAGTTGCCTCGCTTTAACAAGATTAGGAGTAACACCAAGATCTAAGAGCCAAACAAAGATACCAAGTGTTACAAAGCAAGCTGATAAGTATAGAGCAAGTAATGACCGATATAGCTTTGTTGAACAATTTGAATAATTTTGCAAAGGGAATAACTCCTAGATGCAGATAAGCAAGAACAAGCCTTTAGACTATGTTTGGGTTAAAAAGGACAAACTTGGTTCATTAGCCTAGAAAACACTAAGAAGAACAACTTTAATGCTCTCAAGTACTTGTTTGTTAAGTGATTTTCCAAAGAAGGATATTCTAATAACCTAATTGACAAGTTCATGAATGGGTTCCAAAAGGACAATGAAGAGATCTAAGACTATGCCACACATGTAGGATATTCTAATAATTTGATTTTCCAAAGTAGGATATTCTATTAATCTAATTGTCAAGTTCATGAATGGGAGCCAAAAGGACAAGGAAGAGATCCAAGACTATGCCACATGTGTGAAGTCTCTACAAAAGAATTCTTGCCCCACCAAGAGACCCACACCAAGATTTGTGTCTATAGTCTTCATAAATGACGGAAAGAATAGAATACGAAAGAGGTGATGTATTGGCTATCTACAATCATTCACAATACTATATTGGGACATATCAAAAATATAGAAAGTTCACATACAACATGGACCACATTTAAAAATATGTTTTCTATTAATACAAAGGCATAAAAGATTCAGATCAAGCAAGAGCTAAATACTTTGAAGAAATGAAAAATGTCTATCAGTGAGTATGTTTTGAAGGTGAGGAGCATTGCAGATGCTTTGGCAACAACGATTGATGCAATGATTGATGATGATGATTTGATATCATCTACTTTGGGTGATCTTAATAATAAAAAGGCTTAGAAATCGTTTGTTATTTTCGTATATATACGAAAGCCATTTCTAGATTTTGATGAGTTGGTCTCTCTCATGATCACTAAAGAGATCAATGTGTAGGGTGAATCATCTAAAAGAAGTTGAATAGGTCCAAACATTTTACTCAAGTTTAGGGAGGAAACATGGCAAATCCTCTTCAAGAGGCCATGATATGGGACATGCTAGCGATAACCAACAAACAAGTTAAATTAGCAATTCGGTGAAATATAGGTTTTAAACGGTCATGGAAACTTTAGAGGTAGGGGGAGCTCTAGAGAAAAAAGTTCATGGTAGAATAGAGGTTCTAGCAATTCTAGTATTATTTATCATCATTATGGCAAAATAGGTCATAATGCAACCCATTGTTATACTAAAAAGAATGATATTCGTAATGGTAAGTTATAGCAAGGAAACTATGCATTATCTTCATGATAGAATGAAGACAAAAATGAATGTATGTTTGTTATGTGGCATATAATGAATGATGTTACAAGAAAGGAAACACATGATGATGTATGGTATGTTGATTTAGGCATATCTAATCATATGACTAGTCATGCTGAATGATTTGGAGAGATATACGATTTACAAAATCCAAGTTATGTATAGATGGGTGATGATTCATGTCACCCAATTTCACATGCTGGAAAAGTTCCATTGTCCTTGCATGATGGTCATACAAAGAGTCTATTAGATGTATTACATGTGCCATCCATCACAAATAAATTAGTGTCTATTGGTTAAATGGTAGAGTAAGGATCGTAGGTTTGATTTGATGCAAAAGATTGCTTTGTGGAAAATTTTAATGATAAGTGCAAGTTGGTTACAGAATGAAGTAGAGTTTAGATGTTGAAATTCCTGTTATGAATGGATGTATGCTAAAGGAAAAGAAGAGGTTGCAAACATTGAAATATGACACAAATATATTGGACATGCAAATGTGTAAAGGTTGAAATGAATGCAACCCAAAGGGTTGGTTACACAGTTGCCTGCTTTTAGAGTTGCAAAATTTCATAAACTGTGTGAAGCATATCAGTTTGGTAATAAGTAGGCAATATAACTTTTTTGCATGATAGATATGTAAGCAGGAATATACTTGA
Organism: Lygodium microphyllum; assembly: GCF_053477565.2. NCBI lineage: Eukaryota > Viridiplantae > Streptophyta > Polypodiopsida > Schizaeales > Lygodiaceae > Lygodium > Lygodium microphyllum. The sequence continues at coordinate 63,074,002 of NC_141135.1, forward strand.
TGTTGTGCATATAGATGTTTGGGGGCCTATACAAAATATATCTCTTGGTGGTACAAGAGATATTTTGTCACATTTATTGATGATTGTTCTAAAAAGATGTGGATGTATTTCATGAAGAAAAAGAGTAATATATTTGAGCACTTCCAAATTTTCAAGGCTATTATTGAAATAAAAATAGTCTTGAAAGGTAAGTGTTCAAGGTAATATGGAGGGAAAGAGCACCTCTCTAATGAATTTCGTGACTTCTTGAGTTCTCATGGAATAAAGAGACATTTTACTTGTAGGTACATTCCACAACAAAATGGGATTGTAGAAAGAAAAAATAGACATATTGCAGAAGTTGCATAGGCATTGATGGTTGAAAAGAATAAGCCAAAATATTTTTGTTCTAAAGCTGTTCATATTGCTGTCTATATTATGAATATAACCCCCACAATTGCAATACATGTGATGACCCTTGAAGAATGCTTTATAATCAAGAAGCTTGATGTGTCACACTTGAAAGTGTTTGGTTGTATTGCATATGTTCATGTGCCAGATGACCTACAAAAGAAGCTTAATCTAAAGGTTGAAAAATGTATTTTTATTGGATACTCCTTAGAGTAGAAATGATATCGTTGTTATAACCCTATCACAAGTGAGTTCAAAGTGAGAAGGGATGTTATTTTTTATGAGATGAGAAGTTGGCATGAATCTAGTAATGATGCATTGAATGATGATGATATTCATGATAGTTATGTGCAGAAAAAAAATCAATAATCATGAAGCCTTAGTGAACCAGATACATCATTTTGTACTACATCTATAGTTAGCCTTGATCTGGGAGATTAAGGAGTAGTCCCACATCTTCAAGTGTATCTAGACGCATTCTAGGTAAAGAAAAAGGCAAGAAGAAAGTGTCAGATAGTGATGATGCATCTACTAGTCATTTGGGATTTGATGGAGATTCCAGTGGCTCAAAGAGTTTGGATAATGAGTTTGATATTCCTTTAGTTAAGACATAAAGTGTATAGAGAGCATATGGAAATGGAAAGGCTCCACTAAGTGATCCAGTGGTATGCAAGTCTAGCAGGGTCAGGTACCATGTTAAATGATTTGGTTTTGAAGGTTATACAACTCACCATTATACTTATATGGTAAATGTGATTGAGGATGTTAAACTTGCTTGCTTTAAGGATGATGTTGTTCATAGCATAATGTTATTGGTCATACCACCTCAGATGCAACTGTTAGATGTGTAATTACTTTGGCAACATCCAAAGGTTAGAGTTTGCAAAACAAATGGATGTAAAGAATGCATTTTTGCATGGTGAGTTTTAAGAAGAGGTGTATATGGAGCAACTAGTAGGTAATGAGGATTTAGAGCATCCCACATATGTGTGAAAGTTAAAAAATATGCTCTATGGGCTAAGGTAAGCACCCAGAGCATGGTCACAATGACAGTGGGATTGCTGAAGTCAAGGATCTGTTGAAGAAAAAATTTGAGATGAAGGATTTGGGTGAGCTAAGGTACTTTCTTGGTGTTGAGGTGATCAGATGTGATGATGGTATATAGCTGTCCCAAAGATAGTATGACTTGGATATGTTGTCCAAGTATGGCATAAGAATATGTAAGCCTCTTTTAGTGTGATTAGAGCAAAATGTGAGGTTGACAGTTGATATTGGGGATGAGATAGAAGACCCTACTATATTTAGGAGGATAGTACAGAGTCTAATTTACATGACTATCACAAGGCCATACTAGGTTTATGCTATTGACCTTGTCAATTAGTTTATGCAAAAACCTAGAAAGCCTCATTTGGATGTAGCTAGACATATATTGAGATATGTAAAGTCCACTTTGCATCATGGACTTTTTATGAGGTAAGAAAGGATATATAGGTGTTTGGATACATAGATGCAAATTGGGCTGGTAACATGTCTAATAGAAGATCTACCAACAGATTCAAGTTTTCTCTTAGTAGTGCGCTAGTTATGTGGAGTAGCAAAAAGAAACCTACAATTTCTTTAACAAGTATAGGGGCTAAGTATAGAGGTGCTGCTATGGCAACATGTGAGGTAGTATAGCTACAAAAGTTATCAGGTGATTTGGATATACAAGGAGATAGTCTAGTTGTCATTCACTGTGATAACATGAGCAGCATACAACTAGCTAGGGACTCAGTGTTCCATGCTAGGACAAAACACATTGAGGTGCATTACCACTTTGTGAGAGAGAAGGTACTTGCAGAATAGATTAACTTGGTATATTTCAATACATAAGATCAGATAGTTGACATTTTCACAAAGGCATTAGTGCAGAGAAGCTTCAAAAATTTCGAAACTTACTTGAAGTTGCAAAGATACAATTGAGTTTAGGAGGAGTGTTGAGATAGGAAGCTCAATACATGCAGACATTGATGATGGGCTATTTAGCTAGATGGGTTTGCATATCTACACTTAGCATATTGGTTGTCATTATGATTCTCACATGGCCATTGACTTATCACTTAATATATTTAGTTTCTTACACCTGCTTACAACTAGCATAGTCATAGTGCTAGTCGATTAGAATAGTTAGTTATGCACTATTTGACTTAGTAGGCCCATTTCCTTTATATGGTATCTTATCTATACTTTGTGTACATTGTATTGTGTGAGAAAGATGAAGAAGAAACCAGCAAGAAAACCCCATCTCTCTTCTTTTGTTATTGAGTGAGCTTCCTCTTATGTATATGGTGTGTGTTTGGTGCAATAGCTCAAGCAAGTCCCCCTAACATGTGATTCATGACAAGAAGAGCCAAATGGTAGGAGTCACATATCTAGTGTGACACTTATCCTAGCACTAGGATTATTGCAAATTAATGCCTTTTGGAAAGGGAACAAAATGCATGTAGTCCTTCCAATCATTGCATTAGGAGATACAACTAAAAGAGAAATAGTAGACACTAGAGTAAGAGTAAGTATTCTGATCTTTGCAGTGCTATAAACTTGGGGAAGTTTCCTTGTGGAGACTACTTTCAATGCAACATTGGCCAATAGCTCTAAAGTTAGACCCTTTGGAGCCTTAAAATATTGGCCAATCAAGATCATAGGTATCTATTTTTCGATGAAGTCCAAAGTTCTGAAGGGAGTAGACTATGCCATCTTACTAGGCAGACCCTAGATGAGAAGTGTTTGACCAACTGAGGATTGGGGCAATCGGTTGATGTTCTTCTAAAACTGAACAAAAGTAGTCTGCATAAAGATGGATATCTAGAAGACCTCACCAATCAACTTGGATGTTATCTTTGCAATTGTCAAAGGAGATTAACATAACAAACCTAACTATGGACATTTAACCAAGTATATCCCATGTCGCATCACTGGATGCACTTGCAACCATCAAATTTCCTTTCCCCAATGATGAAGGCAACTATAAAAAAAGAGAAAAAAAAAGTGAGTATCCACGACAAGATTGTGTATAGAAATACCATAGAGACAAGAATTTTCCCTTTGTGCCACTTTGCATGATG